>NW_027363077.1:1200000-1800000 GCF_046119375.1 Phyllobates terribilis
AATTAGGATTACCATAATTTTTAATATTTGCCAAATGTTAGAATAATAAGAAAGATAATGTTTTAACCACTTCGCTCCAGAGCCTGTTTTTGCCTTCGTGACCGGGCCAATTTTTTCAATTCTGACCACTGTCACTTTATGAAGTAATTACTCTGGAACGCTTCAACGGATTCCCCTGATTCTGAGATTGTTTTTTCGTGACATATTGTACTTCATGATAGTGGTAAAATTTCTTTGATATCACTTGCGTTAATTTGTGAAAAAATCGGAAATTTGGCAAAAATTTTGAAAATTTTGCAATTTTCAAACTTTGAATTTTCATGCCCTTAAATCAGAGAGATATGTCACACAAAATAGTTAATAAATAACATTTCCCACATGTCTACTTTACATCAGCACAATTTTGGAACCAAAATTTTTTTTTTGTTAGGGAGCTATAAGGGTTAAACTTTGACCAGCGATTTCTCATTTTTCCAACAAAATTTACAAAAACATTTTTTTAGGGACCATATCATATTTGAAGTCACTTTGAGGGGTCTTTATGACAGAAAATACCCAAAAGTGACACCATTCTAAAAACTGCACCCCTCAAGGTGCTCAAAACCACATTCAAGAACTTTATTAACCCTTCAGGTGCTTCACAGGAATTTTTGGAATGTGGAAGAAAAAAATTAACATTTAACTTTTTTCACAAAAATGTTACTTTAGACCTAATTTTTTTTTATTTTCACAGGGGTAACAGGAAAAAATGGACCCCAAAATTTTTTGTGCAATTTCTCTTGAGCGCGCTGATACCCCATATGTGAGGGAAAACCACTGTTTGGGCGCACTGCAGGGCTCGGAAGGGAAGGAGCGCCATTAGACTTTTTGAATGTAAAATTTGTCTGAGTAATTAGCAGACGCCATGTTGCGTTTGGAGAGCCCCTGATGTTCCTAAACAGTGGAAACCTCCCACAAGTGACACCATTTTGGAAACTAGACCCCTTAGGGAACATATCTAGATGTGAGGTGAGCACCTTGAACCCCAAGGTGCTTCACAGAAGTTTATAATATTGAGCTGTAAAACTAAAATGTTCACATTTTTCCCACAAAAACGTTTTATATCCCTTAATTTTGCATTATCATAAGGGTAATAGGATAAATTGCACCATGAAATTTATTGTGCAGTTTCTCCTGAACACGCCGATACCCCATATGTGGAGGCAAACCACTGTTTGGGCGCACGGCAGGGTTTGAAAGGGAAGGAGCTCCATTTGACTTTTTGAATGTAAAATTTGTTTGAATAATTAGCGGACGCCATGTTGCATTTGGGGAGCCCCTGATGTGCCTAAACAGTGGAAACCTCCCACAAGTGACACCATTTTGGATACTAGACCCCTTAGGGAACTTATCTAGATGTGTGGTGAGCACCTTGAACCCCAAGGTGCTTCACAGAAGTTTATAATATTGAGCTGTAAAAATAAAATTTTCACATTTTTCCCACAAAACCGTTTTTCATCCCTTAATTTTGCATTATCATAAGGGTAATAGGATAAATTGCACCATGAAATTTGTTGTGCAATTTCTCCTGAACACGCCGATACCCCATATGTGGAGGCAAATTACTGTTTGGGCGCATGGCAGGGTTTGAAAGGGAAGGAGCGCCATTTGACTTTTTGAATGGAAAATTTGTTTGAATAATTAGCAGACGCCATGTCGCATTTGGGGGGCCCCTAATGTGCCTAAACAGTGGAAACCCCCCACAAGTGCCACCATTTTGGAAACTAGACCCCTTAGGAAACTTATCTAGATGTGTGGTGAGCACCTTGCACCCCAAGTGCTTCACAGAAGTTTATAATATTGAGCCGTAAAAATACAATTTTCCCAGAAAAAATGTTTTTCATTCCCTAATTTTGCATTATCATAAGGGTAACAGGATAAATTGCACCATGAAATTTGTTGTGCAATTTCTCCTGAGTACGCCGATACCCCATATGTGGGGGAAAAGCACTGCTTTGGTGTACGGCAGGGTTCGGAAGAGAAAGGAGCGCTATGTTGGCTGGGATAGGTGGCAGACACCATGTCACATTTGAAGAGTCGCTGACATGCCTAAACAGCAGAAACCCCCACAAGTGACCCCGTTTTGTAAACTACATCTCTCAAGGAATTCATCTAGGGAAGTAGTGAGTATTTTTTAATTTTTAAATTTATACCATTGGGCAGTGAAAAAAGCATAATTATATTTTTACCACAAAAAAATGTTTTACCCTCAGATTTTACATTTTCACACAGGGCAATGGGTAAAAATGGTGCCGAAATGTGTCACACAATTACTTCTAAAAGTGGCAATACCCCATATGTGGCTGTATTGTACCGCTCAGCCATACGGCGAGATCTGGGGGGACGGAGTGCTATTTGACAATTGGAGAACAAATTATTGTAGAATAGGCATTTGAATTTGGGAGCACAACATTTTCTGAATTTCTTTTGGGGGGCAAGGGCCATTTCGCTTTTCCAGAGCCTTTCTGCTACCAGTAACTTGGAAGTCCCTTATATTTTTAACAGATGACGGACCTGAGTGGGGACTAGCTTTTTTTGAGGACTGAGTTGAAGCTTTTATTGGGAACATTTTACGTAACATTTATCCGGCGCTCTAGGCTGAGCACTTACATCGGGGTTTCCATCTAAATTTCCAAGTGATGTAATTCAGATGAAACCCCTGCGGGATCCATTCACTATAATGAGGCAGCAGAGTTACTCTGGACTCCGTCTGGCCTCTGTTTAGCGGTGTCCTTTTTTTCAGAAGTGCACAAAACTGTGGCCAACCGCACTTTTATGCACGCCTAAAACAAATGACACCGTGGGATCCCAGGCCAGACGGCATCCACAGTGGCCTATATCTGCCTCATTAGAGGGAATCTTCCGTCATGGGTTTTGTCTGAATCACGTATTTCAGAGATTTACACGGAAACTCTTGTGTAAGCGCTCAGCGCAGAGCGCAGGATAAATGTGGGCAGAGCCTTACTGCGATCTTTGGGAGACATAATAAACAAATCAGTAGCCGGTGAAGAATTGGTTTTATTTATTTTTTACTCCTTTCCTCGTGTGATATAACTGATTAGATTACTTTATTCTTCGGGTCGGTGTGATTACAGCGATACCAGAATCATATCGGGTTTTTATGATTGACAGCTGTCACAGACTAAAAGACGCTTTTTTTTGCAAAATCTAGTTTTTGCATCACCATATTTTGAGAGCTATAATTTTTCCATATTTTGGCTGACAGAGTTATGTGATGGCTTGTTTTTTGCGGGACGAGTTGACATTTTTATTGGTACCATTTTTGGGTACGTGACATTTTTTGATCGCTTTCTATTCCGTTTTTTGGGAGGTAAAATTAACAAAAACCAACAATTCAGGAATTGTTTTTTGAGGGGTTTTTTTTATGCCGTTCTGCGTGTGGTAAAAGTGATCAGGCAGCGTTATTCTTCGGGTCAGTACATTTACAGCGATGCTACACTTACTGTATTTTTTTTATTTTTTGGCGCTTTTACACAATAAAACAATTTTATAGAAAAAAATATTTTTTTTGCATTGCTTTATTCTGAGCGCTATAACTTTTTTATTTTTCGGCTGATGGAGCTGTATGGCAGCTTTTTTTTTGCGGAACAAGATGACGTTTTCAGCGGTACCATTTTTATTTCTAATTTGCTTTTTGATCGCATTTTTTTCCACTTTTTGTTTGGCGATATGATGAAAAAGCATATTTTTTTGCCCCGTTTTTTATTTATTTTTATTACGGTGTGCACAGAAGGAGTTAATTAGTGTGACACTTTTATAGCTTGGGTTGTTTCGGACGCGGTGATACCAAATATGTGTACTTTTTTTGGTTTTGTAAAAATATACGGATTTATTGGTTTAATATTTTATTTATTTTGTGATTTTTTTTTAACAGTTTAAAAACTTTTTTTTAACTTTTTTTTACATTTTTACTTAGTCCCAGTATGGGACATTAATTTTTATTTTTCTGATCACTGATCTCATGTAATGTAATAGACATGTATTACATTACATGAGATCTTTGCTGACTGTTTCACACCGTGTCTCCTGCCAGGCTTCAGCTGCAGGCTGAGCCAGGCAGGACACCATATATGGCAGATCTGGAGTTGGTCATGTGACCTCCAGCTGCCATAGCTACCCCAGGTCCTGGAAGGTATCAGGGGTCGTCGGAGAGGTAAGTAAGACGACCCCCTCTCCTCTGTCTATCTTCTATATGCCGCGATCACTATAGATCGCGGCATATAGAACATAGCAAAGGGTTAACATCACTGGGACCTGATCCAATCAGGTCCCGATGATGTCCCCTGTCAGAGCTAACGCTCTGCACCGGAATCGCAGCGCTTGCAGGACCCTGGGGGTCCTGAGCGCTGCGAGACCACCCACCGTTTTTAAACGTCGGCGCTGCACAGAGCCCAGCAAGCGCCGACGTTTATCTACAGTGGGCGGTCGGGAACCGGTTAAATAATTTGCCTGCTCCAGTGGTTTTGGGGTTACCTTGGTTAAAATTGCACAATCCTGTACTGGACTGGTCTACCAATGAAATTAAGTCTTGGAGTCCTAAGTGTTATGATAGATGTTGTAACGGTCGCATTGCTGCTTTGGAAAGAGGGGAATTACCTGTACCTATTCAGGATTTTTGGAAGGTTTTTTCAGAGGAGGAGTTGCAAGTTTTGCCTCCTCATAGGGACTATGATTGTACTATTGAGTTTGTCCCTGGAGCAACTCTTCCCAAGAGTCGCTTATTTAATCTTACTATCCCTGAGAGAAAGGCCTTGGAGGAATACATACAGACAAGCTTGGCCGCCGGTCACATTAGACCTTCTAAGTCACCTGTGGTTGTTGGATTTTTTTTTGGAAAAAAAAAGGACGGTGGTTTAAGTCCATGTCTGGACTTTCGCGAAATTAATAAAATTACAGTACGCAATTCCTACCCACTGCCATTAATTCCTGACTTGTTCAACCAGTTAGTGGGGGCCAAGTGGTTCTCTAAGATTGATCTCCGGGGGGCATACAATTTGTTACGTATGAAGGAAGGTGATGAGTGGAAAACTGCTTTTAACACTCCAGTGGGTCATTTTGAGAATCTGGTTATGCCCTTTGGTCTTACCAACGCACCAGCTTTTTTTCAGAACCTTATTAATGACATCCTAAGACCGTTGATCGGTAAGAATGTGGTGTTGTATTTGGATGACATTTTGATTTTTGCGCCGGATCTGGAGTCTCATTGGCAGAGCGCACGTGAGGTATTGCAGTTGTTAAGCGACAATTCACTTTTTGCTAAGCTGGAGAAATGTGAGTTCGCTGTGCAGAGAATTAGTTTTTTGGGCTACATTATCTCCAGTGAGGGCTTTGAGATGGATCCGGTGAAGGTTCAGGCGGTGCAGGAATGGCCTAGACCTATTAGTTTGAAACCAATACAGAGATTTTTGGGTTTCGCCAATTATTGCAGAAAATTCAATAAGAATTTTTCTATAATTGTTAAGCCGCTGACCGATCTCACCAGGAAAGGTGCGAATACGGTTCAGTGGACTACTGAGGCCATTGAAGCTTTTGTGTATCTCAAGGAGAGGTTCAGTTCTGCCCCCATCCTTATGCAGCCTGATGAGACCAAGCCTTTTTTGGTCGAGGTTGATGCTTCTTCGGTGGGGGTCGGTGCTGTTTTGTCTCAGGAAAACAAGGATGGAGTACATCCCTGTGCTTTTTTTTTCAAAAAAATTTTCTGAGACCGAACTTAATTACGATGTCGGTAATCGGGAATTGCTGGCAATTAAACTCGCATTTGAACATTGGCGTCATCTCTTGGAAGGTGCTAAATTTACCATTCAGGTTTTTACTGATCGTAAGAATCTGATCTATCTTGATGCTGCCAAGCGCTTGAATGCCCGTCAAGCTAGGTGGGCACTTTTTTTTTCGCGGTTTAATTTTTCTGTTACTTACATCCCGTGTACCAAGAATGTAAAAGCTGATGCTTTATCTCGCAGTTTTTCTCCCATGGTTGGTACCGAGGAGGAGGAGAGCATTTTACAGGAAGGTGTTGTGATAGCAGCATTGGACTCCGTTTTGGAAGATGGGATTCTGAAAGCCCAGGAGGATGCCCCATCTAACACTCCCCATGGAAGGTTGTTTGTGCCTAGGAACTTTATGAGAGATTTGTTTGTGGAGTGTCATAAGTCTCGGTTGGCAGGTCATCCAGGAATTTCGGAGACTAAGAGACTTGTAGGTCGCAGTTTTTGGTGGCCTGGGTGGCAGAAGGAAGTCATTAAGTGGGTGCGTCAATGTACTGTGTGTGCTAGATCTAAGTCTTCACATGCTCCTGCTGCGGGGTTGCTTTGCCCTCTGGAGGTTCCTAGTGCTCCTTGGACGCATCTTGCTATGGATTTTATTACTGACCTTCCTGCCTCTGAGGGTTTCACTGTTATCTGGGTGGTCGTGGACCGTTTTAGCAAGATGTGTCACTTGGTTCCCTTCATCAAACTGCCCTGCGCCAGGACACTCGCTAAGGCTTTTGTTAAAGAAATTGTCAGGCTCCATGGCGTTCCTTCCGACATTGTTTCCGATAGGGGACCTCAGTTCGTGGCTCGTTTTTGGCGTGCCTTTTGTGACAGGTTGGGAGTCCATTTGTCATTTTCGTCTGGTTATCATCCTGAGTCTAATGGACAGACAGAAAGAAAGAACCAGGATGTTGAACAGTTTTTGCGTTGTTTTGTGGCTGACAATCAAGAGGGGTGGTCTGAGTTTCTGCCACTGGCTGAATTTGCTCTTAACAACCATACATCCTCTTCTGCTGGGTGTTCTCCTTTTTTTTGTTGTACTGGGAGACATCCGTCGTTTGGGTCATTCTCCAAATTGGTATCGGCTGTGCCGGAGGAGGAGAATTTTTCCGATGATTTGGAGAGAGTTTGGACTGATGTACGTCGTAACCTTCAAGAGGCCAACAAAAAATCCAAGAGGTACTTTGACAGGAAACGTCAAGAGGTTTTGTTTACTGTTGGTGACATGGTTTGGTTGTCCTCTAGGAATCTGCGGTTGAGGATTCCTTCTAAGAAATTGGGCCCGAAGTTTGTAGGTCCGTTTAAGGTGCTTCAGGTAGTTAACCAATCTGCTGTTAGGTTGGAGGTTCCTACCTCCTGGAAGATTAATCCGGTGTTTCATGTTTCCTTATTGAAAAAAGCTGATGTTTCTGATAGGGACGCCACTGTCTCTGTTCCTCCGGTGGAGGAAGAAGGTGAATATGAAATTTCTCGCATTCTTAATTCTAGATGGCATAGAGGGAGATTGCAGTATCTCGTCGCTTGGAAGGGTTTCGGTCCCGAGGATAACTCCTGGGTAAGGGCGGATGATGTCTCTGCTCCTAGACTTGTCGGAGCGTTTCACAGGAGGTTTCCTGATAGACCTGGGCCTGGAGGATCCGGAGGATCCTCATTGAAGAGGGGGTACTGTTAGAAAAAACTAACAGGAGGGTTCTATTTTGCTGGTCACATGACTTTTTGCCTATATTATCCAGCTCCGCCCTCCTGGCCTTGCAGGACTTCAGTGTTACATTTACTCTTAAGCTAGCCAGGTGCCTTGTACCTTACTCTGTATTTTGCTTGGTCTTTTGACCACTAGTACTTCTGTTTGTTTGTTTGTCTTTGCTCTGCTACAATTTATGCTAGGAGGTGTCCAACTATATCCCAGTCCTTAGTTCTTGTAGGGACCCCTCCCTTATATCTATAGGTCAGCGTTCGGACTAGCCGAGGACTTAGGCGGGTCTGTTCACAAGGAACAGGTCCCCCGCTGCATCGTAGGGAATCAGCTTAGTCCTATGGTAGGGACAGTTTTCCTTTCTTTCCTTAGTGTTTGTAGCAGTTCATAACAGCTCCCTGCATTCCACCGGTATGGGGCCACTCAATATTCCCACCGCGTGAAGGAGGAAGACTTAACAACCATCATGATCAATCCCCTACCTCACCACAGCTGGGCCAAGACCCAAGATAGTGACCCTGCAGTCCGCATGGTGAAAGACCTGCTGACCCGAGAAGACGTCCGTCTAGATCCGGATGCCCCAGAGGAAGCCAAGCAGCTATGGAAAGAGAAGAGCAGGCTGTTCCTCTATGAAGGTAAGCTGTGCAGAAGACTCGTCAACCACCGGACGCACGAGCTGACCTGGCAAGTCGTCCCAAGGCGAGATGCAGCTGTGGTCCTGGAGGCTTACCATGACAGAGCGGGGCACTTCGGCTGGAAGAAACTGGAGTTCCTGCTAAGAGGACGGTTCTTCTGGATCAGCATGAGAGGGGCTGTAGAGAAGTGGTGCAGAGACTGTGGCCCTTGTAATCTAAGGAGGAAGGACCGCACCAGCCAGAAGACACCCTTGAGGCCCATCGTCACCAAGCAGCCTCTTGAGCTGGTAGCTCTGGACCACGTCAAATTGGCTCCAAGCCGGTCAGGATACGTTTATGCCCTGACAATCATGGACCACTATTCCCGATTTCTAGTGGTGGTCCCGGTAAAAGACTTGACAGCTCAAACGGCGGCCAGAGCCTTCCAGCAAACCTTCTGCCACCCACACGGGTATCCAGAACAGGTCCTGACAGACCAAGGTCCTGCATTCGAGGCCAAAATCTTCCAAGAGTTCTGCAACCTCTATGGCTGTAAGAAGATTCGGAAAACGCCTTACCACCCACAAACCAACGGGATGTGTAAGAAAATGAACAATATAGTCATTGATCTCATGAAGACGTTGCCCCTGGAGGAATGCAGCCTGTGGCCAGAAAAACTGCCGGACCTGATAGACTTATACAACCATATCCCGGTGAATGCTACAAACTGCACCCCGGCTTACCTGATGAGAGCCAGACCAGGTAAGCTGCCCATAGACCTGGAGATGGGAGTCCTAACACCCAAGGACACCTCCCCAGATGCGGACTGGGATACGGAAAGGCGACTGCAGTACAAGAAGGTACAGGAGAGTGTGGAGAAGAGCCTGGCCCAGGCGAGACAAAAGCAAGAGAGGCTCTTCAACCAACACGTCCCTGCTTGTCCCCTGGAACCTGGTGAGCAGGTTCTGAAGCGAAAGAGAAGGCTACACAAGCTGGATGACCAGTGGGAAAGGGAACCCTACACAGTACTGCAGTCTGATCACGACAACCCGAAGGTGTGCGTGGTCACTAAGGATGGAGGAGAAACCACTAGTACCGTCTCCAGAGACCACCTAAAAATGTGCCCCGAGCAACTCCGTAGTGCAGAAGAGGATCAAAGTGACCTTGAACCCGCAGAGGACAAGGAAGAAATGATCAGCACCATTCTCGGAGAATTCCCTCAGTCCTGGACTCGAATAAACGGTGCCATAGTGGTACCCGTCCTGCATTTCCTGCAACCGGCTCAGCAACAACCTACACCAGAGCAGGAAGGTGGAGAAGAACAAGCAGTTCCAGAGGCAGAAGGGCCTGTACCAGCAGCCCAGGAGAGTCAACCCTCTGCTGACAGTGAGCCTGCCATGCCTGCGGTAAGCCAGAGGACCCGCAGACAGCTGCCTGCCCTGCCTGTAAGTTTAGCCAGTGACTGCACCCCGAGCGCTAGTGAGAAAAACCAGGTTAGACCACCACCAGACAGTGGGTTACGTAGGTCAACCCGAAGCACTAAGGGGCAAATGCCAGCTCGCTGGAAGATCTAAGTGGATAATGTATGTATTTAATGTGTTATGTTGTACCCTGGTTATTAATTATGTTTTTCTAGTTTTTCTAGCTCATGGACTGACAGGTTATGGACGATGAATAACCGGAACTATCATGTAGATAGTTGCAGTTGGTGCCTCTTGCGAAGACGGCCACGGAAGAAAAACCTGTCTGGCGTGGCCCCGTGTGGTCCAAAGTAGGTAGTTTTGCCTTGCAGCCACGCCCAACGTTTGGGGTTTGCTTTGGACAGGTCCCCACATCGCTCAAAGACTTCGCCTTGTTGGGTGAAATGGATACCCGGTCGCGGAAGCGCCGTTTCCTTAAGGACAAAATGCACTTGTACATATGTTATGTTGTTGTTTATAACCTATATTTGTGTTTCCTGTTAGTCCCGGAGTACTAAGTTTTACTAGGGGGGAATGTGTCACCCTGGCCTGGATGCCACAAATGTATAATAAAGCTGTGTCTGAGAGCAAGGGGGAGGTTCTCCAGTCAGGGACCATTAGCATGCAGCACCTCCTGTCCCAAGTCAGTAGGGGGAGCAGGCTGACCCTATAAAAGCTGGAACTGGGGGCAGGGTTAGAGAGTTCTGGACGACCTGTCTCTGGAGTGAGAGGTGTCCCAGAGAAGGGAGAGCCAGTTCAGCTGAAGCTGAGGAGGTCGTGTGGCAGTAGAGGAGCCACGAGCCAGGGACGGAAGGCGAGGAGAGCCTGTCCTGGCTGAGAGAGAAACTGATCTACCGGACGTGGTGTCCGAGGCTGTTAGGAATCCAAGTCCTACAGCAAATAACCAGCCTGCAGGGGACTGTATGTTCCTTGGCCTAAGAAGCCCGGAGGTTCCGCCACAGCAGAAGGGACCAGCAAAGCTGCCCCAGGCCAAGAGTAGAAAGGGACCCAAGTTGCAAGCCATACGGGCGAGAAGACACGGTGAGCTCAGGAACGTGGGCTGTTACACCACAAGGAGGGAAATAGCCAGAAAGAGCGCAGAGAGCATGGTAGGCCTTCACCCTCACCCTGACCAGGGCCAGCTTCCCACTTGTTCTCAGACATCCAGGCCCCCTCCTAGCCGGGACTGTTTTTGGGTCGTCTCACCTGTTCTAATAAAGACCCTGAACTGTTTAAGAGGCCTCCGTTTCCTGGCTATTGCGGTCAGAATCATCCCCTCCATCATCCATCTATATACTGCCCTGGGGCCACACTCCTCCCGTGGGGAGTTATACTACTTAGTGCTGCACACCTACATCTGCCCCAGCGGTCTGCACTGCAGCGGCGGTTAACCCTGACCGCAATCCACGGGTGGCGTAGTCGGACATTTAAAACCCTACAAATAGACTGCCACAACATTTGGTATGACCACCCTGAGCCATGGACCGGGTTGCCACTACTACCCCCATTATTGCCCTATTGCCCGGTTCCGGGTAACCCACGGCCCAGGGGGCGAGTCATATCCATAAGATAGGGCATCAATGTATGATCGGCCGGGGTCCTGCACGCAGCACCCCTGCCGATCAGAAGTTATCGGTGCTGGCGGCGGCGGCCACCGGCCGGAAGTACTTGCCTGCGGTGTTTGGCCATCCATCTGTAGTGGCCGCCGCGGGGTACTGCACATCCGCCTCCCATTCAATTGAATGGCAGTTTGATGTGCACTAACAAGTGCCGACCACTACAACATGGCGACCAGTCACCGGAAGGTAAGCACTTCCGGCCGGCGGCCACCGCCGGCACCGATAACAGCTGATGGCGGGGGTGCTGTGTGCGGGACCCCGGGCAAACATAAATTGATGCCCTATCCTATGGATATGGCATCAATGTGAAAGTAGTGGACAACCCCTTTAAAGCACAGTGGCCATGAGGTTTCTATAAAATCCCATCCACTTTGCTTGAACTGCAAAACACTCTGTTTTTGCCACAGCAAATAAATATTGTCAAAAACAAACCGAAAGCTCATTGTGGGAACATAACCCACAAGAGTACTATGGGGCCTGTGACTTCCTCCTCTATCATTCTTCCTCAGCGTCTGACGTCTCAGCACAGCGGGCCTGATGACATCACTACATGGCACCCACTGCCCTGAGATGTGCAGGCGCTTCAGAATGCTTGCTGCATAGACCGGAGCAGCGGGGAACAAGGAGGAGAGGTGAGTATTTTTTTTTTTTAAATCAATGAGCACATTTTGGTAGTCATAGTAATGTATAGAGGACCATGGGGAATTCATTATACTGTATGGAGGACGATGGAGGTGCATTATACTATATGGAGGACTATGGGGAGTGTATTATACTATATGGAGGACTATGGGTAGTGCATTATACTGTATGGAGGGCTATGGGTAGTGCATTATACAATATGGAGGACTATGGAAGTGCATTATACTACATTGAGGACTATGGGGAGTGCATTACACTACGTGGAGGACTATGGGAGTGCATTATACTATGTGGAGGACTATGGGGAGTGCATTATACTATATGGCGGAATATGGGGTGCATTATACTATATAGAGGTCTATGTGGAGTGCATTATACAGTATGGAGGACTATGTGGATTGCACTATACTATATGCAGGACTATGTATGTGCGTTTTTACCTGCAGATTTTCGGCATCTAATGAAAATCTATGGGGAAAATCCACACATAAAACTCAGCATACTCACAAGAGAAATTGACATGATGTGGATTTGATACACACACCGCAGCTCAGTTTACGCTGAATAAAATTAAAGCACAGTGGCCATGAGGTTTTTATAAATTCCATCCACTTTGCTTGAATTGTAAAACACTCAGTTTTTGCCACAGAAAACAATTAGTGTCAAAAGCAAACCAAAAGCTCATTGTTGGAACATAGGCCACGCGAGTACTATGGGGCCTGTGACTTCCTACTTCGTCATTCTTCCTCAGCATCTGACGTCTCAGTACAGCGGGCCCTATGACATCATTACATGGCATCCACTGCCCTGAGATGTGCAAGCACTTCAGAATGCTTGCTGCATAGACCTGAGCAGCGGAGAACATGGAGGAGAGGTGAGTATTTTTTTTTTAAATCAATGAACACATTGTGGTGGTCATAGTACTGTATAGAGGACTATGAGGAGTGCATTATACTGTATGGACTATATAGGACCATGGGGAGTGCATTATACTATATGGAGGACTATGGGGAGTGTGTTATACTATATGGAGGACTATGGGAGTGCATTATACTATATGGCGGATTATGGGGAGTGCATTATACTACATGGAGGACTATCGGCAGTGCCATATACTGTATGGAGGACTATGGGGAGTGTATTATACTATATGGAGGACTATGAGGAGTGCATCTTACTGTATGGAGCACTATGAGGAGTGCATTTTACTATATGGAGGAGTGCATTATGCTATATGGAGGACTATGGAGAGTGCATTATGCTATATGGAGAACAATGGGGAGTGCATTATAGTATATGGAGGATTATGGGAAGTGCATTATAGTATATGGAGGAATATGGGGTGCATTATACTGTATGGAGGACTATGTGGATTGCATTATACTATATGCAGGACTATGGGGAGTGCATTATACTATATGGAAGACTATGGGGAGTGCATGATACTATATGGAGGACTATAGGGTTCAGCACACTATATAAAAGACTATGATTTTGCATTATACAATATGGAGGAATATGGGGCCCATTATAGTATATAGAGGGCTATGTGGGGGCTATTATAAAATTTCAAGGGCTATGTGGGAGCCTTTATACTTTGTGGAGGGCTATGTGAGGGCCAATATACTGTATGCAAGCAATTATACAGTGTGAAGGTTTGAGTGGGGACCATCATACCATGTGGAGGGCCGTGGGGGTCATTGCACTGTTTGGTTGTACTGTTTGGAGAGCTAGTGGGGGCCATTATACAGCATGGTGAGGTGTGGGGCCATTATACTGTATGATGACCTATTATACTTTATAGAGGGCTGTGTGGGGGCCAAAGCTGGGGGATCACACTGTGTCACGGTCACCATACTTTGCCGGGGGAGTTGAAGTCGAGTACAGTAGGGTCATCATTATGTGCATGTCCAGGGTACTGTGAAAGAATTCACATACTGTGTTTGTTGGGCACTTTTGTTGGTATCATACTTTAAACATGCAATGAAAGAGGAATCTGGGGCTTCAGTAGGAGGAAAATTACTTTCTAAAGGCTGGAAAGTTGTGAGATATGCTCTTCTGTGACCCCGTCGAATGTTATTTTTTTTGTTGGGTGGGGGGCAACTAGCACTTCTGCTATGGGATCCCATGATTTCTATGTACACCCATGTCTATGGGCCTGTTTACATGCCAGTGTATTTTCACAGTCTTGGGGCTCATTCACCTGTTAGTTTCTGTGCTATTTTTTATTTTTTTCACAGGTAGCATGTGTACCTATGACAGTCTATGGGGATGCTCACATGCCCATGATTTTTCATTGAGATATGTTTTATATTGATTCAAGTGTCAGATCAAATTCATCAATGAAAGTGTCCGGGTCTGTTAAAAGATGGGCCAGAACTCGGATGAAGTTTGTCCGTTTTTGACTGACCGATGGGAAAAGTACTGATGTAATTCTGACCAACCTAAGGTAAAAATCACTGATTAAACTCGCTCCATTTTTCTCGTACATGAAAAAACCTGATGTCTGAATGAGGCCTAAGTGGTCCACACAAAATTATATACAGTATCACCAATGCAAGTCTATTAGGCCGCAAAAAATGTGGACAGCATTTGGATGTCATCTGTGTGCCAGTCATGAAATGGACTGTTGGTTATGAGAAGGGGGAGAAACATTCATCAGTTTTATTTTCAGCTGAGAAAAGCTAATGAACCCTGACCAAACTGTGATGAAACTGATCAAAAACACTCATCACACTTACACCATTTTTGTGAGTAGAAGACATATCACTGTTGTATAATTCAGCACTTTACACACTACAGGGTTAACCCAACAGATTAGCTATGTAGCATCCAGAAGGCGGGAGGAGAAGAGTTAATATAAAGCTCAGTCACAGGTTTTGCATTTAGAGTAATTAGCTTGGAGGAGTAGAGCAGCATGGAGCAGGGTGATGGCTCCACATTCCCTCTTATCCCTCAAGGAGGAGGATAGGAATTTGTCCTGATCCTCCTCCGCTGCAGCCGGCTGTGCAGGATGGGAAAGCATGAAGATGATGGGAATGTGCACTACACGGAAGGAAGATGTGTAAGGTAACTGGAACAATGAGGCCCACAGGGGAGTTATTGCCCTGTATGGAGGGGAACATACTATAGGTAAAACTGCCACCAATGGATAATGACCGATCAGTAAAGATGAGCAAGACTTTTGAAACTTACATTTGCAGAGTTTTCCCAGGAAATTCCATTCTCTGCAAATGTCTTCCAAAGCCTCTACTTGCCCTGAAAAACATGTATGACGCCATTCCCTTTTTTCCTTAACACACTAATCCCCTTCACTGCATTGATGTCGCCCTCTCTGTCTGTCTGTTTTCTATCATGTTTCATGGCTTTCTCTCCCTATTTCTATGGCTAGGCTGTGAGCTGTGATGTACTTTTCTCTATCCAGGTTCACCACAAAATGGCTGCTTCCTTTCCTGCTTCTGCTTTTATACTTGCTATAATAGTCCTTCTTAATTGTCTGAGCTATACTATGTTAGGCCTCATTCACATGTGCAGGGTTTAAACCTGTACGTGAAAAAATGGTACCGGTGTCCTCAGTTTTCGATCAGTGTTTTTCACCGATGGATAAAGAAATTACAAAGCTTCTCCTATACAATGTTAAACTTGTACAGGACACTGATGGCACACTGACAGACCCATAGACCACTATTGGACCTCTGTGTCATCCGTGCTGCCGGAAAAAAAATGGACATGGCTCTGTGTGTTCTGTATGGACACAAGGGGTGTGTAAAAACACTGGTGTGTGAATAGCACCATACATTGAGTACACGTTCTATCCATTAAAACTGCTACAACTCGTGCGTGCAATGCAGATGAGACCTAATATGATGGCAGCAAGGCATTCTGGGAAAGCCCGTCTTCTCTGACTGATGCAATCTTCTGCAATGTCTCAAAAGGTGACATTCATTTTAGGCACAAAAATTCAACATGAACTTGATTCCCGTTGAATGGATTCGCTCAGATCTAGTCATCAGAAAATGTTTCAATTAGTTTGTTTTCTGTGTGTTTTTTTTAATGTTTTCATACTTTCTTCTCACAATCTTGCAGTTTTCACACTGGCCACCAGGGCTATTTTAGACATTTACTTCTGTCCTTTCTGGAAGAATTTTCAGCAAAGCTTTTTATCAGAGGCCGGATTACAATGACCGGTAACATACAGCTGATAACGCAGGTTCCACCAATCACAGTTGATGTCACACCTGACCTTACTCCCCTTCACCCAATGATCTTTGTACAAGCTCATTGGACGCTTCAATGCAAAACAGAGGCCCTGACTTCAGACCGGTGGTGTTCATGCTAATCTTGATGAGGTCGGTGTGCTAGAGTCATGCAGAGGTCAATGAATCAGGACTATCCGAGAACTAGCGAGCGCCTTGTGTGTCTCCATGTGTGCCTTGCCAATAATCTTACTCCAGTCAGTGACTGGAGTAAGATATGTCGCACAGAGAATGCCACAGCTTATAAAATTTTGCTGGTGCCCACTTTATCAGGGCTGGGTGAAAATGGAGTGTGAACGCTAAAAAGTCACAATTTCAGTCCAGCTTCGAGTTGTGCTAAAACTTTGTGACTTTTCAAAGCTTTTTACACTAGTATTCTGGCTTTGAATGAGGCCCTTAGTGTCTAAGTGAGTTTATTGCTGTTAATGTAGATTTCCTGAAAGAACAGGACATATGAACATAGAATAGCCTCAGGGGTCAGTGTAAAAAATTCTAAGATTTCTAATTTTAAATATAAATTTTGATATGGGAAAATATTGCCAACTTTTTTGAATGCATTTAAAGTAAACTTTTTTTATGATGCCTCCCCTTTAATTTTGCTTATGAAAATTTGGAGCTCTGAATCTGAAAAACTGAGCACCAACTACTATGAGGATTTACTGTTAGAAATGAATGAAAGGCAGATAAATTCAGAATAACATTTAATGTTTTATATGAATTTGACCCCTTTGCATATATGGGCGTAACTGTACGTCCGCGCTGAGGTGAACGCATGTGGAGGCGGCTCAGGAGCTGAACTCCTTCCACACGTGTCTGATGCAGACTGAAATAAAGGGGTTGTCCATTACTCAGACAACCCCTTCTTAATTACGGTTTCAATCATGTGAAATAGCAGCTATGCTCTCCTCTGGTGCGGGCGCCATTCCAGTGATGTCGGCGTCTGGTCTCCTGGAGCATGCATGACATATCACGGGAACCCTGCAGCCAACGCCATTCCAGTGATGTCTGTGTCTGGTCTCCTGGGGCATGTGTAGCACCCTGAGGGTTCGGTTGCTACAGGGGTATTGCACCTCAACCAGAGGTGTGATATTCCACTCCCAGGTAAGGATGGAGTGTGGACCAGGGCTCAGTTAGCTGCACACGCACACACTCCCCATTTCCGGGGGAAAGCTCGATGGTGCTCCCATTTTTGCAGGCACAACTGACCATGTCCTTGGCTGGAGTGGGGAGGGGGTAGAGAACCCAGTGGTGTAGGAGCAGAAGGGGACTGTTTCTGGAGCATAGGAAGGAGCGCATTGGGTGCAGGTCACCTGAGCTCAGCACAGAGAAGCAGATATAAGGTGGGAGCCATCTCAAGTCTAGGAGAATAGTAGGAGTAGTAATAGAGAGAGCTGACAGGGAGCAGCAGCTCAGCCTGAGCTCAGCTCCATGAGGCAGGCCTAGAGAGAAGGCCGGGGCCAGAGAGAAGAAGAGAAGAAGGAAGGAAGGAGAAGAGACAGAGGAGTGGAAGGGCTCCAGAAACAAGAAGGCAGGAGGGATCCTAAGAGTGCAGAACGGCCAGCAACCATTGCAAACCCCATTATACCGGGTGAAAGGGTCAGGCCGTGGAAAGGTACCGGATCCCTAAGTTGGTGGAGGCGAATCTACCCTCAGCCAAGAACCGGAGGTTGTGACCATTTATTGGTGCGACCCCCCCCCGCTAAACCTGCTAGGGAGGCACCATATAGGATAGCGGGAAGTGAAGGCCAATGCTTACCCGACACGGTCCGCGGTAGCCGGACAGAAGTCAGGACACTGGTGGGGCACGAGAGGCCAGAGAAAGGACAGAAGGGGGTCCTGTGCCATACTCCTGAATTGCCTGGGGGTTGACCGAGCTCCTCACCTGGTGGACACAGCACGGCTCGGGCAGTCCTTGCTGACAGAAGTGACTTGGATATCAACTGTGAGTAAAACACCCTGGACTGCATCATTGGACTCTGTGTCATTTATGCTGCGCCTGCACCATCACGCCCAGCATTCACTTTCACTGCCTTGAGGCTACACTTTTCCCATGGGGAGTTATCCTATCCCTGTGCTGCACACTAATACCAGCCTCAGCGGTCTGCCTCGCAGCGGCGGTTATCTCTGACCGCAATCCACGGGTGGCGTAGTCGGACATTCACAAAACTATAAATAGACTGCCACAGCATTTGGTCTGACCACCCTGAGCCACGGGATCGGGTTGCCACTACTACCCCCATCAGCACCGTACACTAGAAGGCCTAGTTCCGGGTACCCCACGGCTCAGGGGGCGAGTCACATGCATGACTAATCATAGGATCCCTGCAGCCAATCAGTGACTGTGACTCACCCCCTGGGCCGTGGGGCACTTGGAACCGGGCTTCAGTGTGATGATGGGGGTAGTAGTGGCAACCTGATCCCGTGGCTCAGGGTGGTCAGACCAAATGTTGTGACAATCTATTTGTAGGGTTTTGAATGTCAGACTACGCCACCCGTGGATTGCGGTCAGGGAGGACCGCCGCTGCAAGGCAGACCGCTGAGGCTGATGTAGATATGCAGCACAGGGATAGGATAACTCCCCACGGGAAGAGTGTAGCCTCAGAGCAGGTAATAGGATGCTGGGGGTGATGGTGCAGGCCGCAATAATAAAGGTCCAGAGTCTACTTCAAACAGTCCAGGGTCTTTATTGAAGGTGGTACTTATGACCCAACAGGAGTACAGGGTAGGAATGGGCCTGGGTGTCTGAGAACATTCAGGTGAGCCCCACTGGTCAGGGTGAGTGGGTAGGCCTACCGTTCTCTCTGCCCTTGCTGACTATCTCCCCCTTTAGTGGTGTGATAGCCCACGTCCCTGAGCTGGCCGTGTACTACGCCTGTATGGCTTGCGACTCGGGCCTTAGGTACCTGTTGCTTCTCTGTGCTGTACCAGTCCCTCTGTGTGGCGGAGCCTCCAGGCTTCTCAGGCCCAGGGATCTAAAATCCCTCGCAGGTAGGTTATCTGCTGCCGGGCTTGCAATCCTGACAGCCTCGGATCCCAGTGTCCGGTTATGTAGTTCTCTCTCTCAGGGTCCCTTCTGCCTTCTTGTTTCTGGAGCCTTTCTACTCCTCTTTCTCTCCACCTTCCTTCTCCTTCTCCCCTTCTCCTTCCTGGCCCCGGCCTCTTCTCTAGGCCTGCCTCGTGGAGCTGAGCCCAAGCTGAGCCTCAGCTCCCTGTCAGCCCTCTCTGGCTGAACTTCTTCCCTCTCTGAACCAACCGACTGAACACTCTCCTAAGATGGCCCCCACCTTTTATCTGCTTCACTGTGTCTGAGCTCAGGTGACCTGCAACCAATGAGCTCCTTCCTATGCTCCAGAAACCGTCCCCTTCTGCTCCTGCATCACCGGGTTCTCTCCCCCCTCCCCACTCCAGCCAGGGACATGGTCAGTTGTGCCTGCAATAATTGGGAGCATCTGCGAACTGTCCCCCGGAAATGAGGAGTGTGTGTATGCAGCTAACTGAGCCTTGGTCCATACTCCATCCTTACCTGGGAGTGGAATATCACACCTCTGGTTAAGGTGCAATACCCCTGTAGCGACCGAACCCTCTGGGCGCTACAACTGCATCACTCTCTCATCCTTTGAACAGAACTGACAGCCAGAGAGCAGCAGCAGATTACACTTCTTTAGGGTGTCCCTTTCGTCTGAAGGAAGTGAGAGTGAAATGGCTACTGACTGCGTGATATGAGGTCACTCGAGTCCTGGGAGACTAAGCGCAGACTTGGGTAGAACAGCAACAGCACAAAAGGTGATTATAGCTGTTTTATATGTAGGAAATATTGTGATTGAGAGCTGTTTGAGTAGTGGACAACCCTTTCTATATAGCTGACATTTTATCTCTAACAGTCGCAGTCAGAGCTTCGTTTCGGCCGCAGCTGTTAACCATTTAAATGCCGCTGGCTCCCATTTGCACTCTGGGATGAGGCCGATGAGTTAAAATGAAAGCTGGTGGCATGCTGAAGGTCCCTGTCTCGACTATATTTGAACTGATCTGAATCAGAGCTTTGAAGGAAACTGGTATTTTCACTATATAGCATAATAATGTGGTATTGCACCGTGTCATAGAAAATATTGCAATTTCTGAAGCCACTAGTAAAGGAGCATTCCTTCACCCCTCTCACCTCCTCTTTTGCAATAGGACAAAAGAGGGCAATCTAAGCAGCCCATATGCAGAATGCCCAGTTGACAAGTAGGAAAATTAGATGTAGCTGGATAGTGAACTATGGGGGAAGGCATCGGCGAGATCTTACAATATCCCACCGCTGCCACCAATTTGTCAGGGATTTGCACACACAGACTATCCTGATTACTCACTATGTAGTTACCGGCAAGCAAGCCGTGAGCGTATGGCGTACACGCCTCCGAATTTCAACGCATTGAATGTGTATATGCCCCCATACGATCATTGCCAGCTTCACGATAACCCAATTAATAGTATTCACTGCCACCACCGATCAGTTCTAAATACAGGCCTGATCGGACTCCTGCTTTCTGGTAGCGTATGGCTTCGGGGGAGGAACGATTACAGAACAGAAGAAACAGGACTAATACATTTTATATTTAATCCAAAGGGAGGCAGGGTTTATGAAAAAATATACAAAGGATTTTACAAAGAGGGACAGTACAATACATGTACAGTTACACAAAATAAAAGGTATTAATGGAAGAACTTACTAGACAGATCAGAGACTATTCAATTTACCTGGAGGAGAGGTGCTCCAATGGACTGTTATGGAGCAGGACCTGTGCTTACAAATATGTATCTCACGGCATGAGTATAGACCAATATTCAGCTGGATCTTTTATGCTGAAGGGGTGGCCCTGCCCACACACTCCCCTGTGATGACCTCACGTGGGCTCATCTCTGTCCATCATGGTTTTATGAAATCTATAATTTCTGCAATAACTTCTCACTGGTTGATCACAGAAGTTAGCAAGTGATGCCATCTTTTTTTAATGTGATTTTTGCCTTGAGAAGAATATTGAAAATTTAACCCCATGTCAATCATTGTGCCCTGTTTGGCGGGATTATAGAGGTCTACAGCATACAGTTGTAACTGGACACTTCTGCAGCTAAGAAGGGAGGGGGCAGAGAGGCAGCGAGTGACAAATGTCTCACAGCAGCTCTCAGCCAAGAAGCTGCCACAGCAAGACCCCCTTTGGACCCCAGCCATGCAGCATGCCCTTTGTGTCAGATACAGTATTCCCATAACTCGGTATTGAATTATAGCATGTCCTAGTTATTCATAATCTAGATTTTCAAGATCCCAAGAGAATGGGAAATGTCACGGTCATAGAAATATTGAGAATCTTTCTCCCCCTCCGAAATCCCACTCACTCTTCCCTCCTCCCCTATCTACCATTTGTCAAAGGAGCAAGAGCTTACACTCTTCCCAATTGCCCATATGCAAATAGCGGGATCCACCAAGTGTTCAGGCTAATCACCATATAAAATGGAGACAGGAGTGATGAATTGACACCTGGGTGAAAAGGATACAGCTCCTAGAATTCCTTTGAAGCTTAGCTCATCTCCATTTGCACATGTATTCAAGCTGCAGTCTGGTAGGCACTGAAATGAAATATGGAATATCAGAGTTTCTATAACACTGATTGTGATAGGATACATATTTTTAGTGGCAGGGTTAGCTAAGGAACAATATACATATTTTTCTTTATCTGAGAACAGTACGGGTGCGCTATGATGCAAGAAGGCAGGAATGACCAACCGAAGATATGTCATGTCTAGTCTCTAAAGAAAGGTAAATTTGTAATAAGAAATGTGATATTACATGGAAACTTCTGCGATCAACCAGCGAGGAGTTATTGTGGAAGTTAGAGATCTTAATAAAACCATGAAGTGGTGCCAAGCCCACAGTGAAGTCATGACAGGGGAATGTGTGGGCAGGGCCTCTTTCAGCATAAAAGTTCCAGCTGTAGTTGAGAATATAGTCATGCCGGGAATTATATATTTTATAAGCAGAGGTCCCATTGTCTGTGTAGAACTGTACCAATCTGACCTTACACGTCCTCGAGGGGGTGCGGAATGTCACGATGGTGCAAATGACAGATCCGTACCACGTGCTCCGTCTCACGTAATTGTGACGTCAGGCAGGTGGTGGGGTGTGGATTCATCAGTTCCGGCAGTGGTAGGATTCTGCGGGGTCCCTCCTGCTGCCAATTTCTTTGCATTGGTGGCAAGCGGTGGGATCAAGATAATAGTGTGTGTGTGTAACGCATACTCAGACACTTAAGATCAGCTCAGCACTAGACAGTCCGAGTGCAAATACTGTAAGGTGTGTGTGGGTGCATCAGGTGGCAGTTCGGTGTCACTGACCATAGAGTGCAAGGATGGCCAGTGGCACCAGGGCCAAAACCAAGGAGATGGCCAATGCACCATATGGTGTTGAGGAGGTTGGAAGACCATGTTACTCTAAGAGAAGGAGAGTCCAACTTAGGCCCCCCAGAGAGAGATTCACCAGTGGTCGGTCCCGCAGTGGGCTACCCACCACCTGACCCCCTCATACAAGTTTCCCTAGCGAGTCTCCAGGTTGGAGACAGGGCCACCTATGAGACCCTCATGGCAGAACGTCAGCGGGAGCACGAGCACCAGAAAGATGTGTTCCAGCTCCAACTGCAGGCCCCAGCCAGTCGCAAGTCACCTGAGATCCGAGTCCCGAAGCTATGGACGAATGACTTCTCCCTTCTGCACAAAGGAGGGGGCTTGGACACTTTCTTGCTGGCATTTGAAAAAAACTGCCATCAGTACCATCTGCCTGAGGAACAGTGGGTCCGGTTCCTAACCCCTCAGCTTAGGGGTAAGGCCCTGGAAATCTTTGGGTACTTGCACAGTGAGACCACCCTGAGCTATGAGGACTTCAAGCAGGCTCTGGTCTGGCAGTACAACTTGACTCCTGAGTCATACCAGAAGAAGCTCCAGAGTATGCAGTGGTGTCCTGCTGGGTCTATCACATGTGGGCCCTAATGAGAGCAGTTGATCCTCGTCCCAGAATCTGTCCACTGTTTTGTGTGTGAGTGGGGGTGGTGGGAGGTCCCTTGACAACTTTCAGACTGTTACCATAGGCCACGCCAGAGCAATGGGACTGTGAGACACCGGTGCTGAGATGACCCTTGTGCGGCCCGAACTGGTGTCACCCTAGGATTTGATACCTGATAAAACTTTCGCCGGCTCCGGGATTGGAGGCATCAAGCCGGCGCTGTCCATCGCCAAGGTGTATGTGATCAATGCTGTATGAAGTTGTATTCAAACGTTCAAGTAAAGTTCTTTTTTATAAAATGGAGTGGAAGTTCCCTAATGTGTGTGCGGTGGTTCCTGAGGTGGAAGAACCGAAGACAGCAGAGATCTGCGACCAAAACGTGAGTGTTACACACCACATACAGAGCACAGGAGAATTGGGACATGTGTCTTTATCAGGGAGCCAGAGTGTGGGAACACAGCAGCCCCTCACCACAACTACCACCCTGAGCCCCTAACACCTCTCTCCCCATGGGGGACGAGATCAATCAAGTCAGCTGTGATGAGGCCTCAGAATGTGGCCATACGGCAGGCTGGAGAAATGTGTCCTGTGAGGTTGTTGCAGAGGGGGCAGATAAGGGGCAAACAGCTGCAGAGGGGGAGCATGCCATGGAGGGCGGGGCAGTTCCAGGAGAGATAGGGCTCCCAGGTAAGGCCGCATGGTAGGGTTCCTCCACAACCAGGATGTTAGAGGGCCAGGGTAGTCCTTTTAGACCAGATGCTTGGTCAGAAGCAGAGGAGAAACTGGCGCTACCCGCGGTCTCAGCGGCCGTAGCCACTGTTGCTTGCAGTGGCGGCACCCGGGCCCTAGTGGCCCCTCGGGAGTCCGACGGCTTCTCCCCTTCCGACCAAGTGGCTGCCGGGTCAGACGGAGGCCAGGAGACGTGGCAGGTTTGTCTATTCTGGCCATGTCCAGTCAGGGGTTTCAGGTGGCGTTAGAGACTGACAGCCTGAAGCCTCGTGAGGAGCGGGCGGCACAGCCTCCCTCGAACTCGGTCCTCCAGTGGGTGGTCTGGGACCAAGGATGGCTATACCGGGTAACAGTCCAGCGAGGCTCACCGGAGGCGTGGCCCAGGGATCGACAGTTAGTGGTACCCTATCCGTTCAGGGTGGAGTTTGTTGCAGATGGCACACGAAATTCCGATGGCTGGACATCTAGGGATCCATAAGACCAAGGCCAGGCTAGCCCAGCATTTCTAATGGCCAAGGTTGGGGGCTGAGGTAACTGTCTACTGCCGTTCGTGTTACACCTGTCAGAGGGTGGGGAAGGTGGGGCGGTGGCCCAAAGCCCCACTGGTAACTCTGCCCATCATCGAAGAGCCTTTCAGGAGGGTGGCTGTGGATTTGGCTGGCCCGATGGCCACTCCCAGCAGCTCCAGGAAACGCTTCATACTGATGGTAGTAGACTATGCCACCCGGTACCCAGAAGCGGTAGCCTTGTCATCCATTCGGGCAGACAAGGTGGCTATCGCCTTACTGAAGATGTTCTCCCGAGTGTGTTTTCCCCAGGAAATGCTCACCGACCGGGGAACCCAGTTCATGTCGCAGCTGATGGAGACCCTCTGTAAGCAAATACAGGTGCAAAATCTGGTGACCAGCCCATACCACCCACAGACCAATGGCCTGTGCGAACTGGCACTCTGAAGCAGATGCTTAAGATGTTGGTTGACTCCTAGGGGCACGACTGGGCGCGGTACCTCCCACACCTGCTCCCTGCCTACCGAGAGGTTCCACGGGCCTCAACGGGGTTCTCCCTTTTGAGCTCCTGTACGACTGGTGTGCGCGGGGCGCCTGGCTCTGGTGAAGGAGGTCTGGGAAGGGGACTTGGCCTCCCCTGGAGTGTCAGTCATTGAATGTCTTACGCTTCCATGACAAAATGCAGGCCTTGGCACAGCTGGTGCATGACAATGACGCGAGCCCAGGCCGACCAGAAGCAATAGTATGACCAAAATGCTTGTGAAAGGACCTACCAGCCCTCCATGTGCTCGCCAGAGGTAGCCTGACCGCCATTAGGTACCGAGATGATATCCTCAGACCCCTTGTGAGACCTTATGCTGGTGCCCTGGGTGAAACCTAATGCAGGACAATGCCAGACCTCATGTGGCTGGAGTGTCAGCAGTTCCTGCAAGATGAAGGCATTGAAGCTATGGACTGGCCCGCTCATTCCCCAGACCGGAATCAGATTGAGCACATCTGGGACATCATGTCTGGCTCCATCCACCAACGTCACGTTGCACCACAGACTGTCCAGGAGTTGGAGGATGCTTTAGTCCAGGTCTGGGAGGAGATCCCACAGGAGACCATCCGCAACCTCATCAGTAGCATGCCCAGGCGTTGTAGGGAGGTCATACAGGCACGTGGAGGCCACACACAATACTGAGCCTCATTTTGACTTGTTTTAAGGACATTACATCAAAGTTGGATCAGCCTGTAGTGTGTTTTTCCACTTTAATTTTGGGGGTGACTCCATATCCAGGCCTCTATTGGTTAATAAATTTGATTTCCATTGATGATTTTTGTGTGATTTTGTTGTCAGCACATTCAACTTTGTACAGAACTAAGTATTCAATGAGAATATTTCATTCATTCAGATCTAGGAGGTGTTATTTGAGTGTTCCCTTTATTTTTTTGAGCAGTGTAGTATAAATATGCTCCAAGATAATTCTGCAGTATTTCACAGTCAAATCCAATGGGTGTAAAATATAAAAAATAACCTTTATTCAATATTTTAAAGATTTTTTTAAGTGTCCAAAATCCGTCACAAATTTCCTAAAATTATCCTAAACATAGGACTATCGTGAATGGTTTTAATTTATCTCACCGGCTAACCATTTATATATATATTGTCTTGTTGGGAGGCCAGGGATTAGTCACAATTCCTAGGGGTATCTCTTTATTTATATTTATAACTCCCTTTTCCATTTAGCCTCTGGCTATTAGAAATCATGCCATCTCATTTCTCCTCATTGTGAGTCTGCAGTCTGATAATGGCATTAATAATATTCATTTTACCATGTCCTGTGCTATTCTCTTCAGAACGGCTTTATAGTGCTGCCGTCATATACCGGTGCGGTGCTTGTTTCTCCTGATCTAGGAGCTTTATATTGAGGTAGCCTGGCTAATCATCTCTTGTAGGACTTTCTATAGAAATGCTCAGCCCTACGCGTTTCATCATTCTTCTGAGACTCTCATGGTCATCAGGGGCTCACAGTCTATGATCTTTTTTGGTTTGATAGTACGATGGTTTTCTAATAAACTTATCGGCAGGGTTGCCGGCAGCGTCTGGCAGCTAAACCAGCGTGACTTTATAGGAAAGTTGGTGCCCCCTCTTGTGCGCCCCCCCTTCTGTCATCCAATCGAGTGACTAGGGTGCGTTGCAGGCGTATCATGTTTCGATCATATAATCATGCAGGGACTCGTCTCATTCTTCCAGGAGGATCTTTTTCTCAGAGATGTCTTGGCTGCACTGCGATCTCACAGTATTAATATGTCTTTTATATCTAGGGAAGGAGACTGGTATATTGCATTGCATCTTATAATGTAGTCTCTACGAGTTTGTTGCGATATGAGTTGTTAATAGTGTTTGTTCGCAGTTTGTCATTTGTTTGGTTTACAGACAGATCTGCCTGTTTCATGTGCTACCTCGTCCCACCTACACTTACATCGATGCAGAACTTCCTTTCATCGTGACAAATGCCATCTGGCTATGTCACTGCTTCCGCACCAGCAAACGCTTGCGGACGTCTATTTCCTCAAAGTTCATTTCATTTGATCGTATCAATATGTCCATAATAGACATTGGGATGACTTTTATTCTGATTGTATCAGTGTGTCTGATTGTATCCATGTATCTGGATTATTAAGTCTTCAGATGAGTATTTTATAATATAAAAACAAAGGAAGAAATTCTGATGAAATTTGTCCTATTGTTATTAAACTTCAATTTGTTCAAGAGGTCATTTTTAGTGTTGAGCGAGCATGCTCGACACTGCTCAGTACTCGCCCGAGCATCTCACTACTCGGGATGTTCGGCGAGCACTGAGCATTTCCGGGTTACTCGGGCGGGAGCTCGGGTCTCCGCCCTGTATGTCTGGCGCTCTTTACCGAGCCAATGAACATGCAGGGATTGCCAGCCAGTCACTGTAATGCCACAGCCATGTTGTTTGTGGGCATTACAGTGATTGGTTGGCCGCATAGCGTCACCTCGAGTATTTAAAACCGGGCGCCGCCATCTTGGAAACAGTCGCTCCGGATCAGACAGTGCAGAGACAGCGCTGCTGATTTAGGGAGAGATATAAACTGCGAAATAGTTAGTGTAGGGTCTGTAAAGCCAGCAAAAGCAAACAAACAGTCCTTCTCAGGACTAATATCCATCCCAGATACCAGGCAGGCAGGCTGTATAGGAGACAGTGGTTATACCAGCAAACGCTGCATTACAGTCCTGTGTGCTCCTGTTGCTGAAATTGCTGGACTTAGCTCCAGGTCTCAGGGGACAGGAAAAATCCTTTTTTTTTTTTTTTCCTCCTTCACACTGTACAAATACCCATCTTATTAACCTTTTGTCCCCCCCCCCCCCCCCAAAAAAAAAGCGTGTCTGATTTTTCAGACACAAATATATCTGTTGAAAATAGTCAGGTGTAGGCTAGAGAAACAGAAGTGTTTTGCACTTCCACGGTTCAAACCTCTGTATTATCCACTTTGGCCCATTTGTATCTAAAAAAAAAAAAAAAAAAGGTTTGAGTGTGTCGCTCACTGTTCAGCCGCAATTATATCTATTTAAAAAAGTATGGTATACCCCAGTAAACAATAACTGTGGTTTTGCCATCCCACGCTAAAAAATCTCTATTATTCAGGTTTTAGTAGTTTTTACGTAAAGAAAAACAGTAATAGTTTCTCCCTGATTGTTCAGATTGTTTAAAAGAGTCGGGTGTAGGCCAGAGAAATAGAACTGTGGTTTTCCTCTTCCACGGATCTAATCTACTTTTTATTACCCTTTTTCCATTGATAGTGTGAGTGTAAGCTATTTTACTTCCTTTACAATAGGCAAGGCGCGTGGCAAGGGACGTGGAACTGGACGTTCTGGTGATGGTTCGTGCAGAGGACGGGGCCGTGGCCAAGGTGAAAACGTGCCACAACCAACGCCACATCTTCTCGCTCCCACTTCTTGACCGAATTATTAGGGAAGCACAGAACAACACCAGTATTGAGAACTGATCAGTGTGCACAGGTTATTAATTGGATAGCAGATAATACTTCCAGTTACATGGGCACCACCACCTCCGCTCTGTCTTCCACACGGTCAGCTCTTAGTAGCCGTGAGTCTCGACCGCATACTCCTCCTCACCCTGATGCTCCTTCCTCCCACCATGCTGAGTGTCGTCAGACAGCAATTGATCCCACACTTGGACACTCTGAAGAGCTGTTCACTGGTCCATTTCCATATTTGTGCCCCTCGCCTGATAAGCTTGTGGTGGAAGAGGAGATCCCATGTAGCGATGCCCAAATATTTGAACAGCCACGGCCAGAGGAAGTCGACGCTGCCAATTTGTCACAAGAGGTGGACGATGGCGAGACACAATTGCCAGGAAGTGAGGAGGAGCATCGTGGTGCGCAAGTGGAAGAGGAGGAGGTGGTGGATGATCTAGTAACTGACCCAATGTGGCAGGAGGACATGCAGAGTGAGGCCAGCAGCACACAGGGGGAGGGAGGCAGAGTACCTCAACAGGCAGGAAGAAGCAGTGTGGTGGCCGCAGACAGAAGGCGGGCAACCGTTCCCCGTAACACCAACACGAGGGACGTTGCCAGTACAAGCGGTAGGTCTTCCAGAGTCTGGAATTTTTTTAAAGACTCT
The DNA here is from genome assembly GCF_046119375.1 of Phyllobates terribilis. Classification (NCBI taxonomy): domain Eukaryota; kingdom Metazoa; phylum Chordata; class Amphibia; order Anura; family Dendrobatidae; genus Phyllobates; species Phyllobates terribilis. The sequence goes on from NW_027363077.1 coordinate 1,229,014, forward strand.
GCTGATAGCCCCAAAAAGGTCATATGTTCCACCTGCCATGCCAGCATCAGCAGGGGTGACAAAACTACCAGCCTGACCACCACCAGCATGATCAGGCACATGGCAGCAAAGCACCCGACTCTGTGGGGCGAAACCCAGGGTCCACGACCAGTGTCAGCGGGTGTCACCACTGCTTCTTCCACTGTTGTGCGTGCAATAGAACCCCCTGTTGTGTGTGCAAGGCAATCCCTTGTCCATACTGCATGTAAAGATTCCCCCTCCTCTCAGTCTTCACTTGTTATGGCAGTTTCTCAAGAAACAGCATCCACGTCCACGTCCCACCGCAGCGTTCAGTTGTCCATATCCCAGACCTTTGAACGAAAGCGGAAATTCGCAGCTAACGCCCCACAGGCCACAGTCCTAAATTCGCACATTTCACGACTGCTTGCGTTGGAAATGCTGCCTTTTAGGCTGGTGGAGACGGAATCCTTCCGCAATCTTATGGCGGTGGCCGTCCCTCGGTACTCGGTCCCCAGCCGACACTATTTTGCCCGGTGTGCCATCCCCGCACTACACAAGCGCGTGTCCCAAAGCATCTGCCGTGCCCTCAACAATGCAGTTACTGGGAGAGTCCACCTGACAACAGACACATGAACAAGTGCTTGTGGCCAGGGACAGTACATCTCTGACGGCACACTGGGTAAACATAGTGGAAGCCGGGACCCAGTCGGACCTTGGGACGGAACACATCCTCCCCACACCGAGGATTGCGGGCCCTATGTCAGTCATAGTTGCCCCCATAGTGTATAGCTCCTCCTCCTCCTCCATCTCCTCCTCCGCCTCCATCTCCTCCTCCATCTCCATCTCCTCCTCCTGTTCAGCCTCCTTCTCCATCTCCTCCTCCTGTTCAGCCTCCTTCTCCATCTCCTCCATCTCCTCCTCCTGTTCAGCCTCCTCCTCCATCTCCTCCTCCTGTTCAGCCTCCTCCTCCATCTCCTCCTCCTCCTCCATCTCCATCTCCTCCTCCTGTTCAGCCTCCTCCTCCATCTCCTCCGCCTCCATCTCCTCCTCCTGTTCAGCCTCCATCTCCATCTCCTCCTCCTGTTCAGCCTCCTCCTCCATCTCCAGCTCCTCCTCCTGTTCAACCTCCTCCTCCATCTCCAGCTCCTCCTCCTCCTGTTCAGTCTCCGTCTCCATCTCCTCCTCCTGTTCAGTCTCCATCTCCATCTCCTCCTCCTGTTCAGTCTCCATCTCCATCTCCTCCTCCTGTTCAGTCTCCATCTCCATCTCCTCCTCCTGTTCAGCCTCCATCTCCATCTCCTCCTCCTGTTCAGCCTCCATCTCCATCTCCTTCTCCTGTTCAGCCTCCATCTCCATCTCAGATATCACCACATCAGTTACAAGCTGGAAGCACTGCAGTACTGCCTCCGCCAAGTGGCAACAGGCTGTGCTGAAACTCATAAGCTCAGGTGATAAACCTCACACTGCTTGTGAGTTGTGGACAGCTGTGAAAGAGCAGGCAGATCTGTGGCTGAGACTGCTGAACCTACATCCCGGCATGGTCGTGTGTGACAATGGCCGTAACCTGGTGGCGGCTCTGAGGTGAGATCACACACGTACCATGCCTGGCTCATGTGCTTAACCTCGTGGTTCAGCGGTTTCTTAAATCATACCCCGAGTTGCCAGATCTGCTCGTGAAAGTACGCCGCCTGTCAGCTCATTTTCGCAAGTCTGCTACAGCTTCCGCCGCCCTTGCTGTGTTGCAGCAGCGTTTGCAGCTTCCAGCACACCGACTGGTGTGTGATGTCCCCACACGTTGGAACTCTACCCTCCACATGTTGCAAAGGATTTGTGAGCAGAAGAGAGCAGTTGTGGTGCACCAGATACAACAAGGCCGTCGATGTTCAGGTCAGACTCCACACATAAGACCTCAGGAGTGGACCTGGATGTCTGACATATGTACCATCCTGACAAACTTTGAGGAGGCCACCAAGATGGTGAGTGGCGATGACGCCATCATTAGTGTCAGCATCCCACTTGTCTGTCTTTTGCAACGCTCTCTGCAGAGAATTAAAGAGGAGGCATTGCAGCCAGAGTATGATGAGATGGATCAAGAAGCCGTAGTGGGCGATTACACACAGCCCAGCCTCATCTCATCCCAACGTGCATTGGGGGACAGAGGGAGAGGAGGAACAGGAGCTGCTATCAAGCGCTGTAGATGGTAGTACCTGTACAAGTGTTATACCGTCGGTTCAGCGTGGGTGGCCTGAGGACAGGGGGGAGGAGGAGAGTATGGTCAGTCGTCATCTTGGTGAGGACAAGGAAATCTTGCCCATTACCAGTCTAGCACGCATGGCTGACTTTATGTTGCGCTGCCTTAACTGTGACCCTCGCGTTGTCAAAATGTTGGGTGACAGTCATTACTGGTTGGTGACACTTGTAGACCCCCGCTACAAGGAGAACTTTCACTGTCTTATTTCTGAGGTGGAGAGGTCTACAAAAATGGGCCTGTACCAGAAGGCCCTTGCTGCAGAACTGTTAAAAAAAAAAAAAAATTCCCATCTGAACACGCTAGCAGCAGAGGTCACAGTTCGTTCACCAACCAAAGCGTACAAGCGAGAGAGAGGCAACTCCAATCTAGTAGAGGCAGGGGAACACTGTCAACGTTCTGGGACAGTTTTCTCAGACCCTGAGGCGTGGGGTACTCTCACAAGGAGTGGAAAGTTTCAAAAGATGGTGAGGGAGTACCTTGCCGACCGTACCAGCGTCCTTCGTGCCTTTTAATTATTGGGTATCCAAGCTGGACACTTGGAATGAACTCGCTCTGTACGCCTTGGAGGTCCTGGCCTGCCCTGCCGCTAGCATGTTATTGGAGCTTGTTTTTAGTGCCGCTGGGGTAATTATAACTGATGAGCACACTCTCCTGTCAACTGACAATGCTGACAAGCTGACCCTTATCAAAATGAACAAGGGCTAGATTGGGCCAGACTTCTCATCACCACCAAATGACAGCAGAGTAACATAAAGTCAAATCCACGGTGTTATTTCGGGAGGTGTATTCCCATGCACCACTTCACACCCACACATGGGTATACGCTTCCTCATTTCGGCTGTTTTATGTTCTTCTCCTTATCCTCAGCCTCCACCACCACTATACCACCAGGGTGACCGTGGTCCGTGTTGCCATTATTGCAAGTTCCTCCGTCCTTATTTTTGTCAGCTTTTGCTTGGAAGGCATAAGCAAAGACTGTGGGAGACCCACTCCCCAATAATGGGAATACTATTTTTAAGATGCTGTACTGTCTGGCTCTTGTAAGGGGCATTAAAAGCATCTTGTTATACCACTCTAACCTCCACGTCTCTTCTGAGGGGCATTAAAACCTTCTTGTTAAGCTACTGGGACCTCCACGAGTCTTTGAACGGGCTCTGCATTTCCTCCTAATTTTTTGAAGCTTTTGCTTGGAAGGCATAAGCAAATACTATGGGAGACCCACTCCCCAATAATGGGACTTATGTTTGTAATATGCTGTGCTGCATGGCTCTTGTAAGGGGCATTGCAAGTTCCTCATAATTTTTGGAAAGCCTTCCATTCACTGCTTAGGCTAACAGTGTACAGGAGACCCAGTTGGTATAAATGGAAAAAACTGTTTAGTTAAGGCCCTCTGACCTCCATGTCATTTCCAAGGGGCATTGGAGTGCCTCAAAATTTTTGGTAGGCATTGCACTCACTGTATGCCCTATAACTGTGTAGCCGAACTGCTCCTTTTTGTTACAGAAACATATCCTACAAGACATATGTGGTTGACTGGCCTGATATTGATGTGAATGGTCCCTGTTCCTCCTGCTCCTTCTCCTTTGCCACTACCTCATCCATCATTTATCACCTGAAGCTTTGTTTTAATGGGAGTCATAGAACTGTGATAGTAGCAGGAAAACATCCAGAAATCCTCGGAGGAGGTAGGATATGCGCCAAAACGCTGACCACCTCAGGCCTAGCCGCTACTACATACATGCGCTTGCATTCCAAGAAAACAAAGCAGATGCTAACTTGTATCATCATCATCATGGTCCTCACCTTGGCACTCTCAACTCCCCTGATGGAGAAGCCAGGGCCCACCAGAGGAGTCTGGTTCTCTGGTGGTCTCGTCCAATGCTGCCCTAAAGCAGGCCGGGCTAAGAAAAGTGTGTGGGGGGAAGTTGACAGGAGAAATAGGGGCGGCTGGGGACCGTTTATGCAAGCAAGCAGTATGGTATTGCAGCCTGGGGGTGGGTGGGTGGCAGGTTGCATACTTGCGCTTGCATTGCAAGGAATGGGAGAGGTACAATTGAACACTGCCCTGGGACAAGGACTTGAACGGGTATAGTTGCAAGTCTGCAACGACAGGTGCAGGGTGGGAGGCATCTTCGCATGTACTATGAACAGGGGTTTGGCATGCACACACTACAGCGGAATAGGCTGTCCTTCCCACTAAATGCACTGGGGAGGGCACAGGTAATGTTTTGGTATACGCGCTTAATCTTATGTATAAGGCACAGAGGGACAAATAGGGGCGGCTGGGGACTGAGTTTGAATACCTCGCTGCCGAAGCAGCCATGAGGTAGTGGCCAGATTCGGCCTCCTCCAAACTAAAAGGCCCCATTTCAAGTGCAAGCTAGCAGTATGGCATTGCAGCCTGGGGGTGGGTGGGTGGCAGGCTGCACACTTATGCTTGCATTCCAAGAAAACAAAGCAGATGCTAACTTTCATCATCATCATGCTCCTCACCTTGGCACTCTCAACTCCCCTGATGGAGAAGCCAGGGCCTACCAGAGGAGTCTGGTTCTCTGGTGGTCTCGTCCAATGCTGCCCTAAAGCAGGCTGGGCTAAGAAAAGTGTGTGGGGGGAAGTTGACAGGAGAAATAGGGGCGGCTGGGGAACGTTTATGGACACCTGGCTGCCCCCAGGCGGCTGGGGACCGTGTGTGGACACCCGGCCGTGGGGCGGCTGGGGACCCAGTGTGGATGCCCGGCTACCTGGCGGCTGGGGACGGAGTATGGATTCCAGGCCGCCAACGCAGCCATGACGTGGTGGCCAGATTTCGCCTCCATATGCCTAAAAGGCCCAATTTCAAGTGAAAGCAAGCAAGCAGTATGGTATTGCAGCCTGGGGGTGGGTGGGTGGCAGGCTGCATACTTGCGCTTGCATTGCAAGGAATGGGGGAGGTACAATTGAACAATACCCTGGGACAAGAACTTGCACGGGGATAGTTGCAAGTCTGCATCTTCTGACGCGGCAAGGATCATTTCTGATGGGCACACTTTTAGGCAGTGACCTGGGTGTCAGAGATGCTTCCAGGGGTATTCCCCATGCTGTTCCCATGTATTTTCAGCACTGTATGCATGTGTCACACAGCACATGGTCAGATAAGGTTGTAAAATGTTAAAATGACATTTCCCGGTGAATGCATTTGTCACGGTTGAAAGCAATACAAAAGTGCAAAAACGTCTAAAAAATGCTACTTGTTAACATAGCCCAAGGTGTGGAGGAGTATTTTTTGGGGGGGGTTATTTATTTTACCTTATACACAAGTCTTTACCCTGGAAAGGAAGTTCCTTAACATATTTCACAGGAAAGCAGTTTCAGTTTCATTTTTGAATGTTTTAAAAGACTGCCGTCAGTGCCGCGCCAAAAATGCTCAGGTCTCCCATAGACTAACATTGGGCTCGTTGCTCGGGTCGAGCACCCGAGTATCACGGCCAGCTCGGCCCGAGATTTGAGCACCCGAGCATGTTAGTGCTCGATCAACACTAGCGTGCACGGCTGCTGGTCCTCAAACCGGGTGGACCAATCGAAGCCCGGCGCGCCGTACACCCACTCAGGTGCCGGAGGTGGAGGCTCCGCGAGGGAACCCAGCAGAAGGTTCCTGACTTCAGTGCCCGGGAGTGGAGGTTCCGGGAGGGCAACAAGTGGAAGGTCCTCAGTCAGTGCCCGGGGGTGGAGGTTCCGGGCTGAGCAGCTGCTCCAGGGAGGGCATGGCGGGGTACGGAGAGTGTTGGTGTAGGAAGCCCAGGAGCAGGTCGGCGCTTGCAGCGCCCGGGACAGGGGATTTCTTCCCACCTGCTCCTGTGCTGCACGCGGCCTCCTGGTATTCAGCGAGTTCCGCTGGGTTGCCGCTGCTGCCATCCTGTGCTGCTCTACACCGTGCTGCAAACTTCTCCAACAGCTCGCTCCTCCACTTGGTAACTGCTGCTTGCTGGGCCCGGTCCACTTGTTGGCTCAGCTCCAGAATCTCACTCTGGAGGAACTCCGCGTCCTCCGGGGATAACTTACTGGCTTCTCCCTCCGGGGTGAGGGGGGTCGCTTGCCACGGCAGCAGGCCAGAGGCGGAGGCTTGATCCTGACTTCCGTCCATGTTGTCTGCCGGGTGCGGTCTGTCTAGACTGGTTAAGACCACACCCTGTCTCCATTCCTTCTTTCCTCCTCCTCCTCCTCCTCCTCTTTCGGGGGCGGTCCCATGGCAATCTGCTGTCGGTCACTCCTTGTGACGGCCTCCCTGCCTTGACGGACACATCTATGCGGACAGTCACAGTTGCAAGGGGCAGGGTATGCTTTTGGCGCCATTCTGGGACCCGGCCCACGATGGGAGGTTCCATACTGTTGTCTTTGATCACGCACATAATGGCGCCCGTTCTTCTGGGGCGGGCACCACATTCAGTATCATTACACAGTTTTTTAGGCACACTTCACCCACCGATAACGGGTTGGTCACTTATCTTGTTCATGACTCCAGAGCTGACGCGCCCCCTGGCAGCTGGGCCTATGGATGCCGGTATAGGGGATATCACCGTGGCTGGCCCGGTCCGTGACCCAGGGCGGTCAGTAAAAAGGGGAAGATATTGGAGGATCTGGGGAAAGTGTTTGTGACGCCACCTGTGGAATGCAGCCAAAGGGAGCTGCCGCTGCGGAGCAGTCCTCTGGAGCTGATGTTACGGCAGCAGGGATGGTGTGGCTCTCCACAGGTAGAGCTTGCTCCTGGGCAGTGTAAGGCAGTGAAAGTTGCACTGGGCGTTGTAGTGCAGGGAGGGAAAGATGGCGCAGATAAAGAATGGACGGAGGCAGTGCGATGCAGTCATCCGAGTCTTTTCTCACAGTTCTTATGACAGTTCCATTGGTGCACTGTACAGTTGTCAGCCTCCCCACGTCGCGCTGCGTTCACCAGGCAGGGGTTCAGCACTTCCTCAGGTAGATTAGGAGCACCTGACAGAACTCCACTTTCTGTGTTCCTAGCTAGACAGTCTTCACACTGGGTCTGTCTCCCTCCTGCCCTGTGCTTCCCACTCTCAATCCCATTTGGGTGCTCTGAAGCCCCTCCTGTACGTTGGAGTTCCCGGACCTGCTTGTCCCTCACGGGGATTAGAATGAGGCTTCAGCAACTGACTATATAAGCCAGAAGCCTCCCAGCCAAGACCTGGAGTTACACGGCTGGACCAGGGGTCCGTCCCCTTCATGCGGCTTACGATCCCTGTCTTCTGACAGATGCGGGGCATACGGGTGCCGTCCTGCACTCGCCGTACCCGCTAGGATCCCTTCCTTAGATCGGAGCCTACTCCTCTGCTCCCCTCCTGGGCCTCTAGCACTGGGCCCTGCTTGTGGAGCAGAGCTCCTAAAGAGACTCTGATCCCTGACTGTTCTCCACTGACTCCTCTACCGAACTCTCCTGCCACCCTAAAATGGCTCCCCTTTATATACCTACTACTATAGTGCTCCCTTAAACTACTTCCTCCACCCACACCCACTACTGGTTCCCCCTACCTCTGGGTTCCCCCTACTCCAGCCTGGGACAGGGCTCAGCAGTTGCGCTCATGCATGTTGCCCCTCCAGCCGGCCTGGAGCAGTGTAGTGTTGAATGCGGGTGTTGGGGTTCTGGGCAGCACTCCCTCCTTGTTATGTTCTGCTACCAGAGCTAAGGAAAGAGAGGAGATCTGTCCCTACGATAGAACTCAGCTGAATCCCTACGATGTAACAGGGAACCTGATCCTGCAATCAGACCTGCTAAAGTCCTAAGCTAGTCTGTACGGAGACCTATAGATGTGGGGAAGGAATCCCTACAAGTACTAAGGACTGGGAGGAAAATGGGACACCTCCTAACAGAAATAGTAGCAGACAGACGAACAAACAAAATATATAGAACATAGAGGTCCATAGACCAAGCAAACTAACAGTTAGATACAGAGCACAGGCTAGCTAGAAAGTAGTTATACAATGAAGTCCAGCAAAGCCAGAAGGGCGGAGCAGGATAATATAGGCCAACAAGGTCATGTGACCAGCAAAGGAAAAAACCTAAGAGCAAGGTTCTAACAGTACCCCCCCTTCTAAGAGGATCCTCCGGATCCCCTAGGACCAGGCTTATCAGGAAATCTCCTGTGAAACGCTCTGATAAGTCTGGACGCGGAAACATCATCTGACCTCACCCAAGAGTTATCCTCGGGTCCGAAACCTTTCCAGGCCACAAGATACTGCAAGCTACCTCTATACCGTCTAGAGTTAAGGATGCGAGAAATTTCATATTCCCCGTCCTCCACCACCGGAGGAACAGAGGCAGAGGCGTCACCATCCGACACAACAGCTTTTTTTAACAGAGAGACATGAAATACCGGATTAATTCTCCAGGAGGTAGGAACCTCCAACCTAACAGCAGATTGGTTGACAACCTGGAGCACCTTAAAGGGCCCTACAAACTTGGGACCCAATTTCTTAGAAGGAATCCTCAACCGCAGATTCCTAGAGGACAACCAGACCATGTCACCAACAGCGAACAAAACCTCCTGTCGTTTCCTATCAAAGTAGTCTTTAGATTTTCTGTTGGCCTCCTGAAGATTACCACGCACATCCGTCCAAACTCTCTCCAAATCACCGGAAAAATTCTCCTCCTCAGGCACGGCAGATCCCAACTTGGAGAACGACCCAAACGACGGATGTCTCCCAGAACAACAAAAAAAAGGCGAACAACCAGCAGAAGAAGATGTATGATTGTTCAGAGCAAATTCAGCAAGTGGCAGAAACTCAGACCACCCCTCTTGATTGTCTGCCACAAAACAACGCAAGAACTGCTCAACATCCTGGAACGACAAATGAACTCCCAACCTGTCACAAAAGGCACGCCAAAAACGAGCCACGAACTGAGGACCCCTATCAGAAACAATGTCAGTAGGAACGCCATGAAGTCTGACAATTTCCTTGACAAAGGCCTTAGCGAGAGTTTTAGCGCAGGGCAGTTTGACGAAGGGAACCAAGTGACACATCTTGCTAAAACTGTCCACGACCACCCAGATGACAGTAAAACCCTCAGAGGGGGGAAGGTCAGTTATAAAGTCCATAGCCAAATGTGTCCAAGGAGCACTGGGAACCTCCAAAGGACAAAGCAACCCCGCAGCAGGAGTATGTGAGGACTTAGATCTAGCACATATAGTACATTGACGCACCCACTTAATGACTTCCTTCTGCCATCCAGGCCACCAAAAACTGCGACCCACCAGTCTCTTGGTCTCCGATTCCGGGATGACCTGCCAACCGAGATTCGTGACACTCAACAAACAAATCTCTCCTAAAGGTCCCAGGCACAAACAACCAGATGGGGCATTCTCCTGTGCTTTAAGAATCTCATCTTCCAAAACGGAGTCCAAAGCAGCTATCACAACACCTTTTTGTAAAATGTTCTCCTCTTTCTCAGCACCGACTATGGGAGAAAAACTGCGAGACAAGGCATCCGCCTTAACTTTCTTAGTACCAGGGATGTAAGTAACGGAGAAATTAAACCGCGAGAAAAACAGTGCCCACCTAGCCTGACGGGCATTCAGGCGCTTGGCAGCATCAAGATATATCAGATTTTTATGATCCGTAAGAACCTGAACGGGAAATTCCGCACCTTCCAAGAAGTGGCGCCAGTGTTCAAATGCGAGTTTAATAGCCAATAATTCCCGATTACCAATATCGTAATTCAGTTCAGTCTCCGAAAATTTTTTTGAAAAAAAGGCACAGGGATGTAATCCATCCCCGTTATCCTGAGACAATACTGCGCCAACCCCCACAGAGGAAGCATCAACCTCAACCAAAAACGGCTTAGTCACATCAGGCTGCATAAGGATGGGAGCAGAGGTGAACCTCTCCTTGAGATACACAAAAGCTTCAATGGCCTCAGAAGACCACTGAACCGCATCAGCACCTTTCCTGGTGAGATCGGTCAGAGGTTTGACAATACTAGAAAAAATTTTTTATGAATTTTCTGTAATTGGCGAAACCCAAAAACCTCTGTATCGATTTCAAACCAATAGGCCTAGGCCATTCCTGTACAGCTTGAACTTTAACCGGGTCCATCTCAAAACCTTCGCTGGAGATAATGTAACCCAAAAAACTGATTCTCTGTACAGCGAACTCACATTTCTCCAGCTTAGCAAAAAGCGAATTGTCCATTAATAACTGTAATACCTCACGTACGCTCCGCCAATGAGACTCCAGATCCGGCGAATAAATCAAAATGTCATCCAAATACACAACCACATTTTTGCCGATCAAAGGTCTAAGGATGTCATTAATAAGATTCTGAAAAAATGCAGGAGCATTAGTAAGACCAAAAGGCATAACCAGGTTCTCAAAATGACCCACAGGAGTGTTAAAAGCAGTCTTCCATTCATCACCCTCCTTCATGCGCAACAGATTGTATGCCCCCTTAAGGTCAATTTTAGAGAACCACTTGGCCCCCATTAACTGGTTAAACAGATCAGGAATCAATGGCAGTGGGTAAGGATTGCGTACCGTAATTTTGTTAATCTCACGAAAATCCAGACAAGGACGTAAACCGCCGTCCTTTTTTTTTACAAAACAAAATCCAACCGCCACAGGAGACTTAGAGGGCCTAATGTGACCGGCGGCCAAACTTGTCTGTATGTATTCCTCCAAAGCCTTCCTCTCAGGAATAGTAAGGTTAAATAAACGACTTTTAGGAAGAGTCGCTCCAGGGACAAATTCAATAGAACAATCATAGTCTCTATGGGGAGGCAAAACCTGCGATTCCTTCTCAGAAAAAACTCTCCAAAAATCCTGAATAGGAACAGGCAATTCTCCCCTATCCAAAGCTGCAATACGCCCGTTACAACACTTGTCATAACATTTATGGCTCCAGGATTTAATTTCACTGGTACACCAATCCAGTACAGGATTGTGAAATTTTAACCAGGGCAATCCCAATATTACTGGAGAAGGCAAGTTATTCAAAGCTACCAAATCCAATTTCTCATGGTGAACACCATTAATAGTGAGAGGAAATTCACAGACCTTGAGAGTAATATTCTTCAAAGGGGAACCATCCACAGAAACCACAGCAATGGGGGATGATAAAGGTTCGGGTTTTAAATTGAGTCTTTCCAAGAATCCCCCATCAATTACATTCAGAGTAGACCCACAATCAACAAACACCCGAAATGCCATTAATTTTTCCTGAGCAATCGTGGAAGCAGCTAAAAATACACCCTTGGAATTTAAACAGGCAATACGGGCATGACTGACCATTTTTTTTTCTTTCTTCATACGAAGCTCACAGCCTTTAATCAAATGACCAGATTTTCCGCAATAGAAACACAAGCATTCAGAAAATCGACGGTCTTTTTCTTGAGAGCGAGGTGCCACCGATCCAATCTCCATCGGTTCACCACTGTTAGTACACACATTCTCATAACCAGAAACTGACATAGCAGAGGATTTGCTCTCATTAACCCTTGCACGCAGTCTCCTATCCACCCGTATAGCTAATTGCATAGCCTGTTGCAAATCTTCAGGTGTAGGATAAGCAATTAGCAGGTCTTTAACCCTTTCATTGAGCCCAGCAAGAAATAGACTTTTCAGAGCAGAATCGTTCCACCCTGTTTGAGTAGACCAACGACGGAAATGAGTACAATATTTTTCCACATTACCTAATCCCTGTTTCAAACGTCTCAACTCAGTCTCAGCTGATGCGACACGGTCAGGATCATCATATAATAGTCCCAAAGCAGAAAAAAAACTATCCACTGATCTGAAGCATGTATCACTAGGTTGCAAAGAAAAGGCCCACTCCTGAGGCTCTTTGCGCAAAAGTGACATTATGAACCCTATGCGCTGGGATTCATCCCCAGAGGACTTGGGTCTCAAACGAAAATACAATAAGCAAGCATTTTTAAATGAAAAAATTTCTCGGTGTTCACCAAAAAATAAATCCGGCAAACATACCTTAGGCTCCAAGAAATGTGCTCCAGGACAGTTACTCACGTGCTGACGGAGCTCGGCCACCTCCAGAGAGAGTCCCTGCAGGTGTTTAGCCAAATCCTGAACCGACACCATGATGGAACAGAAAAATCTTTCCTTAGAGAATTTGCAGGCTGGACTTACTGTTATGTTCTGCTACCAGAGCTAAGGAAAGAGAGGAGATCTGTCCCTACAATAGAACTCAGCTGAATCCCTACGATGTAACAGGGAACCTGATCCTGCGATCAGACCTGCTAAAGTCCTAAGCTAGTCTGTACGGAGACCTATAGATGTGGGGAAGGAATTCCTACAAGTACTAAGGACTGGGAGGAAAATGGGACACCTCCTAACAGAAATAGTAGCAGACAGACGAACAAACAAAATATATAGAACATAGAAGTCTGTAGACCAAGCAAACTAACAGAGTTAGATACAGAGCACAGGCTAGCTAGAAAGTAGTTATACAATGAAGTCCAGCAAAGCCAGAAGGGCGGAGCAGGATAATATAGGCCAACAAGGTCATGTGACCAGCAAAGGAAAAAACCTAAGAGCAAGGTTCTAACACTCCTCACCTGAGAGAAGGAGACTCCACACCTCTGGGTGAGGTGCACTATCTCTGTGGTGACTGAACCATCAGGGGCACCACAATTACAAGTCCCATTGTTTTCTGTTTGATTAAAGTGGGCTAATATATGGCTAATCTAGCTGCCCTAACAAATGTTCAGTTCAAATACCCGCTCCTTGTTCTCTAGGCACAAATTGCTTAGAGGCAGGCGATTACCCTCCTCCCCACAGAACACATGAGAATTCATCTGTATGTTGGGAGAGATGGCTGCTAGCCAAATAGTGTATGGCCAGGCCACAGCTATGCCACAAGGACTTGGCTGACTCCTTTTCAGTAGAGAGGAGCGGTGTTCGACTCGAACTGTTCGCCAATCTCAACTTCGAGCTGTTTTGGGCGGTGTTCGAGCCGTTCGGCGAACACGAACAATTTGAGAAAAATTCGGCTGTTCGAGGTTATGTTCGATAACTGTTCGTGCACCAAAATCATAACTGGATTTTTTCTCAGTAATGCTGAAAATTAATGTTAATACGCAGTTTGAGTGTACAGCGGGGTGGGGGGAGGGGCAGGGGATGGATCTCTGCATAAATAATGAAGATCTCCATTTTTTTTTCTCTTTGCACCTCCCTACTGTAAATGCGGGAATCTGTCAGCCGATCAGCAGCGCACACGGAGCGAACTGCTTTTTTTCACACAAGCAAGGGCATGTGTCATTGGCAGTGTATGTCACCTGTCCTTGCCCTAGAAGACCCAGCCATTTTCCCCGTCACCACCATTTTCTCACTGCTGCAGCTGCGTGTTAGACGGCACTGCTGTTGCTGTGTGCGCTATACTTTGTGTTAAATTCAAGCCAATTTTCGCACAAATCTACAGATAGCTTGGGAGTAGGGAATAGTTGTGATTGCAGTCCTTTTGAGGACTAGGTTACATCAGTTCCTATCACTTTTTGCCAGGCAGGTCTGTACTAGTGCTGTGCAAGTTTTTTTCACAGCATTTGGCTAAATCTAGCAAAGCAAATCCTTTTTGGCCTCTTGCAGTGTGTTAGTCAGTGGAGTAGCCTATCTGTGTTGCAAGCTACACCACCTGTGTATGGAATGCAAATTTTTTTACTGCACCTAGTGAAGGAAAACCTTTTGGGCATAGCATCATTCTATTAGTCCATCTATACTTACCTACACCAGGTTGGAAATTCAAAATAATTTTTATCTGCATCTAGCTCTGAAAAAAATGTTTGGCTTCGGCTTGTAGCAGCGTGTGGGACTTGTTCTATTAGTCCATCTATACTAACCTCCACCAGGTTGCAAATTCAAAATAATTTTTTTCTGCATCTAACCCAGCCAATACTTTTGGGCTAATACCACAGTTTGGCCACTCAGCTCTGCTCGGTTCCCATTCATTGTTTTTTGTGCAAACAACTCCAGAGTTGTCAATTAGTTAATCACCAAAATGAGTGGAAAAAGGCCTGCTGCTTGTGGAAAGGGGAATAGGCATGTTGGGAAGGGAAAGAAAGGTTGTATCCATGGGGTAGGTGTTAAAGTAACAGTAACATCTGCATAAGAAAGACCATCTTCCAGCCAAACTAAGATGTCTACTTCTTTTAGCGGACAATGTGAGAAGATCCCTTTCTTACGGCCACGCCAATCGCTACAAATTCCAGATGAGGCACAAAAACAGCAGGTGCTTCAACGGATATCAAGTGCTCCTTCAAGTGGGCTCTCCTCCACCTCAACTTCAACATCACAAATACTCCAGTCCTCAGAGGTGTCACCCCAATCGCACTTGCTTCCTCACAGCTCCCAAGTCTCCAGCTGCCCGTCTTAATATGGGGTAACACAGATGGTGGAGTCTGCAGAGCTGTTTACTCATACTATAGCCTGGGAATCAGAGGTCGGCTCCAGAGCTTCTGTGAATCCAGACGAGGAAATGATCTGCACTGATGCCCAGAATCTTTGAGTCGGATCCAGGACCAGAGGCAGAAGGTTCTGACCATAATGTAGACCCTCGTTCCCAAACTGTAACTCCTGTTGGTGGAGACAATGAGGAAGACGATGATGAGACTCGTATACCTGATTGGAGCGACAACTTTAGTTTTTTGTCAGGGCAGGAAGAGGTTGGCTCTGAGGACGACGGGTGTGATAACACACAGGGTGGTGATGATGATGAGGTTGGAGATCCCACTTACTGTCAACCCACAGTTAGCCAGTCTGAGGTCAGCAGAGGAGGTGGAGGAGGATGCTAGTGACGACGAGGTCAGGTTGCGCCTTCCTGGACAGACGTAGTACTGGAAGCACGTCAACAACTGCATCCTCAAACACAACTCTGCCTCTGACCACAAGTCGTGGTGGCTCTTCAGGTCGCATGGGTGCTAAGCCTTGCATAGCCTGGGCATTTTTTCAGATCGATAAGGATGACCCAACTTGTGTTATCTGTAACATTTGTCAGCAAAAGCTAAGTAGAGGCCAAAAAATACATAGTTTGAGCACTTCATGCATGAACCGGCACATGGATATGAAGCATAAATTGCAGTGGGAAGCTCACTGTGCTACAATGCGGCCTAGCCGGCCGGGCCAACCGCCGTCTGCCACATCTTGTGCATCCGCGGCCTCTTCATCCTCTGTGACTGGGGGGACAGCAGTCACACCTGTTTTGGGACGCAGACCTGCCACCTCTTTACCTGCAACAGCCAGCGTGATTGGCAGGTCATCATTTTCTTTGGAGGTGGAAACACCAGCTGGTGTTCAGCGCTGTCCGACATCGATAGCACCACCTTTGGATCAAGGCAACCTAACATGTCCGCCTGCATCTTCCTCACGGACCGGCAGTTTGCCGGGGACACCCTTCTCAACCTCGTCTAAGCACAACAGCCAGCCCTCAGTCCCTCAGATGTGGACAAGTAAAAGACCATTTCCTCCTAGCCATGAGAAAGCTAAGAGGTTGAATTTCACCATCTGCAAGCTTTTGGCTACAGAAATGCTGCCTTTCCGCCTGGTGGACAGAGGATTTTCGAGACCTTATGTCTGTCGCAGTGACCCAGTACCAGATGCCCAGTCGGCACTACTTCTCAAAGAAAGGTGTGCCTGCACTCCTCCACCAGCATGTCGCACACAACATCACAGCTTCTTTGAGAAACTGTGTGTGTGACAGGGTGCATTTCACCATAGACACTTGGACGAGTAGGCATGGACAGGGGCGTTACATGTTGCTGACTGGGCTCTGGGTAACTATGGTGACAGCAGGACAAGGGGCTGCTGTCCAAGTCTTGCCGCCCCCATGAGTTGTGCGTCAATCCTCTTTATCTCGAATTTCCTCCACTGCTTCTGCCTCCTCAACCTCCTCTCGGTCCTCCACCTGCACCCAAAGCCTGTCTGGTCATTCCACAAGCTTTCTAACTGCGCAGAAGGGATCCTGCACACCTCCTTACTATGCTGGCAGCAGGGCTCAACGTCATCAGGCGGTTTTTACTTTGAAATGTCTGGGAAATGTGAGTCACACAGCTGAGGAGTTGTGGTCAGCTCTGGAGAACCAATTTCATGAATGGTTGTCTCCACTGGACCTGAAACCAGGGAAAGTCGTGTGCGACAATGCTGCAAACCTGGGTGCGGCCCTTTGCCGAGGCAATGTCACACGCGTGCCTTGTATGGCTCACATGTTGAACCTGGTTGTCGAGCAACTTTTAGCCCACTATCCCGGACTAGATGGCCTTCTGCAGAGGGCACGGTCGCTGTGTGCTCACTTCCGCCATTCGCATCCCGCAGCTCAGCGACTTACATCTCTACAGAAGTCGTTGGGCCTGCCACTTCACCGGCTAAAATGCGATGTGCCTACCCGGTGGAATTCAACTCTGCACATGTTGCAGCGACTGTGGCAGCACCGA
The DNA here is from genome assembly GCF_046119375.1 of Phyllobates terribilis. Classification (NCBI taxonomy): domain Eukaryota; kingdom Metazoa; phylum Chordata; class Amphibia; order Anura; family Dendrobatidae; genus Phyllobates; species Phyllobates terribilis. The sequence continues at coordinate 1,245,685 of NW_027363077.1, forward strand.
CAAGCCCTGGTGCAATACGTTCTGACGTATAGCCTGGGCCAACGAGATCCAGAGGTGGGGCAAATCACGCTGGAGGAGTGGTCTCAGATCAGGGACCTATGCACCCTTCTGCACAGTTTTGAAATGGCGAAGATGTTTATTGCTGACGATGCCATTATCAGCATGACTATTCCGGTGATTTACATGCTGGAGCACATGTTAAACAGAATTCGGAGTCAGGTGGTGGCAGAAGAGGAGGTGGAGGAAGTAGAGGAGGAGGAGTTGCATGAGGAAGGGCTAACATCTGCAAGGTCCAGATGGTCGGCAGCACCAAGGCGGCAGGCATGTGAGGGTGGGGGAGATGGTTTTACCAGGGCGCATGGTAGCAGCCAAACTAGTGAGGAAGGTGCAGGAGTGGAGGACGAACTGATGGAAGACTCATCAGATGAGGGAGACCTTGATCACATTTCTGTTGTGCGAGGTTGGGGGGAGAGGGCAGAGGAAGGAAGCATGATTGTTACCTCGCCACCAACACAACAGGGACTTGGTGCTCCTGGGTGCGCAAGACACATGAGTGCCTTCTTGCTGCACTACCTGCAACATGACCCTCGAATTGTGAGAATTAGAAATAATCCTGACTACTGGGTTGCCACACTCTTAGATCCCCGGTACAAAAGTAAATTTGCAGAAATTATTCCTGCCATAGAAAGAGATGCACGCATGCTGGAGTATCAGCAGAGACTGTTTCAGAATCTTACATGTGCTTTTCCACAAAACACTAGTGGTGCACGTAGTGAGTCTCACAGTTCCAACTTGCCAACCGTGGGACCGTCGAGTGTTCAGCACTCAAAACTTAACATAAACACAGTATCTGCTGGTAACATCAATTTTGCGGAATCATTTCACCACTTTTTTAGCCCATCCTTTGCAAGGCCACAGGAGACAAGAAGTCTGACATGGTCAACGCCTAGAGACGATGGTACAGGAGTATCTCCAAGTAAACATTGAAGCCATGACTGTGTCACTGGACCCTTGCTCTTTTTGGGCTTCCAATCTGGATAAATAGCCGGAGCTTGCCACTTACGCCTTGGAGATCTTGTCATGCCCCGCAGCCAGCGTTCTGTCTGAACGTGTGTTCAGCGCTGCTGGTGGTGTGCTGACAGATAAGCGCACGGGGCTCTCCACTGATAATGTAGACAGATTCACGTTCATAAAGATGAACAAATCATGGATCCGAAACGACTTTTCTACCCCTGTGTCATGCTGGGGAGAGTAAAAGCTTGATGATTTGTTAAAATCACCTCACCAACCGTTATAAGCTTTCAAATTACTAATCATGTTTATCTGTATCTTGGCTGGAAAATAATTTGGGCCTTGTAGCAGTTTACAGCACTGATTCTATTAGACCATCTATACTAAACTCCACCAGCTTTCAAATTAATAATAATTTTTTGCTGCATCTAGCCCGGAAAATAATTTTGGGGCTCCGAGATGCGCAAGACACATGAGTGCCTTCTTGCTGCACTACCTGCAACATGACCCTCAGATTGTCAGAATTCGAAATAATCCTGACTACTGGGTTGCCACACTCTTAGATCCCCCACACTCTACGATCAACCTTTTTCATTTTAATAAAGAGCAAAAAAATGGTCATTTTTGAAATTATAAGCATTAGCCGGTTATTACAAACTGTAATCAAACAGTTTTCAGCTCAAAAAACTTTATTCTAGGTGATGTTACATTTGCACATAGGACCCCTTGTTCGAAAGGAGCTTCTGAACTCTCTCGTCCATTGAATTTGTCAGGTTTTGGATGGTTTCTGCTTCAATTGTTTTGCATGAGGACAGAATACCCTCCCAGAGCTGTTGCTTAGATGTGAACTGCCTCCCGCCATCATAGGCACTCCTTTTGATGATGCTCCAGAGGTTCTCAATGGGGTTGAGGTCAGGGGAGCATGGGGGTCACACCATAAGTTTGTCCCCTTTTATGCCCATATCAGCCAGAGATGCAGATGTTATGTGCAGCATGAGACTGTGCATTATCATGCATGAAAATGATCTTGCTGCGGAATACACGGTTCTTCTTCTTGAACCATGGCAGGAAGTGCTGTTTGAGAAACTCCACATACATTATGGAGTTCATATTTACCCCTTCAGGGATCCTAAAGGGGCCGACAATCTCTCTCCCCATGATTCCAGCCCAAAACATTACTCCACCTCCTCCTTGTTGGCGCCGTAGCCGTGTTTGCATGGGGTGTCCATCAACCAGCCATCCTCCACTCCATCCATCTGGACCATCGAGCGTTGCACGGCACTCATCGGTGAACAAAACAGTTTTGAAGTCAGTCTTCATGTATTGTTTGGCCCACTGCAGCCCTTTCTGCTTGTGTACATTAGATAGAGGAGGTCGACAGGATAACTTGCGCACAGCTGCAAACCTCTGAAGGACCCTGCATCTTGTTGTTCGGGGGACGTTGGAGGCACCAGCAGCTTCAAAAACTTGTCTGCTGCTATGACAAGGCTTTTTTGCCGCTGCTCTTTTAACCTGACGTAATTGCCTGTAGGAAAGAGTCCTCAATTTTCCCTTATCAGCACGCACACATGTGTACTGTGAATCAGCTACATACTTCTTGATTATGCGATGATCAGGATGAAGTGTCTTGGCAATGTTGATTGTAGTCATGCCTTGACCTAAACAATCCACAATTTGTTGCTTCTCAGCAGCCGACACATCCTTTTTCTTTCCCATTTTGGCAGAAAATGTAGGCTGCTTAATAATGTGGGACAGCCTTCTTAAGTAGTCTTGCCTTTCATTGGACACCCCTGCCAAACTAATTAGCACAGGTGTCTGCAATTGCTTACAGTGATATAAAGAGCCCTGACACACATCACCATCAATGAGTTTAACTGACAAACAAATTCTTCCCTTATCACTCCTAAACACTTTTTGCATAATAATTTGGAACACAGGGTACATGTGCTTTTCCACAAAACACCAGTGGTTCACGTAGTGAATCTTACAGTTCTAACTTGCCAACCGTGGTCTGTATGGAGTTGTTCAATAAAGGGCCCAAAATTAAGATAACATAGACGGGAGAGGTCTCTATGAATACGAATTCCTAAGTATTTGATACCCTGTGAGGGCCAGGCAAAGGGAAAGTTGGACTGGATGGAATCCTGTATGGATTTGAGGAGGGAGACATCGAGGGCCTCAGACTTCGCTGCATTGATTTTAAAATTTGACCATGTAACAAAGTGATCTATTTCAGCCATAACAGCAGGGATGGATATATGTGATTGAGTGCTATATACTAGGACATCATGAGCAAATGCAGAGCACTTGTACTCTGTGCCTGCCACCTCAATCCACCTAATATTGGGGTTATGGCGAATTGATGAGAGCAGGTGCTCCATCACTAGGATGTATAAGAGAGGGGACAGAGGACATCCCTGCCTTGTCCCATTGGTGATTATGAAAGGTGATGAAAATGTTCCATTCATCTTCAGCCTAGGTGACGTATTGCGATACCGGGCTGTGATTTTGCCTATGAAAGGGTCCCCTAGATCCCTACCCCAAGCTTTTTAAGAGAATAATATATGGCGTGCCAGGAGACTCTATGGAATGCTTTCTCAGCATCCAACGAGAGTATCTAATTACAAATTTTTAACTGTATCTAGCCCAGGAAATACTTTGGACCTAGTAGCAGTGTCTGCTAGTCAGCGGATTATCCCAACTGTTAAGCAAGCTGCACCACCTGTAGTTTGGACGCTTAATTTTTTCAAAGGAAATGCATCGGGCCCCCGGGACACTCAGTGAAGAGCATCGGGGAGGCACCCCAAGGCACAGGGCCTGGGACTGGCGGTAGGACGCCTTGCGGTGGACCGCCGAGCTCGATATTATAAAAGCTTTTTAACTGCAGCAGCTTTAGTGGACGCTACTAGAGCTGGAATTCCCGCGGCTGCTGGCATCAGACTTGCCCTCCAATAGATCCTTGTAAAAGGATTTAAAGTGTACTCATTCAAATTAGAGAGACAATTTAAATTAAAAAGCTTAGACCTGCCTCCACCGCAGGGGGGCTCGCTCGACCCACCAGCGGACAGGCACCAGTATTGGGAGAGGGTGCTAGCCGTCAGGGTCCACCGCAGCTCTGGCACAAACCCGGCGACACGGAGGTCGCACGGGCAGGAACGGACTGGCCGTGTTAGCTTCGCATTTTTGGGGTTTTAGAAGGGCATGACATGCCTATATCGGTGTCTCCCCCTCCTTTTACTCCTCCACCTCTTTTCTTTTCGCATGACTATTTGTACTTGTCACTTTTCCATGTGTTAGTTGTGTCTACTGAGCAGTTTGTCAGCTTTTGGACACCTTTTGTGTTTTTGTTTGCCTGCCATTGGTTTTAAGTGTTCGAAGGTGTTCGGCGAACATACGGGTGTTCGACGAACCGAACTCGAACACTACGGGGGTGGCTCAACACTACTTTTCAGATCCTATATGGAGAACCTAATGGTAAACCCTGGATAAATGAAGCTTGTGACCTGGTTCCTGTTCCCCACTAGGTTTCTGGCACTTCTGATAAGACAGACGAGCAGCAGTACCCTGACACTGAGAAGTTTGTTCCCTACAATCCTGCAGGTAACTTTTCCACACTTTGCTGTACCTATTGCCTGCCATTAGCCACTGGCCATTACATTTAATTTTGAGCATCAGAATCAATTCTAATACTTGCATCTGAAGCTGGATGGGGTTAGTGAATTTGTCACCAGGATTTTGCTGCCCCATCTGAGAGCAGGGTGATTTAGGAGCAGAGACCCTGATTACAGTGATGGATCGCTTGGTGCAGTTCAGAGTAAGGCTATGTTCCCATGCTGTGGAAATGAAGCAGAAATTTTCTGCTTCATTTCTGCATGTCCTCTCCCGGATAAACGCATGCGGAATTGCCTTGAGTTTTTAATTGCACTGCAAAGGCAATTCCGCTTGCGGAAACGCAAAATTAATGAGCGTGCTGCGGATTTTTCCCCGCCGGAAAAACGCTGCGGAAAAAAACGCAGCATGGGCATTGAACTTGCGTAATCACATTGGGGACCATGGGGGGCGGATAACATAGCGCTAAAAAAGCCTTTACGCTGCGGAAATTCTGCAGCATATCCTCTTGAAAAACGCTTCGTGGGCACATACTCTAACTGTGTCTGCTGCAGATCTAATTCTCTGAATGCTGGGCTCTGTATAACCCCACCCACACCACTGATAGGCAGAAAGCTACCAATGCACAGTGTACAGAGCTATTCATCAGTTGTGGGGACAGGGTTGGACTACATGGCAGCAGCTTTACTAGTCCTCTGGTGGCAGTCTCCTGCTGGTGGAGGATCACTTATCAAAACTACATCAGTCAGCCCAGAGAGCAACACGTCGCTGGAATTGGGGATCTTTGTCCACACGTTGTGCTGTGCTCAGATCAGGTGGCAATAAACCTAGTGACATTCCCTTTGTCAGGCAAAATGTATTTTTGTCCTAGTTTTAAAAATGTTGAAAGGACAGCCAGAGATGTCTTAAATCTCCGTCCCCTGTTCACTTGGAAGGGACCTCCATAGAACTCTACTCTTGCTTCCCCCAAACAAGGAATTTTTATAACCGCCATAAACCTCAGCCCAGGGCAAGCATACTGGTTTACACTGGATTTCCCCTCCAAAGCTCTATTGTGTAACTGTACAAACTTTTAATGTCAAGTTTAATAATGCACATGACTGTCACAAACACATGGACCACATTTTTGGGATGCTCGCCTTTTTCCAGTTATGATGGTGTATCTTTCATAACTGGGAAACCACCAGAAACCTAGGAAATGGTTTCTGAGCTTCTGAACGTCATAGAAATATTATATTTGGTATCAATCTCCGTCAATATTGGTGACGGCAAACTTGCCTTTGGAAGTGCATTGAGGTGAAGGGTGTATTGCTGGAAAAGGGGAAAAAACAAAACAAAACCTCTTTAAATCTCTTAATTTGCGAGTGTGAACGAGCGGAGTGTGACCAGAGCGTAAGTGTGTGACTTATTTTTCAGTGACTTGGATTCAGGAAGTTTGGAAGGGAGGACTTTGGACTGAATTGCTGTCTGTATTTCATTAATTCTTTGCTTTTCTTTTTACTTAACATTCTGTCTATTGCAATCCCCATTAGGAAATGAGCTCCATTATTGACAATGCTATCCAGTGTACATCTTGCCACATGTATGCAATCCTGAACAGCCGGTCGTGGTTGCTTACTGCTGCGCGAGATGTGAGCACGTTGTGCGTTTGGAAGCCCAGATACTGGACCTAAATGAGCAGCTGGCAACACTGAGATCCATTGACAACATGGAAAGGAGTCTGCTGCTCGCTGAGCAGCCGCTCACTGGGGTAGATGTGGGGGAGGGTGGTAGTCTGGAGCTGCAGGACAGTGAGGCCGTTAGTTGGGTGACAGTTAGAAGGGGGGGTAGAGGGAAGAGTGCAAGGGAGGCTAGTCCTGATCTGGCACACCCCAATAAGTTTGCAAAGTTGGCAGATGAGGGGAGTGATGGTACAGGGGTAGCACTGCTGCAGCAAGGCATGTATCCTGAAAGCCGGAGGAGTGTCAGCTCCAGTAAAGAGGGAAATAGGAGAGTAGGGCAGGCCAGGCAGGTGCTGGTAGTGGGCGACTCAATTATTAGGGGAACAGATAGGGCAATCTGTCGCAAAGACAGGGATCATCAAACAGTGTGCTGCCTAGCTGGCGCTCAAGTCCGGCACATCGCTGATCGGGTTGACAGATTACTGGGAGGGGCTGGTGAGGACCCAGCGGTCATGGTGCACATTGGCACAAATGACAAAGTTAGAGGTAGGTGGAAGGTCCTTAAAGATGACTTCAGGGAATTAGGCTGCAAGCTGAAAGCAAGGACCTCCAAGGTGGTATTCTCTGAAATACTACCGGTACCACGTGCCACGCCAGAGAGGCAACGGGAGATTAGGGAGATAAATAAATGGCTCAAGAACTGGTGTAGGAAGGAGGGATTTGAGTTCCTGGAGAACTGGGCCGACTTCTCAGTTGGCTACAGACTCTACGCTAGGGACCGACTGCACCTTAATGGGGAGGGTGCAGCTGTGCTGGGGGAGAAAATGGCTAGAAGGTTGGAGGAGTGTTTAAACTAGGGATTGGGGGGGGGGGTATTCATTTTATAGGTGGGGAAGATAGTGCAGATAGTGACCTGGGCACAAATAAATTGGGGGTGGGGTTAGAACAGCCAATAAAGTAAGAAGGAATAGAGGTACAGAGAGATACATAAAATGCATGTACACTAATGCCAGAAGCCTCACCAACAAAATGGAGGAATTAGAATTAATTTTGTTGGAAAATAATTATGACATGGTAGGAATATCGGAGACGTGGCTGGACGAGAGCCATGACTGGGCAGCTAATTTACAGGGCTATAGTCTGTTCAGAAATGACCGTACAAACAAGCGAGGGGGGGGGGTGTTTATATGTAAAATCATCCTTAAAACCTGTCTTGCGGGAGGATATATGTGAATCTAATGAAAATGTAGAGTCCCTGTGGGTGGAGATAAGGGGAGGGGGAAAAAATAATAAATTACTGATAGGGGTTTGTTATAAGTCTCCAAAAATAATGGAAGTAGCGGAAAATATCCTCGTAAAGCAAATAGATGAAGCAGCGACTCAAGGAGAAGTCATTATTGTGGGAGACTTCAACTACCCTGAAATACGTTGGGGGACAGAAACATGTAGTTCAAGCAAAGGTAATAGATTTTGACAACTATGAGAGACAATTACCTTTCACAACTGGTTCAGGACCCAACAAGAAGGGGGGCACTGCTAGACCTAATATTAACCAATAGGCCAGACCGCATATCAAATATACGAGTTGGGGGTCACTTGGGTAATAGTGATCACAAAATAATACATTTTCATGTAACCTTTAATAAGATGTGTAGTAGAAGGGTTACAAGGACACTAAACTTCAGGAAGGCTAGTTTCCAACGGTTGAGAGATGATCTTAGCGCAATAAACTGGGACGATATCCTGAGACATAAAGCTGCACAAAGCAAATGGGAGACATTTATTAACATCCTGAATAGGACCTGTGCACAATATATACCCTTTGGGAATAAACATGCTAGAAATGGGAGGAAACCACTATGGCTAAATAGAGCTGTAAGGGGCGCAATAAGTGACAAAAAGAAAGCATTTAGAGAACTAAAGCATGTAGGTAGTGATGAGGCATTAAATAAATATAGAAAATTAAATAAATTATGTAAAAAGCAAATCAAGGCGGCAAAGATTGAGGCAGAGAGAATCATTGCCTGAGAAAGTAAAAATAACCCCAAAATATTCTTTAACTACATAAATAGTAAACAACTAAAAAATAATAGTGTTGGCCCCCTTAAAAATAGTCTGGGTGAAATGGTGGATGAGGATGAGGAAAAAGCCAATATGCTAAATGATTTTTTTTTTCAACCGTATTTACACAAGAAAATCGCATGACAGAAAACCTGATTAGTGATAACAAAAATTCTCCATTAAATGTCACTTGCTTAACCCAGCAGGAAGTACGGCGGCGTCTAAAAATCACTAAAGTTGACAAATCCCCGGGCCCAGGTGGGATACACCCGCGAGTACTGCAGGAATTAAGTAACGTCATAGACAATTATTTTTAATCTTTAAAGATTCAATAATAACAGGGTCCACACGACTGGCGTATAGGAAATGTGGTGCCAATATTCAAAAAGGGGACAAACTGAACTTGGAAATTTATAGGCCAGTAAGCTTAACCTCTACTGTGTGTAAAATCCTGGAGGGTTTCCTAAGAGGTGCTATAATAGAGTATCTGAAGAAGAATAACCTCATGACCCAATATCAACATGGATTTACGAGGAACCGTTCCTGTCAAACTAATCTGATCAGTTTTTATGAGGAGGCAAGTTCGGGACTGGACCAAGGAAATGCAGTGGATGTTGTGTATATGGACTCTTCAAAAGCTTTTGATACGGTTCCACACAAAAGGTTGATACATAAAATGAGAACAATGGGGATAGGGGAAAATATATGTATGTGGGTTAAGAATTGGCTCAGTGATGGGAAACAAAGGGTGGTTATTAATGGAAAACACTCAGACTGGGTCTCAGTTAACAGTGGGGTACCACAGGGGTCAGTATTGGGCCCCCTTCTTTTTAACATATTTATTAATGACCTTGTAGGGGGCATACAGAGTAATATTTCAATATTTGCAGATGACACTAAACTCTGCAGGGTAATCAATACAGAGGAGGACAATTTTATATTACAGGAGGATCTATGTAAACTAGAAGCTTGGGCTGATAAATGGCAAACGAGCTTTAATGGGGATAAATGTAAGGTAATGCACTTGGGCAGAGGAAATAAAATGTATAATTATATGCTTAATTGTAAAACACTGGGCAAAACTGTAACTGAAAAAGACCTGGGTGTATTGGTGGACGACAAGCTCACGTTTAGTGGCCAGTGTCGGGCAGCTGCTGCAAAGGCAAATAAAATAATGGGATGCATTAAAAGAGGCATAGATGCTCATGAGGAGAACATAATTTTACCTCTATACAAGTCACTAGTGCGACCACACTTAGAATACTGTGTACAGTTCTGGTCTCCGGTGTATAAGAAAGACATAGCTGAACTAGAGCGAGTGCAGAGAAGAGCGACTAAGGTTATTAGAGGACTGGGGGGTCTGCAATACCAAGACAAGTTATTACACTTGGGGTTATTTACTGCGGAAAAAGAAGGCTTAGAGGTGATCTTATTACTATGTACAAGTATATGAGGGGACAGTACAAAGACCTTTCTACTGATCTTTTTACTCTGAGGCCTGAGACGGGGACAAGGGGACATCTTCTACGTCTGGAGGAAAGAAGGTTTAATCATAATCACAGACGGGGATTCTTTACTGTAAGAGCAGTGAGACTATGGAACTCTCTGCTGCATGATGTTGTAACGAGTGATTCACTTTTTAAATTTAAGAAGGGCATGGATGCCTTTCTTGAAAAGTATAATATTATAGGTTATAAATACTAGATTCCTTGATAGGGCGTTGATCCAGGGAACTAGTCTGATTGTCGTATGGAGTCGAGAAGGAATTTTTTTCCCCAATGTGGAGCTTAGTGTTTTCCACATGTTTTTTTTTTTTTTCCTTCTTCTGGATCAACATGTTAGGCTATGGGTTGAACTAGATGGACTTAGTCTTCCTTCAACCTTAAAAAAAAAATAAAAAAATGATGTATTCATCTTGGATGTGGGGCTCCCCCATACCAAGATATGGAAGATGAAGGATTTTTATGTCTTGTGCAGCTGGGTGGGTTCACAAAACAGAGCCCCCGTGTGAGGTAAACATGGGTGTGTCCTAGTGTTTTGCCTCCTTACTAAAAACCAGAATGTCCATGTTGGCTCATTCCAACCCAGGGACGTCAGATGCAAGCACTCCTCGCTGCGTGGAGGAATCACACCTAATTTCCGGGGAGCCGTCCCGCCACAGAATCTGAGACCATCACCTCGTGGCGCAGGTTTTGCTATTATTTACCCCTTTTATTTTAATAACTGTTTTATGCATATATGTAAATTGTCTTTTATAAAATCTTGTATATCTTTTGTAAACACTGCCAACTTTCGGGAGTAAATTATTATTTACCAGCTTCGTTCTTCTTGTCCTATGTCGAGCAAACACGTTCCTCACCCGCTAATTCACGTTACCTAACTGGTACCCGATCCACCTGTTAAGAGATCGGTGGTGGCAGCATACGGTGTATTTATGTGATATTGTGGTTGAGGGTGGTGGGATTGAGGTATATATACGTTCCTGGACGGAACTGGTGGTATATATACGTCCTGTCACATCACGTGCCACAATAGTCGACATAAATGAGAGCAGCTGCGCCCTGTTGCTTATCCTCAGTCAATACCGTGTTTGACCAGCAGGATAAGGGTGCGCCAGAGGGCTGCAAAGTCTGACTAAGTTTTCCTGACACCCTTTAAATGCAGTTTAGGGCCATCTCTGTTGCACTCTTACTCTCTATTAGCTGCAGTGTCCCATCTGCCTAATGCTGCCACAGATCTCATGGCTGCAGTATCCAGATCTTCAGCAACTTGCTGACATCGTGTCAGTTAATCCAATGAGTGTTTGCAGTGACAGCAATGTCTGTTAGCTGGGTTTCTGATGCTGCTCAGTTGTGGAGGAGAGCAGACAGATGTCAGTGTGGTGTTCGGAGGCTCCTGAGGCCCCTGCACATGACCTCATGAGTGCCAGAGATCCAGCATGTGATCTTGTGATCTTGTGGTCTTGGGCTCCAGTATACAGGTGGGACTTTGCAGCTATTTGGGGGGGCGGGGGAGAAGGGCACAACACTGACGTGTGCAGTGAAGGTGGTTAAAGTTCATTGACGCTAGATGACTCATTTTGGTGCATTGACCCCATAGGCAAACTAGGAATGTCAAAGAACCAATCAAGAACAACCGAACAAAATTGTCAAATTATGCATAAATAGGAAATTAAAAAACGTATAATAAATACACGGTTAAGTAAGACACCCTAGAGACAGGCACTCACACCAATGTACATACAATAGTTAAAATCGAAAAATATAGAATAGATGTATACTACCAGGAGTAGTTCTAGAAGCGCCCACCAGGAGCAGTATTAGAACCACACACTAGAAGAAAGTTCTAGAACCGATCATGGCACCAGGGGTAGTTCTAGAACCGCCCTCCAAGGGTAGTTATAGAAGATCACATCGGCATCAGGGGTAGTTCTAGAACTGGACACTAGGAGTACTTCTAGAAGTGCCCACGAGGGGTAGTTCTAGAAGTGCCCACCGGCACCAGGAGTATTTCTAGAACCGTACACCAGCAACGAGGGTAGTTTTGGAACTGCCCACCAGGGGTAGTTTTGGAACTGCCCACCAGGGGTAGTTTTGGAACTACTCACGGCACCAGGGGGTGGTTCTGGAAGCACCCACCAGGAGCAGTATTAGAACCGCACACTAGAAGTTCTAGAACCGCTCACGGCACCGGGAGTAGTTTTACAAACGCCCATCGGCACCGGGGGTTGTTCTATAAACGCCCACCAGGAGCAGTATTAGAACCGCACACTAGAAGTTCTAGAACTGCTCACAGCACTGCGGGTAGTTCTAGAACTGCACACCGGGTGTAGCTCTAGAAGCGCCCGATGGCAACCCGGGGGTAGTTCTAGAACCGTCCATCGGCACCGGGAGTAGGTCTAGAACTGCACACTAAGAGTACCTCTAGAAGCGCCCATCAGGGGTAGTTTCAGAACCGCTCACCGGCACTAGGTGTAGTTCTAGAAGCACCCCCAGGGGTAGCTCTAGAGCTGCACACTAGGAGTAGTTTTAGAAGAGCTCACCGGCACCAGGGGTATTTCTAGAACTGCTCACTAGAGTACTTCTAGAACCACCTACCAGGAGCATTATTAGAACTGCACACTAGTAGAAGTTCTAGAACCACTCACAGCACCAGGGGTAGTTTCAGAACCACCCACCAGGGGTAGTTCTAGAACCGTCCACCGGCACCAGGTGTAGATTTAAAAGCGCCCACCAGGAGCAGTATTAGAACCGCACACTAAAAAGTTCTAGAACTGCTCACGGCAACAGGGGTAGTTCTATAACCGCCCACCAGGTGTAGCTCTAGAACCGCCCACAGACACCAGGGGTAGTTCTAGAAGCGCTCTCTATGGGTAGTTCTAGAACCCCCACAGGCACAAGGGGTAGTTCTAGAACTGCATATTAGCAGTAGTTCTAGAACTGCACATTAGAGGTAGTTCTAGAATCGCCCACCTGCACCGGGGGCAATTCTAGAACCGCCCACAAGATGTAGTTCTAGTAGCGCCCACCAGGGGTAGTTCTAGTAGCGTCCACCAGGGGTAGTTCTAGTAGCGTCCACCAGGGGTAGTTCTAGTAGCGTCCACCAGGGGTAGTTCTAGTAGCGCCCACCAGGGGTAGTTCTAGTAGCGCCCACCAGGGGTAGTTCTAGTAGCGCCCACCAGGGGTAGTTCTAGTAGCGCCCACCAGGGGTAGTTCTAGTAGCGCCCACCAGGGGTAGTTCTAGTAGCGCCCACCAGGGGTAGTTCTAGTAGCGCCCACCAGGGGTAGTTCTAGTAGCGCCCACCAGGGGTAGTTCTAGTAGCGCCCACCAGGGGTAGTTCTAGTAGCGCCCACCAGGGGTAGTTCTAGCAGCGCCCACCAGGGGTAGCTCTAGCACCCCCCACCAGGGGTAGCTCTAGCACCCCCCCACGGGCACCAGGGGTAGTTCTAGCAGCGCCCACCAGGGGTAGCTCTAGCACCCCCCCACGGGCACCAGGGGTAGTTCTAGAACTGCATATTAGCAGTAGTTCGAGAACTGCACACTAAGAGTACTTCTAGAAGTGCCCACAAGATGTAGTTCCAGAAGCGCCCACAAGATGTAGTTCCAGAAGCGCCCACATGGAACAGTATTAGAAACGCACACTACACTGCGGGTAGTTTTATAATCGCCCACCAGGAGCAGTATTAGAACCGCCCTCCAGGGGTAGTTCTAGTAGCGCCCACCAGGGGTAGTTCTAGTAGCGTCCACCAGGGGTAGTTCTAGTAGCGCCCACCAGGGGTAGTTCTAGTAGCGCCCACCAGGGGTAGTTCTAGTAGCGCCCACCAGGGGTAGTTCTAGTAGCGCCCACCAGGGGTAGTTCTAGTAGCGCCCACCAGGGGTAGTTCTAGTAGCGCCCACCAGGGGTAGTTCTAGTAGCGCCCACCAGGGGTAGTTCTAGTAGCGCCCACCAGGGGTAGTTCTAGTAGCGCCCACCAGGGGTAGTTCTAGTAGCGCCCACCAGGGGTAGTTCTAGCAGCGCCCACCAGGGGTAGCTCTAGCACCCCCCACCAGGGGTAGCTCTAGCACCCCCCCACGGGCACCAGGGGTAGTTCTAGCAGCGCCCACCAGGGGTAGCTCTAGCACCCCCCCACGGGCACCAGGGGTAGTTCTAGAACTGCATATTAGCAGTAGTTCGAGAACTGCACACTAAGAGTACTTCTAGAAGTGCCCACAAGATGTAGTTCCAGAAGCGCCCACAAGATGTAGTTCCAGAAGCGCCCACATGGAACAGTATTAGAAACGCACACTACACTGCGGGTAGTTTTATAATCGCCCACCAGGAGCAGTATTAGAACCGCCCTCCAGGGGTAGTTCTAGTAGCGCCCACCAGGGGTAGTTCTAGTAGCGCCCACCAGGGGTAGTTCTAGTAGCGCCCACCAGGGGTAGTTCTAGTAGCGCCCACCAGGGGTAGTTCTAGTAGCGCCCACCAGGGGTAGTTCTAGTAGCGCCCACCAGGGGTAGTTCTAGTAGCGCCCACCAGGGGTAGTTCTAGTAGCGCCCACCAGGGGTAGTTCTAGTAGCGCCCACCAGGGGTAGTTCTAGTAGCGCCCACCAGGGGTAGTTCTAGCAGCGCCCACCAGGGGTAGCTCTAGCACCCCCCACCAGGGGTAGCTCTAGCACCCCCCCACGGGCACCAGGGGTAGTTCTAGCAGCGCCCACCAGGGGTAGCTCTAGCACCCCCCCACGGGCACCAGGGGTAGTTCTAGAACTGCATATTAGCAGTAGTTCGAGAACTGCACACTAAGAGTACTTCTAGAAGTGCCCACAAGATGTAGTTCCAGAAGCGCCCACAAGATGTAGTTCCAGAAGCGCCCACATGGAACAGTATTAGAAACGCACACTACACTGCGGGTAGTTTTATAATCGCCCACCAGGAGCAGTATTAGAACCGCCCTCCAGGGGTAGTTCTAGAAGTGCACTCTGGCACCAGGGATAGTTCTAGAAGCGCCCACCGGCACCAGGGGTAGTTCTAGAACTGCATACTAGGAGTACTTCTAGAACCGCCCACCAGGGTTAGTGCTAAAAGCGCCCACCAGAAGCAGTATTAGAACCGCTCATGGCACCAGGTGTAGTTCTAGAACTGCCCGCCAGGGGTGGTTCTAGAACTGCCCGCCAGGGGTGGTTCTAGAACTGCCCACCAGCACAATGGGTAGTATTAGAGCCGCAATCTAGAAGAATTTCTAGAACCGATCATGGCACCAGGGGTAGTTCTAGAAACGCACACAGACACCAGGGGTACTTCTAGTACTGCACACTAGGAGCACTTCTAGAACCGCCCACCAAGGGTAGGTCTAAAAGCGCCCACTAGGAGCAGTATTAGAACCGCACACTAGAAGTTCTAGAACCGCTCACGGCACTGGGGGTAGTTCTAGAACGGAACACTAAGAGTACTTCTAGAAGCGCCCACAAGATGTAGTTCTAGAAGCGCCCACCTGGAACAGTATTAGAACCGTACACTACACTGCGGGTAGTTCTATGACTGGCCACCAGGGGTAGTTCTATGACTGGCCACCAGGGGTAGTTCTAGAAGCGCCCATCGGCACCAGTAGTTTCAGAACCACCCACCAGGGGTAGTACTAGAACTGCCCACCAGTACAATGGGTAGTACTAGAACTGCCCACCAGCACAATGGGTAGTACTAGAACTGCCCACCAGTGATAGTATTAGAAGCGCCCACCAGGAGCAGTATTAGAACCGCAATCTAGAAGAAGTTCTACAACCGATCATGGC
Organism: Phyllobates terribilis; assembly: GCF_046119375.1. Classification (NCBI taxonomy): domain Eukaryota; kingdom Metazoa; phylum Chordata; class Amphibia; order Anura; family Dendrobatidae; genus Phyllobates; species Phyllobates terribilis. The sequence goes on from NW_027363077.1 coordinate 1,261,296, forward strand.
ACCAGGGGTAGTTCTAGTACTGCACACTAGGAGTACTTCTAGAACCGCCCACCAAGGGTAGGTCTAAAAGCGCCCACCAGGGGTAGTTCTAGAAGCGCCCATCGGCACCGGCGGTAGTTCTAAAAGTGCCCACCAGGAGCAGTATTAGAACTGCACACTAGAAGTTCTAGAACTGCTCACGGCACTGCGGGTAGTTCTAGAACTGCACACTAGGAGTACTTCTAGAAGCGCCCGTGAGGGGTAGTTCTAGAAGCGCCCACCGGGGGTAGTTCTAGAGCTGCACACTATGAGTGGTTCTAGAAGAGCCCACCGGCACCAGGGGTATTTCTAGAACTGCTCACTAGAGTACTTCTAGAACCACCTACCAGGAGCATTATTAGAACTGCACACTAGTAGAAGTTCTAGAACCACTCACAGCACCAGGGGTAGTTTCAGAACCACCCACCAGGGGGTAGTTCTAGAACCGTTCACAGACACCAGGTGTAGATCTAGAACCGCCCACCGGCACCAGGGGTAGTTCTAGAACTGCATACTAGGAGTACTTCTAGAACCGCCCACCAGGGGAAGTTCTAAAAGCGCCCACCAGGAGCAGTATTAGAACCGCACACTAAAAGAAGTTCTAGAACTGCTCACGGCACCAGGGGTAGTTCTATAACCGCCCACCAGATGTAGCTCTAGAACCGCCCACAGACACCAGGTGTAGTTCTAGAACTGCACACTAAGAGTACTTCTAAAAGCGCCCACCAGGGGTAGTTCTAGAAGCGCCCACCGGAGGTAGCTTCAGAACCGCTCACCGGCACTAGGTGTAGTTCTAGAAGCACCCCCTAGGGGGAAGTTCTAGAACTGCACACTAGGAGTAGTTCTAGAAGAGCCCACCAGCACCAGGGATATTTCTAGAACTGCTCACTAGAGTACTTCTAGAACCACCTACCAGGAGCATTATTAGAACTGCACACTAGTAGAAGTTCTAGAACCACTCACAGCACCAGGGGTAGTTTCAGAACCACCCACCAGGGGTAGTTCCAGAAGCACCCTCCGGCACCAGGGGTAGTTCTAGAACTGCATACTAGGAGTACTTCTAGAACCGCCCACCAGGGGAAGTTCTAAAAGCGCCCACCAGGAGCAGTATTAGAACCGCACACTAAAAGAAGTTCTAGAACTGCCCACCAGGACTAGTTCTAGTACCGCTCACTGCACCGGGGTAGTTCTAGAACTGCACACGGAGTACTTCTAGAAGCACCCACCAGGTGTAGTTCTAGTAGCGCCCACCAGGGGTAGCTCTAGAACCCCCCACGGGCACCAGGGGTAGTTCTAGAACTGCATGTTAGCAGTAGTTCGAGAACTGCACACTAGAGGTAGTACTAGAACCGCCCACCTGCACCAGGGGTAGTTCTAGAACCGCACACTGAGTACTTATAGAAGCACCCACAAGATGTAGTTCTAGAAGCGCCCACCTGGAACAGTATTGGAACCACACACTACGGGTAGTTCTAGAAGCGCCCACCAGCACAATGAGTAGTACTAGAACTGCCCACCAGTGATAGTATTAGAAGCGCAATCTAGAAGAAGTTCTACAACCGATCTTGGCACCAGGGGTAGTTCTAGAAGTGCACACCGGCACCAGGGGTAGTTCTAGTACTGCACACTAGGAGTACTTCTAGAACCGCCCACCAAGGGTAGGTCTAAAAGCGCTCACCAGGAGCAGTATTAGAACCGCACACTAGAAGTGCTAGAACCGCTCACGGCACCAGGGGTAGCTCTAGAAGTGCCCACCAGGGGTAGTTCTAGAAGCGCCCACCGGGGGTAGTTTCAGAACCGCTCACCGGCACCAGATGTAGTTCTAGAAGCACCCCCAGGGGTAGTTTTAGAGCTGCACACTAGGAGTGGTTCTAGAACCGTCCACCGGCAGCAGGTGTAGATCTAGAACTGCATACTAGGAGTACTTCTAGAACCGCCCACCAGGGGAAGTTCTAAAAGCACCCACCAGGAGCAGTATTAGAACCGCACACTAAAAGAAGTTCTAGAACTGCTCACGGCACCAGGGGTAGTTCTATAATCGCCCACCAGATGTAGCTCTAGAACTGCCCACCAGGAGTAGTTCTAGTACCGCTCACGGCACCGGGAGTAGGTCTAGAACTGCCCACCAGGGGTAGTTCTAAAAGCGCCCACCAGGGGTAGTTCTAGAAGCGCCCACCAGAGGTAGCTTCAGAACCGCTCACCGGCACTAGGTGTAGTTCTCGAAGCGCCCACGAGGGAGTAGTTCTAGAAGAGCCCACCGGCACCAGGGGTATTTCTAGAACTGCATACTAGGAGTACTTCTAGAACCGCCCACCAGGGGAAGTTCTAAAAGCGCCCACCAGGGGTAGCTCTAGAACCCCCCACGGGCACCAGGGGTAGTTCTAGAACTGCATGTTAGCAGTAGTTCGAGAACTGCACACTAGAGGTAGTACTAGAACCGCCCACCTGCACCAGGGGTAGTTCTAGAACCGCACACTGAGTACCTATAGAAGCACCCACAAGATGTAGTTCTAGAAGCGCCCACCTGGAACAGTATTAGAACCGCACACTACACTGCGGGTAGTTCTAGAAGCGCCCACCAGGGGTAGTTCTAGAACTGCATATTAGCAGTAGTTCTAGAACCGCCCACCTGTATCAGGGGTAGTTCTAGAACCGCACACTAAGAGTACTTCTAGAAGCGCCCAAGAGATGTAGTTCTAGAAGCGCCCACCTGGAACAGTATTAGAACCACACACTACACTGCGGGTAGTTCTAGAAGCGCCCGCCAGGGGTAGCTCTAGAAGCGCCCACCTGGAACAGTATTAGAACCGCACACTACACTGCGGTTAGTTCTAGAAGCGCCCACCAGCACCAGAGGTAGTTCTATGACTGCCCACCAGGGGTATTTCTAGAAGAGTCCATCGGCACCAGTAGTTTCAGAACCACCCACCAGGGGTAGTTCTAGAAGTGCCCACCAGCACAATGAGTAGTACTAGAACTGCCCACCAGTGATAGTATTAGAAGCGCCCACCAGGAGCAGTATTAGAACCGCAATCTAGAAGAAGTTCTACAACCGATCATGGCACCAGGGGTAGTTCTAGAAGCGCACACCGGCACCAGGGGTAGTTCTAGTACTGCACACTAGGAGTACTTCTAGAACCGCCCACCAAGGGTAGGTCTAAAAGCGCTCATCGGCACCGGGGGTAGTTCTAGAACTGCACACTAAGAGTACTTCTAGAAGCGCCCAGCGGGGGTAGTTTCAGAACCACTCACCGGCACTAGGGGTAGTTCTAGAAGCGCCCGACGGCACCGGGGGTAGTTCTAAAAGCGCCCACCAGGAGCAGTATTAGAACTGCACACTAGAAGTTCTAGAACTGCTCACGGCACTGCGGGTAGTTCTAGAACTGCACACTAGGAGTACTTCTAGAAGCGCCCGTGAGGGGTAGTTCTAGAAGCGCTCCCAGGGGCAGTTCTAGAGCTGCACACTAGGAGTGGTTCTAGAACCGCCCACCGGCACCAGGTGTAGATCTAGAACCGCCCACCGGCACCAGGGGTAGTTCTAGAACTGCTCACGGCACCAGGTGTAGTTCTATAACCGCCCACCAGGAGTAGGTCTAGAACTGCACACTAAGAGTACTTCTAAAAGCGCCCACCAGGGGTAGTTCTAGAAGCGCCCACCAGAGGTAGCTTCAGAACCGCTCACCGGCACTATGTGTAGTTCTAGAAGCGCCCACGAGGGATAGTTCTAGAAGCGCCCACGAGGGATAGTTCTAGAAGAGCCCACCGGCACCAGGGTTATTTCTAGAACTGCTCACTAGAGTACTTCTAGAACCACCTACCAGGAGCATTATTAGAACTGCACACTAGTTGAAGTTCTAGAACCACTCACGGCACCAGGGGTAGTTTCAGAACCACCCACCAGGGGTAGTTCCAGAAGTACCCACCGGCACCAGGGGTAGTTCTAGAACTGCTCACGGCACCAGGGGTAGTTCTATAACCGCCCACCAGATGTAGCTCTAGAACCACCCACAGACACCAGGTGTAGTTCTAGAACTGCACACTAAGAGTACTTCTAGAAGCGCCCACCGGGGGTAGTTCTAGAAGCGCCCACCGGGGGTAGTTCTAGAAGCGCCCACCGGGGGTAGTTCTAGAAGCGCCCACCGGGGGTAGTTCTAGAAGCGCCCATTGGGGGGTAGTTCTAGAAGCTTCCATCGGCACCGGGAGTAGTTCTAGAAATGCACACTAAGAGTACTTCTAGAAGCGCCCACCAGGGGTAGTTTCAGAACCGATCACCGGCACTAGATGTAGTTCTAGAAGCACCCACGAGGGGTAGTTCTAGAAGCACCCCCAGGGGTAGTTCTAGAGCTGCACACTAGGAGTGGTTCTAGAACCGTCCACCGGCAGCAGGTGTAGATCTAGAACTGCATACTAGGAGTACTTCTAGAACCGCCCACCAGGGGAAGTTCTAAAAGCACCCACCAGGAGCAGTATTAGAACCGCACACTAAAAGAAGTTCTAGAACTGCTCACGGCACCAGGGGTAGTTCTATAACCACCCACCAGATGTAGCTCTAGAACTGCCCAGACACCAGGTGTAGTTCTAGAACTGCTCACCAGGAGTAGTTCTAGTACCGCTCACGGCACCGGGAGTAGGTCTAAAAGTGCCCACCAGGGGTAGTTCTAAAAGCGCCCACCAGGGGTAGTTCTAGAAGCGCCCACCAGAGGTAGCTTCAGAACCGCTCACCGGCACTAGGAGTAGTTCTAGAAGCGCCCACGAGGGAGTAGTTCTAGAAGCGCCCACGAGGGAGTAGTTCTAGAAGCGCCCACGAGGGAGTAGTTCTAGAAGCGCCCACGAGGGAGTAGTTCTAGAAGAGCCCACCGGCACCAGGGGTATTTCTAGAAGAGCCCACCGGCACCAGGGGTATTTCTAGAACTGCTCACTAGTTGAAGTTCTAGAACCACCCAACGGCACCAGGGGTAGTTTCAGAACCACCCAACGGCACCAGGGGTAGTTCTAGAACTGCATACTAGGAGTACTTCTAGAACCGCCCACCAGGGGTAGCTCTAGAACCCCCCACGGGCACCAGGGGTAGTTCTAGAACTGCATGTTAGCAGTAGTTCGAGAACTGCACACTAGAGGTAGTACTAGAACCGCCCACCTGCACCAGGGGTAGTTCTAGAACCGCACACTGAGTACATATAGAAGCACCCACAAGATGTAGTTCTAGAAGCGCCCACCTGGAACAGTATTAGAACCACACACTACACTGCGGGTAGTTCTAGAAGCGCCCACCAGGGGTAGTTCTAGAACTGCATATTAGCAGTAGTTCTAGAACCGCCCACCTGTATCAGGGGTAGTTCTAGAACCGCACACTAAGAGTACTTCTAGAAGCGCCCAAGAGATGTAGTTCTAGAAGCGCCCACCTGGAACAGTATTAGAACCACACACTACACTGCGGGTAGTTCTAGAAGCGCCCGCCAGGGGTAGCTCTAGAAGCGCCCACCTGGAACAGTATTAGAACCGCACACTACACTGCGGTTAGTTCTAGAAGCGCCCACCAGGGGTAGTTCTAGAAGCGCCCACCAGCACCAGAGGTAGTTCTATGACTGCCCACCAGGGGTATTTCTAGAAGAGTCCATCGGCACCAGTAGTTTCAGAACCACCCACCAGGGGTAGTTCTAGAAGTGCCCACCAGCACAATGAGTAGTACTAGAACTGCCCACCAGTGATAGTATTAGAAGCGCCCACCAGGAGCAGTATTAGAACCGCAATCTAGAAGAAGTTCTACAACCGATCATGGCACCAGGGGTAGTTCTAGAAGCGCACACCGGCACCAGGGGTAGTTCTAGTACTGCACACTAGGAGTACTTCTAGAACCGCCCACCAAGGGTAGGTCTAAAACCGCTCACCAGGAGCAGTATTAGAACTGCTCACGGCACCAGGGGTAGTTCTAGAACGGGACACTAGGAGTACTTCTAGAAGCGCCCAGCGGGGGTAGTTTCAGAACCACTCACCGGCACTAGGGGTAGTTCTAGAAGCGCCCGACGGCACCGGCGGTAGTTCTAAAAGTGCCCACCAGGAGCAGTATTAGAACTGCACACTAGAAGTTCTAGAACTGCTCACGGCACTGCGGGTAGTTCTAGAACTGCACACTAGGAGTACTTCTAGAAGCGCCCGTGAGGGGTAGTTCTAGAAGCGCTCCCAGGGGCAGTTCTAGAGCTGCACACTAGGAGTGGTTCTAGAACCGTCCACCGGCACCAGGTGTAGATCTAGAACCGCCCACCAGGGGTAGTTCTAGAACTGCATACTAGGAGTACTTCTAGAACCGCCCACCAGGGGAAGTTCTAAAAGCGCCCACCAGGAGCAGTATTAGAACCGCACACTAAAAGAAGTTCTAGAACAGCTCACGGCACCAGGTGTAGTTCTATAACCGCCCACCAGGAGTAGGTCTAGAACTGCACACTAAGAGTACTTCTAAAAGCGCCCACCAGAGGTAGCTTCAGAACCGCTCACCGGCACTATGTGTAGTTCTAGAAGCGCCCACGAGGGATAGTTCTAGAAGAGCCCACCGGCACCAGGGGTATTTCTAGAACTGCTCACTAGAGTACTTCTAGAACCACCTACCAGGAGCATTATTAGAACTGCACACTAGTTGAAGTTCTAGAACCACTCACGGCACCAGGGGTAGTTTCAGAACCACCCACCAGGGGTAGTTCCAGAAGTACCCACCGGCACCAGGGGTAGTTCTAGAACTGCTCACGGCACCAGGGGTAGTTCTATAACCGCCCACCAGATGTAGCTCTAGAACCACCCACAGACACCAGGTGTAGTTCTAGAACTGCACACTAAGAGTACTTCTAAAAGCGCCCACCGGGGGTAGTTCTAGAAGCGCCCACCGGGGGTAGTTCTAGAAGCGCCCACCGGGGGTAGTTCTAGAAGCTTCCATCGGCACCGGGAGTAGTTCTAGAACTGCACACTAAGAGTACTTCTAGAAGCGCCCACCGGGGGTAGTTTCAGAACCGCTCACCGGCACTAGATGTAGTTCTAGAAGCGCCCACGAGGGGTAGTTCTAGAAGCGCCCACGAGGGGTAGTTCTAGAAGCGCCCACGAGGGGTAGTTCTAGAAGCGCCCACGAGGGGTAGTTCTAGAAGCGCCCACGAGGGGTAGTTCTAGAAGCGCCCACGAGGGGTAGTTCTAGAAGCGCCCACGAGGGGTAGTTCTAGAAGCGCCCACGAGGGGTAGTTCTAGAAGCGCCCACGAGGGGTAGTTCTAGAAGCGCCCACGAGGGGTAGTTCTAGAAGCGCCCACGAGGGGTAGTTCTAGAAGCGCCCACCATGTAGACGGGCCCCGATCACCTGTCCCGGTGGGCAGACGGGCCCCGATCACCTGTCCCGGTGGGCAGACGGGCCCCGATCACCTGTCCCGGTGGGCAGACGGGCCCCGATCACCTGTCCCGGTGGGCAGACGGGCCCCGATCACCTGTCCCGGTGGGCAGACGGGCCCCGATCACCTGTCCCGGTGGGCAGACGGGCCCCGATCACCTGTCCCGGTGGGCAGACGGGCCCCGATCACCTGTCCCGGTGGGCAGACGGGCCCCGATCACCTGTCCCGGTGGGCAGACGGGCCCCGATCACCTGTCCCGGTGGGCAGACGGGCCCCGATCACCTGTCCCGGTGGGCAGACGGGCCCCGATCACCTGTCCCGGTGGGCAGACGGGCCCCGATCACCTGTCCCGGTGGGCAGACGGGCCCCGATCACCTGTCCCGGTGGGCAGACGGGCCCCGATCACCTGTCCCGGTGGGCAGACGGGCCCCGATCACCTGTCCCGGTGGGCAGACGGGCCCCGATCACCTGTCCCGGTGGGCAGACGGGCCCCGATCACCTGTCCCGGTGGGCAGACGGGCCCCGATCACCTGTCCCGGTGGGCAGACGGGCCCCGATCACCTGTCCCGGTGGGCAGACGGGCCCCGATCACCTGTCCCGGTGGGCAGACGGGCCCCGATCACCTGTCCCGGTGGGCAGACGGGCCCCGATCACCTGTCCCGGTGGGCAGACGGGCCCCGATCACCTGTCCCGGTGGGCAGACGGGCCCCGATCACCTGTCCCGGTGGGCAGACGGGCCCCGATCACCTGTCCCGGTGGGCAGACGGGCCCCGATCACCTGTCCCGGTGGGCAGACGGGCCCCGATCACCTGTCCCGGTGGGCAGACGGGCCCCGATCACCTGTCCCGGTGGGCAGACGGGCCCCGATCACCTGTCCCGGTGGGCAGACGGGCCCCGATCACCTGTCCCGGTGGGCAGACGGGCCCCGATCACCTGTCCCGGTGGGCAGACGGGCCCCGATCACCTGTCCCGGTGGGCAGACGGGCCCCGATCACCTGTCCCGGTGGGCAGACGGGCCCCGATCACCTGTCCCGGTGGGCAGACGGGCCCCGATCACCTGTCCCGGTGGGCAGACGGGCCCCGATCACCTGTCCCGGTGGGCAGACGGGCCCCGATCACCTGTCCCGGTGGGCAGACGGGCCCCGATCACCTGTCCCGGTGGGCAGACGGGCCCCGATCACCTGTCCCGGTGGGCAGACGGGCCCCGATCACCTGTCCCGGTGGGCAGACGGGCCCCGATCACCTGTCCCGGTGGGCAGACGGGCCCCGATCACCTGTCCCGGTGGGCAGACGGGCCCCGATCACCTGTCCCGGTGGGCAGACGGGCCCCGATCACCTGTCCCGGTGGGCAGACGGGCCCCGATCACCTGTCCCGGTGGGCAGACGGGCCCCGATCACCTGTCCCGGTGGGCAGACGGGCCCCGATCACCTGTCCCGGTGGGCAGACGGGCCCCGATCACCTGTCCCGGTGGGCAGACGGGCCCCGATCACCTGTCCCGGTGGGCAGACGGGCCCCGATCACCTGTCCCGGTGGGCAGACGGGCCCCGATCACCTGTCCCGGTGGGCAGACGGGCCCCGATCACCTGTCCCGGTGGGCAGACGGGCCCCGATCACCTGTCCCGGTGGGCAGACGGGCCCCGATCACCTGTCCCGGTGGGCAGACGGGCCCCGATCACCTGTCCCGGTGGGCAGACGGGCCCCGATCACCTGTCCCGGTGGGCAGACGGGCCCCGATCACCTGTCCCGGTGGGCAGACGGGCCCCGATCACCTGTCCCGGTGGGCAGACGGGCCCCGATCACCTGTCCCGGTGGGCAGACGGGCCCCGATCACCTGTCCCGGTGGGCAGACGGGCCCCGATCACCTGTCCCGGTGGGCAGACGGGCCCCGATCACCTGTCCCGGTGGGCAGACGGGCCCCGATCACCTGTCCCGGTGGGCAGACGGGCCCCGATCACCTGTCCCGGTGGGCAGACGGGCCCCGATCACCTGTCCCGGTGGGCAGACGGGCCCCGATCACCTGTCCCGGTGGGCAGACGGGCCCCGATCACCTGTCCCGGTGGGCAGACGGGCCCCGATCACCTGTCCCGGTGGGCAGACGGGCCCCGATCACCTGTCCCGGTGGGCAGACGGGCCCCGATCACCTGTCCCGGTGGGCAGACGGGCCCCGATCACCTGTCCCGGTGGGCAGACGGGCCCCGATCACCTGTCCCGGTGGGCAGACGGGCCCCGATCACCTGTCCCGGTGGGCAGACGGGCCCCGATCACCTGTCCCGGTGGGCAGACGGGCCCCGATCACCTGTCCCGGTGGGCAGACGGGCCCCGATCACCTGTCCCGGTGGGCAGACGGGCCCCGATCACCTGTCCCGGTGGGCAGACGGGCCCCGATCACATTTCAAAGGTATAAAAATTTAAGACGCGGAAGTAGCATTTAATCAATTCGCCATATAAAACGTTAAATTATTGAACCCATAATATTAGCACCATAACAAGTATTTACCCCTTTAATAACCATATAACATACCCAAATAATGATTTTAAAAAAGAATCAAAATCTTCTTTGTTCTCCAAACTTTTGTCAATAAAAACATGAGCTTCACTCACACAAACTAAATCCGCATTTTGCTTTACCAATAGGAAAATATTTGGCCACAGAAAATAGTGGGAAACGAGTTATTTTCTTTGTTGCAAAATGAAACAAAATAAAATGTTTTCACCACTAAGATAAAAACAAACTATACAACTATATATTTATCATATGTCTGAAATGTGGAGAGAAACAAAATCTGTGTTGGGATGAAATAATGAGATAAAAGCAATTCCACTATTGTCTTTTAAGGATTTGTTTTTAGATTATAATATAATTCTCCAGGTCATTGAGATAAAACACCTTGAGTTTGGTATTGTGGTTATCTCCCACGGTGGTTAAACAACTATGTAACAACACTAAAGAAATTGGTTTGGGTCACCATATTCTGAGACCTTTTACATTTTTTTTTCTGTTGATGGACCTTTGTGAGGGCGTGATTTTGCGTAGCTTTTATTGATACAATTTTGGGGTATATTAAAAGGTTTGCCCAGGTTTGGGGCGCCATCTGCAGTCAGACTTGTGGCTCCTTAAAGTGCACAGTGTGCGAGCGGACAGAATTTCTCTAGTACTGGCGCCGCAAGATTGCAATTTGCATACACGCTATCACGTGCCGACTGGATGTGTTCGGCCTCTCTCAATACAAGTGAATTGATCCGTTTTTGATACCTTTTTGGGTTGCATTAAATGTCATTGCTTTTGATTGTGTTTTTTTTGTGAAGAAGAGCATTTCATTTTATGTTTTGGGGGGTATTTTAACATAACGGTTGAAGTATAATTTAAACGTTCATATTTTTCAAAACTTTTTCAATTTTTACTTTATTTTTAAGTTAACTTAGTGGACTTATGTGATCATTTAACCCCTTATACTATATTTTGTAATTTTGTATTATTGCAGTATATGCATGTAGTTTAATTGACATTCTCTTGTGAAGCCGAGCTTTATAGGAGTACTAAGATGGCAGTGATTGAATCCTTCTTTAAGGCCCCTGACTGCCATGGTAAATCTTCGGCAATCACTTCTATGGAGCGATGGGAAGAGGTACATGAGTGAAGTAGCTACCAGGACACTTAAATGCCTCTGTTAGTGATTAGCCATGGTATTGACTGAACGGCATCATTTAATGCTCCCTCCCTCCTGCATCTGACACAGCGGGCACGATGACGACACTTCATCGCACTCCATGCTGTGTCAGATAGTGTAGCTGCTGAGGTGAGTATATGCGCTGCAGAGACTGAAGCAGTGGGGGAACAAGGAGCGGTGAGTATTGTATTTTTCTTAAAAAAAAATCAGTGAGTACGTGGTGCCCATAATACTGGAAAACTGTGGGCTGCGTTTTACCCTATGGGCGGGGGTTTGCGTTTCACCCTATGGGGGGGTGCATATTACTGTGTGGAGGACCATGGGGAGTGTATTATTCTGTGAGGAGGACCATGGGGAAGTGAATTATGCTCTGTGGAGGACTATAGTGAGTATTTTATTGTATGGAGGATTATGGTGGCGTGTTATACTATGGGGGGCCATTATAATATTTGAAGGGTTGTGTGGGGCCATTATACAGTATGCAAGCAATTATACAGTGTTAAGGTTTGTGTGGGGTCCATCATGCTTGGATTGAAGTGAATATCCAGCTCCAGTAAAAAAACAAATGGATTGTTGTGACACCATTTAGCTGTAGTTGGGGGTTTGGAAGGTGTAGAAAATGTGCAACACCGAACGCGTTTCAAACACTCTGCATGTTCTTAGACTCATATTTTGTGCACCTTCCAAACCCCCAACTACACCTAAATGGTGTGTCACAACAATGCCATTGTTTCAATCGTTCTTATAAAGACTTTTTTTGTACTGGATTTGGATGCACCTTGCTTCTACATCTGGCGGAGTCTGGATCCTGTGCTTCGTTATATGGAACCCACTGGGAATCCTTCAAGGGTGAGCTGAATATTACTCTGACCTATGTGGTGTCCATCATACTGTTTGGAGGGCTAGTGCAGACTATTATACAGTGTGGGGCCATTATACTGTATGTAGGCCCATTACTCTACATGGAGGGCTGTGTGGGGGTCACAGTTGGGGGATTGCTGTGTTGTGGTCACCTTACTTTGCCTTGGGAGTTGAGGGGGGGCATAGTTTGATGACCCTACTGTACATGTGGAGGCTAAGGTAGAGGAATTCACCATGGGGGGTATCATACTGTGTTTGGGGGGCACTTTTGTTGGCATCATACGTTATGGTGGCAATGAGAGGGGAATCTAGGACTTCAGCAGGGGGAAAATTACTATGTAAAGGCTGGAAAGTTGTGACACTGACAAATATAATTTTTTTAAAAATATCTTTTGAAGGGGGAGGCCTCAACTCAAACTTCTGCTATGGGCCCGATGATTTCTATGTACGCCCCTGCCCCACAGCATCAATATACGCGCACAGCACTGCTACAGCAATACACAGAATCAACAAAATGAAGGTGAGTGACCCCCTAACCTATTAGCCCCCTGTGCAGCTGCACTGGTAGCACCAATGATATCCACTTAGTCTAGTAAAATCTGTCATCCCTCATCAAAGCTGAGCAACAAACTCTCCTAGTTACCCATAGCAATCAGAGATTAAAAGGGTATTCCCATCTCCAAGATCCTATCCCAATATGTAGTAGGTGTAATAATAATATTAGAAAAACCTCAATTAGAAATGTAGAATAGTTTTTCTGCTTCGCTGTGTCTCTTTCCTCATGTGCAGGCATTGCAGGACCTTAGGTATCCATGGTTACGACCACTAGCAACTAGATAACTGGTGGTTGTAAGCATGGATATCTAATATTATTATTATTACACCTACTACATATTGGGAGAGGATTTTGGAGATGGGAATACCCCTTTAATAAAAGCTGAGCTCTGACTGGTTGCTATGGGTAACAAGAATAGTTGTAATGCTGCTACATAATCTACATAATTTCTCACCTTTCTCATCAGTCAGGTGGATGTGACGGGGTCCTGGGTCTCCTCCTCCGCTTCCATCCGCTCAGTCTCGTCATGGCTCAGTGAAGGCTAAGAAGCGGGTTATTCTGTTCTTCTTGGCTTCTCCTGTCCCTATTCTCCAATCGATTCTTCTTGCCTTCCTTGTGGTTTGTGAGCTCCCGTGTGTCTCCTCTCACCTGCGCTCCTGTGTATATAGGCGCCTGCCATTGTGATGTCATCGCTATGTCATAGATTCCACATTCCGGCACCTGCCATTGTGATGTCATCGCTATGTCATAGATTCCACATTCCGGCACCTGCCATTGTGATGTCATCGCTATGTCATAGAATCCACATTCCGACACCTGCCATTGTGATGTCATCGCTATGTCGCCATGCTTCCACATGCTGGTATGTGCCTCTGTGATATCACAGCTTTGGCCAATATGGCTGTAGTCCTGGGGCAGCATAAGTCACATGACTGGTACAAGTCGTATGGTTCAGGACATTGCAGTCCAATTGAAGAAATCATTGCTTGATTACAATCCGGTTTTCCACACAATTTACCTCACACACATTATTTACACCAGTGCATTATTAATGGCCGTACAGAACTAGGCCTCAAAAAGGCTGGGTTTATTGAGGTCCTGACAAGACCAGGTAATGAAGGGTTTATTACAGGGTTTGATATGGAGGTTGGATGTGGAACTAGGAATGTGATAGGCTGGTGGTGGAGTTCTAGTGAGATTTATATAATAGGAGGGCAGCCATCTTTGGCGTCACATTCAGCGCTGGCTTCACTTTCCTCTCCTACAGACATCATTGACATCTGGAGGAAGTGGGAGAGCAGCTGCAGCGGTCAATTCCTCCAAAGTACGAGAGAGTGAAGACACCTCTGATTGGCCGCAGGGATCGCGGACCCCGGGAGAGCCAGTGCTGACACTGCTGGAATGGCACAGAGTAGAATAGTTATTATTTTACTCAGGGGAAACAGTGATTGAGAAGTTGTCTGAATAGTGGAAAAGCCTTTTAAGTTTGGGGGTGGCGCGTTCTCATGAAGCCTCAGCACCTCCTGATGGTGTTTAGGTTTTCTACAATAGGGGGCTAGTTAATGTTGTGACTTCGTTGCCACCTGCTGGTCATTCGGTGCAATGCAGCGTTTACTTTTTTATTATTATTATTTTTCATTATTGCAGACTTCATCAGAGGTCGTTAATCCAGAAGATACTTTGCATCAGGTCCTCAGAGTGCCCAGAGTCAGTTAGGATGGACGATTAGTGGGTTGTGGTGATGACCTCCGGTGAGACATGCCAGTTACACGCTTTCACACCTCACGTACGGTAACCTGGGTACATCTTTTAGGCCACCGGGTGTTGCAGTTGGGACCACAGTGTGAGGGGCCTGTAGCAGCATGGTCTGTTAGGGTTGATGATGCAGAAGGATGTGTTGGGACTTGGCCAGTGGCAGCAGAGACTGTTACCAAAAATAGGCTTGTCCGTCTGCAACAAAGTCTGACTTGGGAGCGTGTGTGTATGCTTTCAAGGACCATTAGGGCCTCATTTAAAAAATGGAAGTTAAAAATATTTGGAAAAGGAAAACTGCAGCTATATCTACTTTACTGCCACTTGAGTGTTTCGTCACTGAAATGTGGGAGCAGGGAAAAAGCATAGGGAGGTGGAGGGTGAGCAATGTAGGAGGGACTTTTGGAAATTGGCTACAGGCATTTATTATTCTCGGCAGGGTGCTAGGTGAGGAGAATCCTGAGCACTGTTCAGATCTGTTCTGTAGTGATAAGCTAACGTGCTCCGATAAGGCGTTATCCGAGTATTCTCGGGTGCTAAGAGTATCTTCGGCGTGCTTGAAAAATGTTTGCGTCACCGTGGCTGCATGTCTCACGGCTGTTAGACCGCCGCAATACATGCAGGGCTTGCCAGTTTGTGTGGAGCCGCGGCGGTGTGAACATATTATTAGAGCACGCAAAAGATAATCTGTTAGCACCCGAGCATGCTCAGATGACACCTTATCCAAGCACGTCTGCGCAACACTACTGTTCTGTTATCTTGATGCCAATTGGGAGGATTATAGTGTGTATAATAATGATACTGGCTACTGGATGCCATACCATAATGATACTGGCCACTGGATGCCGTACCATAATGATACTGGCCACTGGATGCCATACCATAATGATACTGGCCACTGGATGCCGTACCATAATGATACTGGCCACTGGATGCCGTACCATAATGATACTGGCCACTGGATGCCATACCATAATGATACTGGCCACTGGATGCCATACCATAATGATACTGGCCACTGGATGCCGTACCATAATGATACTGGCCACTGGATGCCGTACCATAATGATACTGGCCACTGGATGCCGTACCATAATGATACTGGCCACTGGATGCCATACCATAATGATACTGGCCACTGGATGCCATACCATAATGATACTGGCCACTGGATGCCATACCATAATGATACTGGCCACTGGATGCCATACCATAATGATACTGGCCACTGGATGCCATACCATAATGATACTGGCCACTGGATGCCATACCATAATGATACTGGCCACTGGATGCCATACCATAATGATACTGGCCACTGGATGCCATACCATAATGATACTGGCCACTGGATGCCATACCATAATGATACTGGCCACTGGATGCCATACCATAATGATACTGGCCACTGGATGCCATACCATAATGATACTGGCCACTGGATGCCATACCATAATGATACTGGCCGCTGGATGCCATACCATAATGATACTGGCCACTGGATGCCATACCATAATGATACTGGCCGCTGGATGCCATACCATAATGATACTGGCCGCTGGATGCCATACCATAATGATACTGGCCACTGGATGCCATACCATAACGATACTGGCCGCTGGATGCCATACCATAACGATACTGGCCGCTGGATGCCATACCATAACGATACTGGCCGCTGGATGCCATACCATAACGATACTGGCCGCTGGATGCCATACCATAATGATACTGGCCACTGGATGAGCTTGAGAGCAGAAGTCGGTGCAGACTTCTGGACAAACCAGGTCTTCATAGGTAATTGAATAAAATGGAGGTTAATTTAGAATAAACTTACAATTAAAAAAGGTATAGATAAGGCTAAGATATAAAAACACTTATACAGAAACCTCTATGAATGAGCAGTGGGTCGGCCTTCTTGCAAAAGGATGAAATATTTAAATGTAAATTTCTCTCCTGCATGGAGTTTCCACGCACGCCCAGACAATATAATGAAATGACATGGAAATCTGTATTCCAAGCAAAACATCCATATTCACAGGTGATCAGAATGAGAGAAAAATGTAATTTGAATAATAGTTACAGTTCAGAGATGGAGATGAGACATAAATTGTGTATACAGGACCCCTATGAATGAGAGAGGGACCTACTCTGTTACAGAAGAGTGCAGTATCTAAACCAAAGTTCTGGCTCACAGTAACAAAGTTTCCATGCATGTTCAGATTAAACATTACAATTCTTAGTTCTCAAGGATAAGTCTGTTGCAGGAGACCTCCAGACGCCTGGTTTCTGTGAGTACATTTTATCTATAGAATAACATGGTACAGAACTTTCTAACAATATCTGCAGGCTCAGCCTCGATTTCCTTTACAGAAACAAAACATGATTTAATAAAGCTAGACTATATCAGACGTATCACAAGTAATATAACATATTGGAATATTATGGATTATAATTACTGTATTGATTATTTTCTTTATTAGAAATATTTAAAGTAAAATATAATTAGTTCTTAAGCATAAATCTGACAAGGAGGCTTCCAGGCGGTTTTTTTCTGGAAGAATATCTGATCTATAGAGCAATGTCTTACAGAACCTTCTGACCATATCTGCAAGCTTAGCACAGAGGCAGATCTGTTTTCCGGCACCCGGAGCAGGAATTCAGTTTGGCGCCCCCCACACACACCGCTCATGCAGTTTGAATAGTAGTCATGTGACCGCTCATATACGATTTGCTTTTTGACAGTCACGTGACTAGCTACTCTTCCTAATTCTCTCAATTTCAGTCAAAAACTACAGCTCCTATTTCATAAAGAGAAGCAGGATTAAAGGCTAGTTGTCACATAACCGTAAGTATGAAAATCACATACGAGTGGTCATGTGGTGTCTGCTGGACCCAGCTAGCAGAGCTGAATCCTGACATTGAGTATATTACACGCTCTTAGGATTGGGCATGCTACAGTACTTAATTGTATAATTAAAAGGGTTGTCCAGGTTTGTGATTAAAGTCGGAAGAACTCTAGGTGACTGCAGACTTCTGAATACTCGCAGCGCATGCACTGCACACTTTCACCTTTCCTCCAGTACAGGAGAATCCTGAAAGGTCATGTGCGTGCAAGTATGAGATTTTCATACTTCTGGCCACATTCCAACTAAACGTGACCAGCCTCACTCAAGTAATTTGTATAGAATGAGGCCACGCATGTCTAGTCGGCATGTGATCATGTGTATGCAATTCGCATAATTGTGGTTTCAAGACTTCCTGCTCTCACCACTAGCACCAGAGAATCCTGACCGCATGCAGTGCACATGCACACGGTGAAAATTCAGAGGTATGCTGTCAGTGATTGCAGACTTTCATCACAAACTTGATCTAACCCTTTAATTTTCCTAAAACAAATAAAAACAGTAACTCTTCTCAGACAGCACAACACTTTATTAACATGGCCATGTATCATGTAATCTTACAAGTTATGGACTGTTCCATGTGTACAGGATCAGAACCAATAGCTGCACAAAAATACATCAATAGAACTACCAGCAGTATGCAGAAATACAGCATCACAACCCTCATCAGTACAGTACAACATCACCAGAACCACCATCAGTACATGTTCTGTCTCCTCTTTGGTATGCCCTCACACTGTCTCTTCATGTTAACCCTTTCTCCACATTACCCAGTCTCTATTATGTGCCCGCACAAACTTTTCTCCCCCCTACTCTGTCTCCTGACACATTACCCCCCTGTTCCTTATATTTCCACACACACATTCCCCCTTGCTCCTCACCCCCGCTCACTATGCTGGGGGTAAGGAAAGGGCAGCAGTGTTTACCTGGCCTGATCTTCAAAGCCAAATGCACTACTAGGATGCAGCAGGCCCACATAAAGATAGCAGATGTGTGACGCTGGAAGCCCTACCCTGGGGGATGGGGGACTCGGAGCCGGGTCCTATGTTGTCGATAGGGTGCAGCCATGGCCCAGACCCGCTCCGTGCCCAGGGCCGGATACTGTGCACTACCCTAGTGTGAACAGCACCCTATACAAGCCTATCTTTGTGCAATTCTAATACTAGGCAGTCACCCCCTCCATGAAATTGTAGGTTGTGAGTGATTGTTTCATCAGTATTTTGCACCTGTGTATCCGCCATCTTAAAATGGGGGACCCAAAAAAAAATGACGTGGGTTCCCCCTATTTTAATAGCTAGCAAAGGCTAGGCAGACAGCTGGGGGCTGATATTAATAGCCCAGGAAGGGTGCCATGAATATTGTCCGCCTCACAGGCTAGAAACACCAGCCGTCAGCCGCCCGAGAAATGACACATCCATAGGATACGCCAATTCTGGCACTTAGCCTCGCTCTCCCACTGCCCTGTAGCGGTGGCACTGGAGTAATAGGGCTGGGGTTGATGTCAGCTTATAATGCCAGCTGACATCAAGCCCAGGTTAGTAATGAGGAGGTGTCTATAAGACGTGCCCATTACTAACCCCATAGTGAAAGTGAATAAAACACCAACACCCAGAATAAAATCCTTTAATTGAAATAAGCACACAATACTTTAATATCCTAAATTAAACCATACTTACCATCACGCCCATTCCAGCTGAAGCCAATGTCTCCTGCAATAGAAGTAAAATAATTAACAAACCTCATCTTTACCTTTCCATGGTTCCCACGACGGCTCCAGCTCTGCTACATTGAGATGGCAGGCTGGATCGTAGCAGAACGCTGCCATCCAGCCTGCCATGCCGCAGACACTGAGAAGCCTATCCAGAGTAATATGGAAACTACTAAACCAATATTGACCCCTCACTGTTTTATATAGTATAAATATGCTCCAAGATAATTCTGCAGTATTTCAGTCAAATCCAATGGGAGTAAAATATAAAAAATAACCTTTATTCAATATTTTAAAAAGGATTTTTTTTTAAGTGTCCAAAATCCGTGACAAATTTCCTAAAATTATCCTAAACATAGGACTATTGTGTATGGTTTTAATTTATCTCACCGGCTAACCATTTATATATATGGTCTTGTTGGGAGGCCAGGGATTAGTCACAATTCCTAGGGGTATCTCTTTATTTATATTTATAACTCCCTTTTCAATTTAGCCTCTGGCTATTAGAAATCATGCCATCTCATTTCTCCTCATTGTGAGTCTGCAGTCTGATAATGGCATTAATAATCTTCATTTTACCATGTCCTGTGCTATTCTCTTCAGAACGGCTTTATAGTGCTGCCGTCATATACCGGTGCGGTGCTTGTTTCTCCTGATCTAGGAGCTTTATATTGAGGTAGCCTGGCTAATCATCTCTTGTAGTACTTTCTATAGAAATGCTCAGCCCTACGCGTTTCATCATTCTTATATGAGACTCTCATGGTCATCAGGGGCTCACAGTCTATGATCTTTTTTGGTTTGATAGTACGATGGTTTTGTAATAAACTTATCGGCAGGGTTGCCAGCAGCGTCTGGCGGCTAAACCAGCGTGACTTTATAGGAAAGTTGGTGCCACCTCTTGTGCGCCCCCCCTTCTGTCATCCAATCGAGTGACTCGGGTGCGTTGCAGGCGTATCATGTTGCGATCATATAATCATGCAGGGACTCGTCTCATTCTTCCAGTAGGATCTTTTTCTCACAGAGATGTCTTGGCTGCACTGCGATCTCACAGTATTAATATGTCTTTTATATCTAGGGAAGGAGACTGGTATATTGCATTGCATCTTATAATGTCGTCTCTACGAGTTTGTTGCGATATGAGTTGTTAATAGTGTTTGTTCGTAGTTTGTCATTTGTTTGGTTTACAGACAGATCTGCCTGTTTCATGTGCTACCTCGTCCCACCTACACTTACATCGATGCAGAACTTCCTTTCATCGTGACAAATGCCATCTGGCTATGTCACTGCTTCCGCACCAGCAAACGCTTGCGGACGTCTATTTCCTCAAAGTTCATTTCATTTGATCGTATCAATATGTCCATAATAATAGACATTGGGATGACTTTTATTCTGATTGTATCAGTGTGTCTGATTGTATCGATGTATCTGTATTATTAAGTCTTCAGATGAGTATTTTATAATCTAAAAACAAAGGAAGAAATTCTGATGAAATTTGTCCAATTGTTATCAAAGTTCAATTTGTTCAAGAGGTCATTTTGTGATTTTAAAGTATAATAACTTTAATAGTTTTGGTCCTATAAGGCGCTGATTTGATAGTTATGTGGACCAATATCCATTATGAAGAACATGGACTGGATTCTACATATTATATTTTAGAGAGGTTTTAGGTCTAGCGAGGTTCAAGAGGTTTCATAGGGGGTGAAAATGTTATTATGTGTCAATGAAACATGAGAAGGACAATGTTTCATTTATGTAGTGTGGGTTATAGGATTTCATTCTATGGATCCATCTACTTTCTTTCTGAAGCAGCAGTTGGTCCCAATTACCTCCTCTCGGGGGGGCGTACTACTTCAATGGCTTGAAAGTATAAAGAAAACGGGTCCAAGGTGTGTTTCTCAAGCATGTGTCTCGAGAGAGTTGTGTCCTCCCTACGTCTGACATAACCGATATGGTGCAATATCCGTCTCCGGAACTCTTTGGTTTTGCCGATGTAGTTCATCGGACATTGGCAAGTTGCCATATAGATTACTCCTTGCGTCTTGCAGTTTGTGAATTCGTGATTTTGGTCTTCTAGTCTGGTTGTGGCACTGATACATTTCTTGCTTTTACAGATGTATTTGCAGGCTTTGCAGTCACCACATCTATAAGTCCCCGTGGTGTCACTGCTCAGCCACGTTGTTTTGCCCGTGTTGTCCTCCACAAAGTGGCTGCGCACAAGGTGATCTCTAAGGTTCCTGCCTCTCCTGTATGTGACCCTGGGGCTCTCAGGGACCACATCTTGCAGATCTTTATCTGATCTCAAAATTGCCCAAAGATCATGGAGTATGTTCATCACCCCCTGATTTCGGTCGTCGTAGGTTCCTATTAGATGGATCTCATTATCTTGTTGTTCTCGTGCTTTAGGGGTCAATAGAGAATTTCTGTCTCTTGTAAGGGCGTTGGCCTAGCACTTTTTTAGGATATCCCTTTTGTAGGAAGCGTTTTTGTAATTCCCTCGATTTTATCATGTACTCATTCACCGTTGAGCAATTTCTCCTTAGGCGTATATATTGGCTTTTCGGTATTCCTCTACGTAGGGGAGCCGGATGGTAGCTCTGCCAGGATAGTAACCCACTTGTGGCTGTCAGTTTTCAGTGTTGTGGTAACCGGCCTTGGTTGGTATTTATTATTGTAATGTCAAGGAAGTTTAAATTGTGTTTTTGAATCTCACTGGTAAAATACAAGCCTAACTGGTTCTGCTCTCACTGTTCTACTTCAATACATCTACATTTGGCTGTGGAGATCTATGAATGATTACTTGAGTCAGGTAACCTAATGACTAGTAGATTCACAGCCATCTGGATAAAAAATCCTGTTATGTGACCTTGTGCTGCCACCTAGTGGCTTCCCATTCTTTTACATAACAGTCTACACCACAGGTCTCAAACAGGGGGCCCGCGGGCCACATGTGCACAAAGGAAGCAGAGGGAACGGAGGACAGGTGAAAGGAATCTTTTTTTTTTTTTTTACTTTATGTGTGTGAAGAACAACGCAGAGGACAATTCTACTAGATGGGGACCACAAGTATGGGGCATATTACTGCAAGATGGGGACCACCAGGATGGGGCATATTACTGCAAGATGGGGACCACCAGGATGGGGCATATTACTACAAGATGGGGACCACCAGGATGGGGCATATTACTGCAAGATGGGGACCACCAGGATGGGGCATATTACTACAAGATGGGGACCACCAGGATGGGGCATATTACTGCAAGATGGGGACCACCAGGATGGGGCATATTACTACAAGATGGAGACCACCAGGATGGGGCATATTACTACAAGATGGGGACCACTAGGATGGGGCACATTACTACAAGGTGGGGACAAGAATGGGGCACATTACTACAAGATGGGGACCACCAGGATGGGGCATATTACTGCAAGATGGGGACTACCAGGATGGGCCACATTACTGCAAGATGGGGACCACCAGGATGGGCCACATTACTGCAAGATGGGGACCACCAGGATGGGCCACATTACTGCAAGATGGGGACCACCAGGATGGGCCACATTACTGCAAGATGGGGACCACCAGGATGGGCCACATTACTGCAAGATGGGGACCACCAGGATGGGCCACATTACTGCAAGATGGGGACCACCAGGATGGGCCACATTACTGCAAGATGGGGACCACCAGGATGGGCCACATTACTGCAAGATGGGGACCACCAGGATGGGCCACATTACTGCAAGATGGGGACCACCAGGATGGGCCACATTACTGCAAGATGGGGACCACCAGGATGGGCCACATTACTGCAAGGTGGGGACCACCAGGATGGGCCACATTACTGCAAGGTGGGGACCACCAGGATGGGCCACATTACTGCAAGGTGGGGACCACCAGGATGGGCCACATTACTGCAAGGTGGGGACCACCAGGATGGGCCACATTACTGCAAGGTGGGGACCACCAGGATGGGCCACATTACTGCAAGGTGGGGACCACCAGGATGGGCCACATTACTGCAAGGTGGGGACCACCAGGATGGGCCACATTACTGCAAGGTGGGGACCAGGATGGGGCAAATTACTAGATGTTTGCCAGAATTACTATATATGGTGCTAATTCTGAAACAATATTACTCTATGTGGCCAAAAGAGGGAAACAAAATTGTAAAAATAAAAATAAAGCATGAAAAAATATTTTGCCACTAAAAATGCTGCTTTATATATAAACTAAATATATAAACTAAAGTAAACACAAAGTGCACATTTATTATCGCCATATCCGTAACGACCCAAGCTATAAAAAAATAAAATAAACACAGCAAAAATGTTCAGACGGTGTATACAAAAAAAATGGCATCACTAAAAATGTCACTTTGACGTGCAAAGAATGCGGCCCCCCAAATTCCAATTTTTTCCATATGCAGCCCATATACCCAGCCGAGTTTGAGACCCCTGCTCTACACTGTCCGTGTGGAATGTCCATTGGACGCACACATTTTTGGATGTCGTTATATTTACAATGTGATTGGACATTTTTGCTAATATTTATAAGCTGTATGTAGAAACAGGAGGTCAGTTTTCCTTGTATGAGTCATAAGTCACTGCAAAAGTCCCTGGCAGGGGGATGAGAGCGGCTGGGTCAGGAGGGGACCCAGCTAATTCTACATAGAGCAGAGAAAAGAGAATAATTAGCCCAGTAGAAAGGTATAATGAGCAGCTGTAAGTGCAGTGCTGTATAATCTGATTACAATATAGTAAGAGGATAAGCTCTGATGGGAGAGGGTCTTTAAGCCGGTCATGTATTGGGTAATGAGTTGGGGTGTCAGTCTCCATCAGTGCTGGCTGAACACTGACTATCCTGCTCAGATTACTACACATGGCGCTGCTCCTCCTCCCTGTAGTATGGGCTCCGCAGGACGGTGCCGAGGCTCCAGATTCTACCTGCACAGCAACAAGGTCCCAACACTTCTACCTCTATAACTTGCCTAATGCAGACGCAAACCTGCAGCCTTTCCACTGAGATCTTGTCGGCCTTCTACACTGCCATGGCTTTGTCTGCACAATGTAGCTTAAAGGGATTGTCCACTTCTTAAGCATCCTAGAAGTCTACAATATAAGGTCGGTATTCCTCTAACCCTCTGCCTTATTTGGCTGCCATTGAAGGCAGTCAGCGAAATGGGTTCAATTTTCTATAGAAGTGGCAGAATTTAACCCCTTCCTGACCATGTTATTTCCCGGCTCTGCATTTTTCTTATTCTTCTAAGAGCAGTAGCTTTATTTTTCTGTCAATACAGCCATATGAGGGTTTTTGTTTTTATGCCGTTCACTGATCAGGTTAATTATTTTTATATTTTGATTGGATAACGCCCATATGTTTTATTTTAAAATGGGTCATAGAGGGGCAGGAGTGATTTGAATATTCAGATTAAACTTTTTCCTTTTTGTCCCCTTAGGCTGTGTGCCCACGATTCCTTTTTAAGTGTTTCCGCAGCGGCAAAAACGCTGCAGAAATGCTTAAAAAACGCATGGTAGAAGGCCTGCCATGTTCCCCAATGATGATCCGCATGTGCTGTGCACATGCTGTGGAAATTTCCGCTGCGGATTATCATTGCGGAAAAAAAAACAGCACTACCAATTATTTTGCGGAAGTGCTGCGTTTTCGCCACCATTATATAGTAACATAGTTTTTAAGGTTGAAGGAAGACTAAGTCCATCTAGTTCAACCCATAGCCTAACATGTTGATCCAGAGGAAGGCAAAAAAAAACCATGTGGCAAACACCAAGCTCCACATTGGGGAAAAAAATTCCTTCCCGACTCCATACGACAATCAGACTAGTTCCCTGGATCAACGCCCTATCAAGGAATCTAGTATTTATAACCTGCAATATTATACTTTTCAAGAAAGGCATCCATGCCCTTCTTAAATTTTAACAGTGAATCACTCATTACAACATCATGCGGCAGAGAGTTCCATAGTCTCGCTGCTCTTACAGTAAAGAATCCCCGTCTGTGATTATGATTAAACCTTCTTTCCTCCAGACGTAGAAGATGCCCCCTTGTCCCCGTCTCAGGCCTCAGAGTAAAAAGATCAGTAGAAAGGTCTTTGTACTGTCCCCTCATATACTTGTACATAGTAATAAGATCACCTCTAAGCCTTCTTTTTTCCACAGTAAATAACCCCAAGTGTAATAACTTGTCTTGGTATAGCAGACCCCCCAGTCCTCTAATAACCTTGGTCGCTCTTCTCTGCACCCGCTCTAGTTCAGCCATGTCTTTCTTATATACCGGAGACCAGTACACAGTATTCTAAGTGTGGTCGCACTAGTGACTTGTATAGAGGTAAAATTATGTTCTCCTCATGAGCATCTATGCCTCTTTTAATGCATCCCATTATTTTATTTGCCTTTGCAGCAGCTGCCTGACACTGGCCACTAAACGTGAGCTTGTCGTCCACCAATACACCCAGGTCTTTTTCAGTTCCAGTTTTGCACAGTGTTTTACAATTAAGTATATAATTATACATTTTATTTCCTCTGCCCAAGTGCATTACCTTACATTTATCCCCATTAAAGCTCATTTGCCATTTATCAGCCCAAGCTTCTAGTTTACATAGATCCTCCTGTAATATAAAATTGTCCTCCTCTGTATTGATTACCCTGCAGAGTTTAGTGTCATCTGCAAATATTGAAATATTACTCTATATGCCCCCTACAAGGTCATTAATAAATGTTAAAAAGAAGGGGGCCCAATACTGACCCCTGTGGTACCCCACTGTTAACTGAGACCCAGTCTGAGTGTTTTCCATTAATAACCACCCTTTGTTTCCTATCACTGAGCCAATTCTTAACCCACATACATATATTTTCCCCTATCCCCAATGTTCTCATTTTATGTATCAACCTTTTGTGTGGAACCGTATCAAAAGCTTTTGAAAAGTCCATATACACAACATTCACTGCATTTCCTTGGTCCAGTCCAGAACTTGCCTCCTCATAAAAACTGATCAGATTAGTTTGACAGGAACGGTCCCTCATAAACCCATGTTGATATTGGGTCATGAGGTTATTCTTCTTCAGATACTCTATCATAGCATATCTTAGGAAACCCTCCAGGATTTTACCCACAGTAGAGGTTAAGCTTACTGGCCTATAATTTCCAAGTTCAGTTTTTGTCCCCTTTTTGAATATTGGCACCACATTTGCTATACGCCTTTGACTTGCATTAGAACGCATGGACTACGCATCACTGTATTTGTAGATGCGCAATCCACGTGTTCCAATGTGCGGATGGTACCCAGGTCTAGAGGAGAGGAGACTCTCCTCCAGACCCAGGTACCATAGAAACTGTGAAAAAAAGAATAAAATAAAAAATAAATATGATACTTACCTTCTGGCGGCCCCCGTTGCGCCCCTCCTCTCATGCCGGCAAATCGCGATGGACTGAAGGACCTGCGCTGACGTCATATTCTTGTGACTGGTCACGCGACGCTGACGTCGGCAGGTCCTTCAGTGCACTGTACCGCGATCTGCCGGCAGTCAGCACCGAGTGAAGCAAGACTCCGGGGGCCATCGCAAGGTAAGTAGAGATTTATTTTTTATTTTTTTGACATTCTCTCGGGTCACACTCCATTTGCATGGATTTATATAGTGTGACCAAGTTGACAAGCACTTTCCAAGTGATGCTAAAATCGCTTGAAAAGCGCTTGTCAACCCGCATGCAGAAATGCATGTGAAGAACGCTTCACATCCGCATGTCCCTGGCAGGAAAAACGCATGTACAATCCGCATGTACTATCCGCATGTACAATCCGCATGCGTTTTGTCTTCCAGGAGAGATGCAGAAAGGCTCAGGAAAAATCCGGAGCATTTCTGCATCGTGGGCACATAGCCTTAGGGGACTTGAACATGCAATCATCTGGTTTCTTGTGTTATGTACAGCAATACTGCAGTATATAGCCAGCATTCACAGATCTGTCATGACAGGCATGGGTCTTTTCAGCAGACTCCTTCCTGGCAGTGATGGCATCCCACGATCGTGTTACAGGGGCACAGTTGGGCACATGGCATGACTCCCTTCTCAGTTCGCTGTTAATGCTGCTGTCCATCTCTAACAGGTGGAGCTCTGCTCTACATGTGGCTATTAAAGGCAGATGATGGCTAAATATCACAGCCATCATCTTCCAGGCAAGAAGTCAGAGCTGGCATATGATGTAACTGCAAATCATGTTGGTAAGGGGTTAAAGTGCCACTTCAGTGGGGTTTTGACACGTGAAATACTTTTAGTGCAGAAATGACGTAGTCCTTTTGGGCATGAGGGTTGGGTGCTGGGATTACTAGTACACCTGACATCCAGGTGGGCATAATTCTGTTTCTTGTGTATTGGAAGACTTTTGCCTCTGCAGCTTTGGTGTTGGCAATCTTTCACTTTCATGCCCATTGATGCTCCACATGGTTGGCTCAGGAACCGTCCTCACATGATCTATATTTCCCTAAAGTAAAGTCACTTGTCAAAAGCCACCAGGACAAAGTGTGCGGTTCTGTATCATGTGGGAAAACATCAAGAAAAGCTCTAAGAAATGGCAACAAGCAAGTAATGACCCAGAAGAACGGGCAGCCTCTGAAAGGAGACCGGAAAGTGCCAAAGCCTGCGCCAATTGTTATACAGGTATAATGTATTACCGCAGCTCGGATCATACACCGCTCTTGTGTTCTCCCCTGTACTGATGTACAGACTTGTATCTACATAAAATTTGTTGTGCAATTTCCCCTGGGCACGCAGATACCCCATATGTGGGGAAAAAACACTGTTTGGGCTCACGGCAGGGCTCGGAAGGGAAGGAGCGCCATTTGACTTTTTGATTGTAAAATTTGCTTGAATAATTAGCGGACGCCATATTGTGTTTGGAGAGCCCCTGATGTGCCCAAACATTGGAGCTCCCCCACAAAGTGACCCCATTTTGGAAACTAGACCCCCCAAGGCACCTATCTAGATGCATAGTGAGCAGTTGGAACCCCCAGGTGCTTCACAAATTGATTCGTAAAAATGAAAAAGTGGAAAAAAAATACTTTTCCATTTTTATGAATCAATTTGTGAAGCACCTAAGGGTTCCAAGTGCTCACTATGCATCTAGATAGGTGCCTTGGGGGGTCTAGTTTCCAAAATGGGGTCACTTGTGGGGGAGCTCCAATGTTTGGGCACACAGGGACTCTCCAAATGCAACATGGTGTCCGCTAACAATTTGAGCCGACAATTTGTTAGTGGACACCATGTTGCATTTGGAGGTACGACACAGAATTTGATAACATTAGGTCATCATATTGAATAAGTTGTCATTAGTCTTGAGCGCAAGTGCTCGCTACTTGAGTTTGCATCGGGTACTCAGGTATGCACCATGTACTGCGTGTGCTTGAGTGAAATGCTCGAGTCCCCGCCCGGATGTTTCACGGTTATTAGACACCCAAAAAAAAACATGCAGGGATCGCTCGTGCATGGCAGGCAATCCCCGCAAAGTTTTTTGGGCCGTGAAGCATATGGGGCGGAGACTCGAGCATGTCACTCAAATACCCACGATACTCAATGCATACCAGAACACCCGATGCAAACTCAAGTAGCGAGCACTTGCGCTCAACACTAGTCGCCATATCGTCATCTTTTTTTCTTACTTTTGAAAAAAATCCCAACCCCATCACAACCCTAACCGTAGCACAACCCTAACCGTAGCACAACCCTAACCCTAGCACAACTCGAGAGTTTATTTTTTACGCCGTTCCTCATGCGGTATAAGTGATTAGATGACCTTATTCTTCAGGTCGGTGTGATTACAGGGATACCAGAATCATATGGGGTTTTTATGACTGACAGCTGTCACACACTAAAAGACGCATTTTTTGTAAAATCTAGTTTTTGCATCGCCATATTTTGAGAGCTATAATTTTTCCAGATTTTGGCAGACAGTCATTTGACGGCTTTTTTTTTGCGGGATGAGTTGACGTTGTTATTGGTGCCATTTTCAGGCACGTGACATTTTTTGATCGCTTTCTATTCCGATTTTTGGAGGCAGAATAAACAAAAAACAACAATTCAGGAATTGTTTTTTTTGTTTATTCTGCCTCCAAAAATCGGAATAGAAAGCGATCAAAAAATAACAATTCAGGAATTGTTTTTTTTGTTTATTCTGTTCCGCGTGTGGTAAAATTGATAAGGCAGCTTTATTCTTCGGGTCAGTACGTTTACAGCGGTACCACATTTATATCGTATTTCTATGTTTTGCACTTTTACATAATAAAAGCAATTTTATAGAAAAAATTATTTTTTAGCATAGCTTTATTCTGAGAGCTATAACTTTTTTATTTTTTTGGCTGATGGAGCTGTATGGCAGCTTGTTTTTTGCGGGACGAGATGACTTTTTCAGCGGTACCATTTTTATTTATATTTGTCTTTTTGATCGCGTGTTATTCCATTTTTTGTTTGGCGGTATGGTGATAAAGCATTGTTTTTTGCTTCGTTTTTTATTTTTATTTTTTAACGTGTTCACTGAAGGGGTTAACTAGTGGGACAGTTTTATAGGTCTGGTTGTTCCGGACGTGGCGATACCAAATATGTGTACTTTTATTGTTTTTTTTTTTTTTTTATATATAATAATATTCATTGATGGGTACATTATATTTTTATTTTTGGTGGATTATTTTTTTTTTATTTTTTTATATATATATTTTTTCAATTTTTTTTATTTATTTTTTTCACTTTCTGATAGTTTTTATACTTTATTACTTTGTCCCACTATGGGACTTTCACTTTTTTTTCTCTGATCGCCTGCATGGCACAGGAATGCAGCACCATCCCTGTGTCATGCAGGCTGTCAGCGCTGGACAGGGAGAAGATTTTTGGAGATGCACTGCGCATGTCCAAAAAATCTTCCTGCTGTCTGGTGACCCGGATGTTGTCATGACAACATCGGGTCATCATGGCAACATCCTGGAAGCCACGGCAGACAGCGCTGGAAGCCGGAAGAGGAGGTGAGTATCTGCGATCACCTCCCCTTGCCACCGCAATGCTGCGATCGACTTCGATCGCAGCATCGCGGGGGTTAATGTGCTGGGAGCGGTGCGTGACCGCTCCCTGCACATAGTACCGGGTGTCAGCTGTGACAATCAGTTGACACCCGGCGGCGATCGCGCCCGCACAGCCTGTATGCGCGCGCGATCGCCATGACGTACTAATAC
This sequence comes from Phyllobates terribilis, assembly GCF_046119375.1. Lineage (NCBI taxonomy): Eukaryota > Metazoa > Chordata > Amphibia > Anura > Dendrobatidae > Phyllobates > Phyllobates terribilis. The sequence continues at coordinate 1,291,357 of NW_027363077.1, forward strand.
GGGTCTGGCTCTTAAGTCCCAGGGCACAGACGCGTATTAGTACGTCAAATGTTAAGGGGTTAACAATGCACATGACTGTCACAAACACATGGACCACATTTTTGGGATGCTCACCTTTTTCCAGTTATGATGTATCTTTCATAACTGGGAAACCACCAGAAACCTAGGAAATGGGTTCTGAGCTTCTGAACATCATAGAAATATCAAATTTGATATCAATCTCCGTGAATATTGGTGACGGCAAACATGATGTATCCATCTTGGATGTGGGCCCCCCCATACCAAGATATGGAAGATGAAGGATTATGTCTTGTGCAGCTGGGTGGGTTCACAAAACCGAGCCCCCGTGTGAGGTAAACAACATGGGTGTGTCCTAGTGTTTTGCCTCCTTACTAAAAACCAGAACGTCCATGTTGGCTCATTCCGACCCAGGGACGTCAGATGCAAGCACTCCTAGCTGCGTGGAGGAATCACACCTAATTTCCGGGGAGCTGTCCCCCCCACAGAATCTGAGACCATCACCTCGTGGCGCAGGTTTTGCTATTTACCCCTTTTATTTTAATAACTGTTTTGTGCATATATGTAAATTGTCTTTTATAATATCTTGTATATCTTTTGCAAACACTGCCAACTTTCAGGAGTAAATTATTATTTACTAGCTTCGTTCTTCTTGTCCTATGGTGAGCAAACCCGTTCCTCACCCGCTAATTCACGTTACCGAACGGGTACCCGATCCACCTGTTAAGAGATCGGTGGTGGCAGCATACGGTGTATTTATGTGATATTGTGGTTGAGGGTGGTGGGATTGAGGTGTATATATACGTTCCTGGACGGAACTGGTGGTATATATACATCCTGTCACATCACGTGCCGCAATAGTCGACATAAATGAGAGCAGCTGCGCCCTGTTGCTTATTCTCGGTCAATACCGTGTTTCACCAGCAGGATAAGGGGGTGCCAGAGTGCTGCAAGGTCTGACCAAGTTTTCCTGACAATTGGTGGCAAGCGGTGGGATCATAGGACATTAGTGATCTGGTTTGAGCAATCATTCCTCTCACTAAAAACTTGCACGGTTCTTACCTGGACCCTGCACAAAAGTTTTGAAGATTGAACTCAGTGTTTATTAGATCTGAGACAATACTGTATGTGCAGCAGTCACCCCTACCCTTCTTCGTTTTTTCTTTCTATTTGTATTTTGGTGATCAAGGTCATTGTTGGGGAGTTCTGGTACAGCCAGCAGAAAATGGACACTCTTATTGGAATATGTATAACCAAAGGCATGGACCCCCTCGGCAAAAACAAAGAACAAATGGCTGCTGCGCTGGCGCAACTGGAGGCAGAGCAAGCCCTTCTCCAGACCTCAGCAGGGCCAGGGGTCAGCCAAGATATGGACAGTACTGCTGCAGGGGTCCCACCTGTAGACGCATGCCGCGTCAGCGACCAGGGCAGCCTGGACCCTTATCTGCAGATGGCTCTACAGCAACTTCCTGCAGAGGATCATGAAGGACGGCTGAAAGTAATTCAGCAGCACCAGGAGGCTGACGAGCGGAGGCCCAAGCCCAGTCAGAGGCAGAGAGAGCCGAGCGAGAGGCCGAGCGGCAGGCCCAAGCTCAGAAGGCCCATGAACTGCAGATGGCCCAGCTCAGGATCTCACCATCCACCTCACGGAACGGTGAGACCAACAATGCGACCCTGTTTAAACCCCGTCCAGAGCATTTTCCTGTGATGTTAAAGGACAGCGACCTCGACATCTTTCTGAGGGGTTTTGAAAAGACTTGCAGACAGTACCAGCTGCCTGTGGACCAGTGGGCCCGGTACTTAACTGCAGGGCTGCGAGGCAAAGCTCTGTATGTGTTTGTGGCTCTTCCTCAGGGCCTAGATGGGAACTATGATGCCATTAAGCAGGCCCTAATCAAGAGGTTCCAACTTTCCTGAGGTGTACTGTAAAAAGTTCCGTAACCTCCAACGTGGACCGCACGACAGTTACAGCGATGTGGTGCATGGGCTCAGAACCAACTTCAAGCAGTGGATCCAAGGACTGTCAGCGACCACCTTTGAGCAGTTAAAGGACCTGATGGTGAAAGACCAGTTCCTGCATCTGTGTCCGACTGAGGTAATGGATCGGGAGCCACCAGATGCCAATAAAGCAGCGCAGATCGCAGACACCTACAAGGCCAACCGGAGGTGCGGAAGCCGGGCGTTGCCAGCTGGAAAGGAGGTAAGCCATCAACCGCCATCCCTGCCCCAGCATCCGACCTTCTGGAGGCCTTGTCCCCGTTACCAACGCTAGGCCTGCATCTGATGCCCGCAAGTGTTATTTCTGCAACCAGACTTGTCATCTCAGCGCCACTTGCCCAGAGAAGCAGAGGAAGAACCCCCCATCCAAGGTCCCAGGGCCTAATGCATCAATTCTTTTGGTGGGTGGGCCGGTTGGGAGGGCCTGTGAAAACTTGCAGTCTGTCACTGTGGTGGATACTGTGACTGTAGGCCTCAAGGACACTGGGGCCGAACGAACCCTCATCCGACCCGAAATGGAGTCCGCTGAAGAGCTTATTCCAGGAAAGACCCTGACTGTCACCGGGATTGGTGGTGTCCGATGCCCCTTGCCCAGGTTTTTATTGATTAGGGTGCGGGGAGTGGGGTGAAGGAAGTGGGAGTATCTGAAAACCTGCCTGCAAATGTTTTGTTGGGATCTGATTTGGGGAGGATATTTGCTTATTATATCCCTGACACCCCTGCCCGATCTGATACAGTTGTTACGGTTAATGCTGATAATGTGAATGTCAAAGCTTTACCTGATGATGATGTATTTGAAGGTACAGGAGAACTCAGCCATGTCACGCTGCAGAGTGATATTGCTGAAGATCCCCTAGCAGGAGCAAGTGTCAGTGCTATGGGTAATGGAGAGAGGCACGGGGACCATGAAGCAGGTGGTGCTGTGCCAGCGACCAGTGTCACAACAGACGGTGATCTGGCTGATGGTAGCTGCCCCATAAGTAGCACTGCGCCTGAGGTAATGGGGGAGGATGGGGAAGTGGCACGCATAGCCGCGCAGGCTGATGGGACGGTGTTATTCCCCGGGGAGACGGCCTATATAGCCGCTGTTACCCGCAGTCAGAGTGCCCAGAACGCAAGTAACGCCCTGCCTTCTGGACCCTCCTCGGACAGAGGAATAACGGAATCAGTTAGGGACCCAGAGCCGGTCCCAGTGAGGACTTGGCCTTAACCTCACTTCTGGCTTCCTCCACCCAGGAGTTTCAAGCAGCTCTGCACTCAGATGCTAGCCTAGAGGCGTTAAGGAGCCTCACTGAGAAACCCACCTCCGAGTCGGATAAGGAGAGGGTATTGTGGGACCATAGGAGGTTGTACTGGGAGACAGTTCCCTGTACACCCCAACAGGAGTGGCTGAGGGGAAGACAGCTGGTCGTCCCCTACCAATTCAGGGGTGAGTTGTTGCAGATCGCCCATGAGATTCCACTTGCTGGACACTTGGGGGTCAGCAAAACCAAGGCCCGGCTGTCTCACTACTTTTATTGGCCCAAAATGAGGACAGATGTGGTGAACTACTGTCACTCCTGTACCACGTGTCAGAGTGGGAAAGTCGGGGCCGGCTCCCAATGCCCCCCCTGATATCTTTGCCAGTGATAGAGGAGCCTTTCCAGAGGATTGTTGTGGACATTGTGGGACCACTGGCCATACCCAGCAGCTCTGGAAAACGTTTCATCCTTACTGTGATAGACTATGCTACCCAGTATCCGGAGGCAGTAGCCCTGTCCTCAATTAGGGCGGATAAGGTGTCGGACGCCCTCTTGGCCATCTTTTCGTGAGTAGGCTTCCCCAGTGAGATGCTTACCGACCAGGGGACCCAGTTCATGTGTTGCTTAATGGAGGCCCTATGTAAGAAAATGCAGGTGCAGCATCTGGTATCGAGCACGTATCATCCCCAAACCAATGGTTTGTGTGAGCGATTCAACGGTACCCTCAAACGGTTCTAGGAAGTTTCGCCCCCAGCAGTTTGCCCCCAGGTACATTTCGCCCCCAGGATGTTTCGCCCCCGCACATTTCGCCCCCAGGATGTTTCGCCCCCGCACATTTCGCCCCCAGGATGTTTAGCCCCCGCACATTTCGCCCCCAGCATTTTACCCCCAGGATGTTTCGCCCCCGAACATTTCGCCCCCAGCTTTTTGCCCCCAGATGTTTTGGCCCCAAATTAGGCAGGGAATTTCGGCCTTGTGTTTTAGCCCTATGACCTCTTTCACAGTAGGCACTTTCCCAAGTGCTAAGCACTGGAAAATTGCTAAGAAGATTGCCAATTTTGAATATATAAGTCAATGGCTGGAAAAGCGAGGTGTTGTTTTGGCCAGCTCTTTTTATTTTATTACAGGAGCTATTTTTGAGCACTTAGCGTTCATCAATAGCCTGTATCTTATGGGTCATTACCGAGAGCGCTCACAAAAGTGCCCTCAAAAATGCTAGTAAAGCACGTGCTTTGGAGTTCTAAAACAGTGGCAGCATAAGGGTGCTTTCACACTTCCACTACATATGTACTACAGGCCTCCCGTTCGCTTCTGTAATGCCGCCGTTCCGCTAACCTGCAGCGGAATGAAAAGAAGAAAATGCTTTTCTTTTTGTTCTGACACTGATAGCGGAATGCGGTATTACGAAAGCGAACGGGCGGCTGCAGATCGCGGAACCCAGCCGTTCACATCTATGGGCAATGCAAGCAGAATGCCAGCATTCTGCCAGCATTGCCCCGGGGTCAGCTGGATGTCAGATCCAGAGCGGATCGACCTCTGGCGGCCCCAAACACAAGTGTGAAACCACTCTAAAATTACAGTGTGCAAGAGGCCTAAAATCAAAACAATTTTCAACTTTTACCTGACCCAGCACGGGCCTGCTTTGTTGCAAGTTTTGTTGCAGATGTAACAAGTAGCAGGTCAGGTGTCCTGCAAGTTACATTAGACTAGCTTTTATTCCATTTGTACATCAGAATATAGCAGTGTCTGAAATCTCCACAAAGAGAGAAGTGTACTGCCACAAAAAATCAGTCAGCTTCCACAGCAATTCACTTTCTACAACTATGAATTCAGTTCTGTCCAAACGTGGAAGGAGGAAGTTGGTCCATGAGAATCACATTTACTTATTTTCCAAACGAACTGCTGATGATGTCCATTCCATCTGGGTATGTGAAAAACGGTCGACTTGCATGGGACGTGTTTGGACCAATGAAGAATCTGGCAAAGTTGTGAAAGTAGTCAATCTTCACAGTCACGCAGCACCAGGTGGCAGTCACCAGGGCAAGGACAACACAGGAGACACCACAACAGATTCTCACAGACGTCGTTTCAGGAGCCCATTCTAATGTTGTAGCACTTCTCCCAAGGAAAGCATCACTGAAGAGAACAATACGATTAGCAAGGCAGCTTAGCAATATCCCAAGGTTCCCTCAAACCCTTGATCAACTTGTTATCCCCCAGGAGTTTCAGGAGATCAGTATTGATGGTGTCCAGCAGCAGTACCTTCTGCATGACTCTGGTAAGCTACTTAACTATTTAACATTGTATTAAAACAATTCCATTATGCATAATTTTTTTTTTAAACAAAAATATATCATTTTCCACTGGGACAATATGTTGTCAAAAAGTATTGGTTGGCCCCTTTACACTAGATTTTGCTTCAGTTATGAAATCAGAAAATCTGGAGCAAAATGTGAGTTTTTAATGTGAGATATGAACAGAGGCTTCTGATTAGGATATTTTTTTTTGTGAATTCATCCCAAAATTATCTGTCTGATGCTTGTTACACTTTTTCTGTTATTTCCTCTACTAATACTTTCATTTTAAATTAGGAAATGGACACAGCCGTATGTTGATATATGGAACAAGAGACAATCTCCATCTACTGGCACAAACTAAAGAGTGGTTTGCTGATGGCATGTTTTTCACTACACCAGCCTTGTTTAAGCAGCTTTACACAATCCATGTAGTCCATAGCGGCCTTGTTGTTCCGCTAGTGTGCACCTTGCTGACAGACAAGAGCTGTTCTACATACCAGAGGTTGCTGCAAGAGCTGAAGAACTTGCAGCCTGGACGGCAGCCAGACAACCTGATGTTGGATTTTGAACTAGCTGCAATACAGGCATTTGAAAGTGAATTCCCCAACCTTGAGAAGACTGGTTGCTTTTTCCACCTATCACAGTCGGTTTGGCGTAAAGTTCAAAATGAAGGACTCAAGATGCAATACCAAGGTGACCATGAATTTGCCCGTTGGATACGCATGATACCTGCCCTGGCCTTTATACCACCACAGAATGTTGTGCAATCATTTGAAGAATTGGTGGAAGATCCTGACTTTCCACGAGAAGCAATACCTATCGCCAACTATTTTGAAGACGGCTAATATCGGTCGAATGAATCGCAGAGGACGTCAAGCACCTTTGTTTCCAGTTCAACTCTGGAATGTGTATGAACGAACATTGAATGATCAACAGCGAACAAATAATGATGTCGAAGGATGGCACCGTAGCTTTCGAGAAACATGTGGTACTCTTTTCCAAAATATATACCGGTTCATTAACTGTCTGAAACATCAGCAAGAGCTCCATAGTTTTGAAATTATTCAGATAATAGCAGGAAATCCCATCGCTGCAAGAAACAAAAAGTATGCTGCAATTTCAGCAAGGGTTAAACGTATCGAGCAAGATTTCAATAATAGAAGCGTGATGGATTATCTGAGAGGCATTGCCTACAGCTTTGGATTTTAGTTCATGGTCACATATTGTATGTTTTGAGAGCAGTGTTTTTAGCTGTAAAATCATTCAAGCATTATAACCTGTAATTTGTCTTTTCTCTTTTTCTCTAATCCTTCCCCTCTATACCTTTTTATGTTTCTTGTTACAACAGTTTTGATATATACAGTTAAAGCATAACTCTCCAAAAAACATAAGTTCTGTTATAGTACCTGTGCCCATGATATTCATTTCCAAAGGAGACCTTCCAGCAGCTTCACTTCTGTGTGAAAAGTCTCCTCCAAGTTAAAGCTCCATGTGCTGCAGGATTTCAGTGGTGGCTAAGGAGGTTGTTTCTCCTTAGTAGCAGAACTTGTGGATGGATTCTAGAGGCTGTGGCTGCACAGGAGCATGCAACTACCGTAACAATAGATTCCCTATGATGTATAAAGGGCTGCTGGTTTACAGTCTTCTGCAGAGCCCCCCCCTATGTGTTCCGTCCTGTAACGGCTTTACACAGGCGGGGGGGAGCCCTCCTCTTGTCCAGGACAGAGCACATGAGCGGAGGGTGAAGGGGAGCTTTGCAGAGGGCTGTGAACAAGCAGCCCTGAATTTATCACAGGGAGCCAGGATCCGTTCTGCTACCAAGGGGGCACGACCTCCTTAGTAACCAATGAAATCCTACTATTTTCCTGTCTGTTTGTAAAATGACTTATCTAGAAAACAATGTTTTAGAATAAAAAAAACTCATTTGATCAGAATTCTATATCTTAGACTCATATGGTGTATTATTAGTGATAAGCGAACCTGCCAAAGTTCAGTTCAGGCAGGTCTTTCCCGTATGCGAAAGATCCAGGAGCAAATTGCTAGAGACAAAACATCCAGGGATGAAATGTTCTGGGCGAAACATCCTGGGGGCGAAACATCCTGGGGGCGAAACATCCTGGGGGCGAAACATCCTGGGGGCGAAACATCCTGGGGGCGAAACATCCTGGGGGCGAAACATCCTGGGGGCGAAACATCCTGGGGGCGAACTGTGCGGGGGCGAACTGTGCGGGGGCGAACCATCCAATTCCCGACCCCACATAGTCCTCCATACAGAATTATGGGCACCACAAAGTCCTCTATAAAATGTAATGGGCCCCTCATAAACCTCCATACAGTATAATGGGCCCCATAGATTGCTCCATACTGTATAATGGCCCCATAGATTGCTCCATACTGTATAATGGCCCCATAGATTGCTCCATACTGTATAATGGCCCCATAGATTGCTCCATACTGTATAATGGCCCCATAGATTGCTCCATACTGTAATGGCACCATGGATTGCTCCATACTGTAATGGCACCATGGATTGCTCCCTACTGTACAATGCCCCCCTAGATTGCTCCATAATATAATGGCCCCATAGATTGCTCCATAATATAATGGCCCCATAGATTGCTCCATGCTGCATAATGGCCCCACATGATACTGCTGCAAACTGTATAATGGCCCCATATATAACTCCATACTGTATAATGCCCCCACATGCTGCTGCATAATGTATAATGGCCCCATATAGTGCTCCATACTGTATAATGGCCTCATATATTGCTCCATACTGTATAATGGCCCCATATATTGCTCCATACTGTATAGTGGCTCCATACATTGCTCCATGCTGTAATGACCCTATAGATTGCTCCATGCTGTAATGGCCCTATAGATTGCTCCATGCTGTAATGGCCCTATAGATTGCTCCATGCTGTAATGGCCCTATAGATTGCTCCATGCTGTAATGGCCCTATAGATTGCTCCATGCTGTAATGGCCCTATAGATTGCTCCATGCTGTAATGGCCCTATAGATTGCTCCATAAGTATACTGGCCCCATAGATTGCTCCATCCTGTAATGGCCCCATAGATTGTTCCATACAGTAATGGCCCCATAGATTACCCCATACTGTGTAATGACCCCATAGATTGCTCCCTCTTGAATAATGGCCCCATAGACTGCTCCATACTGTATAATGGCCCCATATATTGCTCCACAAGTTTCATAGTTTATAAGGCCGAAAAAAGACAATCGCCCATCCAGTTCAGCCTATTTCTTGTGCACTGCAGCTATTCCGCAGCGTTGATCCAGGGGAAGGCAACAAAAAAACATGCGGTATAGGCCAATTTACATCATTGAGGAAAAATTCACTTCCCGACACCAATCTGGCAGTCAGATTAAATCCCTGGATTAATTAACTAAGCATAAGATGTAATTTTATTGTTCTCAAGAAAGGCGTCCAGGCCTCTCTTGAACAAGTATAATGGCCCCATAGATTGCTCCATGCTGTAATGGCCCCATAGACTGCTCCATGCTGTATAATGGCCCCATAGATTGCTCCATACTGTATAATGGCCCCATAGATTGCTCCATGCTGTATAATGGCCCCATAGATTGCCCCATGCTGTATAATGGTCCCATAGATTTCTCCCTACTGTATAATGGCCCCATAGATTGCTCCATGCTGTATAATGGCCCCATAGATTGCTCCATGCTGTATAATGGCCCCATATATTGCTCCATGCTGTAATGGCCCCATAGATTGCTCCATAAGTAGAATGGCCCCATAGATTGCCCCATGCTGTAATGGCCCTATAGATTGCTCCATAAGTATAATGGCCCTATAGATTGCTCCATAAGTATAATGGCCCTATAGATTGCTCCATAAGTATAGTGGCCCTATAGATTGCTTCATGCTGTATAATGGCCCCATAGATTGCTCCATGCTGTATAATGGCCCCATATATTGCTCCATGCTGTAATGGCCCCATAGATTGCTCCATAAGTATAATGGCCCCATAGATTGCTCCATGCCGTAATGGCTCCATAGATTGCTCCATGCTGTAATGGCCCCATAGATTGCTCCATGCTGTAATGGCCCCATAGATTGCTCCATAAGTATAATGGCCCTACAGATTGCTCCATAAGTATAATGGCCCCATAGATTGCTCCATGCTGAAATGGCCCTATAGATTGCTCCATAAGTATAATGGCACCATAGATTGCTCCATGCTGTATAATGGCCCCGTAGATTGCCCCATGCTGTATAATGGCCCCATAGATTGCTCCCTACTGTATAATGGCCCCATAGACTGCTCCATACTGTGTAATGGCCCCATATATTGCTCCATGCTGTAATGGCCCCATAGATTGCTTCATGCTGCATAATGGCCCCAAAGATTGCTTCATGCTGCATAATGGCCCCAAAGATTGCTCCATACTGTATAATGGCCCCATAGATTGCTCCATGCTGTAATGGCCCTATAGATTGCTCCATGCTTTATAATGGCCCCATAGATTGCTCCCTGCTGTATAATGGCCCCATAGATTGCTCCCTGCTGTATAATGGCCCCATAGATTGCTCCCTGCTGTATAATGGCCCCATAGATTGCTCCCTGCTGTATAATGGCCCCATAGATTGCTGCATGCTGTAATGGCCCTATAGATTGCTCCATAAGTATAATGGCCCCATAGATTGCTCCATGCTGTAATTGCCCCATAGATTGCTCCATAAGTATAATGGCCCCATAGATTGCTCCATGCTGTAATGGCCCCATAGATTGCTCCATAAGTATAATGGCCCCATAGATTGCTCCATAAGTATAATGGCCCTATAGATTGCTCCATAAGTATAATGGCCCTATAGATTGCTCCATAAGTATAATGGCCCCATAGATTGCTCCATAAGTATAATGGCCCCATAGATTGCTCCATGCTGTATAATGGCCCCATAGATTGCTCCATGCTGTAATGGCCCTATAGATGGCACCATAAGTATAATGGCACCATAGATTGCTCCATGCTGTAATGGCCCTATAGATTGCTCCATAAGGATAATGGCCCCATAGATTGCTCCATGCTGTATAATGGCCCCATAGATTGCCTCATGCTGTATAATGGCCCCATAGATTGATCCCTACTGTATAATGGCCCCATAGATTGCTCCATGCTGTATAATGGCCCCATAGATTTCTCCATGCTGTAATGGCCCCATAGATTGCTCCCTGCTGTATAATGGCCCCATAGATTGCCCCATGCTGTATAATGGCCCCATAGATTGCTCCATGCTGTATAATGGCCCCATAGATTGCTCCATGCTGTAATGGCCCCATAGATTGCTCCATAAGTATAATGGCCCCATAGATTGCACCATGCTGTAATGGCCCCATAGATTGCTCCATGCTGTATAATGGCCCCATAGATTACCCCATGCTGTATAATGGCCCCATAGTTTGCTCCCTACTGTATAATGGCCCCATAGATTGCTCCATGCTGTATAATGGCCCCATAGATTGCGCCATGCTGTAATGGCCCCATAGATTGCTCCATAAGTAGAATGGCCCTATAGATTGCTCCATAAGTATAATGGCCCTATAGATTGCTCCATAAGTATAATGGCCCCATAGATTGCTGCATGCTGTAACGGCCCTATAGATTGCTCCATAAGTATAATGGCCCCATAGATTGCTCCATGCTGTATAATGGCCCCATAGATTGCGCCATGCTGTAATAGCCCCATAGATTGCTCCATAAGTATAATAGCCCCATAGATTGCTCCATAAGTATAATAGCCCCATAGATTGCGCCATGCGGTAATGGCCCCATAGATTGCGCCATGCTGTAATGGCCCCATAGATTGCTCCATGCTGTAATGGCGCTATAGATTGCTCCATAAGTATAATGGCCCCATAGATTGCTCCATGCTGTAATGGCGCTATAGATTGCTCCATAAATATAATGGGCCCATAGATTGCTCCATGCTGTATAATGGCCCCATAGATTGCTCCATGCTGTATAATGGCCCCATAGATTGCTCCATGCTGTATAATGGCCCCATAGATTGCTCCATGCTGTATAATGGCCCCATAGATTGCTCCATGCTGTATAATGGCCCCATAGATTGCTCCATGCTGTAATGGTCCCATAGATTGCTCCATGCTGTAATGGCCCTATACATTGCTCCATGCTGTATAATGGCCCCATAGATTGCTCCATGCTGTATAATGGCCCCATAGATTGCCCCATGCTGTATAATGGCCCCATAGATTGCCCCATGCTGTATAATGGCCCCATAGATTGCTCCATAAGTATAATGGCCCCATAGATTGCTCCATACTGCATAATAGCCCTATAGATTGCTCCATACGTATAATGGCCCTATAGATTGCTCCAAAAGTATAATGGCTGCATAGATTACTCCATGCTGTAATGGCCCTATAGATTGCTCCATGCTTTATAATGGCCCCATAGATTGCTCCCTGCTGTATAATGGCCCCATAGATTGCTCCCTGCTGTATAATGGCCCCATAGATTGCTCCCTGCTGTATAATGGCCCCATAGATTGCTGCATGCTGTAATGGCCCTATAGATTGCTCCATAAGTATAATGGCCCCATAGATTGCTCCCTTCTGTATAATGGCCACATAGATTGCTCCCTGCTGTATAATGGCCCCATAGATTGCTCCATGCTGTAATGGCCCTATAGATTGCTCCATAAGTATAATGGCCCCATAGATTGCTCCATGCTGTAATGGCCCCATAGATTGCTCCATGCTGTATAATGGCCCCATAGATTGCTCCATGCTGTATAATGGCCCCATAGATTGCTCCATGCTGTATAATGGCCCCATAGATTGCTCCATGCTGGATAATGGCCCCATAGATTACCCAATGCTGTATAATGGCCCCATAGATTGCTCCCTACTATATAATGGCCCCATAGATTGCTCCATGCTGTATAATGGCCCCATAGATTGCGCCATGCTGTAATGGCCCCATAGATTGCTCCATAAGTATAATGGCCCCATAGATTGCTCCATGCGGTAATGGCCCCATAAATTGCGCCATGCTGTAATGGCCCCATAGATTGCTCCATAAGTATAATGGCCCCATAGATTGCTCCATAAGTATAATGGCCCTATAGATTGCTCCATGCTGTATAATGGCCCCATAGATTGCGCCATGCTGTAATGGCCCCATAGATTGCTCCATAAGTATAATGGCCCCATAGATTGCTCCATGCTGTAATGGCCCTATATATTGCTCCATGCTGTAATGGTCCCATAGATTGCTCCATGCTGTATAATGGCCCCATAGATTGCTCCCTGCTGTATAATGGCCCCATAGATTGCTCCCTGCTGTATAATGGCCCCATAGATTGCTGCATGCTGTAATGGCCCTATAGATTGCTCCATAAGTATAATGTCCCCATAGATTGCTCCCTTCTGTATAATGGCCACATAGATTGCTCCCTGCTGTATAATGGCCCCATAGATTGCTCCATGCTGTAATGGCCCTATAGATTGCTCCATAAGTATAATGGCCACATAGATTGCTCCATGCTGTAATGGCCCCATAGATTGCTCCATGCTGTATAATGGCCCCATAGATTGCTCCATGCTGTATAATGGCCCCATAGATTGCTCCATGCTGTATAATGGCCCCATAGATTGCTCCATGCTGGATAATGGCCCCATAGATTACCCAATGCTGTATAATGGCCCCATAGATTGCTCCCTACTATATAATGGCCCCATAGATTGCTCCATGCTGTATAATGGCCCCATAGATTGCGCCATGCTGTAATGGCCCCATAGATTGCTCCATAAGTATAATGGCCCCATAGATTGCTCCATGCGGTAATGGCCCCATAAATTGCGCCATGCTGTAATGGCCCCATAGATTGCTCCATAAGTATAATGGCCCAATAGATTGCTCCATAAGTATAATGGCCCTATAGATTGCTCCATGCTGTATAATGGCCCCATAGATTGCGCCATGCTGTAATGGCCCCATAGATTGCTCCATAAGTATAATGGCCCCATAGATTGCTCCATGCTGTAATGGCTCTATATATTGCTCCATGCTGTAATGGTCCCATAGATTGCTCCATGCTGTATAATGGCCCCATAGATTGCTCCATGCTGTATAATGGCCCCATAGATTGCGCCATGCTGTATAATGGCCCCATAGATTGCTCCATGCTGTATAATGGCCCCATAGAGTGCTCCATAAGTATAATGGCCCCATAGAGTGCTCCATGATGTAATGGCCCTATAGATTGCTCCATACTGTATAATGGCCCCATAGATTGCTCCATAAGTATAATGGCCCTATAGATTGCTCCATAAGTATAATGGCCCCATAGATTGCTCCATGCTGTATAATGGCCCCATAGATTGCTTCATGCTGTAATGGCCCTATAGATTGCTCCATAAGTGTAATGGCCCCATAGATTGCCCCATGCTGTATAATGGCCCCATAGATTGCCCCATGCTGTATAATGGCCCCATAGATTGCTCCATGCTGTATAATGGCCCCATAGATTGCTCCACGCTGTAATGGTCCCATAGATTGCTCCATAAGTATAATGGCCCTATATATTGCTCCATGCTGTAATGGCCCTATAGATTGCTCCATGCTGCATAATGGCTCCATAGATTGCTCCATACTGCATAATGGCTCCATAGATTGCTCCATACTGTATAATGGCCCCATAGATTTCTCCATAAGTATAATGGCCCCATAGATTGCTCCATGCTGTAATGGCCCCATAGATTGCGCCATGCTGTAATGGCCCCATAGATTGCTCCATAAGTATAATGGCCCCATAGATTGCTCCATAAGTATAATGGCCCTATAGATTGCTCCATAAGTATAATGGCCCCATAGATTGCTCCATGCTGTATAATGGCCCCATAGATTGCGCCATGCTGTAATGGCCCCATAGATTGCTCCATAAGTATAATGGCCCCATAGATTGCTCCATGCTGTAATGACCCTATAGATTGCTCCATAAGTATAATGGGCCCATAGATTGCTCCATGCTGTATAATGGCCCCATAGATTGCTCCATGCTGTATAATGGCCCCATAGATTGCTCCATGCTGTAATGGTCCCATAGATTGCTCCATAAGTATAATGGCCCCATAGATTGCTCCATGCTGAATAATGGCCCCATAGATTGCCCCATGCTGTATAATGGCCCCCTAGATTGCTCCCTGCTGTATAATGGCCCCATAGATTGTTTCATGCTGTATAATGGCCCCATAGATTGCTCCATGCTGTAATGGCCCTATACATTGCTCCATGCTGTAATGGCCCCATAGATTGCTCCATACTGTATAATGGCCCCATAGATTGCTCCATACTGTATAATGGCCCCATAGATTGCTCCATACTGTATAATGGCCCCATAGATTGCTCCATGCTGTATAATGGCCCCATAGATTGCTCCATGCTGTATAATGGCCCCATAGATTGCCCCATGCTTTATAATGGCCCCATAGATTGCCCCATGCTGTATAATGGCCCCATAGATTGCCCCATGCTGTATAATGGCCCCATAGATTGCCCCATGCTGTATAATGGCCCCATAGATTGCCCCATGCTGTATAATGGCCCCATAGATTGCTCCATGCTGTATAATGGCCCCATAGATTGCTCCATGCTGTATAATGGCCCCATAGATTGCTCCACGCTGTAATGGTCCCATAGACTGCTCCATAAGTATAATGGCCCCATAGATTGCTCCATGCTGTAATAGCCCCATAGATTGCTCCATGCTGTAATGGCCCTATAGATTGCTCCATGCTGCATAATGGCCCTATAGATTGCTCCATAAGTATAATGGCCCTATAGATTGCTCCATAAGTATAATGGCCCTATAGATTGATCCATAAGTATAATGGCCGCATAGATTGCTCCATAAGTATAATGGCCGCATAGATTGCTCCATGCTGTAATGGCCCCATAGATTGCTCCATGCTGTAATGGCCCTATAGATTGCTGTATACTGGCCCCATAGATGGCTCCATAAGTATAATGGCCCCATAGATTGCTCCATGCTGTAATGGCCCTATAGATTGCTCCATGCTCCATAATGGCCCCATAGATTGCTCCATAAGTATAATGGCTCCACAGATTGCTCCATAAGTATAATGGCCCCATAGATTGCTCCATGCTGTATAATGGCCCCATAGATTGCGCCATGCTGTAATGGCCCCATAGATTGCTCCATAAGTATAATGGCCCCATAGATTGCTCCATGCTGTAATGGCCCTATAGATTGCTCCATGCTGTAATGGCCCCATAGATTGCTCCATACTGTATAATGGCCCCATAGATTGCTCCATACTGTATAATGGCCCCATAGATTGCTCCATACTGTATAATGGCCCCATAGATTGCTCCATAAGTATAATGGCCCTATAGATTGCTCCATAAGTATAATGGCCCCATAGATTGCTCCATGCTGTATAATGGCCCCATAGATTGCTTCATGCTGTAATGGCCCTTTAGATTGCTCCATAAGTGTAATGGCCCCATAGATTGCTCCATGCTGTATAATGGCCCCATAGATTGCTCCATGCTGTATAATGGCCCCATAGATTGCTCCATGCTGTATAATGGCCCCATAGATTGCTACATGCTGTATAATGGCCCCATAGATTGCTTCATGCTGTATAATGGCCCCATAGATTGCTCCATAAGTATAATGGCCCCATAGATTGCTCCATAAGTATAATGGCCCCATAGATTGCTCCATAAGTATAATGGCCCCATAGATTGCTCCATAAGTATAATGGCCCCATAGATTGCTCCATAAGTATAATGGCCCCATAGATTGCTCCATAAGTATAATGGCCCCATAGATTGCTCCATGCTGTAATGGCCCTATAGATTGCTCCATGCTGCATAATGGCCCCATAGATTGCTCCATACTGCATAACGGCTCCATAGATTGCTCCCTGCTGTATAATGGCCCCATAGATTGCTCCCTGCTGTATAATGGCCCCATAGATTGTTCCATGCTGTATAATGGCCCCATAGATTGCTGTATAATGGCCCCATAGATGGCTCCATAAGTATAATGGCCCCATAGATTGCTCCATGCTGTAATGGCCCTATAGATTGCTCCATGCTCCATAATGGCCCCATAGATTGCTCCATAAGTATAATGGCTCCACAGATTGCTCCATGCTGTATAATGGCCCCATAGATTGCTGCATGCTGTAATGGCCCTATAGATTGCTTCATAAGTATAATTGCCCCATAGATTGCTCCATGCTGTATAATGGCCCCATAGATTGCTCCATGCTGTATAATGGCCCCATAGATTGCTCCACTCTGTATAATGGCCCCATAGATTGCTCCACTCTGTATAATGGCCCCATAGATTGCTCCACGCTGTAATGGTCCCATAGATTGCTCCATAAGTATAATGGCCCCATAGATTGCTCCAAGCTGTAATGGCCCTATAGATTGCTCCATGCTGCATAATGGCCCCATAGATTGCTCCATACTGCATAATGGCTCCATAGATTGCTCCATACTGTATAATGGCCCCATAGATTGCTCCATGCTGTAATGGCCCCATAGATTGCTCCATGCTGTAATGGCCCCATAGATTGCTCCATGCTGTAATGGCCCCATAGATTGCTCCATAAGTATAATGGCCCCATAGATTGCTCCATGCTGAATAATGGCCCCATAGATTGCCCCATGCTGTATAATGGCCCCCTAGATTGCTCCCTGCTGTATAATGGCCCCATAGATTGTTCCATGCTGTATAATGGCCCCATAGATTGCTGTATAATGGCCCCATAGATGGCTCCATAAGTATAATGGCCCCATAGATTGCTCCATGCTGTAATGGCCCAATAGGTTGCTCCATAAGGATAATGGCCCCATAGATTGCTCCATGCTGTATAATGGCCCCATAGATTGCTCCATGCTGTATAATGGCCCCATAGATTACCCAATGCTGTATAATGGCCCCATAGATTGCTCCCTACTATATAATGGCCCCATAGATTGCTCCATGCTGTATAATGGCCCCATAGATTGCTCCATGCTGTAATGGCCCTATAGATTGCTCCATGCTGTAATGGTCCCATAGATTGCTCCATGCTGTATAATGGCCCAAAGATTGCTCCATGCTGTATAATGGCCCCATAGATTGCTCCATAAGTATAATGGCCCCATAGATTGCTCCATGATGTAATGGCCCTATAGATTGCTCCATACTGTATAATGGCCCCATAGATTGCTCCATACTGTATAATGGCCCTATAGATTGCTCCATAAGTATAATGGCCCCATAGATTGCTCCATGCTGTATAATGGCCCCATAGATTGCTTCATGCTGTAATGGCCCTATAGATTGCTCCATAAGTGTAATGGCCCCATAGATTGCCCCATGCTGTATAATGGCCCCATAGATTGCCCCATGCTGTATAATGGCCCCATAGATTGCTCCATGCTGTATAATGGCCCCATAGATTGCTCCACGCTGTAATGGTCCCATAGATTGCTCCATAAGTATAATGGCCCTATAGATTGCTCCATGCTGTAATGGCCCTATAGATTGCTCCATGCTGCATAATGGCCCCATAGACTGCTCCATACTGCATAATGGCTCCATACTGTATAATGGCCCCA
The DNA here is from genome assembly GCF_046119375.1 of Phyllobates terribilis. NCBI lineage: Eukaryota > Metazoa > Chordata > Amphibia > Anura > Dendrobatidae > Phyllobates > Phyllobates terribilis. The sequence continues at coordinate 1,309,565 of NW_027363077.1, forward strand.
TAGATTTCTCCATAAGTATAATGGCCCTATAGATTGCTCCATGAGTCTAATGGCCCTATAGATTGCTCCATAAGTATAATGACCCTATAGATTGCTCCATGAGTCTAATGGCCCTATAGATTGCTCCATAAGTATAATGGCCCCATAGATTGCTCCACGCGGTAATGGCCCCATAGATTGCGCCATGCTGTAATGGCCCCATAGATTGCTCCATAAGTATAATGGCCCCATAGATTGCTCCATAAGTATAATGGCCCTATAGATTGCTCCATAAGTATAATGGCCCCATAGATTGCTCCATGCTGTATAATGGCCCCATAGATTGTGCCATGCTGTAATGGCCCCATAGATTGCTCCATAAGTATAATGGGCCCATAGATTGCTCCATGCTGTATAATGGCCCCATAGATTGCTCCATGCTGTATAATGGCCCCATAGATTGCTCCATGCTGTAATGGTCCCATAGATTGCTCCATAAGTATAATGGCCCCATAGATTGTGCCATGCTGTAATGGCCCCATAGATTGCTCCATGCTGCATAATGGCCCCATAGACTGCTCCATACTGCATAATGGCTCCATAGATTGCTCCATACTGTATAATGGCCCCATAGATTGCTCCATAAGTATAATGGCCCCATAGATTGCTCCATGCTGTATAATGGCCCCATAGATTGCTCCATGCTGTATAATGGTCCCATAGATTGCTCCACGCTGTAATGGTCCCATAGATTGCTCCATAAGTATAATGGCCCTATAGATTGCTCCATGCTGTAATGGCCCTATAGATTGCTCCATGCTGCATAATGGCCCCATAGACTGCTCCATACTGCATAATGGCTCCATAGATTGCTCCATACTGTATAATGGCCCCATAGATTGCTCCATAAGTATAATGGCCCCATAGATTGCTCCATGCTGTATAATGGCCCCATAGATTGCCCCATGCTTTATAATGGCCCCATAGATTGCCCCATGCTGTATAATGGCCCCATAGATTGCCCCATGCTGTATAATGGCCCCATAGATTGCCCCATGCTGTATAATGGCCCCATAGATTGCTCCATGCTGCATAATGGCCCCATAGATTGCTCCATACTGCATAATGGCTCCATAGATTGCTTCATACTGTATAATGGCCCCATAGATTGCTCCATAATTATAATGGCCCTATAGATTGCTCCATAAGTATAATGGCCGCATAGATTGCTCCATGCTGTAATGGCCCCATAGATTGCTCCATGCTGTAATGGCCCTATAGATTGCTCCAAAAGTATAATGGCCCTATAGATTGCTCCATGATGTAATGGCCCTATAGATTGCTCCATGCTGAATAATGGCCCCATAGATTGCCCCATGCTGAATAATGGCCCCATAGATTGCTCCCTGCTGTATAATGGCCCCCTAGATTGCTCCCTGCTGTATAATGGCCCCATAGATTGCTGTATAATGGCCCCATAGATTGCTCCATAAGTATAATGGCCCCATAGATTTCTCCATGCTCCATAATGGCCCCATAGATTGCTGAATAAGTATAATGGCTCCACAGATTGCTCCATACTGTATAATGGCCCCATAGATTGCTGCATTCTGTAATGGCCCTATAGATTGCTCCAAAAGTATAATGGCCCCATAGATTGCTCGCTACTGTATAATGGCCCCGTAGATTGCTCCATGCTGTAATGGCCCTATAGATTGCTCCATAAGTATAATGGCCCCATAGATTGCTCCCTACTGTATAATGGCCCCATAGATTGCTCCATGCTGTAATGGCCCCATAGATTGCTCCATAAGTATAATGGCCCCATAGATTGCTCCATGCTGTAATGGCCCTATAGATTTCTCCATAAGGATAATGGCCCCATAGATTGCTCCATGCTGTATAATGGCCCCATAGATTGCTCCCTAGTGTATAATGGCCCCATAGATTGCTCCCTACTGTATAATGGCCCCATAGATTGCTCCATAAGTATAATGGCCCTATAGATTGCTCCATAAGTATAATGGCCCTATAGACTGCTCCATAAGTATAATGGCCCTATAGATTGCTCCATAAGTATAATGGCCCCATGGATTGCTCCACGCGGTAATGGCCCCATAAATTGCTCTATGCTGTAATGGCCCTATACAATGCTCCATGCTGTATAATGGCCCCATAGATTGCTCCATGCTGTATAATGGCCCCATAGATTGCTCCATGCTGTATAATGGCCCCATAGATTGCTCCATGCTGTATAATGGCTCCATAGATTGCCCCATGCTGTATAATGGCTCCATAGATTGACCCCTGCTGTATAATGGCCCCATAGATTGTTCCATGCTGTATAATGGCCCCATAGATTGCTCCATAAGTATAATGGCCCCATAGATTGCTCCATGCTGTAATGGCCCTATAGATTGCTCCATGCTGCATAATGGCCAAATAGATTGCTCCATGCTGCATAATGGCCAAATAGATTGCTCCATACTGCATAATGGCTCCATAGATTGCTCCATACTGTATAATGGCCCCATAGATTGCTCCATGCTGTAATGGTCCCATAGATTGCTCCATAAGTATAATGGCCCCATAGATTGCTCCATGCTGTAATGGCCCTATAGATTGCTCCATGCTGCATAATGGCTCCATAGATTGCTCCATACTGCATAATGGCCCCATAGATTGCTCCATAAGTATAATGGCCCCATAGATTGCTCCATAAGTATAATGGCCCTATAGATTGCACCATTAGTATAATGGCCGCATAGATTGCTCCATGCTGTAATGGCCTCATAGATTGCTCCATGCTGTAATGGCCCTATAGATTGCTCCATAAGTATAATGGCCCCATAGATTGCTCCATGATGTAATTGCCCTATAGATTGCTCCATAAGTATAATGGCCCCATAGATTGCTCCATGCTGTATAATGGCCCCATAGATTGTCCCATGCTGTATAATGGCTCAATAGATTGTTCCATGCTGTATAATGGCCCCATAGATTGTTCCATGCTGTATAATGGCCCCATAGATTGCTCCATAAGTATAATGGCCCCATAGATTGCTCCATGCTGTAATGGCCCTATAAATTGCTCCATGCTGCATAATGGCCCCATAGATTGCTCCATGCTGCATAATGGCTCCATAGATTGCTCCATACTGTATAATGGCCCCATAGATTGCTCCATAAGTATAATGACCCTATAGATTGCTCCATAAGTATAATGGCCCCACAGATTGCTCCATGCTGTAATGGCCCCATAGATTGCTCCATAAGTATAATGGCCCCACAGATTGCTCCATGCTGTAATGGCCCCATAGATTGCTCCATGCTGTAATGGCCCCATAGATTGCTCCATGCTGTATAATGGCCCCATAGATTGCTCTATGCTGTAATGGCCCTATAGATTGCTCCATGCTGTATAATGGCCCCATAGATTGCTCCATGCTGTAATGGCCCCATAGATTCCTCCATAAGTATAATGGCCCCACAGATTGCTCCATGCTGTAATGGCCCCATAGATTGCTCCATGCTGTATAATGGCCCCATAGATTGCTCTATGCTGTAATGGCCCTATAGATTGCTCCATGCTGTATAATGGCCCCATAGATTGCTCCATGCTCCATAATGGCCCCATAGATTGCTCCATACTGCATAATGGCTCCATAGATTGCTCCATACTGTATAATGTCCCTATAGATTGCTCCATAAGTATAATGGCCCTATAGATTGCTCCATAAGGATAATGGCCCCATAGATTGCTCCATGCTGTATAATGGCCCCATAGATTGGCTCCATGCTGTAATGGTCCTATAGATTGCTCCATAAGTATAATGGCCCCATAGATTGCTCCATGCTGTATAATGGCCCCATAGATTGCTCCATGCTGTATAATGGCCCCATAGATTGCTCCATACTGTATAATGGCCCCATAGATTGCTGCATGCTGTAATGGCCCTATAGATTGCTCCATAAGTATAATGGCCCCATAGATTGCTCCCTACTGTATAATGGCCCCATAGATTGCTCCATGCTGTATTATGGCCCCATAGATTGCTCCATGTTGTAATGGCTCCATAGATTGCTCCATAAGTATAATGGCCCCATAGATTGCTCCATGCTGTAATGGCCCTATAGATTGCTCCATAAGTATAATGGCCCCATAGATTGCTCCCTACTGTATAATGGCCCCATAGATTGCTCCATGCTGTATTATGGCCCCATAGATTGCTCCATGTTGTAATGGCTCCATAGATTGCTCCATAAGTATAATGGCCCCATAGATTGCTCCATGCTGTAATGGCCCTATAGATTGCTCCATAAGGATAATGGTCCCATAGATTGCTCCATGCTGTATAATGGACCCATAGATTGCTCCATGCTGTAATGGCCCTATAGATTACTCCAAAAGTATAAAGGTCCCATTGATTGCCCCATGCTGTATAATGGTCCCATAGATTGCTCCCTACTGTATAATGGCCCCATAGATTGCTCCATAAGTATAATGGCCCTATAGATTGCTCCATAAGTATAATGGCCCCATAGATTGCTCCATAAGTATAATGGCCCCATAGATTGCTCCATAAGTATAATGGCCCCATAGATTGCTCCATAAGTATAATCGCCCCATAGATTGCTCCATGCGGTAATGGCCCCATAGATTGCTCCATGCGGTAATGGCCCCATAGATTGCTCCATAAGTATAATGGCCCCATAGATTGCTCCATGCTGCAATGGCCCCATAGATTTCTCCATAAGTATAATGGCCACATAGATTGCTCCATGCTGTAATGGCCCTATAGATTGCTCCATAAGTATAATGGGCCCATAGATTGCTCCATGCTGTATAATGGCATCATAGATTGCTCCATGCTGTTTAATGGCATCATAGATTGCTCCATAAGTATAATGGCCCCATAGATTGCTCCATGCTGTAATGGCCCTATACATTGCTACATGTCGTAATGGCCCTATAGATTGCTCCATGCTGTATAATGGCCCCATAGATTGCTCCATGCTGTAATGGCCCTATACATTGCTCCATGCTGTATAATGGCCCCATAGATTGCTCCATGCTGTAATGGCCCTATAGATTGCTCCATTAGTCTAATGGCCCCATAGATTGCTCTATGCTGTATAATGGCCCCATAGATTGCTCCCTACTGTATAATGGCCCCATAGATTGCTCCCTACTGTATAATGGCCCCATAGATTGCTCCCTACTGTATAATGGCCCCATAGATTGCTCCATGCTGTATAATGGCCCCATAGATTGCTCCATAAGTATAATGGCCCCATAGATTGTTCCATGCTGTAATGGCCCTATAAATTGCTCCATGCTGCATAATGGCCCCATAGATTGCTCCATACTGTATAATGGCTCCATAGATTGCTTCATACTGTATAATGGCCCCATAGATTGCTCCATAAGTATAATGGCCCTATAGATTGCTCCATAAGTATAATGGCCTCATAGATTGCTCCATGCGGTAATGGCCCCATAGATTGCTCCATAAGTATAATGGCCCTACAGATTGCTCCATAAGTATAATGGCCCCATAGATTGCTCCATAAGTATAATGGCCCTATAGATTGCTCCACAAGTATAATGGCCCCATAGATTGCTCCATGCTGTAATGGCCCCATAGATTGCTCCATGCTGTATAATGGCCCCATAGATTGCCCCATGCTGTATAATGGCCCCATAGATTGCCCCATGCTGTATAATGGCCCCATAGATTTCTCCCTACTGTATAATGGCCCCATAGACTGCTCCATACTGTATAATGGCCCCATATATTGCTCCATGCTGTAATGGCCCTATAGATTGCTCCATAAGTATAATGGCCCCATAGATTGCTCCATTCTGTATAATGGCCCCATAGATTGCTTCATAAGTATAATGGCCCCATAGATTGCTCCATGCTGTAATGGCCCCACAGATTGCTCCATGCTGTAATGGCCCTATAGATTGCTCCATGCTGCATAATGGATCCATAGATTGCTCCATGCTGTAATGGCCCCATAGGTTGCTCCATAAGTATAATGGCCCTATAGATTGCTTCATAAGTATAATGGCCCCATAGATTGCTCCATGCTGTATAATGGCCCCATAGATTGCTCCATGCTGTATAATGGCCCCATAGATTGCTCCATGCTGTATAATGGCCCCATAGATTTCTCCATGCTGTATAATGGCCCCATAGATTGCTCCATGCTGTAATGGCCCTATAGATTGCTCCAGAAGTATAATGGCCCCATAGATTGCTCCAGAAGTATAATGGCCCCATAGATTGCTCCTTGCTGTAATGGCCCTATAGATTCCTCCATGCTGCATAATGGCCCCATAGATTGCTCCATACTGCATAATGGTTCCATAGATTGCTCCATACTGTATAATGGCCCCATAGATTGCTCCATAAGTATAATGGCCCCATAGATTGCTCCATAAGTATAATGGCCCCATAGATTGCTCCATAAGTATAATGGCCCCATAGATTGCTCCATGGTGTATAATGGCCCCATAGATTGCTCCATGCTGTAATGGCCCTATAGATTGCTCCATAAGTATAATGGCCCCATAGATTGCTCCATGCTGTAATGGCCCTATAGATTGCTCCACAAGTATAATGGCCCCATAGATTGCTCCATGCTGTAATGGCCCCATAGATTGCTCCATGCTGTATAATGGCCCCATAGATTGCCCCATGCTGTATAATGGCCCCATAGATTGCCCCATGCTGTATAATGGCCCCATAGATTTCTCCCTACTGTATAATGGCCCCATAGACTGCTCCATACTGTATAATGGCCCCATATATTGCTCCATGCTGTAATGGCCCTATAGATTGCTCCATAAGTATAATGGCCCCATAGATTGCTCCATGCTGTATAATGGCCCCATAGATTGCTCCATGCTGTATAATGGCCCCATAGATTGCTCCATGCTGTAATGGCCCCACAGATAACTCCATGCTGTAATGGCCCTATAGATTGCTCCATGCTGCTTAATGGCCCCATAGATTGCTCCATACTGTATAATGGCTCCATAGATTGCTCCATGCTGTATAATGGCCCTATAGATTGCTTCATGCTGCATAATGGCTCCATAGATTGCTCCATGCTGTAATGGCCCCATAGGTTGCTCCATACTGTATAATGACCCTATAGATTGCTCCATAAGTATAATGGCCCTATAGATTGCTTCATAAGTATAATGGCCCCATAGATTGCTCCATGCTGTATAATGGCCCCATAGATTGCTCCATGCTGTATAATGGCCCCATAGATTGCTCCATGCTGTATAATGGCCCCATAGATTGCTCCATGCTGTATAATGGCCCCATAGATTGCTCCATGCTGTAATGGCCCTATAGATTGCTCCAGAAGTATAATGGCCCCATAGATTGCTCCAGAAGTATAATGGCCCCATAGATTCCTCCATGCGGCATAATGGCCCAATAGATTGCTCTATACTGCATAATGGTTCCATAGATTGCTCCATACTGTATAATGGCCCCATAGATTGCTCCATAAGTATAATGGCCCTATAGATTGGTCCATAAGTATAATGTCCCCATAGATTGCTCCATAAGTATAATGGCCCCATAGATTGCTCCATGGTGTATAATGGCCCCATAGATTGCTCCATGCTGTAATGGCCCTATAGATTGCTCCATAAGTATAATGGCCCTATAGATTGCCCCATGCTGCAATGGCCCTATAGATTTGCTCCATAAGTATAATGGCCCCATAGATTGCTCCATGCTGTAATGGCCCCATAGATTGCTCCATGCTGTAATGGCCCTATAGATTGCTCCATGCTGCTTAATGGCCCCATAGATTGCTCCATACTGTATAATGGCTCCATAGATTGCTCCATGCTGTATAATGGCCCTATAGATTGCTCCATGCTGCATAATGGCTCCATAGATTGCTCCATGCTGTAATGGCCCCATAGATTGTTCCATGCTGTATAATGGCCCCATAGATTGCTCCATAAGTATAATGGCCCCATAGACTGCTCCATGCTCTAATGGCCCTATAAATTGCTCCATGCTGCATAATGGCCCCATAGATTGCTCCATGCTGCATAATGGCTCCATAGATTGCTCCATACTGTATAATGGCCCCATAGATTGCTTCATAAGTATAATGGCCCCATAGATTGCTCCATGCTGTAATGGCCCTATAAATTGCTCCATGCTGCATAATGGCCCCATAGATTGCTCCATGCTGCATAATGGCTCCATAGATTGCTCCATACTGTATAATGGCCCTATAGATTGCTCCATAAGTATAATGGCCCCATAGATTGCTCCATGCTGTAATGGCCCTATAGATTGCTCCATAAGGATAATGGCCCCATAGATTGCTCCATGCTGTATAAAGGTCCATAGATTGCTCCATTCTGTATAATGGTCCCATAGATTGCTCCATGCTGTATAATGGCCCCATAGATTGCTCCCTACTGTATAATGGCCCTATAGATTGCTCCATAAGTATAATGGCCCTATAGATTGCTCCATAAGTATAATGGCCCCATAGATTGCTCCATAAGTATAATGGCCCCATAGATTGCTCCATGCGGTAATGGCCCCATAGATTGCTCCATGCGGTAATGGCCCCATAGATTGCTCCATGCGGTAATGGCCCCATAGATTGCTCCATGCGGTAATGGCCCCATAGATTGCTCCATGCGGTAATGGCCCCATAGATTGCTCCATGCGGTAATGGCCCCATAGATTGCTCCATGCGGTAATGGCCCCATAGATTGCTCCATGCGGTAATGGCCCCATAGATTGCTCCATGCGGTAATGGCCCCATAGATTGCTCCATGCGGTAATGGCCCCATAGATTGCTCCATAAGTATAATGGCCCCATAGATTGCTCCATGCTGCAATGGCCCCATAGATTTCTCCATAAGTATAATGGGCCCATAGATTGCTCCATAAGTATAATGGGCCCATAGATTGCTCCATAAGTATAATGGGCCCATAGATTGCTCCATAAGTATAATGGGCCCATAGATTGCTCCATAAGTATAATGGGCCCATAGATTGCTCCATAAGTATAATGGGCCCATAGATTGCTCCATGCTGTTTAATGGCATCATAGATTGCTCCATGCTGTTTAATGGCCCCATAGATTGCTCCATAAGTATAATGGCCCCATAGATTGCTCCATGCTGTAATGGCCCTATACATTGCTCCATGTCGTAATGGCCCTATAGATTGCTCCATGCTGTATAATGGCCCCATAGATTGCTCCATGCTGTAATGGCCCTATAGATTGCTCTATGTTGTATAATGGCTCCATAGATTGCTCCCTACTGTATAATGGCCCCATAGATTGCTCCATACTGTATAATGGCCCCATAGATTGCTCCCTGCTGTATAATGGCCCCATAGATTGCTCCATGCTGTATAATGGCCCCATAGATTGTTCCATGCTGTAATGGCCCTATAAATTGCTCCATGCTGCATAATGGCCCCATAGATTGCTCCATACTGTATAATGGCTCCATAGATTGCTTCATACTGTATAATGGCCCCATAGATTGCTCCATAAGTATAATGGCCCTATAGATTGCTCCATAAGTATAATGGCCTCATAGATTGCTCCATGCGGTAATGGCCCCATAGATTGCTCCATAAGTATAATGGCCCTACAGATTGCTCCATAAGTATAATGGCCCCATAGATTGCTCCATAAGTATAATGGCCCCATAGATTGCTCCATGGTGTATAATGGCCCCATAGATTGCTCCATGCTGTAATGGCCCTATAGATTGCTCCATAAGTATAATGGCCCCATAGATTGCTCTATGCTGTAATGGCCCCATAGATTGCTCCATGCTGCATAATGGCCCCATAGATTGCTCCATGCTGCATAATGGCCCCATAGATTGCTCCATAAGTATAATGGCCCCATAGATTGCTCCATGCTGTAATGGCCCCATAGATTGCTCCATGCTGTAATGGCCCTATAGATTGCTCCATGCTGCTTAATGGCCCCATAGATTGCTCCATGCTGTATAATGGCTCCATAGATTGCTCCATGCTGTATAATGGCCCTATAGATTGCTCCATGCTGCATAATGGCTCCATAGATTGCTCCATGTTGTAATGGCCCCATAGATTGTTCCATGCTGTATAATGGCCCCATAGATTGCTCCATAAGTATAATGGCCCCATAGATTGCTCCATGCTGTAATGGCCCTATAAATTGCTCCATGCTGCATAATGGCTCCATAGATTGCTCCATACTGTATAATGGCCCCATAGATTGCTCCGTAAGTATAATGGCCCCATAGATTGCTCCATGCTGTATAATGGCCCCATAGATTGCTCCATGCTGTATAATGGCCCCATAGATTGCTCCATGCTGTATAATGGCCCCATAGATTGCTCCATGCTGTATAATGGCCCCATAGATTGCTCCATGCTGTATAATGGCCCCATAGATTGCTCCATGCTGTATAATGGCCCCATAGATTGCTCTATGCTGTAATGGCCCTATAGATTGCTCCATGCTGTATAATGGCCCCATAGATTGCTCCATGCTGTAATGGCCCCATAGATTGCTCCATAAGTATAATGGCCCCATAGATTGCTCCATACTGCATAATGGCTCCATAGATTGCTCCATACTGTATAATGTCCCTGTAGATTGCTCCATAAGTATAATGGCCCCATAGATTGCTCCATGCTGTATAATGGCCCCATAGATTGGCTCCATGCTGTAATGGTCCTATAGATTGCTCCATGCTGTATAATGGCCCCATAGATTGCTCCATGCTGTATAATGGCCCCATAGATTGCTCCATACTGTATAATGGCCCCATAGATTGCTGCATGCTGTAATGGTCCTATAGATTGTTCCCTACTGTATAATGGCCCCATAGATTGCTCCCTACTGTATAATGGCCCCATAGATTGCTCCATGCTGTAATGGCCCTATAGATTGCTCCATAAGGATAATGGCCCCATAGATTGCTCCATGCTGTATAAAGGTCCCATAGATTGCTCCATGCTGTATAAAGGTCCCATAGATTGCTCCATGCTGTATAATGGCCCCATAGATTGCTCCCTACTGTATAATGGCCCTATAGATTGCTCCATAAGTATAATGGCCCTATAGATTGCTCCATAAGTATAATGGCCCCATAGATTGCTCCATAAGTATAATGGCCCCATAGATTGCTCCATAAGTATAATGGCCCCATAGATTGCTCCATAAGTATAATGGCCGCATAGATTGCTCCATGCGGTAATGGCCCCATAGATTGCTCCATGCGGTAATGGCCCCATAGATTGCTCCATGCGGTAATGGCCCCATAGATTGCTCCATGCGGTAATGGCCCCATAGATTGCTCCATGCGGTAATGGCCCCATAGATTGCTCCATGCGGTAATGGCCCCATAGATTGCTCCATGCGGTAATGGCCCCATAGATTGCTCCATGCGGTAATGGCCCCATAGATTGCTCCATGCGGTAATGGCCCCATAGATTGCTCCATGCGGTAATGGCCCCATAGATTGCTCCATGCGGTAATGGCCCCATAGATTGCTCCATGCGGTAATGGCCCCATAGATTGCTCCATGCGGTAATGGCCCCATAGATTGCTCCATAAGTATAATGGCCCCATAGATTGCTCCATGCTGTAATGGCCCTATAGATTGCTCCATAAGTATAATGGGCCCATAGATTGCTCCATGCTGTATAATGGCATCATAGATTGCTCCATGCTGTTTAATGGCCCCATAGATTGCTCCATGCTGTAGTAGCACCATAGATTGCTCCATAAGTATAATGGCCCCATAGATTGCTCCATGCTGTAATGGCCCTATACATTGCTCCATGTCGTATTGGCCCTATAGATTGCTCCCTGCTGTATAATGGCCCCATAGATTGCTCCATGCTGTAATGGCCCTATACATTGCTCCATGCTGTATAATGGCCCCATAGATTGCCCCATGCTGTATAATGGCCTCATAGATTGCTGCATGCTGTAATGGCCCTATAGATTGCTCCATTAGTCTAATGGCCCCATAGATTGCTCTATGCTGTATAATGGCCCCATAGATTGCTCCCTACTGTATAATGGCCCCATAGATTGCTCCCTACTGTATAATGGCCCCATAGATTGCTCCCTACTGTATAATGGCCCCATAGATTGCTCCATGCTGTATAATGGCCCCATAGATTGCTCCATAAGTATAATGGCCCCATAGATTGTTCCATGCTGTAATGGCCCTATAAATTGCTCCATGCTGCATAATGGCCCCATAGATTGCTCCATACTGTATAATGGCTCCATAGATTGCTTCATACTGTATAATGGCCCCATAGATTGCTCCATAAGTATAATGGCCCTATAGATTGCTCCATAAGTATAATGGCCTCATAGATTGCTCCATGCGGTAATGGCCCCATAGATTGCTCCATAAGTATAATGGCCCTACAGATTGCTCCATAAGTATAATGGCCCCATAGATTGCTCCATAAGTATAATGGCCTCATAGATTGCTCCATGATGTAATGGCCCCATAGATTGCTCCATGCTGTATAATGGCCCCATAGATTGCTCCATGCTGTATAATGGCCCCATAGATTGCTCCATGCTGTAATGGCCCTATAGATTGCTCCACAAGTATAATGGCCCCATAGATTGCTCCATGCTGTAATGGCCCCATAGATAGCTCCATGCTGTATAATGGCCCCATAGATTGCTCCATGCTGTATAATGGCCCCATAGATTGCCCCATGCTGTATAATGGCCCCATATATTGCTTCATGCTGTAATGGCCCTATAGATTGCTCCATAAGTATAATGGCCCCATAGATTGCTCCATGCTGTATAATGGCCCCATAGATTGCTTCATAAGTATAATGGCCCTATAGATTGCTCCTTGCTGTAATGGCCCCATAGATTCCTCCATGCTGTATAATGGCCCCATAGATTGCTCCATGCTGTATAATGGCCCCATAGATTGCTCCATGCTGTATAATGGCCCCATAGATTGCTCCATGCTGTATAATGGCCGCATAGATTGCTCTATGCTGTAATGGCCCTATAGATTGCTCCATGCTGTATAATGGCCCCATAGATTGCTCCATGCTGTATAATGGCCGCATAGATTGCTCCATGCTGTAATGGCCCCACAGATTGCTCCATGCTGTAATGGCCCTATAGATTGCTCCATGCTGCTTAATGGCCCCATAGATTGCTCCATGCTGTATAATGGCCCTATAGATTGCTCCATGCTGCATAATGGCTCCATAGATTGCTCCATGCTGTAATGGCCCCATAGGTTGCTCCATACTGTATAATGACCCTATAGATTGCTCCATAAGTATAATGGCCCCATAGATTGCTCCATGCTGTATAATGGCCCCATAGATTGCTCCATGCTGTATAATGGCCCCATAGATTGCTCCATGCTGTATAATGGCCCCATAGATTGCTCCATGCTGTATAATGGCCCCATAGATTGCTCCATGCTGTAATGGCCCTATAGATTGCTCCAGAAGTATAATGGCCCCATAGATTGCTCCAGAAGTATAATGGCCCCATAGATTGCTCCTTGCTGTAATGGCCCTATAGATTCCTCCATGCTGCATAATGGCCCCATAGATTGCTTCATACTGCATAATGGTTCCATAGATTGCTCCATAAATATAATGGCCCTATAGATTGGTCCATAAGTATAATGTCCCCATAGATTGCTCCATAAGTATAATGGCCCCATAGATTGCTCCATGGTGTATAATGGCCCCATAGATTGCTCCATGCTGTAATGGCCCTATAGATTGCTCCATAAGTATAATGGCCCCATAGATTGCTCCATGCTGCAATGGCCCTATAGATTGCTCCATAAGTATAATGGCCCCATAGATTGCTCCATGCTGCATAATGGCCCCATAGATTGCTCCATGCTGCATAATGGCCCCATAGATTGCTCCATGCTGCATAATGGCCCCATAGATTGCTCCGTGCTGTAATGGCCCCATAGATTGCTCCATGCTGTATAATGGCCCCATAGATTGCTCCATACTGTATAATGGCTCCATAGATTGCTCCATGCTGTATAATGGCCCTATAGATTGCTCCATGCTGCATAATGGCTCCATAGATTGTTCCATGCTGTAATGGCCCCATAGATTGTTCCATGCTGTAATGGCCCCATAGATTGTTCCATGCTGTATAATGGCCCCATAGATTGCTCCATAAGTATAATGGCCCCATAGATTGCTCCATGCTGTAATGGCCCTATAAATTGCTCCATGCTGCATAATGGCTCCATAGATTGCTCCATACTGTATAATGGCCCCATAGATTGCTCCATAAGTATAATGACCCTATAGATTGCTCCATGCTGTATAATGGCCCCATAGATTGCTCCATGCTGTATAATGGCCCCATAGATTGCTCCATGCTGTATAATGGCCCCATAGATTGCTCCATGCTGTATAATGGCCCCATAGATTGCTCCATGCTGTATAATGGCCGCATAGATTGCTCTATGCTGTAATGGCCCTATAGATTGCTCCATGCTGTATAATGGCCCCATAGATTGCTCCATGCTGTAATGGCCCGATAGATTGCTCCATAAGTATAATGGCCCTATAGATTGCTCCATGCTCCATAATGGCCCCATAGATTGCTCCATACTGCATAATGGCTCCATAGATTGCTCCGTACTGTATAATGTCCCTGTAGATTGCTCCATAAGTATAATGGCCCTATAGATTGCTCTATAAGTATAATAACCCCATAGATTGCTCCATGCTGTATAATGGCTCCATAGATTGGCTCCATGCTGTAATGGTCCTATAGATTGCTCCATAAGTATAATGGCCCCATAGATTGCTCCATGCTGTATAATGGCCCCATAGATTGCTCCATACTGTATAATGGCCCCATAGATTGCTGCATGCTGTAATGGCCCTATAGATTGCTCCATAAGTATAATGGCCCCATAGATTGCTCCCTACTGTATAATGGCCCCATAGATTGCTCCATGCTGTATTATGGCCCCATAGATTGCTCCATGTTGTAATGGCTCCATAGATTGTTCCATGCTGCATAATGGCTCCATAGATTGCTCCATGCTGTAATGGCCCCATAGATTGTTCCATGCTGTAATGGCCCTATAGATTGCTCCATAAGGATAATGGCCCCATAGATTGCTCCATGCTGTATAAAGGTCCCATAGATTGCTCCATGCTGTATAAAGGTCCCATAGATTGCTCCATGCTGTATAATGGCCCCATAGATTGCTCCCTACTGTATAATGGCCCCATAGATTGCTCCATAAGTATAATGGCCCTATAGATTGCTCCATAAGTATAATGGCCCCATAGATTGCTCCATGCGGTAATGGCCCCATAGATTGCTCCATGCGGTAATGGCCCCATAGATTGCTCCATGCGGAAATGGCCCCATAGATTGCTCCATGCGGTAATGGCCCCATAGATTGCTCCATGCGGTAATGGCCCCATAGATTGCTCCATAAGTATAATGGCCCCATAGATTGCTCCATAAGTATAATGGCCCCATAGATTGCTCCATGCGGTAATGGCCCCATAGATTGCTCCATGCGGTAATGGCCCCATAGATTGCTCCATGCGGTAATGGCCCCATAGATTGCTCCATGCGGCAATGGCCCCATAGATTGCTCCATGCGGTAATGGCCCCATAGATTGCTCCATGCGGTAATGGCCCCATAGATTGCTCCATGCGGTAATGGCCCCATAGATTGCTCCATGCGGTAATGGCCCCATAGATTGCTCCATGCGGTAATGGCCCCATAGATTGCTCCATGCGGTAATGGCCCCATAGATTGCTCCATGCGTATAATGGCCCCATAGATTGCTCCATAAGTATAATGGCCCCATAGATTGCTCCATGCTGCAATGGCCCCATAGATTGCTCCATGCTGCAATGGCCCCATAGATTGCTCCATAAGTATAATGGCCCCATAGATTGCTCCATGCTGTAAAGGCCCTATAGATTGCTCCATAAGTATAATGGGCCCATAGATTGCTCCATAAGTATAATGGGCCCATAGATTGCTCCATAAGTATAATGGGCCCATAGATTGCTCCATGCTGTATAATGGCATCATAGATTGCTCCATGCTGTTTAATGGCCCCATAGATTGCTCCATGCTGTAATAGCACCATAGATTGCTCCATAAGTATAATGGCCCCATAGATTGCTCCATGCTGTAATGGCCCTATACATTGCTCCATGTCGTAATGGCCCTATAGATTGCTCCATGCTGTATAATGGCCCCATAGATTGCTCCATGCTGTAATGGCCCTATAGATTGCTCCATTAGTCTAATGGCCCCATAGATTGCTCTATGCTGTATAATGGCCCCATAGATTGCTCCCTACTGTATAATGGCCCCATAGATTGCTCCCTACTGTATAATGGCCCCATAGATTGCTCCCTGCTGTATAATGGCCCCATAGATTGCTCCATGCTGTATAATGGCCCCATAGATTGCTCCATAAGTATAATGGCCCCATAGATTGTTCCATGCTGTAATGGCCCTATAAATTGCTCCATGCTGCATAATGGCCCCATAGATTGCTCCATACTGCATAATGGCTCCATAGATTGCTTCATACTGTATAATGGCCCTATAGATTGCTCCATAAGTATAATGGCCTCATAGATTGCTCCATAAGTATAATGGCCCTACAGATTGCTCCATAAGTATAATGGCCCCATAGATTGCTCCATAAGTATAATGGCCCCATAGATTGCTCCATGCTGTATAATGGCCCCATAGATTGCTCCATGCTGTATAATGGCCCCATAGCTTGCTCCATGCTGTATAATGGCCCCATAGATTGCTCCATGCTGTAATGGCCCTATAGATTGCTCCACAAGTATAATGGCCCCATAGATTGCTCCATGCTGTAATGGCCCCATAGATTGCCCCATGCTGTATAATGGCCCCATAGATTGCCCCATGCTGTATAATGGCCCCATAGATTTCTCCCTACTGTATAATGGCCCCATAGACTGCTCCATACTGTATAATGGCCCCATATATTGCTCCATGCTGTAATGGCCCTATAGATTGCTCCATAAGTATAATGGCCCCATAGATTACTCCATGCTGTATAATGGCCCCATAGATTGCTTCATAAGTATAATGGCCCCATAGATTGCTCCATGCTGTAATGGCCCCACAGATTGCTCCATGCTGTAATGGCCCTATAGATTGCTCCAGAAGTATAATGGCCCCATAGATTGCTCCTTGCTGTAATGGCCCTATAGATTCCTCCATGCTGCATAATGGCCCCATAGATTGCTCCATACTGCATAATGGTTCCATAGATTGCTTCATAAGTATAATGGCCCCATAGATTGCTCCATGCTGCTTAATGGCCCCATAGATTGCTCCATGCTGCTTAATGGCCCCATAGATTGCTCCATGCTGTATAATGGCTCCATAGATTGCTCCATGCTGCATAATGGCTCCATAGATTGCTCCATGCTGTAATGGCCCCATAGGTTGCTCCATACTGTATAATGACCCTATAGATTGCTCCATAAGTATAATGGCCCTATAGATTGCTTCATAAGTATAATGGCCCCATAGATTGCTCCATGCTGTATAATGGCCCCATAGATTGCTCCATGCTGTATAATGGCCCCATAGATTGCTCCATGGTGTATAATGGCCCCATAGATTGCTCCATGCTGTAATGGCCCTATAGATTGCTCCAGAAGTATAATGGCCCCATAGATTGCTCCAGAAGTATAATGGCCCCATAGATTGCTCCTTGCTGTAATGGCCCTATAGATTCCTCCATGCTGCATAATGGCCCCATAGATTGCTCCATACTGCATAATGGTTCCATAGATTGCTCCATACTGTATAATGGTCCCATAGATTGCTCCATAAGTATAATGGCCCTATAGATTGGTCCATAAGTATAATGTCCCCATAGATTGCTCCATAAGTATAATGGCCCCATAGATTGCTCCATGGTGTATAATGGCCCTATAGATTGCTCCATGCTGTAATGGCCCTATAGATTGCTTCATAAGTATAATGGCCCCATAGATTGCTCCATGCTGTAATGGCCCTATAGATTGCTCCATAAGTATAATGGCCCCATAGATTGCTCTATGCTGTAATGGCCCCATAGATTGCTCCATGCTGTATAATGGCCCCATAGATTGCTCCATGCTGTAATGGCCCCACAGATTGCTCCATAAGTATAATGGCCCCATAGATTGCTCCATGCTGTATAATGGCCTCATAGATTGCTCCATGCTGTATAATGGCCCCATAGATTGCTCCATAAGTATAATGGCCCCATAGATTGCTCCATGCTGTATAATGGCTCCATAGATTGCTCCATGCTGTATAATGGCCCTATAGATTGCTCCATGCTGCATAATGGCTCCATAGATTGCTCCATGCTGTAATGGCCCCATAGGTTGCTCCATACTGTATAATGACCCTATAGATTGCTCCATAAGTATAATGGCCCTATAGATTGCTTCATAAGTATAATGGCCCCATAGATTGCTCCCTACTGTATAATGGCCCCATAGATTGCTCCATGCTGTATAATGGCCCCATAGATTGCTCCCTACTGTATAATGGCCCCATAGATTGCTCCATGCTGTATAATGGCCCCATAGATTGCTCCATGCTGTATAATGGCCCCATAGATTGCTCCATGCTGTAATGGCCCCATAGATTGCTCCATGCTGTATAATGGCCCCATAGATTGCTGCATGCTGTAATGGCCCTATAGATTGCTCCATAAGTATAATGGCCCCATAGATTGCTCCCTACTGTATAATGGCCCCATAGATTGCTCCATGCTGTATTATGGCCCCATAGATTGCTCCATGTTGTAATGGCTCCATAGATTGTTCCATGCTGCATAATGGCTCCATAGATTGCTCCATGCTGTAATGGCCCCATAGATTGTTCCATGCTGTAATGGCCCTATAGATTGCTCCATAAGGATAATGGCCCCATAGATTGCTCCATGCTGTATAAAGGTCCCATAGATTGCTCCATGCTGTATAAAGGTCCCATAGATTGCTCCATGCTGTATAATGGCCCCATAGATTGCTCCCTACTGTATAATGGCCCCATAGATTGCTCCATAAGTATAATGGCCCTATAGATTGCTCCATAAGTATAATGGCCCCATAGATTGCTCCATGCGGTAATGGCCCCATAGATTGCTCCATGCGGTAATGGCCCCATAGATTGCTCCATGCGGAAATGGCCCCATAGATTGCTCCATGCGGTAATGGCCCCATAGATTGCTCCATGCGGTAATGGCCCCATAGATTGCTCCATAAGTATAATGGCCCCATAGATTGCTCCATAAGTATAATGGCCCCATAGATTGCTCCATGCGGTAATGGCCCCATAGATTGCTCCATGCGGTAATGGCCCCATAGATTGCTCCATGCGGTAATGGCCCCATAGATTGCTCCATGCGGCAATGGCCCCATAGATTGCTCCATGCGGTAATGGCCCCATAGATTGCTCCATGCGGTAATGGCCCCATAGATTGCTCCATGCGGTAATGGCCCCATAGATTGCTCCATGCGGTAATGGCCCCATAGATTGCTCCATGCGGTAATGGCCCCATAGATTGCTCCATGCGTATAATGGCCCCATAGATTGCTCCATAAGTATAATGGCCCCATAGATTGCTCCATGCTGCAATGGCCCCATAGATTGCTCCATGCTGCAATGGCCCCATAGATTGCTCCATAAGTATAATGGCCCCATAGATTGCTCCATGCTGTAAAGGCCCTATAGATTGCTCCATAAGTATAATGGGCCCATAGATTGCTCCATAAGTATAATGGGCCCATAGATTGCTCCATAAGTATAATGGGCCCATAGATTGCTCCATGCTGTATAATGGCATCATAGATTGCTCCATGCTGTTTAATGGCCCCATAGATTGCTCCATGCTGTAATAGCACCATAGATTGCTCCATAAGTATAATGGCCCCATAGATTGCTCCATGCTGTAATGGCCCTATACATTGCTCCATGTCGTAATGGCCCTATAGATTGCTCCATGCTGTATAATGGCCCCATAGATTGCTCCATGCTGTAATGGCCCTATAGATTGCTCCATTAGTCTAATGGCCCCATAGATTGCTCTATGCTGTATAATGGCCCCATAGATTGCTCCCTACTGTATAATGGCCCCATAGATTGCTCCCTACTGTATAATGGCCCCATAGATTGCTCCCTACTGTATAATGGCCCCATAGATTGCTCCATGCTGTATAATGGCCCCATAGATTGCTCCATAAGTATAATGGCCCCATAGATTGTTCCATGCTGTAATGGCCCTATAAATTGCTCCATGCTGCATAATGGCCCCATAGATTGCTCCATACTGCATAATGGCTCCATAGATTGCTTCATACTGTATAATGGCCCTATAGATTGCTCCATAAGTATAATGGCCTCATAGATTGCTCCATAAGTATAATGGCCCTACAGATTGCTCCATAAGTATAATGGCCCCATAGATTGCTCCATAAGTATAATGGCCCCATAGATTGCTCCATGCTGTATAATGGCCCCATAGATTGCTCCATGCTGTATAATGGCCCCATAGCTTGCTCCATGCTGTATAATGGCCCCATAGATTGCTCCATGCTGTAATGGCCCTATAGATTGCTCCACAAGTATAATGGCCCCATAGATTGCTCCATGCTGTATAATGGCCCCATAGATTGCCCCATGCTGTATAATGGCCCCATAGATTTCTCCCTACTGTATAATGGCCCCATAGACTGCTCCATACTGTATAATGGCCCCATATATTGCTCCATGCTGTAATGGCCCTATAGATTGCTCCATAAGTATAATGGCCCCATAGATTACTCCATGCTGTATAATGGCCCCATAGATTGCTTCATAAGTATAATGGCCCCATAGATTGCTCCATGCTGTAATGGCCCCACAGATTGCTCCATGCTGTAATGGCCCTATAGATTGCTCCAGAAGTATAATGGCCCCATAGATTGCTCCTTGCTGTAATGGCCCTATAGATTCCTCCATGCTGCATAATGGCCCCATAGATTGCTCCATACTGCATAATGGTTCCATAGATTGCTTCATAAGTATAATGGCCCCATAGATTGCTCCATGCTGCTTAATGGCCCCATAGATTGCTCCATGCTGCTTAATGGCCCCATAGATTGCTCCATGCTGTATAATGGCTCCATAGATTGCTCCATGCTGCATAATGGCTCCATAGATTGCTCCATGCTGTAATGGCCCCATAGGTTGCTCCATACTGTATAATGACCCTATAGATTGCTCCATAAGTATAATGGCCCTATAGATTGCTTCATAAGTATAATGGCCCCATAGATTGCTCCATGCTGTATAATGGCCCCATAGATTGCTCCATGCTGTATAATGGCCCCATAGATTGCTCCATGGTGTATAATGGCCCCATAGATTGCTCCATGCTGTAATGGCCCTATAGATTGCTCCAGAAGTATAATGGCCCCATAGATTGCTCCAGAAGTATAATGGCCCCATAGATTGCTCCTTGCTGTAATGGCCCTATAGATTCCTCCATGCTGCATAATGGCCCCATAGATTGCTCCATACTGCATAATGGTTCCATAGATTGCTCCATACTGTATAATGGTCCCATAGATTGCTCCATAAGTATAATGGCCCTATAGATTGGTCCATAAGTATAATGTCCCCATAGATTGCTCCATAAGTATAATGGCCCCATAGATTGCTCCATGGTGTATAATGGCCCTATAGATTGCTCCATGCTGTAATGGCCCTATAGATTGCTTCATAAGTATAATGGCCCCATAGATTGCTCCATGCTGTAATGGCCCTATAGATTGCTCCATAAGTATAATGGCCCCATAGATTGCTCTATGCTGTAATGGCCCCATAGATTGCTCCATGCTGTATAATGGCCCCATAGATTGCTCCATGCTGTAATGGCCCCACAGATTGCTCCATAAGTATAATGGCCCCATAGATTGCTCCATGCTGTATAATGGCCTCATAGATTGCTCCATGCTGTATAATGGCCCCATAGATTGCTCCATAAGTATAATGGCCCCATAGATTGCTCCATGCTGTATAATGGCTCCATAGATTGCTCCATGCTGTATAATGGCCCTATAGATTGCTCCATGCTGCATAATGGCTCCATAGATTGCTCCATGCTGTAATGGCCCCATAGGTTGCTCCATACTGTATAATGACCCTATAGATTGCTCCATAAGTATAATGGCCCTATAGATTGCTTCATAAGTATAATGGCCCCATAGATTGCTCCCTACTGTATAATGGCCCCATAGATTGCTCCATGCTGTATAATGGCCCCATAGATTGCTCCCTACTGTATAATGGCCCCATAGATTGCTCCATGCTGTATAATGGCCCCATAGATTGCTCCATGCTGTATAATGGCCCCATAGATTGCTCCATGCTGTAATGGCCCCATAGATTGCTCCATGCTGTATAATGGCCCCATAGATTGCTCCATGCTGTATAATGGCCCCATAGATTGCTCCATGCTGTATAATGGCCCCATAGATTGCTCCATGCTGTATAATGGCCCCATAGATTGCTCCATGCTGTATAATGGCCCCATAGATTGCTCCATGCTGTATAATGGCCCCATAGATTGCTCCATGCTGTATAATGGCCCCATAGATTGCTCCATGCTGTATAATGGCCCCATAGATTGCTCCATGCTGTATAATGGCCCCATAGATTGCTCCATGCTGTATAATGGCCCCATAGATTGCTCCATGCTGTATAATGGCCCCATAGATTGCTCCATGCTGTAATGGCCCCATAGATTGCTCCATAAGTAGAATGGACCCATAGATTGCTCCCTGCTGTAATGGCCCCATAGATTGCTCCCTGCTGTAATGGCCCCATAGATTGCTCCATGCTGTATAATGGCCCCATAGATTGCTCCATGCTGTATAATGGCCCCATAGATTGCTCCATGCTGTATAATGGCCCCATAGATTGCTCCATGCTGTAATGGCCCCACAGATTGCTCCATAAGTATAATGGCCCCATAGATTGCTCCATGCTGTATAATGGCCCCATAGATTGCTCCATGCTGTAATGGCCTCATAGATTGCTCCATGCTGTATAATGGCCCCATAGATTGCTCCATAAGTATAATGGCCCTATAGATTGCTTCATAAGTATAATGGCCCCATAGATTGCTCCCTACTGTATAATGGCCCCATAGATTGCTCCATGCTGTATAATGGCCCCATAGATTGCTCCATGCTGTATAATGGCCCCATAGATTGCTCCATGCTGTATAATGGCCCCATAGATTGCTCCATGCTGTATAATGGCCCCATAGATTGCTCCATGCTGTATAATGGCCCCATGGATTGCTCCATGCTGTATAATGGCCCCATAGATTGCTCCATGCTGTATAATGGCCCCATAGATTGCTCCATGCTGTATAATGGCCCCATAGATTGCTCCATGCTGTATAATGGCCCCATAGATTGCTCCATGCTGTATAATGGCCCCATAGATTGCTCCATGCTGTATAATGGCCCCATAGATTGCTCCATGCTGTATAATGGCCCCATAGATTGCTCCATGCTGTATAATGGCCCCATAGATTGCTCCATGCTGTATAATGGCCCCATAGATTGCTCCATGCTTTATAATGGCCCCATAGATTGCTCCATGCTGTATAATGGCCCCATAGATTGCTCCATGCTGTATAATGGCCCCATAGATTGCTCCATGCTGTAATGGCCCCATAGATTGCTCCATAAGTAGAATGGACCCATAGATTGCTCCCTGCTGTAATGGCCCCATAGATTGCTCCCTGCTGTAATGGCCCCATAAATTGCTCCCTGCTGTAATGGCCCCATAGATTGCTCCCTGCTGTAATGGCCCCATAGATTGCTCCCTGCTGTAATGGCCCCATAGATTGCTCCATGCTGTAATGGCCCCATAGATTGCTCCATGCTGTAATGGCCCCATAGATTGCTCCATGCTGTAATGGCCCCATAGATTGCTCCATGCTGTAATGGCCCCATAGATTGCTCCATGCTGTAATGGCCCCATAGATTGCTCCATGCTGTAATGGCCCCATAGATTGCTCCATGCTGTAATGGCCCCATAGATTGCTCCATAAGTGTAATGGCCCCATAGATTGCTCCATAAGTGTAATGGCCCCATAGATTGCTCCATGCTGTATAATGGCCCCATAGATTGCTCCATGCTGTATAATGGCCCCATAGATTGCTCCATGCTGTATAATGGCCCCATAGATTGCTCCATGCTGTATAATGGCCCCATAGATTGCTCCATGCTGTATAATGGCCCCATAGATTGCTCCATGCTGTATAATGGCCCCATAGATTGCTCCATGCTGTATAATGGCCCCATAGATTGCTCCATGCTGTGTAATGGCCCCATAGATTGCTCCATGCTGTGTAATGGCCCCATAGATTGCTCCATGCTGTATAATGGCCCTATAGATTGCTCCATGCTGTATAATGGCCCAATAGTTTGCATTATACTTATGGATTGCTAGATAAGACAGAGGGCGCACGGTAGTGACGACAGACTCCGAAGACGCTGAAGACACAGGAGTTGCTGGGAACGGGAGAGGTAAGTATTTGAGGAGGGGGCCCCGATGCCAGCGCGCAAGGTAGGACTGGCCTTGTGTGATAGCTGGAAAAATTCCCGGTGGGCCCCGATGAGAGAGTGAGAGAATTGGTAGCGGAGGCTCTTAAAAAGTGCGGGCCCTTTAAAAGCGCAGCCGAAGGAAATGTAGCGTCGCGTGCGGCGCTCATACTATTCAGTGGTGACAGCGGGTGACGCGCATAGTCACATGACTGAGGACGTGTTCTTGGTGGGCGGTGACACGCACCGCGCTCTGCTTTGCCGCTGGTGGCTGGCAGTGGTGTGTTGTCAGGTGACACGCGACGTCGCGCTCTCCTCTCGCTGCTCCCCTGCCGGCTTTTGATACGCCGACGCCGCGCTCTGCTCTCCAGTCCCGGCTCCTGCTCCCTTGGAATTGGCCTTGTAACACCGGCTCCCGTCCGGGTATGGAACACCGCACCAGCACCGCGCACCGCCCTCTTCTCTCCTGCTCTCTTGCCTTTTAAGCCGGCTCCTGGGCTGAGTATGCGGTGACCAGCACTCTGCTCTCTCACCATCACCCTGGAAACAAGGCTGCAGGTCTGGCTACAGCTCTCCCTGCTTCAACTTCAAGTCAAGTGCAATATCCACGTTTTTCTGGGTGAGTGTTCCCAGCATTGGTCATCATCCATATATGGAGGGGTCGCAGGCTGGTCACATGGGGACATGGATGGGGACATGGGTCTGAAGGGGGGGCTGGTTGGACCCATGGGGACATGGATGGGGACATGGGTCTGAAGGGGGGGCTGGATGGACCCATGAGGACATGGATGGGGACATGGGGCTGAAGGGGGGGCTGGCTGGACCCATGGGGACATGGGGCTGAAGGGGAGGGGGCTGGCTGGGCCCATGGGAACATGGATGGGGACATGGGGCTGAAGGGGGGCTGGCTAGACCCATGGGGACATGGGGCTGAAGGGGGGGGGGCTGACTGGACCCATGGGGACATGGGGCTGGCTGGCTGGATCCATGGGGACATGGATGGGGATATGGGGCTGAAGGGGGGGCTGGCTGGACCCATGGGGATATGGATGGGGACATGGGGCTGAAGGGGGGGCTGGCTGGACCCATGGGGACATGGGGCTGAAGGGGGGCTGGCTGGACGCATGGGAGACATATGGATGGAGGCACGGGGCTGAAGGGGGGGCTGGCTGGAGCCATGGGGAGACATATGGATGGAGGCATGGGGCTGAAAGGGGGGGGCTGGTTGGACGCATAAGGGGACACATGGTGGTGAAGGGGGCCAAGTTGGGGACCTGGATGGACACATGGAGGTGAAGGGGGGCAAGCTGGACACATTGGGACCTGGATGGACACATGGAGGTGAAGGGCAGCAAGCTGGACACATGGGGACCTGGATGGACACATGGAGGTGAAGGGCGGCAAGCTGGACACATGGGGTCCTGGATAGATATATGAGGTGGGGTGGGATGCATATATGAGTGGGACAGGATGGATATATGAAGGGGGGCAGGCTGGACACATGGAGGCCCGGATGGATATATGGGAGAGGCAGGCTGGACACATGGAGACCAGAATGAATACATGGGGGGGGGGGTCAGGATGGATAGATGGGGGGCCACGCTGGACAAGGGACTTTATTACTGTTTAGGGGCCAGATTGAGGAACTTTATTAGTTTATGATGGCGAGTGGGGAACATTATTACTTTAGAGTCCAATTAGGGACATTATTACTTCTGTAATATAATTTTATTTTTAGGAAACTGTTTTCCGTAAGAGGGGACAAAAGGGGGGTCCTGTTACTGTGCAGGGCGCCACTATGTCGCTTTATTTCTTCAACTGGTGTAGTGTAGAAGCCTGGGGAAAAGTGGGAATGTGCTCTAAAAGAGATCAGTTATTGATAACTGTGTGTTATTTTCTGCAGAGATGATTCCTGGCTGGAAGAAGTGATGGTGGACTGTGCCAGATGAGGAAAAGCGAAGATGAAGAACTTCACCTAGAGACATCACTGGTGAGTCAGTGTATTACTGTACACTTACACTATATAGTATATACAGAGCTCCTGTGTATGTCACTGGTGACCAGTGTATTACCTATACACTATATACAGAGCTCCTGTGTATAATGTCACTCGTGATAACTGTATTACCTGTACACTACATACAGAGCTCCTGTGTATAATGTCACCGGTGATCACTGTATTACATGTACACTGACACTATATACAGAGATCCTGTTTATATTGTCACTGGGGATCACTGTATTACCTGTACACTGACACTATATACAGAGCTCATATGTATAGTGACAGTGTTAGTATTGTGGTTTGTATTCCTGATCAGTATTGTATTATTTGGTCACTATGTTGTGGTAATATGTGGTCTGGTCATGGTGTGGTGATATTTGTCCCTTTTGTATGTGATATTATTGGTGTTGTTATAGTGGATTATGTTGTGTATGGCGGTCATTTGTTCTCGCTGAGATTACCTAGGAAAAGATTTTTTTCCATGAGGCCACGGCTTCACTATCAGTATTTGGTCAGTATTTTTTCTCAGTAGTGAGAGCCAAAAGCAGGAGTGGGTGATAAATCCAGAATTGGTGACTTGTTTCTATTCTACCTTTTCTCTGATTGTTCCTCACCTGGTTTTGGCTCCCACTCCTGAGAAAAAATCCTGACTGAATACTGATAGTGGGGCTGTGGCCTTAGAGATGAAATACTTGGAGCAGAGCGTCAGAGATGCACTCACAGGGGTTCTCCGGGGAGAACAAGTAATCCCCTCTCCACAGGATAAGTGATAACTTATTGATTGGTGGGGGTCTGACTGCTGGGACCTGCAGCGATCGGCAGACTGTGGAGCTTTTCTCCCCATTACACTGGAGCTCATGTGCGACTCGACCACTGATCCATTCATTCCCTCAGAGGCTGCGAGCGCTGCTCTTTTTTGGAAGCCCCCAAGAGAAAGAATGAGGCTGTGGTCAGACGTCCCACCTGTCGCTGCATTTTAAATGGGGATAAGTGTCCTGTCAGGGATAAAACTTCCCCATTCTTCCAATCAATAAGTGATCACCTATCCTGTGTAGCCCATGAATCTGTGATGACTTGTTTTAACCAAAGAAGCCCTTTCATGCAAACTACAGAAATTGTCCATCCCTGTTGTAGTCTGTGCAGAGTAGATGTGAGGAGCCGCCGGTCACTGCTCCACTATAACAGGGAGAGCAGAGAAGAGAGATCTGCATATTGCTGGAGGTGGCCCCTAGAGTCAGTGTCCCCTGTGGGCCCCAGACACCCCAGTCCGACCCTGCTGACATCTGATTAAGGCCTAAGGCCCCGTTCACATGTCAGGTTTTAATCAGTGTTTTTTTTCTAATTTTCATCTGATTTTGGTCAGTGTCAGTTTTTCTCCTCAGTGGGGCATATTTTTTTATATGTAAAGTAAAAAGCTAAAGGTTTCCTCGCCTCGCTTGCCCGGCCTATAGACACTGGAAAACAAGCAGTACAGGCAACATGGTTGGTTCTGTCCATTTTTCTGACAGACTCGTTGACTTCAATAGATGATCTTTATCTACAAATCGGATGAAAATCGGACCGGTCTCAGTTCTGATTTGCAGATCAATCGTCCACAATAAATAGAGCTGTAAACCTGTCCCCGGTCTATAACGGAGCATATTCTACCTGTTAGAGAAATAACCAGACGTGAAAAGAGCCATGTGCTATTCTTACAGGGAAGGGGCCACGATTTTATGTTTTGTATTAATAATTATGTAATCAATTATTTTTAATACAAAATTAAATGTACCACTTTATTAGTTTTTTATTTATTTTTACATTGGCCACTAGGGGCTGCCATTTTTATTTGGGGGGGTGTGTAAGAAGCGCTCTTACACACCTCATTTACGGCAGCCCTGGCCATAAGAGACAGTAGTCTGTCACCGACCCTTTCTCTAACATTAGAGGCCGCTCCTCCTGCCTTTAGCTGTGACCTGGGCACGCCCCCTTGGCTGTTCAGGTCGCAGCCGTGGGAGGAGATTTCAGCCATCTTTGTGGAGCCTGCAGTGTAAGCTGTACATTCCCCCTGTCGTCGCACGCACTGCTCAGTCAGAGCATGCCATGACAGGAACTGCCGGGGAGGAAATGCCTAGGAGTGGACGTCCCGAGTGAGTATCTGCAGCGGCGCCGTGCGGTGATCTCAGCCTCTCAGCTGTTATCACCGCCGACATCTTCAGGCAACACAGACACAGCGCTGCGTGGGAACGTGGAAGGTGAGTAGAAGCGTTTATTTTGTTTTTTTTCCCTTCGCATTGAATATATGGGGGCATATACCCACCAGGATGGAGGAGGAGGCATATACCCACCAGGATGGATGGAGGGGGGGGCATATACCCACCAGGATGGATGGAGGGGGGGGGGGCATATACCCACCAGGATGGATGGAGGGGGGGGGGGGCATATACCCACCAGGATGGATGGAGGGGGGGGGCATATACCCACCAGGATGGATGGAGGGGGGGGCATATACCCACCAGGATGGATGGAGGGGGGGGCATATACCCACCAGGATGGATGGAGGGGGGGGGGCATATACCCACCAGGATGGATGAGGGGGGGGGCATATACCCACCAGGATGGATGGAGGGGGGGGGCATATACCCACCAGGATGGATGGAGGGGGGGGGGCATATACCCACCAGGATGGATGGAGGGGGGGGGCATATACCCACCAGGATGGAGGGGGGGGGCATATACCCACCAGGATGGAGGGGGGGGCATATACCCACCA
Organism: Phyllobates terribilis; assembly: GCF_046119375.1. NCBI lineage: Eukaryota > Metazoa > Chordata > Amphibia > Anura > Dendrobatidae > Phyllobates > Phyllobates terribilis. The sequence goes on from NW_027363077.1 coordinate 1,338,998, forward strand.
GGATGGAGGGGGGGCATATACCCACCAGGATGGAGGGGGGGCATATACCCACCAGGATGGATGTAGGGGGGGGGCATATACCCACCAGGATGGATGGAGTGGGGGGGCATATACCCACCAGGATGGATGGAGGGGGGCATATACTTACCGGGATGGATGGAGGGGCATATACATCTACCGAGGATGGATGGGGGTGTGTGACGCCTAGCTGCGCTTGGTATCACAGATCCTAGCAGGGTGTATTGATGGATTCCTCCACAAGAGGCCCCCATAACCATTCACACATCTCCACCTTCCACCTCAGACCATCAGAGGGAGCCCGTTAGGGATAGATATATAAGGGAAGGTGGAGCCAGGCAGCAGTTAGTCTAGACTGGAGTCGACAGAAAGCAAACCTGTTGAGAGAGCTCCTGCAGTGCAAAAGCCTGAGAGAGGTCAGTCTGCAGTGGAGCACGTTCTAGACTCAGTTGTAGCTCAGAGAGGTGAGCTTTAGGTGTGCCGGCGCCATAAGATCGGTGAAGCGCCGCAAGCTGCCGTTAGTGTGTATAGCCTAGTGAGGGCCCGAGTAGGCCGAAGGCGAGTGGAGAGTTAATACATAGGGGGCAGAGGAGCTTAACTAGCTCACCCCGAAGAAGCAGTTACCGGACATCGGGTCCGAAGCTTACCGGGATCTCCACGACCCAGTAAGATATAACCAGAATCCCTGGAGAACTACAAGTCCCAGTATTGCAAAAGTGCTGATACGTAATAGAGCCAGGAGACACATAGGCCCCTTAAGTCGGGAGCGTGTAATCCAAGAAAAGGCCCTACCAGAAGGTCAGCCAGCGCAGGACAGAGACAAAGTTAGGCCTTGCTCCAGGAAGGTCAGAAACTTACTACGCAGAGGCAAGAAACAGGAGGCCCAAAACCCGCTCATTGGGGAGGATCCTGACGTGCACCCTTCACCCTACAGTGCTCTGGGACGTGCCTGAATTTCCATCAGTAAAAGGTACTGAAGTGACAATCGTGTCTGTCCCTGTCCCTGTTCTTGCTCTGACCCGGCTGGGTCTCTCCGTCCTGCTTTCCCCGTCCATACGCTGCCCTGAGGCCTAGCTCCACCTGTGGGAAGCTATACCATCGAGCTGCCTTATCACCGGCCTCAGTGGACTGCGCAGTGCTGGTGATCCTCACCAGAAACCACAGGTGGCGTCACAAACTCTTTTATAAACTTCACAAATCACCAACCCTTTTAAAGGAGCGACCCCAGGGTACAGGCCCGGGAGCCGACCACCGCGACATCCCTAAAGGCCCGGGTACCGAGTCATACCCATTCCCCTGGGCTAGTCAGGGGCATATAAACCTACCCAGCATGGATGGATGGAGGGGCATTTACACCTACCCAGGATGGATGGATGGAGGGGCATTTACACCTACCCAGGATGGATGGATGAATGAAGGGGCATATACACCTACCCAGGATGGATGGATGGAGGGGGCATCTACACCTAACCAGGTTGGATGGAGGGGCATATACACCTACCAGAATAGACTACCCAGGATGGATGGATGGAGGGGCATCTACACCTAACCAGGATGGATGAATGGAGGGGGCATCTACACCTAACCAGGTTGGATGGAGGGGCATATACACCTACCAGAATAGACTACCCAGGATGGATGGAGGGGCATCTACACCTACCCAGGATGGATGGAGGGGCAAATACTCCTACACTTGATGGATGGAGGGGGCATATACACCTACCCAGGATGGATGGATGGCTGGAGGGGCATATACAGCTACCCAGGATGGATGGAGGGGCCGATACACCTACCCAGGATGGATGGATGGAGGGGAATATACACCTACCCAGGATGGAAGGGCATATACACCTACCCAGGATGGATGGATGGAGGGGCATATACACCTACCCAGGATGGATGGAGGGGCAAATACTCCTACACTGGATGGACGGAGGGGCATATACACCTACCCAGGATGGATGGATGGAGGGGCATATACACCTACCCAGGATGGATGGATGGAAGAATGGATGGAGGGGTATTCGCATCTACCATGGATGGATGGAGGGGCATCTACACCTACCCAGGATGGATTGATGGATGGAGGGGCATCTACACCTACCCAGAGTGGATGGATGGAGGGGCATTTACACCTAGCCAGGATGGCTGGATGGAGGGGCATTTACACCTACCCAGGATGGATGGATGGATGAAGGGGCATATACACCTACCCAGGATGGATGGATGGATGGAGGGGCATCTACACTTAACCAGGATGGATGGATGGAGGGGCATTTACACCTACCCAGGATGGATGGAGGGGCATATACACCTACCCAGGATGGATGGATGGGCATATACACCTACCTAGGATGGATGGATGGAGGGGCATATACACCTACCCAGGATGGATGGAGGGGCAAATACTCCTACCCAGGATGGATGGAGGGGCATATACACCTACCCAGGATGGATGGAGGGGCATATACACCTACCCAGGATGGATGGAGGGGTATTCGCATCTACCATGGATGGATGGAGGGGCATCTACACCTACCCAGAGTGGATGGATGGAGGGGCATATACACCTACCAGAATAGACTGCTCAGGATGGATGGATGGATGGAGGGGCATCTATGCTTACCCAGTTTGGATGGATGGATGGATGGAGGTGCATATACACCTACCCAGGATGGATGGATGGAGAGGTATCTACACCTACCCAGGATGGATGGAATGAGGGGCATATACACCTACCCAGAATGGATGGATGGAGGGGCATCTACCCCTACCCACGATGGATGGAGGGGCATCTACACTTACGCAGGATGAATGGATGGATGGAAGGGCATCTACACCTACCCAGGATGGGTGGATGGATGGAGGGGCATCTAGACCTACCCAGGATGTATGGATGGATGGAGGGGCATCTACCCCTACCCACGATGGATGGAGGGGCATATACACCTACTCAGGATGGATGGATGGAGGGGCATATACACCTACCCAGGATGGATGGAGAGGCCGATACACCTACCCAGGATGGATGGAAGGGCATATTCACCTACCCAGGATGGATGGATGGAGGGGCATATACACCTACCGAGAATGGATGGATGGAGGGGCATATACACCTACCAGAATAGACTGCGCAGGATGGATGGATGGAGTGGTATCTACACCTTCTATGGATGGATGGAGGGGCATCTACACCTACCCAGGATGGATTGATGGATGGAGGGGCATCTACACCTACCGAGAATGGACGAATGGAGGGGCATCTACACCTACCGAGAATGGATGGATGGAGGGGCATATACACCTACCCAGGATGGATGGATAGAGGGGCATATACACCTACCAGAATAGACTGCGCAGGATGGATGGATGGAGGGGCATCTACGCCTACCCAGAATGGATGGATGGATGAAGGGTCATATACACTCACCCAGGATGGATGGATGGAGGGGGAAATACACCTACTCAGGATGGATGGAGGGGCATATACACCTACCCAGGATGGATGGAGGGGCAAATACTCCTACCCAGGATGGATGGATGGATGGATGGAGGGGCATATACACCTACCAGAATAGACTACCCAGGATGGATGGAGGTGCATCTACGCAAACCCAGAATGGATGGATGAAGGGGCATATACACCTACCCAGATTGGATGGATGGATGGATGGATGGATGGAGGTGCATATACACCTACCCAGGATGGATGGATGGAAAGGTATCTACGCCTACCCAGGATGGATGGATGGAGGGGCATATACACCTACCCAGAATGGATGGATGGAGGGGCATATACACCTACCCAGAATGGATGGATGGAGGGGCATCTACCCCTACCCAGGATGGATGGATGGAGGGGCATCTACACTTACCCAGGATGAATGGATGGATGGAAGGGCATCTACACCTACCCAGGATGGGTGGATGGATGGAGGGGCATCTAGACCTACCCAGGATGTATGGATGGATGGAGGGGCATCTAGACCTACCCAGGATGTATGGATGGATGGAGGGGCATCTACACCTACCCAGGATGGATGGATGGATGGAGGGGCATCTACACCTACCCAGGATGAATAGATGGAGGGGCATCTACGCCTACCCAGAATGGATGGATGGAGGGGCATATACACCTACCCAGGATGGATTGATGGATGGAGGGGCATATACACCTACCCAGGATGGATGGAGGGGCATATACACCTACTCAGGATGGATGGATGGAGGGGCATATACACCTACTCTGGATGGATGGATAAAGGGGCATATACAGCTACCCAGGATGGATGGAGAGGCCGATACACCTACCCAGGATGGATGGAAGGGCATATTCACCTACCCAGGATGGATGGATGGAGGGGCATATACACCTACCCACTATGGATGGAGGGGCAAATACTCCTACCCAGGATGAATGGAGGGGCATATACACCTACCCAGGATGGATGGAGGGGCATAAACACCTACCCAGAATGGATGGATGGAGTGGTATCTACACCTACTATGGATGGATGGAGGGGCATCTACACCTACCCAGGATGGATTGATGGATGGAGGGGCATCTACACCTACCGAGAATGGACGAATGGAGGGGCATCTACACCTACCGAGAATGGACGAATGGAGGGGCATCTACACCTACCGAGAATGGATGGATGGAGGGGCATATACACCTACCCAGGATGGATGGATAGTGGGGCATATACACCTACCAGAATAGACTGCGCAGGATGGATGGATGGATGGAGGGGCATCTACGCCTACCCAGAATGGATGGATGGATGAAGGGTCATATACACCTACCCAGGATGGATGGAGGTGCAAATACTCCTACCCAGGATGGATGGATGGATGGAGGGGCATATACACCTACCAGAATAGACTACCCAGGATGGATGGAGGTGCATCTACGCAAACCCAGAATGGATGGATGAAGGGGCATATACACCTACCCAGATTGGATGGATGCATGCATGGATGGATGGATGGATGGATGGATGGAGGTGCATATACACCTACCCAGGATGGATGGATGGAAAGGTATCTACGCCTACCCAGCATGGATGGATGGATGGAGGGGCATATACACCTACCCAGAATGGATGGATGGAGGGAGGGGCATATACACCTACCCAGGATGGATGGATGGAGGGGCATATACACCTACCCAGGATGGATGGATAGTGGGGCATATACACCTACCAGAATAGACTGCGCAGGATGGATGGATGGATGGAGGGGCATCTACGCCTACCCAGAATGGATGAATGGATGAAGGGTCATATACACCTACCCAGGATGGATGGAGGTGCAAATACTCCTACCCAGGATGGATGGATGGATGGAGGGGCATATACACCTACCAGAATAGACTACCCAGGATGGATGGAGGTGCATCTACGCAAACCCAGAATGGATGGATGAAGGGGCATATACACCTACCCAGATTGGATGGATGCATGGATGGATGGATGGATGGATGGAGGTGCATATACACCTACCCAGGATGGATGGATGGAAAGGTATCTACGCCTACCCAGCATGGATGGATGGAGGGGCATATACACCTACCCAGAATGGATGGATGGAGGGAGGGGCATATACACCTACCCAGGATGGATGGATGGAGGGGCATCTACCCCTACCCAGGATGGATGGATGGAGGGGCATCTACCCCTACCCAGGATGGATGGATGGAGGGGCATCTACACTTGCCCCTCCATCCATCCATTCATCCTGGGTAAGTGTAGATGCCCCTCCATCCATCCATCCATCCTGGGTAGGTGTAGATGCCCCTCCATCCATCCATCCATTCATCCTGGGTATCTACACCTACCCAGGATGGGTGGATGGATGGAGGGGCATCTACACCTACCCAGGATGTATAGATGGATGGAGGGGCATCTACACCTACCCAGGATGGATGGATGGAGGGGCATCTACACCTACCCAGGATGGATGGATGGAGGGGCATCTACACCTTACCCGGGATGGATGGATGGAGGGGCATCTACACCTACCCAGGATGAATGGATGGAGGGTCATCTACGCCTACCCAGAATGGATGGATGGAGGGCATATACCCCTACCCAGGATGGATTGATGGATGGAGGGGCATCTACACCTACCCAGAATGGATGGATGGAGGGGCATCTACGCCTACCCAGAATGGATGGAGGGGCATATACACCTACCCAGAATGGATGAATGGAGGGGCATCTACGCCTACCCAGAATGGATGAATGGATGAAGGGTCATATACACCTACCCAGGATGGATGGAGGTGCAAATACTCCTACCCAGGATGGATGGATGGATGGAGGGGCATATACACCTACCAGAATAGACTACCCAGGATGGATGGAGGTGCATCTACGCAAACCCAGAATGGATGGATGAAGGGGCATATACACCTACCCAGATTGGATGGATGCATGGATGGATGGATGGATGGATGGAGGTGCATATACACCTACCCAGGATGGATGGATGGAAAGGTATCTACGCCTACCCAGCATGGATGGATGGAGGGGCATATACACCTACCCAGAATGGATGGATGGAGGGAGGGGCATATACACCTACCCAGGATGGATGGATGGAGGGGCATCTACCCCTACCCAGGATGGATGGATGGAGGGGCATCTACCCCTACCCAGGATGGATGGATGGAGGGGCATCTACACTTGCCCCTCCATCCATCCATTCATCCTGGGTAAGTGTAGATGCCCCTCCATCCATCCATCCATCCTGGGTAGGTGTAGATGCCCCTCCATCCATCCATCCATTCATCCTGGGTATCTACACCTACCCAGGATGGGTGGATGGATGGAGGGGCATCTACACCTACCCAGGATGTATAGATGGATGGAGGGGCATCTACACCTACCCAGGATGGATGGATGGAGGGGCATCTACACCTACCCAGGATGGATGGATGGAGGGGCATCTACACCTTACCCGGGATGGATGGATGGAGGGGCATCTACACCTACCCAGGATGAATGGATGGAGGGTCATCTACGCCTACCCAGAATGGATGGATGGAGGGCATATACCCCTACCCAGGATGGATTGATGGATGGAGGGGCATCTACACCTACCCAGAATGGATGGATGGAGGGGCATCTACGCCTACCCAGAATGGATGGAGGGGCATATACACCTACCCAGAATGGATGAATGGAGGGGCATCTACGCCTACCCAGAATGGATGGATGGAGGGGCATATACACCTACCCAGAATGGATGAATGGAGGGGCATATACACCTACCCAGAATGGATGGATGGAGGACCATATACACCTACCCAGGATGGATGGAGGGGCATCTACACCTACCCAGTATGGATGGATGGAGGGGCATCTACTCCTACCCAGGATGGATGGATGGAGGGGCATCTACTCCTACCCAAGATGGATGGATGGCGGGGCATATACACCTACCCAGGATGGATGGAGAAGCATATACACCTACCCAGGATGGATGGAGGGGCATGTATACCTACCCAGGATGGATGGATGGAGAGGCATCTACACCTACCCAGGATGGATGGATGGCGGGGCATATACACCTATCCAGGATGGACGGATGGGGACGCATGGATTCCACTCAGTATCAGCAGATTCTTGACAATAATGTTCAAGAATCAGTGATAAAGTTGAAGTTACGCAGGGGATGGATCTTTCAGCAAGACAATGATCCAAAACACGGCTCCAAATCTACTCAGGCATTCATACAGAGGAACAATTACAATGTTCTGGAATGGCCATCCCAGTCCCCAGACCTGAATATCATTGAACATCTGTGGGATCATTTGAAGAGGGCTGTCCATGCTCGGCGACCATCAAACTTAACTGAACTGGAATTGTTTTGTAAAGAGGAATGGTCAAAAATACCTTCATCCAGGATCCAGGAAATCATTAAAAGCTACAGGAAGCAACTAGAGGCTGTTATTTTTGCAAAAGGAGGATCTACTAAATATTAATGTCACTTTTCTGGTGAGGTGCCCATACTTATGCACCTGTCAAATTTTGTTTGAATGCAGATTGCACATTTTCTGTTAGTACAATAAACCTCATTTCAAGGCAGAAACATTACTGTGTCCAACAGTTATAACATGTATCAAACTGAAATAGCTGTTGCAAAAACACCAATTTTTATAAAACATTAAGCTTAAGATTAATAGGGGTGCCCAAACTTTTTCATATAACTGTATGTTCTAATTATTTTTTTAATATGAACTATTGGCACAATAGTCAATGAATGTGACCTTTTTTCAGTCTCTATAACTATATAATGGAATCTTACTTATGGGCTATCTACTTTGTTTTAGGTTTTAAGCGCCACTTCTCTGACCGGACTTCTGGAAAAACTTCAGGACAGCAATGTGCTTCTGGATAAAATCATGAAAGGGCTGAATGCCTATCTGGAGAAGAAGAGGCTTTTTTCCCACGGTATAGTCCTTTCACTTGTTGCAATGATTCTATATACTCCTTAAAGAAATTTTTTTTTTTCTTATTTAAACGCATTGAAATCATTTTTGTAATTGGATTTCATTAATAATTTTGCACTGTTTGCCTTCTATTGGCTCTGTGTTGCGCTGGCTATTGGACTTATTTTTAATCTGTCTTTTTTCAGCTCCTCTTAGCCGATTTATGACCACAGATCACATCAAAGCTGAATGTGCAGGAAACAAAAAGCCTAACGGTGCAACATTTTTAATGAAACTGAATTGTCGCAAATACTCGCAATTAAATGGGTATTCCCATCTCCAAGATCCTATCCCAATATGTAGTAGGCGTAGTAATAATAATATTAGCAAATACCTCCAATTAGAAGTGTAGTATAGTTCTTCTGATTCGCTATGTCGCTTTCCCCATGTGCAAGGCATTGCAGTAGCTTCGGTATCCATGGTTACGACCACTCATATAGTGACAGTTATTTGCTAGTGGTCGTAACCTAAGCTACTGCAATGCCCTGCACATGGGGTAAGCGACAAAGCAAATCAGAAGAACTATACTACACTTCTAATTGGAGGTATTTGCTAATATTATTATGACGCCTACTACATATTGGGGTAGAATCCTGGAGATGGGAATACACATTTCAGTTAAATAAAAAAAAGTTCCCAAAACTGGATAGCCCCTTTAAGCTAGACATACGCATCAGATATGAGATACCCGTGGTCTGAATGGTTATTTGGCTATTTCTTCTGACTCCCACATATTCTGCTGAACAGTCATGTGTTTTTAATGGGGAGAGAGGAGAAAGTCAGTACTGGACACCTCCGGCAGCGGGTTATCTCCCCTGAGAACCAAAAGACCGGGTATTGAAATCCCATCTGCCCGATCCTTCTGGCCCTGACATCCTCTATCGGGGGAGAGTCAGGAGACCCCCATACACATCAGTGGGTAGGCCGGTCCTGCTGCAATCGTCAGGTTTAAACTATTTTAATCCAATGTGTATGGGGACTGAATCTTTACTTTAAAGCTTTGCTTTTCTATTTTCTCACATAGACACTAATACAAATGGCGCCTGACCCAATACTTTAATGACATCTTTATCATATTGTGCATTTTCGCTTTAGCTTTTTCTTCCTGTCCAACGACGAAATGCTAGAAATTCTCTCTGAGACTAAAGATCCTCTGCGGGTCCAACCACATCTAAAGAAGGGCTTTGAAGGCATCGCAAAGCTGGAGTTCCTTCCTAACCTGGACATCAAAGCCATGTACAGCACCGAGGGGGAACGCGTAGAGCTCATCCAGACCATCTCCACCTCCGAGGCTCGGGGGGCCGTGGAGAAGTGGCTCATCCAAGGGGAAGATGTCATGTTAAGGAGCGTGCATGATGTTATTGCTCGGTCACGAATGGTACGGATCTACCTACAGACCAAAAGCATTAATTGGAACTAATCTAGTACTTTTATATTTGTATAAGATTATTTGGCGGCAGTGAATGATTTGTGGATGATGTATCTCTTGCTATAGAGCCAGGTAGCAGATCTTCTACCTGCAATCGGTAGAAATGAATTTGCTAGATAATACTAGTAAGGTTGTCCCTCTCTTAAATGCTTCTGTCAACGTAATTTAACTTTGTTTTTTAAAAGGCGTACCCTGAGACTGCAAGAAAAGACTGGGTGAGGGAATGGCTGGGACAGGTCGTGCTCTGTGTGTCTCAGATGTTCTGGACCAGTGAAGGGCATGAAGCTATCGGCAGTGGCCCAGAGGTACGGCATAAGCTCCTTTACTGATCAAGGTGGCTTCACTAGAAACAGTCATGGCCGGAAGTGTTGGCACCCTTGAAGTATTTTTCATAAAATTATTGCAATTGCATGTGTATTTTTTGTTATACACATGTTTATTTCCTTTGTGTGTATTGGAACAACACAAAAAAAACAGAGAAAAAAAGGCAAATTGGATATAATTTCACACAAAACCCCAAAAATGGGCCGGACAAAATTGTTGGCATCTTTCCAAAATTGTGGGTAAACAATTTTGTTTCAAGCTTGTGATGCTCGTTCAAACTCACCTGTGGCAAGTAACAGGTGTGGGCAATATGAAAATCACACCTGAAACCCGATACAAAGGGGAAAAGTTGACTCAATCTTTGCGTTGTTACCTGCCACACTAAGTAGGGAGAACAGAAAGAGGAAAAGAGAACTGTCTGAGGACTTGAGAACCAAAATTGTTGACCAATATCTTCTTTTTGTGTTGTTCCAATACACACAAATTAAATAAACATGTGAACAACAAAACATGTGTAATTGTAATAATTTTCTGGGAGAAATACATATATATACATTCATAGACAGACTTCATGTGTTCTCCTGCTAATAGACTGTCATACCCAGGGACGCAGCTTATAGGAGTTTCCAGGGGCGGATATACCATTGGTGCAACAGAGGTAAGGGGACCCACATTCACATCAAAAGATGCAAGTAGCTTCTTTCACAGCACGTTATTAGACTGCAAAGAGCCCATGTACTGTTCTTGCCCAGGGGTCTTCTCCTGGGGGTTGCAGTTGTACAGCGGCTCAATATCTTGAAGGTACCCAAAAGGCTCCATAGTATTGTTGGTATTTTGCATTGATTCATGCATCTTGTCTAGAGATGAGCAACTAAATTTGCAGGACCTTGGTCTAAGAGAGCAGGTTAGTAGTCTGTGGCTGTTGGATGGGAGCCTTGCTAACCGCCTCTTACATGCCGGCATCCCTGGCTCCTCTTTTGATTAGCCGGCCAGGCGTGATGTCATTTGTGCCTCACACCACAACTATGACATCGACATCAAAAGAGGAGCCGGAGATGCCGTTTCATGGAGCTCCGGTCCTGCGGCTGTGGAATACTGACCCGACTGTTGGACCAGAGTCCTGCAAATCCATTCGCTCATCTCTACTCTCGTCATATCTACCAATAAGGGAAGACATTGTATGGGATTTCCCATAATACCAGCATAAAATGAATCCATCTGCATTGAGTTTTCCATGCTGTTTGTGGCAGGGTTTTATAGAGGTACATCTGGGTATTTGGGGCTCTGGGTTCAATCCAGATCTCCAACTTCTATAAAGATATGTTGTAAAATTGTTGTGTACATTATAAAGTGCCTGCATATTGTGGAGTTCTCCATCTAGTCTGCAGCTTATAATCTGTATAGATTTCAGCCCCCTTGCAATATGTATGTTCTATGAATGTTTCTGCAGATGATTTCACCGTTACATCCTTCTTGTAGGGCCTGAAAAACTCCTATGATAATCTGCAGCTCCAGCTAAATGATATTGTGGAGCTTGTGCGAGGAGGCAAATTGTCCCAGCAGACTCGCAGCACATTGGGGGCTCTCGTCACCATAGAGGGGCACGCTCGTGACGTGGGCATGGAAATGATCCAAACAGGTTTGTGCAAACATCATGGCTGGCACCAAACTTTCCAATACCATGTTCTATTTATCATACACTACATGGAGAAAGGCATTGTGCCCCCTCCACATTACACCTACAGGGGCTTTTATGGCCTCCTATTCTAAATCCATATACAGGATGTTAATATGGAGTCCGTCCCTCTACAGATATCACAGCTCAATATGCAGAGCACCTTCATACATTTCACCTCATTCCTATCTTCTTTCCATATCTATGTTATATCCCCCCCCTCTTTTCTTTGAGTTTTCATAGGACACAATTGATCTTGTCACAGTAAAGCAATCTTGGGGTGTACTTACAATGACGTCTATGGGGCAGTAGTCATTTATGCCTATTGAGATGGTGGTCACTATACAGTTATATGAAAAAGTTTGGGCACCCCTATTAATCTTAAGCTTAATGTTTTATAAAAATTGGTGTTTTTGCAACAGCTATTTCAGTTTGATATATGTAATAACTGTTGGACACAGTAATGTTTCTGCCTTGAAATGAGGTTTATTGTACTAACAGAAAATGTGCAATCTGCATTCAAACAAAATTTGACAGGTGCATAAGTATGGGCACCTCACCAGAAAAGTGACATTAATACTTAGTAGAACCTCCTTTTGCAAAAATAACAGCCTCTAGTCGCTTCCTGTAGCTTTTAATGAGATCCTGGATCCTAGATGAAGGTATTTTTGACCATTCCTCTTTACAAAGCAATTCCAGTTCAGTTAAGTTTGATGGTCGCCGAGCATGGACAGCCCTCTTCAAATGATCCCACAGATGTTCAATGATATTCAGGTCTGGGGACTGGGATGGCCATTCCAGAACATTGTAATTGTTCCTCTGCATGAATGCCTGAGTAGATTTAGAGCGGTGTTTTGGATCATTGTCTTGCTGAAAGATCCATCCCCTGCGTAACTTCAACTTTGTCACTGATTCTTGAACATTATTGTCAAGAATCTGCTGATACTGAGTGGAATCCATGCGTCCTTCGACTTTAACAAGATTCCCGGTGCCGGCATTGGCCACACAGCCCCAAAGCATGATGGAACCTCCACCAAATTTTACTGTGGGTAGCAAGTGTTTTTCTTGGAATGCTGTGTTTTTTTGCCGCCATGCATAATGCCTTTTTGTATGACCAAACAACTCAATCTTGGTTTCATCAGTCCACAGGACCTTCTTCCAAAAGGAAATTGGCTTCTCCAAATGTGCTTTTGCATACCTCAGCCGACTCTGTTTGTGGCGTGCTTGCAGAAACGACTTCTTTCGCATCACTCTCCCATACAGCTTCTCCTTGTGCAAAGTGCGTTGTATAGTTGACCGATGCACAGTGACACCATCTGCAGCAAGTTGATGCTGCAGCTCTCTGGAGGTGGTCTGAGGATTGTCCTTGACTGATCTCACCATTCTTCTTCTCTGCCTTTCTGATGTTTTTCTTGGCCTGCCACTTCTGGCCTTAACAAGAACTGTCCCTGTGTTCTTCCATTTCCTTACTATGTTCCTCACAGTGGAAACTGACAAGTTAAATCTCTGAGACCGCTTTTTGTATCCTTCCCCTGAACAGCTATGTTGAATAATCTTTGTTTTCAGATCATTTGACAGTTGTTTTGAGGAGCCTATGATGCCACTCTTCAGAGGAGATTCAAACAGGAGAACAACTTGCAAGTGGCCACTTTAAGTAGCTTTTCTCATGATTGCATACACCTGGCTATAAACTTCAAAGCTCAATGAGGTTACAAAACCAAAAAAAGTGCTTTAGTAAGTCAGTAAAAAGTAGGTAGGAGTATTTAAAACAAGAAAATGATAAGGGTGCCCATACTTATGCACCTGTCAAATTTTGTTTGAATGCAGATTGCACATTTTCTGTTAGTACAATAAACCTCATTTCAAGGCAGAAACATTACTGTGTCCAACAGTTATTACATATATCAAACTGAAATAGCTGTTGCAAAAACACCAATTTTTATAAAACAATAAGCTTAAGATTAATAGGGGTGCCCAAACTTTTTCATATAACTGTATAGGAATGTTTTGGCATCTGTATGTGTCGGCGTCCCCTGTATATGACTCATTGCCACAATTGATATTCTTTATAGTCAGTGTTTTGGATGGCCTAGGTGCGGTTTGTAATATTTTCTATCAATGGGGTGTGTGCCCTCCTCTGTGCGGTGTCCTTCCATAACCATGGATGTACTAATAAAGGGTTTTTATGTCAATTCCTTTAATGACCTTTTGTTCGGTTTCTTTGTAGGTATTATGTAATTCTCTGAATGGTCAGCCATTCTAAGCCTGAGCAGACATATGGCAATGTAATTGATGTGTGACTGACATTGTTCTTCCCTATGTTGCGGTGACATATTTATGCTGCCATTGTGCAGTATTTGTTCTAATGAATCATCCTAAAGGTGTTTAGTGGGGTTGAGGTTGAGAACGTGTGTGAAACAGTTCTGCTCTTCTATTCCCTTAGGGTTGGAAGCTACAATTGTTTAAAATGTCTTGTGCTGACGCATTAAGATATCTTTTCACTGGAACTAAGGGGCCTAGACCAACCCCTAAAAACAAGGCCATACCCCCACCAGCAAACTGTACAGCGGGCACAATGCAGTTAATAGGGTAACGTTCTCCTGGCATTCACCAAATCCAGACTCGTCCATCAGATGCCAGATAGAGAAGTGTGATCCGTCACTGCACAGAACAGGTCTCCTCCAGAGTCCTGTGGTGGCGGCTTCACACCACTCCATCTGACGCTCGGCATCATGCTTGGTGATGTAAGGCTGCATGCAGCTGCTCGGCCATGAAGCTCCTGGCGGGGGCGCAGTGTTTGTGGTGATGTTACCAATGGAGTCAGGAAAGCGTTCTGCCCTCTGCTCCTCAGCACTCAGTGACCCCGCTCTGTAATGTTCCGGGGTCTCCTGAGTTGCTGCAGTTCCTTCTACTCCTTAATAATATCACTCACATGTGATGGGGGAAGATTTAGGAGGGAAGAAATGTAATATCCAGACTTGTTACCCCGGTGGCTCCTATTACAGGACCGCGCTGGTATCAGAGAGCTCTGCACCACCAGCCGTTCTGTCATATGTTAGTAACAGCACACAGCATGGGAGGGCGGATGTTATACACCGGGGGGCGTGGGGATTGATGTTATACACTGGTGGGGGCGAGAGTCTTAATGTTATACAAGGCCGAGGGGCCAGATGTTATACCCTAGGGGTACGAGGGGCTAGATGTTATACACTGAGGGGCAAGGGGACGGATATTATACACCAGAGCCGAGGGGATTGATGTTATACACTGGGGGTACAAGGGGCTAGATGTTATACAAGTCCGAGGGCTGGATGTTATACACTAAGGGGCGAGGGGACGGATATTATACACCGGGGTGAGGGGACGGATATTATACACCGTGGGCGAGGGGACGGATATTATACACCGTGGGCGAGGGGACGGATATTATACACCGTGGGCGAGGGGACGGATATTATACACCGTGGGCGAGGGGACGGATATTATACACCGTGGGCGAGGGGACGGATATTATACACCGTGGGCGAGGGGACGGATATTATACACCGTGGGCGAGGGGACGGATATTATACACCGTGGGCGAGGGGACGGATATTATACACCGTGGGCGAGGGGACGGATATTATACACCGTGGGCGAGGGGACGGATATTATACACCGTGGGCGAGGGGACGGATATTATACACCGTGGGCGAGGGGACGGATATTATACACCGTGGGCGAGGGGACGGATATTATACACCGTGGGCGAGGGGACGGATATTATACACCGTGGGCGAGGGGACGGATATTATACACCGTGGGCGAGGGGACGGATATTATACACCGTGGGCGAGGGGACGGATATTATACACCGTGGGCGAGGGGACGGATATTATACACCGTGGGCGAGGGGACGGATATTATACACCGTGGGCGAGGGGACGGATATTATACACCGTGGGCGAGGGGACGGATATTATACACCGTGGGCGAGGGGACGGATATTATACACCGTGGGCGAGGGGACGGATGTTATACACCGTGGGCGAGGGGACGGATGTTATACACCGTGGGCGAGGGGACGGATGTTATACACCGTGGGCGAGGGGACGGATGTTATACACCGTGGGCGAGGGGACGGATGTTATACACCGTGGGCGAGGGGACGGATGTTATACACCGTGGGCGAGGGGACGGATGTTATACACCGTGGGCGAGGGGACGGATGTTATACACCGTGGGCGAGGGGACGGTTGTTATACACCGTGGGCCAGGGGACGGTTGTTATACACCGTGGGCGAGGGGACGGATGTTATACACCGTGGGCGAGGGGACGGATGTTATACACCGTGGGCGAGGGGACGGATGTTATACACCGTGGGCGAGGGGACGGATGTTATACACCGTGGGCGAGGGGACGGATGTTATACACCGTGGGCGAGGGGACGGATATTATACACCGTGGGCGAGGGGACGGATATTATACACCGTGGGCGAGGGGACGGATATTATACACCGTGGGCGAGGGGACGGATATTATACACCGTGGGCGAGGGGACGGATATTATACACCGTGGGCGAGGGGACGGATATTATACACCGTGGGCGAGGGGACGGATATTATACACCGTGGGCGAGGGGACGGATATTATACACCGGGAGCGAGGGGACGGTTGTTATACACCGGGGGGCGAGAGGCCGGATGTTATACACCAGGGGGAGGGAGCGAGGGTGCAGATGTTATACACCGGGGCTGGGGGCCGGATGTTATACCCTGGGGGTCGGATGTTATGCAAAGGAGGGCTTGGGGTTGGATGTTATACAGTGGGGTTGAGGGGATGGATTTTATACACCAGGGGGAGGGAGCGAGGGGACGGATATTATACATCGTGGGCGAGGGGATGGTTGTTATACACTAGGAGCGAGGGGACGGATATTATACACCGGGGGAGGCGAGAGGCCGGATGTTATACACCAGGGGGAGGGAGCGAGGGGACAGATGTTATACACTGGGGCTGGGGGCCAGATGTTATACCCTGGGGGCCGGATGTTATGCAATGGATGGCTTGGGGTTGGATGTTATACAGTGGGGTTGAGGGGATGGATTTTATACACTGGCGGGGGGGGCAAGGGGACGGATGTTATACTAAACTAGGGGCAAGGGGCGGATGTTATACACCGGGGGAGGCGAGAGGCCGGATTTTATAAACTGGGGGCTGAGAGTCCGGATGTTATACACCGTGGGCAATGGGACTAAATGAAAAAAGCAGAATTCGGTGACTAGGAGTTTTGTCCTATAATGTATGGGCATTTGCCTTCCCTTTAGAAACTCTCCCTTGTGATTCTGCAGTGTCTTAGAGGTTGACTATCTTTTCCTACATTGCTCAGGAGTTTCTCATGAACAGACTTCCAGTGGCTTGCCCAACTCCGCTATTACTGGGAGAATGAGAATGCGAGAGTGCGAATCATCAACTGCAATGTGAAGTCCGCCTATGAGTACCTGGGCAACTCCCCACGCCTGGTCATCACTCCGCTCACTGACAGGTGCTAGCGGACTCTGCTATGATGTGATGGGTTATGCTCAGAAATCTTTTTGACTTTTGTATGATGCATGAAACTTATTAGAAAGTTTATTGATATTTCATACCAGTTCTTTCATGTTTCATTGGTAGATCGGTGCTTTTTATCTAAATCTTGGTGGAGCTCCAGAAGGTCCGGCCGGCACAGGAAAAACTGAGACCACCAAAGATTTGGCCAAGGCGCTGGCCGTGCAGTGTGTGGTCTTTAACTGCTCTGATGGTTTGGACTACATAGCAATGTCAAAGGTACATACAATGTTAAGCTGCTCCATTGCAGATAATAAACTGACTCCAACCGATGTTCTGCTGACATGTTTTGATTATATAGTACAGACCAAAAGTTTGGACACACCTTCTCATTTAAAGATTTTTGTGTATTTTCATGACTGTGAAAATTGTACATTCGCACTGAAGGCATCAAAACTATGAATTAACACATGTGGAATTATATACTTAACAAAAAAGTGTGAAACAACTGAAAATATGTCTTATATTCTTGGTTCTTAAAAGTCGCTGGTTAACAGCAGCTCAGATTAGAGACCAGGTCAATGCCACACAGAGTTCTAGCGGCAGACACATCTCTACAACAACTGTTAAGAGGAGACTTTGTGCAGCAGGCCTTCATGGTAAAATAGCTGCTAGGAAACCACTGCTAAGGACAGGCAACAAGCAGAAGAGACTTGTTTGGGCTAAAGAACACAAGGAATGGACATTAGACCAGTGGAAATCTGTGCTTTGGTCTGATGAGTCCAAATTTGAGATCTTTGGTTCCAACCACCGTGTCTTTGTGCGACGCAGAAAAGGTGAACGGATGGACTCTACATGCCTGGTTCCCACCGTGAAGCATGGAGGAGGAGGTGTGATGGTGTGGGGGTGCTTTGCTGGTGACACTGTTTGGGATTTATTCAAAATTGAAGGCATACTGAACCAGCATGGCTACCACAGCATCTTGCAGCGGCATGCTATTCCATCCGGTCTGCGTTTAGTTGGACCATCATTTATTTTTCAAAAGGACAATGACCCCAACACACCTCCAGGCTGTGTAAGGGCTATTTGACCAAGAAGGAGAGTGATGGGGGGCTACGCCAGATGACCTGGCCTCCACAGTCACCAGACCTGAACCCAATCGAGATGGTTTGGGGTGAGCTGGACCGCAGAGTGAAGGCAAAAGGGCCAACAAGTGCTAAGCATCTCTGGGAACTCCTTCAAGATTGTTGGAAGACCATTTCCGGTGACTACCTCTTGAAGCTCATCAAGAGAATGCCAAGAGTGTGCAAAGCAGTCATCAAAGCAAAAGGTGGCTACTTTGAAGAACCTAGAATATAAGACATATTTTCAGTTGTTTCACACTTTTTTGTTAAGTATATAATTCCACATGTGTTAATTAATAATTTGATGCCTTCAGTGTGAATGTACAATTTTCATAGTCATGAAAATACAGAAAAATCTTTAAATGAGAAGGTGTGTCCAAACTTTTGGTCTGTACTGTATATACTTTTTTTTAGTTTTTCCAAGGGCTGGCATCATCGGGAGCATGGGCGTGTTTTGATGAGTTTAACCGTATTGAGCTGGAGGTGTTGTCCGTGGTGGCCCAACAGATTCTCCGCATCCAGAGAGCCATCCAGACGAAGATGGACATGTTCAACTTCGAAGGAACAGAACTGAAGTTTAACCCAAATTGCTTCGTAGCCATTACCATGAATCCTGGCTACGCGGGACGTTCTGAGCTGCCGGATAACCTCAAGGTAAAGAGTCCCAGTGCCTTGCATCGGGTCCTTCCACAACATTTCTATAGGATTAAGCTCAGGACTATGACTCGGCCATTCCAAAACTTTATGTTTATTCAACCATTCTTTTGTAGAACGACTTGTGTCTTTGGGCCATTGTCTTGCTGCATGACCCACGTTTTCTTGAGATTCAGTACATGAACTGATATCCTGATATTTTCCTTTAGCATTTGCTGATAGATTTTAGAATTCATTGTTCCATCAATGATGGCAGCCGTCCTTGGCCAAGTGCAGCAAAACAGGCCCAAAGCATGTTACGATTACCATCTTTGTGTTTCATAGATGATAGGAGGTTCTTATGCTGTAATGCAGTATTTTCTTTCTGCAAACATATAGCTTCTCACTTAAAATCTCTATCTTGGCCTCATCCTTCCACAAAGCATTATTCCAGTTACCTATTGATGTGCCCAGGTGAGTTTTAGCAGTGACCTTTTAAATCGCATTGCCTTTCTCCTTGCAATCCTGCCATGCTCGCCATTGTTGTTCATTGTCCTTCTGATGGTGGACTCATGAACAATTACATTAGCTAATCTGAGGAGAGGCCTTTAGTTGCTTAGAGGTTACCTTGAGTTCCTTTGTGACCTCACAGACTGATGTAGCTTTAAGTCAAATTTATGCAGTAATACAGAAATTTTTGAGGGGTTCACAAACTTTCAAGTAAATACTAGGTTTACAAAAGAAACATAAGATTTCATCAAAGGGATTATTCTCCCCCAAACCTATATGAGATTGTACATTTCCTATGTATAATCACAACACCTGATGCCCTCATTTCTGCAAGCTCCTTAATATTGATGTCCCGTTCTCCTATTTTCCAAAATGGACACAGTAGAGGTGTGGAGAGAGATTTGGAAAGTGTTAAAGGAGTATCCCCATCTCCAAGATTCTATCCCAATATGTAATAGGTGTAATAATAATATTAATAGCAAATACCTCCAATTGGAAATGTAGTATAGTTCTTCTGATTAGCTATGTTGCTTAACCCATGTGCAGGGCATAGCAGTAGCTTAGGTATCCATGGTTACGACCACTAGCAAGTAACTAACTGTTACTATGAGTGCTCGTAACCATGGATACCTAAGCTACTGCAATGTCCTGCACATGGGGGTAAGCAACATAGCTAATCAGAAGAACTATACTACATTTCTAATTGGAGATATTTGCAAACATTATTATTATTACACCTATTACATATTGGGACAGGATCTTGGAGATGGGAATACCCCTTTAACCACACTTTGACTGACTTTCCTCTGATGTGGAATAGACACATCACTTTTAGGTCTGGGGTGGAGGATAGTGTAAATGGACATAATGGGTTCCCCGGCTCTATGCCTAGTTTACAGTAATTTAGTTTCATTTGTTGACTGACCCATCTGGTTTGCGCATTTCAGGTTCTTTTCCGGACTGTAGCAATGATGGTCCCCAACTATGCTCTGATTGCGGAGATCTGCCTTTATTCTTACGGTTTTCTGCACGCTAAACCTCTCTCGGTGAAGATGGTAATGACTTACCGGCTGTGCTCGGAGCCGCTCTCGTCCCAGTTTCATTATGATTATGGGATGCGTGCAGTAAAGGCTGTGCTGACCGCTGCTGGCAATCTGAAGCTGAAATTCCCCCATGAAAATGAAGAGATTCTTGTAAGTTCTGAACTGTTGGTCGCTTTACATCTCGTATAGGATAGCATTACCATCTTACCGAGAAGCATTTGGATCACAAAAATTAGAGCTGTATGATTTTATAGTAGCAGACAGAGACTTGCAAATAATTTCTGCACATTACTGTTCCTGGCTTGTTAGATCTCATCTGTGCAAAAGTGTCAAAACTATAGTTGTTAAACACGTAGCTTGTTCATCTTATGGGACAGTTTTGATTTTTAACTTAAACACATGTATTTTAGGCTAAAAATCATTCTAACAATTGGGTTTTATTAAAAACGTTGCATCGCTTGGCTTTCACCGGCTTTTTGATTCCCTGCACATTCAATTTTGATGAGGTCTGTGGTCATAAATAAACTGAGAGGAGCTCAGAAAAAGACAGATAAAACATTTACAAACTCCCCGTCAGCCAGCAAAAACGAGTTCACTGACAGTATCTCACTTAACTCATTCTGCAGCCGGCAATTAACAGTGCAACACAGAGGCCACATGTATTCCCTATGGAAAAACAATTCTGCAGCATATTTTAGTGCAACTCAGCAGCGTTCCATTCCTCTTTTATCATTCCTGGAAATGTAGGAATTAATTGAAATCTGTCAATAACGAGTACCCTACACAGTCTGACAATGTCACCACTGTTTGGGCACAGTCAGATTGTATAGGGTTGTCCCCTATATAGATTATATATACATTATATATCATTTACACATACATTTCCAGGAGGTATAACACAGGGACGATACAATGTAGAGTTTTAGGAAAAGAGGTTTCATACTTATTTTTTGGAGAATCCTATTCTTTACTAATACAGACATACCACAAGAACTGACGGCTCCTTTGTAATGGGGTTCCTCACTTTTAATATTGTTTCATGTCATATTGTATATGAATTATTTTATCATTTAATCCTTTTTCATTCTATTTAGCTCTTGCGGTCAATTAAGGATGTAAACGAACCCAAATCTTTGTCTCCTGATATTCCTCTGTTCAATGGGATTACCAGTGACCTGTTCCCTGGCATTCAACTTCCGAAAGCCGACTATAAGGTATTAAAATATAATAGTGTCTTAAAGGGGTTTTCCAAGACTTAAAGAGGACTTGTCCCTCGCCATAAATATGTAAATGCCGCTGTTCTCCTGACTCCGGCATTGTTTTTCTTTTCTTCCTGCTCCTCTCCGTTCCTGACATCTGTCACTCTCCTCTAGCCCTTTAAGCCAACTGGGCAAGGCCTTCCTGAAGACTCCCACAGAGAGGACTTGATGACCACGCCCACTTGGCTATTAAAATTATGAACTAGATTTCTATAAAGAGGCTATATCTCAGGAATGGAGAGGCGCAGGAGCAAAAGAAAAACAACACCGGATTCAGGAGAACAGCGGCATTTACACCAGGTAATAAAATTGCATATTAATGGCAAGTGATAGGTCCTATATAGCTGGCCAGCTATCATTTGGATGACCGTTATCTTTCCCGGCTCCCCCATATTCAGGAATGCTCGCTCCTGTTTTCTCTATGACCGAGTCGCTGCCAGAATCTTATGGCAGCTGCTAATTTCAGGGTCAGAAAGTAAGGATCGGGTGATTAAATTCCAACCGCCCGATTTTTATGTCCCCCAACATAATCTGTCATGAGGCCCCCATACACAGTAGATGGTAGACCAATCCCATTGAAATCACCCGATCCTGATCCACTGCTTTGGAATTGGGTTACATGACCTTGTCACTCATCGTCCGGTCCCATTAGTGCAACCTGGGCAGCTGCACAGGGGCACCAGAGGTAAGGGGGCTCACTTATACCTCCAATGCAAGATGATCTGATGTAGAAAAAAAAATGGTTAAAACATCTGTGAGTGATTTATCACTAGTTTAGTTGTAGGTTATGGAGAATTTTTTTTTAGATGAATGAATCGATTCGCAGGAGACTAATCCAATGGCCAGGTGTCATGGGTGCGTCAGATGTGACAGACAGTCACGCTGCAGTTGGTTGCAGGAGATCCCTTCGTTTGGCATTACAGACATCTTCTTAGCGATCTCACTGTAGGACCCAGCGGCTACCTCCCTCCTGCTCTAATTGACAATCAGGCCTGGGTGTTTAAATACTTCCTGGTTGCTACACAGAGGTGCCAGTGATATTCACATGTCCCCTTGTGAAGGCTTGGAGCAAGTGCAGCTCTTACTTCCTCTCTGGTGCTAAGAGGATGTGTGTGCCATCTCTCTGAAGTCGACTCAAGCTAAGCTACTTCCCCTGTGTCTGTCTCCCCTTGCTGTCTTTAGTTGTCAGTGGGGATCGACTAGTGCTCACCCCCCCTTCCCTATCCAGGGCCAAGCGCTAAGGAAATACAGGGATAGGTTCCTGTGCGGCAATTGGTGAGGAACCAATATAGAGTCGGTAGGGGAGACAGGGTGATTGCAGATCAGCCTAGGAGGTCTCCATTTCCCCCTTTCCCTAGTGTCTGGGCTCCCTTCCCCTCATCCCTTTGTGTCGTACTTTGTATTCCTACACTGTGCGTGACATCAGGTCAGTGGTGGGCACTGAATGAGACCCCTGAGAGCCACCTTATTTCTTCCTGCCCCCCGGCTCTTCTTCAGATTAGCCGGCCTGCCATGACATTATGGTTGCAGCATGATGTACACCAGGCCATATAATCAGAAGAGGAGCCGGAGATGCCGGCAGCTAAGAGGCGGCTCTCAGAGGTCCCGTCCAGCGGCCACAGAATACTGATCTGGGTCCTGAAAATGTATTCTCCCACCTCTAATTGGATCCACTGTAAACAGACTGATGAAATATTTTACCTTCCTTTTGCTCAGGATTTCCTTGAATGCGCACAGGAGAGCTGTGCTGGACACAACATCCAGCCCGAGAAGGTCTTCCTGGAGAACATGATCCAGACGTATGAGATGATGATTGTCAGACACGGGTAAGCTGGAACTACAGAAGTCCATGGGACGGGGGATTTATTCTTCGCTGTTTCCATTTTATACAATGGACCATGCTGCATTTTGTTTATCCCGTACAGTTTTATGTTGGTTGGAGAGCCGTTCTCTGGAAAAACGAAGGTCCTCCACGTCCTCGCTGATACGCTGTCTCTTATGAATGAGCGAGGGTGCGAAGAAGAAAGTGATTTACCGGACAGTGAACCCTAAAGCCATCACCATGGGGCAGCTGTTCGGGCAGTTTGATCCAGTGTCACATGAGGTTCGTCTATGATTGGAATTATTGTTTATAATACTAATATCTTTGCTGAAAATGGGAAAATCTCCCCTTTTATGGCTTATGGACATGGTAGAAGGGGTTCCTTCAGAGACATAGACCCCAGCCATACATTGCCGGGCAATCATTTTATTATGACTTACTCCCTGTTTGCACAAAAATTTTATTTTCCTCATCAGACATGGAAGCAACAAATTGTATTATTTATGCCAGAAATTAGCATAAATTTGCATACTTCCAGCCACATTCTGACTAGACTGTGTCTGGCCTCACTCAATACACTTGCTTTGAGTGAGGTCACGCACTTCTAGTTGGCATGTGACCGCATATATGCAAATCACTTACTTGCGGTCTCTTCCGGTGCCGGCACGTTCACTTCAATAGGGGCCACGTGTAGTCAATACATGTGTATCATCAATATCATAATCCCAGGCGTTCCCTTTAATAATCCTTTCAATTGTGGGATTGTATTGGATTTTATGGGAAGAGCAATTTTATTGATGCCTCTCTTCATTTGCAGTGGACCGATGGGATAGTCGCTAATACTTTCCGGGAGTTTGCGTTATCTGAGACCCCGGAAAGAAAATGGGTTATCTTTGATGGACCTATTGATACGCTAGGGATAGAAAGTATGAACACAGTCCTAGATGATAATAAAAAGGTAACTCTCTATTTTACTTTGTGAAAACTTTTTTTTTTAAATTTAACCACTTCCCGACCACCCACTGTAGATAAACGTCGGCGCTGCCAGGGCTCTGTGCAGCGCGGACGCTTAAAAACGGTGGGTGGTCCCGCAGCGCTCAGCACCCCGAGGGTCCTGCAAGCGCTACGGGTGCGGTGCAGAGCGATAGCTCTGACAGGGAACATGATCGGGACCTGATTGGATCAGGTCCCAGTGATGTTAACCCTTTGCTGTCTTCTATATGCCGCGATCTATAGTGATCGCGGCATATAGAAGACAGCAGGAGGAGAAGGGGGTCTTCTACTTACCTCTCCGACGACCCCTGATACCTTCCAGGACCTGACGTTGCTATGGCAGCTGGAGGTCACATGACCGCCTCCAGATCTGCCATATATGGTGTCCTGCCAGGCTCAGCCTGCAGCTGAAGCCTGGCAGGAGACTCTGACTGTGAAACAGTCAGCAAAGATCTCATGTAATGTAATATATGTTTATTACATTACATGAGATCAGTGATCAGAAAAATAAAAATTAATGTCCCATACAGGTACTAAGTAAAAATGTAAAAAAAAAGTAACAAAAAATGTTTTCAAACTACTAAAAAAAAAAAATCACAAAATAAATAAATAAAATATTAAACCGATAAATCCGTATATTTATGCAAAAACAAAAAAAGTACACATATTTGGTATCGCTGCATCTGAAACAACCCGAGCTATAAAACTGTCACACTAATTAACTCCTTCTGTGCACAACGTAATAAAAATAAATAAAAAACGGAGCATGACACATGACTGTCGGCCCAAATATGGAAAAATTATAGCTCTCAAAATATGGCGACGCAAAAACTAGATTTTACAAAAAAAAGCGTCTTTTAGTGTGTTACAGCTGTCAGTCATAAAAACCCGATATAAATCTGGTATCTCTGTAATCGCACCGACCCGAAGAATAAAGTAATCTCTTCACTTATACCGCACGAGGAACGGCGTAAAAAATAAATAAAACCAATTCTTCACCTGCTACTGATTTGTTTATTATGTCTCCCAATGTGCTCACCACACATCTAGATAAGTTCCCTAAGGGGTCTAGTTTCCAAAATGGTGTCACTTGTGGGGGGTTTCCACTGTTTAGGCACATCAGGGACTCCCCAAATGCGACATGGCGTCCGCTAATTATTCAAACAAATTTTACATTCAAAAAGTCAAATGGCGCTCCTTCCCTTCCGAACCCTGCAGTGTACCCAAATAGTGGTTTTCCCCCACATATGGGGTATCGGCATACTCAGGAGAAATTGCACAGCAAATTTAATGGTGCAATTTTTCCTGTTATCCTTATGATAATGCAAAATTAGGGGATGAAAAACATTTTTTGTGGGAAAAATGTGAAAATTTTATTTTTACGGCTCAATATTATAAACTTCTGTGAAGCACCTGGGGGTGCAAGGTGCTCACCACACATCTAGATAAGTTCCCTAAGGGGTCTAGTTTCCAAAATGGGGTCACTTGTGGGGGAGCTCCACTGTTTAGGCACATTAGGGACTCTCCAAACGCAACATGGCGTCCGCTAATTATTCAAGCAAATTTTACAATCAAAAAGTCAAATGGCGCCTCTTCCCTTCCGAGCCCTGCCGTGCGCCCAATCAGTGGTTTTTCCCCACATATGGGGTATCTGCGTGCCCAGGGGAAATTGCACAACAAATTTTGGGGTCCATTTTTTCCTGTTACCCCTGCGAAAATAAAATTATTGGGTCTAAAGTAACATTTTTGTGAAAAAAGTTAAATGTTCATTTTTTTCTTCCACATTCCAAAAATTCCTGTGAAGCACCTGAAGGGTTAATAAAGTTCTTGAATGTGGTTTTGAGCACCTTGAGGGGTGCAGTTTTTAGAATGGTGTCACTTTTGGGTATTTTCTGTCATATAGACCTCTCAAAGTGACTTCAAATGTGATGTGGTCCCTAAAAAAATGGTTTTGTAAATTTTGTTGGAAAAATGAGAAATCGCTGGTCAACTTTTAACCCTTATAGCTCCCTAACAAAAAACAATTTTGGTTCCAAAATTGTGCTGATGTAAAGTAGACATGTGGGAAATGTTATTTATTAACTCTTTTGTGTGACATATCTCTGATTTAAGGGCATAAAAATTAAAATTTTGAAAATTGCAAAATTTTCAAAATTTTCGTATTTTTCAAAAATAAACGCAAGTGATATCGAAGAAATTTTACCACAATCATGAAGTACAATATGTCACGAAAAAACAATCTCAGAATCAGGGGGATCCGTTGAAGCGTTCCAGAGTAATTACCTCATAAAGTGACAGTGGTCAGAATTGTAAAAATTGGCCTGGTCATTAACGTGCAAACCACCCTCGGGGGTAAAGGGGTTAAACACTGCACCCCTCAACGTATTTAAAATTGCTTTCATATAGTTCATTAACCCTTCTGGTTCTTTCCAGGAAGTAATGGAAAGTGGAATGACAAGAATGAAACAGTTTATTTTTACAATCTAGATTTTGATAACTTCTGAACAGGCAATTATAGCCGGCATACTTTAAAGGTAGTTATTTGGCCATGAACTGCCAAGGCAAACATCAGGACCACACAATCAAGATATCAAGGTGCCGATAAAGTTAAAAGGAAGCCCCTACACTGTTAACTATTTAGATTCTATAATCACTATTGACAACAGAATCGAAGGGGTTAAACGTCCATGGTCTGTGCCAACACTGATCATGGCTGATGCAGCAAGTTGTCAGCTATAATGTACAGGTGACCGCTACAGGATAGTCACCTGTCGGGGAACGCTAGTCTCTTATATTGCAGATCAGTAAAAAGACGTCTATTGGTCAATAAGGGGTTAAGGATAACAAAGTCAATGTTTTGGAGCGGCCATCACCAAGCCCTGATCTTAGTCCTATTGAAAATGTATGGGCAAAGCTGAAAAGGCCGGTGCGAGCAAGACGACCTACAAACCTGGATCAGCTACACCAGTTGTGTCAGGAGAAATGGGCCCAAATTCTGACCTAAGAGTATGTGCCCACGTAGCGTTTTACAAGCGTATATGCTGCGGACTTTCCTCAGGGTAAACGCTTGTGAAACGCTAGGTAATCTGCCCCCCATGGTCCCCAAGGGGAATCCGCAAGTTCTATGCCCATGCTGCGGATATTTCCGCAGCGTTTTTGATGCGCGCAATAATCCACAGCATGTCAATTAATTTTGCGTTTCCGCAAGCGGAATTACCTTTGCAATGCAATAAAAAACGCAAGGCAATTCCGCATGTGGAAAACGCGCGATAAACGCAGGATAAACGCGCGTGGAATTCCGCATGTGGAAAACGCGCGATAAACGCGCGTGGAATTCCGCATGCGTTTTTCCGGGAGAGGACATGCGGAAAGCAGCGTGGGCACATAGCCTTATATTGTGAGAAGCTTGTGGGAGGAAATCCCAAATGTTTCACCCAAGTCATTCACTTTAAGGACAATGGTTCCAAATACTAATGAAATGGATGGAAAGTTTTGACTTTGTTTTAAGCATTTTTATTACTTACTGCATTCTCGCTCTCTCATTATTCTGGCATTTGGCAAATATTACAAATGATGGTAATCCTAATTGACCTAAAACAGGAAAGGTTTATTCTGATTTCATGTCAGATATGGAGAGAAACATGCAGATACTGTATGTCTTTTTATATAGTGTATGGAAACTTCTGGTTTCAACTGTATATGAGATATTGAAATGTAATTGGTCATATTGTAATTTATTTTGAATGAAGTAAGTGAATTCCCACATTAATTTGACATTATATAATAATGTCTTTATATTTAAATAAATCTCAAGTGATTTCAACAATACAACAGGATGTTATTTTCTTATAATAAAAAAATTAAAATAAAAAATTCTATTGTGGTGTTAATTTTGTAATATTGATTTCTTTATCTGTTTCATTTATGTCTCAGTGTTTGAAAAAGGCCTTTTGCATAAGGCTGAAACGTTACATTGAATTTTGGGATTTCTTTATGAAATAAAGAATTGCATTATCATTCTGAATATTTGAGTGCCGAGTATCTATATATACACTGGCATGCCAGGCATGTCAATCTCCACAAGGAGAAAAATGACCCTTTAGATCCCAGTGAGAAGCCTCTCATACAGTCAAATCGGATCTCATGCTTTGTACTGACGAGGAGCAATACCCTGAAACACCGTGGCTGCAAATTGAGATTCTGGTTTGGCTTTTATCCCAAGTCATGTGACAAGGCTCGTTAAAGGGTCGATATTGACTTTTAGGATTGCTACTTCCAATAGACTTGTCACTTATCTCACTTTTAGCAAATCAGAATATACCGTAGATCATATATAATAGAAATAATCATTATCCACTGTCTGTCTTTCCAAAAGTGATAATAGGAAGTGCAGCCATATCGGTTGTGGCCTTTGAATTAATTTCTCAGAAACAGACAGTGAACAGTCATTTTGTCAGGATGTTATATCAATGACTAAGTCATTAGTTTCCAAGAAGCTGCTTTAAAATTGACAAACTACTTCTTCCTATTTTTGCAGCGGTGCAATATTGCCATCTTATTAGAGAAGAGCAGTTAAAGAGAATGTGTTATCAAACAATAACCAATTGTTTAAATTACCTTTTAACATGAAATGTATTATTTTTTTTTACTTTTTTTTCACTATAGTAACCATCTAAACTAAAAAAACACACCCACAGATCCTGCAATTATCACCCTGGCCAAAATTAGTTTCATATTTCCTGTTGTATGCAGAAGATTTTTCAGCAGTTTTATTATCATGACTGAAAATGACAATGAAAGATGACACCTCTATATAAAGCAGATAAAGTAGCCACCATTCACAATAAATGATAGTCACAGCTCACCTCCTCACCCTTCCTTCACAATGAGTCTATTCTTAGGACTAGTGGCCAGTGTGAAAATTGTAAGACTTCAGGATTGGTTTTTTTTGATTGTGATGTTAAAAAGTGAAAATCTAAAAAAAATGACATTTAAAGTAAATTGAATGTAATCCCTTCTCACCATGGACAGTTTTAGTTTTTGTGCTTTTTCTTTGTTCCTCGCCTTCTTTCTCCCCTTTCGTGTGACATAGCTGTATGAGGGCTGTTTTTTTTACCCTACAATATACTGGAAAACTGGAACAAAAATTCCAAGCGAAGTTAAATGGGATTGCGTTTTTCATTGTTTTTGGGTTTTGTTTCTAAGGTTTCATTGTGCAGTGAAAATGACCTGTGAACATGATTCTTCATGTCGAGCAAACTTGAAAAACCAGATATCAAACTTGTATAGTTTTATTTTGATGGTGAAAATATTTCAGCGATTCGGTCGATAGAGCTTTATGAGGGCTTGTTAATTGCTGAGGTTTTCATTAATAACATTTTTTGGGTTATATACGATGTTTCAATCCCACTTTTTCATGTACCAACATGGCAGCCATGGGGGCGGTCAGCAGGCTCATGGTTGCCACTGAAATCCATAAGCAGCACTTTCACTTAGTGAAGGGGGGTGGAAGGCAACATCCCATGGGCATCCAAAATGGTGAACCTCTGGGACATCGCACCTTAACTACCACGGTCAGGGATTTACTGCAGCATCTAAGGGGTTAACAGCAGCAACCAGAGCTGCTCTAATAGCGGCTTTTACAGACAAATACCGGCAGTATAACACAGCTGGAATCTGCAGGTGTATTGCGGGTGGAGTTGCAGAGTCCACTCCACACACTCGCACCCAACATGCACTATACATGTAGGGCAGATAGGGGTTAAACAACAGAGGACACGTTCCTTTTAAGCACTTAAGAATTTATTTATTTTTTACTTTGCAGATAGTATACTGACATATGCTCTGTACTTAAAAGGAATGTCTGCATTAGTTAATGTCTTTTTGTTAGAAGGGCCCCAATATGCTGACTAAAGGATGATCTGTTGCTGGCAATCTCAGCGATAAGCCATTTGTTGAAAAATCTGGCAACAAGCATTTAATTCTCCTGCACTGCCACCAAAGGAAACAGGAGGTACTGCACAGTATCCAGTGAAATCAATAAGCTATGTAATGAATGAAGTACTGGGACCTTCAAAGTGGGAATGACTCCATGTAACTGCTCTCTAGTCTGCATAAAATGGGTTCAGGTTTACAACGGAGAATCCCCACTATTAACCTGTATAGTGCCCCAAGTATGTGCAAGTGGTTTCTAAACCAGACAACCTCATTAAGTCTCATAACACCTTTGTCAATAAACAGGTATTCTCAAATTACTAAGTTGCTTTAATTAGTTAAACAGCATGAAAATACACAAGTTTGCCACTGACTTGCTTTTTCTATCTGCTGTCATTCTCCTGCAATGAGAGCTTTTATCTTACATAGTGTAAAGCTCATTTCCTTGGAGTTTACCAAGGTCTGCTAGTGGCTGGAGAGTGTGCAGTAGTCACATTCCAGGAGAAAAGTTAATTCCTAACATACCGTTATCTCTGTCCAGCCCATTCATTTCTATACACCAGTTAGCTGCTCCCTGCCTTCTCCCTTTAGGCTTTTGACGAGATGCTCTTATCCATCCTGTAGAATCACAATTCCTGCACCCAGTATCTAGGCTCTCACTGTCTGTGGCTGTGTGCTTGCTCATCAGAGCTATCACTCTGGGAGAAGAGCCCGTCCTGCCAGAAATCAGGAAGTAAGGAGACTGCATAGCTCTGAGCTGCTCAAGAGATCACTTATGAAAACTCCTTTTAGGCATCAAACATTTCCTTTGTTCAAATAGAAAGAATATAGATCTACATATTTTAGAATGTGTATGAACTACATGTCTGAAATAAAAATAAATGATTCTAAATAATATATATACATATATACAGTACAGACCAAAAGTTTGGACACACCTCATTTAAAGATTGTTCTGTATTTTCATGACTATGAAAATTGTACATTCACACTGAAGGCATCAAAACTATGAATTAACACAGGTGGAATTATATACTTAACACAAAAAATTTGGGAAACAACTGAAAATATGTCTTATATTCTAGGTTCTTCAAAGTAGCCACCTTTAGCTTTGATAACTGATTTGCACACTTTTGGCATTCTCTTGATGAGCTTCAAGAGGTAGTCACTGGAAATGGTCTTCCAACAATCTTGAAGGAGTTCCAAGAGATGCTTAGCACTTGTTGGCCCTTTTGCCTTCACTCTGCAGTCCAGCTCACCCCAAACCATCTCGATTGGGTTCAGGTCTGGTGACTGTGGAGGCCAGGTCATCTGGCGTAGCACCCCATCACTCTCAGTTTGGTCAAATAGCCCTTACACAGCCTGGAGGTGTGTTTGGGGTCATTGTCTTGTTCAAAAATAAATGATGGTCCAACTGAACGCAAACCGGATGGAATAGCATGCCGCTGCAAGATGCTGTGGTAGCCATGCTGTTTCAGTATGCCTTCAGTTTTGAATAAATCCCCAACAGTGTCACCAGCAAAGCACCCCCACACCATCACACCTCCTCCTCCATGCTTCACGGTGGGAACCAGGCATGTAGAGTCCATCCGTTCACCTTTTCTGCGTCGCACAAAGACACGGTGGTTGGAACCAAAGATCTCAAATTTGGACTCATCAGACCAAAGCACAGATTTCCCCTGGTCTAATGTCCATTCCTTGTGTTCTTTAGCCCAAACAAGTCTCTTCTGCTTGTTGCCTGTCCTTAGCAGTGGTTTCCTAGCAGCTATTTTACCATGAAGGCCTGCTGCACAAAGTCTCCTCTTAACAGTTGTTGTAGAGATGTTTCTGCTGCTAGAACTCTGAGGAAGCCATACGGCGAGAGCGTGGGTTCGGGGATAGGCTGACGACCTGGTGCGGGCTGCACACACATGGGTATGCATTGTTTCTGACTGTTTCTCTGACTCTCTACTTTTTGGGGAAGCTCCTCTTATATTCATGCTTTTATGGCATGCCTAATACATTCTTTACTGAGGGCTCCCATGTATAGGTATCTCACCTGTCATTAGTGGCACATTATTGCAGGGACTGTGATTATACAATCTACTGGGTAATCTATTGCATAGAGCTTTTGCATGGAACATTGAATGGATTACTACTATTATTATTTATTTTTCTTTGCGCAAGACACCTGCACTTTATGATTCATTGGGGAGATTATTACATGGACCTCTGCACGTAATATTGTATGGACTACCAATATATGTTTAACCCCCCCCTTCCCCTTTTTTTTCTCTCTGCAAAGTGCCTGGTATAAGTACTGCCCCATTTTTGTCCAATAAATGCAGCTGATCTCTGCGACCTGTGTATGTGCTGTGTGACTGGGCACTTCAGCCCTCACTGGGTACCCATCTTTACATCTTAAACTGTATGTTAAATTATGTATGCAAGTTTTTAAGAAATTGAATTAATAAAAATTATGTTTTTTATCGCTAAACTCAATGTCCTCCTCTCTTTCTGCTAGAACTCTGTGTGGCATTGACCTGGTCTCTAATCTGAGCTGCTGTTAACCTACGATTTCTGAGGCTGGTGACTCGGATAAACTTATCCTCAGAAGCAGAGGTGACTCTTGGTCTTCCTTTCTTGGGGCGGTCCTCATGTGAGACAGTTTCTTTGTAGCGCTTGATGGTTTTTGCAACTTCACTTGGGGACACTTTCAAAGTTTGCCCAATTTTTCGGACTGACTGACATTTATTTCTTAAAGTAATGATGGCCACTCGTTTTTCTTTACTTAGCTGCTTTTTTCTTGCCATAATACAAATTCTAACAGTCTATTCAGTAGGACTATCAGCTGTGTATCCACCTGACTTCTGCACAACTGATGCTCCCAACCTAATTTATAAGGCAAGAAATCCCACTTATTAAACCTGACAGGGCACACCTGTGAAGTGAAAACCATTTCCGGTGACTACTTCTTAAAGCTCATCAAGAGAATGCCAAGAGTGTGCAAAGCAGTCATCAAAGCAAAAGGTGGCTACTTTGAAGAACCTAGAATATAAGACATATTTTCAGTTGTTTCACACTTTTTTGTTAAGTATATAATTCCACATGTGTTAATTCATAGTTTTGATGCCTTCAGTCCAAAATTTATCCAAAATTAATGGGTATGCTTCAGATTTTTCCGCAATGATAATCCACAGCGTAAATTTCCGCTGCATGTGCACAGTGTTGCACAGCTTCTGGATACCCACAGTTGCAGTATAAAACTTCACAAAGCAGATTACATGGGATAACAAGCTTTTACTTCTCAGAACATGAGGTAAAGGAAAAAACGCACAGTCACACAGTACTGCATCAGGAAGTAAGAACAAAATAGAAAATACAAGAGAGACTTTTTTTCTTTCACAATACAGTAAACAAGGAAACTTTACACAACATCGCCATCTACTGTCAGATCAGCATAAAGTCCTCCTTCACACAAACAAAGAAGTCCACAACTGTTGCATATACCAACACACAGCACATGCGGGTTATCAGTGAGGACCATGGGGCACGCATTACCAAGCGTTTAAGCGTTTTCGCTTCGAAAATTCCGCAGCAAAAACGCTTGAAAAACGCACAGTGGGCACGCAGCCTCAAAGTCACTTCAAAACTGAACAGGTCCCTATAAAAATAAGTTTTGTAAATTTCCTTGAAAAAAATGAAAAATAACTGCTACATTTTTAAATCTTCTAAAATGCTAACAAAATAAAACAACATTTTACAAATGGTGCTGATGTAAAGCAGACATGAGGGAAATGTTATTTAGTACTGTTTTTGTGTGGTATGACTATTGGGATTAAAGGCATAATCAATCAAAGTTTGAAAAGTGCAATTTTTAAAACATATTTGCCAAGTTTCTGATATTTTTATAAATAAACGCAAACCATATCAGCCTAAATTTACCATTGTTTTTTGTGATGCATGATACTTTATAATAGTCTCGAAAGCTATGGGATATGTTGAAGCATTCCAGAGTTATTACTATATAAAGTGACACTGGTCAGATTTAAAAAAAATTGGTTTGGTCATGAAGGGGTTAAGCCACTTTGTTACCATTTTGGCAGTATGCTTCGGGTCATTGTCCATTTGGAGGACCTATTTCTGCTCAAGCTTTAACTTCCTGGCTGATATCTTGAGATGTTCCTTCAGTATTGCCACATAATCTTCTTTTCTCATGAAGCCATCTATTTTGTGATGTGCACCAAGTCCCTCTTGCAGCAAAGCAACCCCACAACATGATGCTGCCGCCCCCGTGTTTCACAGTTGGAATGGTGTTCTTAGGCTTCTAAGCTTCTCCCTTTTTCCTCTAAACTTAACGATGGTCATTATGCACAAAAAGTTAAATTCTAGTTTCATCAGACCACAGGACATGTCTCCAAAAATTAAGGTCTGAGTTCCTGTGTGCATTTGCAAACATTAATCTGGCTTTTTTATGTTTCTTTTGGAGTAATGGCTTCTTCCTGGCAGAGTGGTCTTTCAGCCCATGTTGATACAGTACTCGTTTCACTGTGAATTGTCACTCTGCCAATCTTACTAGCTTCTGCCATCCTCTTCACAAGGTCTTTTGCTTTTGTCCTGGGGTTGATATGCACATGTCGGACCAAAGCACGTTCATCTCTGGGACACAGAACCCGTCTCTTTCCTGAGTGGTATGATGGCTGGACATTCCAATCTTGTTTGTACTTGCATATAATTGTTTGTACAGATGAACGAGGCACCTTCAGATATCTTGAAATTGTACCTAAGGATAAGCCAGACTTGTGCAAGTCTACAATTCTCTTCCTGATATCTTGGCTGATTTCTTTACACTTTCCCATGATGCTACACATAGAAGCAGTGTGTTTCAGGTGTGCATTAAAATACATCCACAGGTGTGTCTCTAATTGACTCAGATGTTGCCCAAAAAACTATTAGAAGCTTCCCAACACATGGCATCATCATATGGGCAGTCCAGAATTGTTTAAATACATAGTAATCTTAGTGTATGTAAACTTTTGACTTTGCAGTAAGTAATAAAAATGCCTTAAAACATTATCTCTCTCATTATTCTGGCATTTGGCAAATATTAAAAATGATGGTAATCCTAATTGACCTAAAACGGGAAAGGTTTATACTTATTTCATGTCAGATATTGAGAAAAACATGCATATGTGTCTTTTTATATAGTGTATGTAAACTTCTGGTTTCAACTGTATATATGTATATATGTGCACATCTCATTGCTATAGCAAATCAGTGGGAGTCATCAACAGTGATAAAGTAATAGAAAAAAGGAAGAAAATTGAATCCTTAGAGGAAAAGTAAGATAATTTGTCTAAAAAATGCCAGTGTAAGGAGGCTCATAAGCTCCCCGGGGAGCCATTGCATGGTTTATAAGCCTCCTTACTCTGGCATTTCACTCTCCTCACTGGGATCTAAGGGGTAAAGTTTTTCCTTCTGAAGTCTCTCACACAGCTAAATCAGATCTCATGCTTTGCACTGCTGAGGGGCAACACCCCGAAACACCATGGCTGCAAATTGACATTCTAGTTTGCCATTTATCCTAAATCATGTGGCAAGGCTTGTTAAAAGGTTGATATTGACTTTTAGGATTGCTACTTCTAATAGGTTGCACTGGAAGAGACAGTTTGCAAGTTTTAGGATTAATTTCTCTTCAATAAAAATACTTTTTGATTACACCAGTGATTTTTTTCCTTTCTTACAGACTGGACCAGTCATTGGGGAAGCCCTCGCTGTTTCTTTCTGGATAGATTCCACTTCCTACCACTATGAAATGGAATAAATGCTATGTTTTAGAGAAATTAACAATAGTAATGGTAATAATCTGACACC
Organism: Phyllobates terribilis; assembly: GCF_046119375.1. Classification (NCBI taxonomy): domain Eukaryota; kingdom Metazoa; phylum Chordata; class Amphibia; order Anura; family Dendrobatidae; genus Phyllobates; species Phyllobates terribilis. The sequence goes on from NW_027363077.1 coordinate 1,375,640, forward strand.
ATATGATGGCAAATCCAAGCAATACGCCGTCATTTGTAACAATGGGAAAGCCTTTTTTTTAAGAGGTTGTCCAGAATAAGGATGCCATATTTCATCGCTTTGTGGAAGAATAGGTAAATCGTTTCTCATGTTATATTCTCTGAACTGTAAATCGTAAACGGTTTCACAAATTTGGTTGAATGCCAGTGGACCCAAAAAATGCTAATTTCTAATAGTAAATTTAAAAATGACTTTTTTTTACTTTTATTTATTTCCAGATAAAGTGAAAGATCGAGGCACTAATACAATTGGGTCAAGATTGAACCGTGTCGAGGACAAGGTAAGAAAATAAGATAAAACCATATATATTTATATTATGCACAGCTACTACTTACACATACACACATGGAGTACAGGATATACAGACAATTACCACATACTACATACAGAAGATTCCTCACTCTCTGAAAAAGTGTAAAATACATAATGGTGCATCCAGACACCAATTCTACAGCGCTGCTCACACACTGCAAAGAGTCTAAATACCTGTGGTCATCTGTGACTTGCACACACAAGTTAAGGTGGCCACACACAATAACTAAAGTTGATTGTTGGTTCGGCCGTCCACTACCTCTCCCAACTCTCATACACGAGAAGGTTTGGCTTGGTTAAATGTTCATGTGTTTTCAAAGTGGAGAACTGTGAAAATCACTGCCAAACGGCTCTGGCAGCAGCTTATCACCTGAATAACAAAAGGGTCAGGCATTAAGGGTCAGGCAGTTTGAATTTTACCTCCTCTGACCTCATCTGTCAGGGAAGAGTCTGGATGTCTCCTTAGACTATTAGCTTAGTCTATTGTGTATGGAGGCTTAAAGGGGTTTTCCATTACTCAGACAACTACATCTCAATCCATATGTGTGTCCCCCAGTAAAATAATAACACCTATACTCACCTCCAGTGCCAGCACTATTCCAGCGGTGTCTGCACTGGCTCTCCTGGGGATTGCATGTGTCATGGGTGTGTCAGAAGTGACAGACAGTCATCCTGCAGTTGGTTGCAGGAGATCTCTTCATTTGGCCTTACAGACAACTTCTTAGAATATGTATCTCTAGGACCCAGGGGCTAGCTTCCTCTGGCTAATTAACACCCTGGCCTGGATGTATAAATACCTGTTGTGAGCCAGAGGGAGGTGCCAGCGATATTCATTGCCCCTTGTGAAGGCTTGAGCAAGAGCAGTACTTCTTCCTCTCTGATGCTAGAGAACGTGTGCGCATTTGTCTGGAGTCGAGTAAAGCTAAGCGATTTTCCCTTGTTTGTCCCCCATTGTTGTCTTTAGTGTTCAGTGGGGATCAACTAGTGCTCATCCTTTCTGTTCCCTAGCCTGAGCCTAATGCCAGGGATAGACAGGCTGAGGTACGCGTGCGGCGATTGGTGAAGAACCAATAAAGGGACATTAGTGGAGACAGGGTGACACTAGTTCAGCCTAGGAGTTCTCCACTCCCCACTTTCCCTAGTCTGGGTTCCCTTTCCGTTTTCCCTTTGTGTTGCACTTAGTCTTTCCCACACCTTGCGTGACAGCATGACATTATGTCTCATGATTCCTAGGGGCAATCAGTGCTGACTTTACTCTCCCCGCCTTTGGTCAACTTGCTTACATCCAGAGGAAGTGAGAGATGTTGCTGGTCTTACTTCCTCCGGATGTACAGGTATGTGCTATAACTGGAGGCAGGAAGAGTGAAGCCAGCGCTGATTGGCAGCAGGGATCACTTGACATAACAATGTCACGTGATTCCAAGGAGAGCCAATGCCGACATGGCTGGAACACTGGAGGGGAGTATAGGTGTTATTATTTTACTGAGGGCAAAAATATATATATGGAGAAGGAGATGTCCGAGTAGTAGAAAACCCCTTTAAGTGTTGGCTACTACTTTCATGGATGTGGACAGAAAGCTCTTTCTGAGTTCATTAAGTAGTTCAATCTGACAAAGGTTTCCAATAGAGTTGGTGCGAGTCAATTCGCAGGACCCAGTCCATCAGCCACATCCATAATCTGTGACCGCTGCATCGGAGCCCTGAGAACCACCTCCTACATCCCGGCATCCACTGCTGTTCTACTGATTAGCCGGCCTGATGCAATGTCACATATGCATCATGCTGTAACCATAAAGATGCAGCTAATCAGAAGAGAAGCAGGGAATCTTGGAAGGTAGAAGGCAGGTCTTGAGGCTCCTGTCCAGCATCCAAAGATTACTGACGTGGCCGATGGACCGAGTGCTGCGAAACGAATCGCACCAACTATAGATTTCAATTAAAACAACAATGTCTAAATGGCTAACCAATATTGCATTAAGGGATCGATCTACTTTATTTCTCCCCAAAACTGTGCCTCTCTTGTCCATGGGCTGTGTCTGGTATTGCAACTCAGCGCCCCATTGATTTGGTTAGGGATAAGCTACAATATCAGGCAGCGCTCATGGGTAGTGTAAAATGTGTATGGAGTGTGGTCTGTATCTATGCTATTCTCTTTGTTTGAAGTTTTTTTTTATATATTTGTAGGTAACTCAAATGGATCATAAACTCAATCTCATAACCGATATGATTCACCACCTGATAGCAAACCAACAAAGCGGTCAGTCTACCAACAGAACACCGCACCGGAGCAACTCTCTGAACGACGGGAGCAACCTCTCCAGTACTCTGCCTACCTACCAACAGTTAACAGTGCCAAGACGAGACCAAGATAATGCATCTTGATGAACAAACACAAACTAGTTCTTCTACTGTCCTCAATGCAGATATTCATTATTTTAATGAATGCATTTATAAGCAGAAAGTAAAATGAATGATGAAATTAGACTGAGTATGGAGTAAGTGTGTAACACTGTAAAGGACGTCTTTTCTATTCTCTGTAGATCCTATCAGGGTTCATTGAAGGTTTCTTAGAGGAAGGGACATGGAACATATGTGTATTGCTCCATGTAGAAACATGCAAGAAAGCATCTGATACATTGATGAATCCTTTCTCAGGAAGATTGTAGCTCATCGGCCTGTGGGATCGTAAATCGCTACGGGTCGTGCTGTAAAACTGGCAATACAACTGAACAATTACCCTGATTTTTTTTATTGTATTAAAATACACTTTTTACATTGATTTTCAATTTTTGGGGGGACTAAAATGAAAATTCTTTTGAGAAAAATAGAAATAAATATTGTACTGTAGAAAATTACACTTCTTTTTTTTTTACAATGTATTTTTGGTAAAAATGGTATTAAAGAGTTAATTTTTCTTTATGATTTCTGATCACAATTTTTTTTTTCTGGAATATTTTTTGACATCTGATCAAATGTATTGTATTTTCTCAAAAATGTTGATATTTGCACATTGATTGGTTTAAAGCAGTGATGGCGAATCTTTTAGAGACCGAGTGCCCAAACTGCAATCCAAAACCCACTAATTTATCACCAAGTGCCAACACGGCAATTTATCCTAAATATTGAGGTTTTACTGATACAAACAACTGATACAAAGAGCAGACGTGGGCAGCATAGAGCAGCCACAGACAGGAGCAGGGGTAAGAGACTGCAGAAATAAAGAATGTGCTCACCCACATCCTGGTATATATGCTGGCCCTACCCTCAATCCTGGTATATATGCTGGCCCTCCCCTCAATCCTGGTATATATGCTGGCACTCCCCTCAATCCTGGTATATATGCTGGCACTCCCCTCAATCCTGGTATATATGCTGGCCCTCCCCTCAATCCTGGTATATATGCTGGCCCTCCCCTCAATCCTGGTATATATGCTGGCCCTCCCCTCAATCCTGGTATATATGCTGGCCCTCCCCTCAATCCTGGTATATATGCTGCCCTCCCCTCAATCCTGGTATATATGCTGGCCCTCCCCTCAATCCTGGTATATATGCTGGCCCTCCCCTCAATCATGGTATATATGCTGGCCCTCCCCTCAATCATGGTATATATGCTGGCCCTCCCCTCAATCCTGGTATATATGCTGGCCCTCCCCTCAATCCTGGCATATATGCTGGCCCTCCTCTCAATCCTGGTATATATGCTGGCCCTCCCCTCAATCCTGGTATATATGCTGGCCCCCCCTCAATCCTGGTATATATGCTGGCCCTCCCCTCAATCCTGGTATATATGCTGGCCCTCCCCTCAATCCTGGTATATATGCTGGCCCTCCCCTCAATCCTGGTATATATGCTGCCCCCCCCCTCAATCCTGGTATATATGCTGGCCCTCCCCTCAATCCTAGTATATATGCTGGCCCTCCCCTCAATCCTGGTTTATATGCTGGCCCTCCCCTCAATCCTGGTTTATATGCTGGCCCTCCCCTCAATCCTGGTTTATATGCTGGCCCTCCCCTCAATCCTGGTATATATGCTGGCCCTCCCCTCAACCCTGGTATATATGCTGGCCCTCCCCTCAACCCTGGTATATATGTTGCCCTCCCCTCAATCCTGGTATACATGCTCCCTCCCCCCCCCCCAGCCACTGTGCATCCCATATATATAAAAAAAAAAAAAAAAACACATAATAAACCCTCCTCCTCACCTTCCTTCTTCTCCAGCGCAGCGTCCTCTCCTGTAGTCGGCACATCTAGCTGAAGTGTATTGCAGCGCACGTACTAGCCAGGCCCGTGCGCGCTGCAGTACACGCTGCCGGCCAATCAGAGGCCAGCGGCCGCTGGCCACTGATTGGCCAGCCGATGTCATGCTGGCCTCTGATTGGCCGGCAGCCGCTTCTGATTGTCCGGAAGCCGCTAGCCTCTGATTGTCCGGCCGAATTCATGCTGGCCTCTGACCGGAAGCCGCTGGCCTCTGATTGACCGGCCGACGTCATGCTGGCCTCTGATTGGCCGGCAGCCGCTGGCCTCTGATTGGCCGGCAGCGTGTATTGCAGCTCACGGGCCTGGCAAGTTCGTGCGCTGCAATACACTTCAGCTAGATGCGTTTCCGTCCGAGAGAGATCGCACATCTAGCTGCAGTAGCGGAGCTGGTGCCGGCACTCGGCGGCTCAGAGTTCTCCCCCGCCGGCCCGATCCAGTAGCGCTAGTGCTGCGGCCATGGTGCCCACCAGGAGGGCTCTGCTGCCCCCTCTGCACGCTGCCATAGGTTCCCAGCACTGGTGTAAAGCATTTCTTCTTTTACAGCTGACGACCCAAAATTGGTGATTTTCTGAAAAAAAAAAAAAAAAAAATGGCCAGTATGCATTATATATGGTGGAAGTGAGAATCTATCATCTGGATAAGGGGGTGGTCTTCACAGAGGGGTCTATGGAGAGATGTCACTTTATAAGGAGCACATAGCATGGAATACCGGGGGGAAGCCTTTTGGCTCCTTATGTTGCTTCAGTCCGGAATGCTCCACTATGGTCCATCCTTCTATAGTTCTTCTCTTACACTTTCTGCTGGTCGGTATATGGACGTATTCGCTCTATGCTGACAGGCGCTCCCTTAGTATAGCCCATGTAATGCACGGCACCACAATGTTGTAGGTTCTGACTACTGTGTAAAAAAAACAACCACCCAGAGACCGGCCATAATCTTATAGTCTGGGTGTGAATACGCTGCAGGTATAGCTACACTTTTGTTGTGGAAATTTTGGTCATTTTATTTACCTTTTTGCATTTACCCAAATGAGGCTTGTGAGAAATCCTTAAATATGCTGCAGATTTCCCCTGTATGATGCTGACCAATCATAAGCAAGCAGCAACACTCAAAGAAAAGAAGAACACGCCCCCACCATAGCTCAAAGCGGGTTTCTTAGGGTATAAAGCTACGTTCTCACAATGAGTTTTTAGTGAGTTTTTACGCTGCATATTTTAGAAATAATGCAAGTAACCTATCTTAATGGGTGCAGAAATTCTGCAACATCAAAAACTCACCAAAAGCTCATCGTGGGAACCTAGCCTAAGATGTATAATGATGGAGAGTCCTGATCTCCTGGTCTAACCTTCTGCATGATTAGAAAGCAGAGATAACAGCTCTTAGACAAGGAAGGAGCTGCACAGCTGAGTTTCTCTGTGTCACATTACAAACCCTTTTATTGACTCCTGATTATGGAGTGTGCCAGTATCACACTTATGTCTTCTGTGCTAAAGCAACTTGTATTCTTTCTGCAGTGATATTAGGCTGTTATTACACCTCACACAGGAGCAGTGTGTTCTGGGTTACTTCTATGGTGAAATGTAATGACAGTCTGCTCTAATCTCACTGCAGAATGAGTACAAGTTGAGCACAACGGATCTAAGTGTGATACTGACACTGTGCTCTCATTTCTGGACAGGCAGTTTGGGATAGGCGCAGTACAGCAGAGGTGAGAGTGCCATAAGAGGAGGAAAGCTGTTAGAAAGGTTTGTAATGTTGCACAACTAAACTCTCTTGTGCTGCCCCTTCACCCACAGAGACCTTAACTGAAAGGTATTAGTCAGTTGTGTGCTCTAATCATGCAGGAGGTTAGCCCAGGAGACCAGGTCTGTATCCTTACATCTTAGACACTGAGAAATCTGCTCTAAGCTATGGTGGGGATGTGATCATCTTTCTTTTCAGTGTTGTCGTCTGCTTATAATTGGTCAGCATCATGCAGGGAGAAGAATTTCGCACCCCCAGTGAAAACTCTGATAACATCTACTTGGACTTAATTTTTTTTAACTCATTAGGCGCCAAATACTTTCATTGCTAATATCTCCGCAAATGAAAGATAAAATAGAAAAAAAAAACATGAAAAATTTGGTGACAGGTCCTCTTTAGGATAAGACAACCCCTTTAAATGTAAGAATTGAATTTTAGTCGAAAAAATGTATGCAACAAAAATGCCACATGTGATTTGATCCAAAAACATGCTGCATTTCAGGATGAGAGAAGCAAGTATTTGCAAAAAAAAGTTAAAAGGGGTGTTGACTGTTATGATATTGATCACTTATACTTAGGATGGACCACCAAGATCAGATTGGTAGAGTTCCAACACTCTGCCACCCCATTGATTCCATGCTGGAGCTGGTAACAGCTGATTGGTGGTGTTAGGATTTGGACACCTATCAATCTGATACTACTGACTTATATTGATGCCTTCTCCTAATTGATAAGTGGTAGCATACCCCTTTAAAACAATACGTAGTTTTTATTTAGTTGTAAGATGAAAGTGACTCTACACATTAAGGCGTGTCATGGTCTGAGCACAAAATGATTCTAAGATTAGTTGCTGGCCTCTTGACCCGAACTTAAGAGCTTAAGGCCATGTTCATACATTCAGTAATTTGGTCAGTATTTTACCTCAGTATTAGGAAGCCAAAACCAGGAGTGGAACAATTAGAGGAAAAGTATAATAGAAACACGTCACTGATGAAACTTACTGAACGTGTGAAGGTGCCTAATAGAGACGCTGTGGAGAAGGACAGGAGCGCTCACAAAATAGGGCAATAGCGTCTGATAAGGGGTCGGGATAATTGATGGCAGCGCTCACCTAGAGGTGTTGTGTGCAGTCACCGCAGCTATAATGGTGTAGAAAGCCGCTGCTGCCCTGTGGCTGGAGGAAAGGTTCTTCAAGAGGTGGAATGGCAAAAATGGAAGCTGGCACATTTAGGTGGGCTGTGCTGCGGGAGTCAAGAGCTTGTTTTTTTTATACCTTGAGAAAGGCCCTGGTCCATTGCAGAAACGCATTGATATTAATAAAAAACGTTTGGGAATCCCAAGGCTCTTCATTCCCACAGTGCAGCCCACCTAAACGTGCCAGCTTCCATTTCTGCCAATGTGGCCTAATAGACGTATATGAGGCTGTCAAAGATCGGGGCAGGAGACTCGCAAACAGCTTGTGCATCACGATCTATGACACACAGATGTGTGAATACGCCATTACTCTCATATAAGATTACCTGCATCAAGTTTCAAAGGAGCAATTGTAACCCTCTTTCAATTATTTAAAGGCATTTTCCCACAAACAAAATTCATTTTAATCAATAGATCTTGGAATAATAATAAGTTCCACAATTGGATGAGTTTAAATAAAATGTTCCTGTGCTGAGATAATCTTAGAAATATGCCCTTGCTGTGTACTGTGTAATGTCTGACCATACAGGAACATGGTCTGAACATACCACATCTCCTGGACGGGGAGGATGCAAAAGAGTATACAGACATTACAGCCGGGGATCACAGCCGATTCTTTATGTGAGGTAAAACAAGTTTTTAAACAGGCAGGGAAATGTTTTACCTCACAGAATCAGCTGCCATCCTGTGCTGTCCTGTCTGTATACTCTTTCGCTTCCTCCCATGGCCAGCTGTGTTATGTGCAGACCATGTTCGCTCCAGTGGGAGTCTGTTTATGACACGACACAGTAAAAGTGCAGTCATCAGTAATGATGTCAGGTACAAAGCTATTATAGTAAGGCCCAGTGTAGTGTGGAAGTCCAATGTGACACTGAAGATGTCCGCCTAGAGATAGATGCTAGTTATTGAGCTGCAGCTGTTGATCCATGTGACGCATAGGTTCACCTTTATACACCATTTCACCCGTTTACCCAGATCATCAATCTTCAGAACGTCTTCAAATGTAGCATAAGTTTGTAAAAAAATGATTCTGTACTTGTATCATAGCTCAAAGCTGCATTCACACTGAATTACTACTGAATGTAAAGGTGTGGGGTGACACATGATTAGCTACAGCTTAGTTCTGCTGTACTGCTTTTTGTAGGGTCCTGTTCTGTGCTCCGGCCCTCCGTCTGTAGCTCCATTATGCATTCATTTGCTTTTCATGGCAAAAAAGGTGCAGCATGCAGCGCTATTCCTACCATCCAAACAATGCAGACCTCGAAGACCACTCAGCGGCTCGCGTCAATGGGATCCAGGGGTGCCATATGGCAATGGATCCGCAGGGATCCAGCATTGAATTTTATTTCCCCTAATAACTGACTTAATGATGCCCCTTCTAACACATCAGATGACTGTATGATGCCAAGAATACAAATAAAGTGAAGAGCATAATTGCTGTCCAGACACTGAACAAGCAGGCTATGCAGTAAAATTAAGAATGATCAATGTAGATGTGGCAGAGAATAAGGTATAACTCAGGGCCAGTGCAAGACAAGCAATTCTATCTAGTAACAAAGTTGCTCAATTTATTATGTAGATTATAAATGGATGTAATATAAAATTGTTTTGCGGATGATTCGCTGCTCTTAGTGTTAGATTTTCAAAGTGGTAAAAGGGTTTATCTGCCAGTAATGATATTTACCTGGGGACATCCACCTATTGGAGACAGGCCATTAAAACTGGCCAAACTTTCTCCTTACTTTCTTGGCCACTGTGGGTCTTTTTGGACTGCAAATGGTTGATAAGTGTTGGTAAGAGTTTTTGAAGTATATATGTCATAAGTGTCTATGGTTGGAGAACCCCTTTAAAGAAAAACATTGGTCAACAATTTTAGGAATTGTAAGGAAGGTTAGAAGATGTTTGGCTACGGTAACAGTCTGGTGGTTTCACATTTTATATAATTTAGGCTTTGCATGTGTTAGTTCACTATATCGCACCTCTGATCTCTCTATTGGACCATGTAAAACATAAAAAACCTATTGACAGGAGAAAGGATCTGCAGGATCGGTGATGGTAGTTACTGGGAACCCCACCAATCACTAGAGTGGGGATCCCTATCCTCTCTTATGGAGGAAATAGTATGGAGCCGTTGCCAGGCATGCGCACTGCCACACTCCATTCAGTGTCTATGGGACTGATGGGGACAGCCGAGAACATCAGCAGCCGCGTATGTGTATATATATATATATATATATATATATATATATATATATATATATATATATATACATACACAGTACAGACCAAAAGTTTGGACACACCTTCTCATTTAAAGATTTTTCTGTATTTTCATGACTATGAAAATTGTACATTCACACTGAAGGCATCAAAACTATGAATTAACACATGTGGAATTATATACTTAACAAAAAAGTGTGAAACAACTGAAATTATGTCTTATATTATAGGTTTTTCAAAGTAACCACCTTTTGCTTTGATGACTGCTTTGCACACTCTTGGCATTCTCTTGATGAGCTTCAAGAGGTAGTCACCGGAAATGGTTTTCACTTCACAGGTGTGCCCTGTCAGGTTTAATAAGTGGGATTTCTTGCCTTATAAATGGGGTTGGGACCATCAGTTGTGTTGTGCAGAAGTCTGGTGGATACATAGCTGATAGTCCTACTGAATAGGCTGTTAGAATTTGTATTATGGCAAGAAAAAAGCAGCTAAGTAAAGAAAAACGAGTGGCCATCATTACTTTAAGAAATGAAGGTCAGTCAGTCCGAAAAATTGGGAAAACTTTGAAAGTGTCCCCAAGTGCAGTTGCAAAAACCATCAAGTGCTACAAAGAAACTGGCTCACATGAGGACCGCCCCAGGAAAGGAAGACCAAGAGTCACCTCTGCTTCTGAGGATAAGTTTATCCGAGTCACCAGCCCCAGAAATCGCAGGTTAACATCAACTCAGATTAGAGACCAGGTCAATGCCACACAGAGTTCTAGCAGCAGACACATCTCTTCAACAACTGTTAAGAGGAGACTTTGTGCAGCAGGCCTTCATGGTAAAATAGCTGCTAGGAAACCACTGCTAAGGACAGGCAAAAAGCAGAAGAAACTTGTTTGGGCTAAAGAACACAAGGAATGGACATTAGACCAGTGGAAATCTGTGCTTTGGTCTGATGAGTCGAAATTTGAGATCTTTGGTTCCAACCACCGTGTCATTAACTTGTTAATAACCTGCAGTCTATAATGAGCCGTGTTAATAATATGATCCCACCAATAGTGACTCTGTATGGCCAATTTGACAATAAACTGTGTTGGTATTGTACTTTTTATTTTTCATCACTAGATGGCAGTGCAGCAGTGTAAATGTGTGAGAGAATGGGATGATGGCGCCATTACTGATCATTATGTAAAATCAGGAGCTGACCTTCTTTATTGGTAAATCACGATGTAATTCAGGTTAATGATTCTTATGATTTTGCTAATAAAAACACTATTGCATTGTACACGTGTCGTTGTGTGATTGATCTAGATCCCAGCAGCCTCAATTGTCCGCTATTATTGAGAAGTCTTGGCTGCTAGATATGGCAGTGTCATCAATCTCAAGAAGCCTTTTATTCTCACATACATGATAGAATCCAATAGTAAACATCAGCATATCCCTTCCAGGAGCGGAACGACATCGGTCACAGAGGGTGCGACCGGGCCCGTGCAGGAGGGGGGTCGGCCGCCACCAGCACCTATTTCAGTTAGAGGTGCATGCAAGGACACACATTCAGCTGAAATGTATTGAGACGCAGAGACCATCTGTGTCCCTGCACCGCAATACACCCTGCCAGCCAATCAGAGGCCGGCTGTTGACGTTGGTGTGCCAGTCACAGGCGGCACATGACCGTGACGTCATGCACCATGCCAGCAAGACGAAGTTAGATGCCAGTTCCTTCAAGTGCTATAGAAGAATATGCTGCGAGTTGTGGGAGTGGAGGAAGGGAAGAAGAATAATTTATTTATTTTTAAATGTATTGGAGAAGAACAGCAAACATTATTAATGGAAGGGGCACAGGATGGGGGACATTATACCGGGAAGGGTACAATAAGAAAGCACAGCAACACACTGCAAGGGCCAATACATATGGAGACACTGAGAACATAAGAGCTAAACTGCATTATTGCTAAATAAAATGTACTTACAAAAAATGAAGGCTCTTAGCGCACAAATTGGCCAATTCATGTATGCCCATCAACCACGACAAGGTAGCCTCCGCATGATTGTTAACTAACCTCTTAAACATGCCGCTCTTGGGCTATAAGGCTACAATATAAATGGGCAAACATGCCTCTCTTGGGATAGAAACCTACAAATTTAAGTGGGCAGGTAGAAACCAACACTAATTAAAAGCACCCTTGGGCTGATGGGTGCTTATACCAGGAAGGGTCCCAGGATGGAGTGCATTATACCAGGAAGGGTCCCAGGATGGAGTGCATTATACCAGGAAGGGTCCCAGGATGGAGTGCATTATACCAAGAAGGGTCCCAGGATGGGGAACATTATACCAGGAAAGGGCTCAGGATGAGGGACATTATACCAGGAATGTGCTCAGAATGGGGTACATTATACCAGGAATGTGCTCAGAATGGGGTACATTATACCAGGATGATGCCCAGGATGGAGTGCATTATACCAGGAAAGGGCTCAGGATGAGGGACATTATACCAGGAATGTGCTCAGGATGGGGGACATTATACCAGGAATGTGCTCAGAATGGGGTACAATATACCAGGAATGTGCTCAGAATGGGGTACATTATACCAGGATGATGCCCAGGATGGAGTGCATTATACCAGGAAAGGGCTCAGGATGAGGGACATTATACCAGGAATGTGCTCAGGATGGGGGACATTATACCAGGAATGTGCTCAGAATGGGGTACAATATACCAGGAATGTGCTCAGAATGGGGTACATTATACCAGGATGATGCCCAGGATGTAGTGCATTATACCAGGAAGGTGCTCAGGATGTAGTGTATTATACCAGGAAGGTGCTCAGGATGGGGAACATACAGTTATATGAAAAAGTTTGGGGAACCCCTATTAATCTTAAGCTTAATGTTTTCTTAAAATTGGTGTTTTTGCAACAGCTATTTCAGTTTGATATATGTAATAACTGTTGGACACAGTAATGTTTCTGCCTTGAAATGAGGTTTATTGTACTAACAGAAAATGTGCAATCTGCATTCAAACAAAATTTGACAGGTGCATAAGTATGGCCACCTCACCAGAAAAGTGACATTAATATTTAGTAGATCCTCCTTTTGCAAAAATAACAGCCTCTAGTCGCTTCCTGTAGCTTTTAATGAGTTCCTGGATCCTGGATGAAGGTATTTTTGACCATTCCTCTTTACAAAACATTTCCAGTTCAGTTAAGTTTGATGGTCGCCGAGCATGGACAGCCCTCTTCAAATGATCCCACAGATGTTCAATGATATTCAGGTCTGGGGACTGGGATGGCCATTCCAGAACATTGTAATTGTTCCTCTGCATGAATGCCTGAGTAGATTTGGAGCCGTGTTTTGGATCATTGTCTTGCTGAAAGATCCATCCCCTGCGTAACTTCAACTTTATCACTGATTCTTGAACATTATTGTCAAGAATCTGCTGATACTGAGTGGAATCCATGCGTCCCTCAACTTTAACAAGATTCCCGGTGCCGGCATTGGCCACACAGCCCCAAAGCAAGATGGAACCTCCACCAAATTTTACTGTGGGTAGCAAGTGTTTTTCTTGGAATGCTGTGTTTTTTTGCCGCCATGCATAACGCCTTTTTGTATGACCAAACAACTCAATCTTGGTTTCCTCAGTCCACAAGACCTTCTTCCAAAAAGAAATTGGCTTCTCCAAATGTGCTTTTGCATACCTCAGCTGACTCTGTTTGTGGCGTGCTTGCAGAAACGGCTTCTTTCGCATCACTCTCCCATACAGCTTCTCCTTGTGCAAAGTGCGTTGTATAGTTGACCGATGCACAGTGTCACCATCTGCAGCAAGTTGATGCTGCAGCTCTCTGGAGGTGGTCTGAAGATTGTCCTTGACTGATCTAACCATTCTTCTTCTCTGCCTTTCTGGCCTGCCACTTCTGGCCTTAACAAGAACTGTCCCTGTGTTCTTCCATTTCCTTACTATGTTCCTCACAGTGGAAACTGACAGGTTAAATCTCTGAGACAGCTTTTTGTATCCTTCCCCTGAACAACTATGTTGAATAATCTTTGTTTTCAGATCATTTGACAGTGGTTTTGAGGAGCCCATGATGCCACTCTTCAGAGGAGATTCAAACAGGAGAACAACTTGCAAGTGGCCACTTTAAGTAGCTTTTCTCATGATTGCATACACCTGGCTATGAAGTTCAAAGCTCAATGAGGTTACAAAACCAAAAAAAGTGCTTTAGTAAGTCAGTAAAAAGTAGGTAGGAGTATTTAAAACAAGAAAATGATAAGGGTCCCATACTTATGCACCTGTCAAATTTTGTTTGAATGCAGATTGCACATTTTCTGTTGGTACAATAAACCTCATTTCAAGGCAGAAACATTACTGTGTCCAACAGTTATTACATATATCAAACTGAAATAGCTGTTGCAAAAACACCAATTTTAAGAAAACATTAAGCTTAAGATTAATAGGGGTGCCCAAACTTTTTCATATAACTGTAATACCAGGAAAGGGCACAGAATAGAGCACATTATACAAGGAAGAGGCCCAAGATGTACAGTTGAAACCAGAAGTTTACATACACTATATAAAAAGACACATATGCATGTTTTTCTCAATATCTGACATGAAATCAGAATAAACCTTTCCCGTTTTTTTAAATGCCTTAATACATTCTCTCTCTCCTTATTCTGGCATTTGGCAGATATTAAAAATTATGGTAATCCTAATTGACCTAAAACGGGAAAGGGCATCAGCGTTCCCATGTAACTTCCCAGGCCTATGCTCTACGTGAAAGTTGAAGTCCTGAAGAGCTAGGAACCATCTAGTTACCCTGGCATTGTTACCCCTCTTTTCCCTCAACCATCTCAACGGGGCATGGTCTGACAACGGGCACAGGACAGTGTACGGAACTATGCTTTAAACCTGCAGGAGGCGCTGAGGGCCATCAAACAGGTAGACCCTGACAGTGTGCGTGATGAAAACAGACTGTTAACTGAGCAGTTTATTGAGGGTTTACTATCCAGCGCCCACCGAACCCAGCTAGGCATAGTGGCTCTGCAAAACCCTGACTTAGACTTTGCTAAGTTTAAGGACAGGGCCATCCGGGTGCTACGAGAACCAGCACCAGGTGGCGCTACAGCTCACCGCCGCCCAGATATCACCTACCACCAGGAGGTGGCACCCTTTTCCCCGAAGCCTGTAGGAGCTGATGCGCAAACTCTGGACAGTGCCCCGTCAACAGACCTGCACCATCAGGTCCAAGAGCTAACTAAAAGTGTAGCAGCACTAACCAAAACTGTACAGTCCTTGCAGGTGTATCCCAAAGGAAAGATCCAGCTGGCTTCCAGTCCGGAGGACATCCCGTGGCGCCAACAGAAGAGGATTCCACCATCCAGAGGGAGGAACAGCGATCGCTACGACCAGGACGGACAACCCATCTGCCGCCGCTGCAATCAGCCAGGACATTATGCAAGGTACTGTCATTTAAACGAGCAAAACCTGGGGCAGAGGGCCAACCCCCAGGCATAAGACCACCAGGCCCATCAAGCTGGCGAGACAAATATGTGGGAGGACGACCGGTCCTACCTGTCGTGCTGGACGGCTTTCCAATGAGCGCGTTGCTGTACACTGGATCCCAAGTGACCACCATCCCCTACATTCTTTTCAAACGGTACTGGACTGACTCTGATATTACCCGCCATCCAGATGAACATTTGAGTATTTATGCCAGCAATGGTCAACCAGTACCTCAGGTGGGGTTCAAAGAAGTGACCATAAAGTTGGCAAAGTGGAACTGCCAGCACAAGGACTGATTATTGTCGACATTGATCGCTGAGAAAGTCATCCCATGATAACCTTGGGCACTAATGTCATTGAAAATTGTCTTGCAGAGATAATTGTCTTGTTACAGCAGGTTGCGGAGACCGCCAGATCCAGCCAGCAGCCGGTTCTACAAAGAGAGATCAGAGCCCTGATGAAAAGACAACAGGTAGAACTGTCTGGTGGTGAAATTGGCAGTGTCAGGATGAGTGACCCATTTCCTATTGCCATGCCCCCAAGAAGTGAAATTATGATATGGTGCCGGGCAGCTATTGGTCTAAGGGGTAGAGATTACCAGGCCATGGTAGAGCCCGTCTACTCTGACAGTAGGCCCACCATTTTGACAGCCCAGAGGGTGGTTGATGTCCGCCATGGGAGGGTACCCGTCCGCATCCTAAACATTGGGGAGAGAGAAGTCCATTTGCCCCGGTATGCCACTCTAGCCAAACAGTTCACTGTCAACCAGAATTCTATAAAGACAGTGGAACCCTTGTCTCCATCCCAACAGGCAGAGGATAACGGCTCCAAGGAACAAATGGAGGACTGGTGCCAGAAGCTGCATGTGGGCACTGACTCCACCTCTCCACACCGAAAACAAGGAGTGTACCGGGTGGTACTGGAATACGAAAGGGTCTTCAGTAAACATCCACTTGACTTCGGGCAGGTAAAAGGGGTTCAACACCATATCCCCACGGGAGACCATCCATCCATTAAAGAAAGGTACTGGCCTGTACCCCCTGCACACTACCAAAATGCCAAAGGGATGTTGCGAGAAATGAAGGAGGCTGGGGTAATAAGAGACAGTTGTAGCCCCTGGGCAGCTCCATTAGTTCTTGTAAAGAAAAAGGATGGCACTATGAGAATGTGTGTAGACTACAGTAAAATCAACCGCATAATACACAAAGATGCATACCCGTTACCCAGAATAGAGGAATCACTAGCTGCATTAAAGTCTGCTAACTATTTCTCCACTTTGGATCTTACTAGTGGGTATTGGCAGGTTCCTGTAACAGAAGCGGATAAGGAAAAGACCGCATTCACCTCCCTGATGGGCCTCAGCGAGTTCAACTGCATGCCATTCTGGCTCTGCAACGCCCCAGGAACCTTCCAGCGGTTGATGGAGTGCTGTCTGGGACATAAGAATTTCGAGACAGTCCTGCTGTACCTGGATGACGTCATTGTATACTCCCAGACGTATGAGGACCATCTGAAGCACCTGGCGGAAGTGTTTGACTCCCTGGCTGGCTTTGGTCTAAAGGTGAAGCCCTCAAAATGTCATCTGCTGAAGCCCAAGGTACAGTACCTGAGGCACGGGGTGAGCGCTGACGGTGTAGCTCCAGATCCCGATAAAATCACAGTAATCAAGGACTGGCCAAGACCCTCCACCGTAAAGGAAGTGCGGCAGTTCCTCGGGTTGGTAGGCTACTACCGAAGATTTATTCCAGGCCTCACCAAGATGGCGGCACCCATGCTGGACCTCCTGATAGGCCAGTCCAGGAAGGCCAAAAACCAGAAGCCGCCATTCAAATGGGACAAGCTGGAAGATGAGTCCTTCCACCAGCTGAAAATGGCCCTCACGGGGGACGAGATCCTGGCTTACCCTGATTATGGCCAGCCCTTCATCCTCCACACGGACGCGGGCAACGTGGGACTGGGAGCGGTGCTGTCCCAGATCCAGCAGGGCAGAGAACGGGTAATCGCTTATGCCAGCAGGAAGCTCCGGCCCACAGAAAGGAACCCTGAAAATTACAGCTCCTTCAAGCTAGAGTTCCTCGCAGTGGTATGGGCAGTGACAAAGCGCTTTAAACATTACCTCGCCTCTTCAAGTTCACTGTATTCACAGACAAAAACATTCTGACACACCTGGACACTGCGAAACTTGGTGCCCTGGAGCAGAGATGGATGGCCCGACTCTCCAATTATGAGTTCACCATCAAGTACCGGGCTGGGCGCAAGAATGCCAATGCAGATGTACTGTCCAGGATGCCTAACTTGCCAGATGGGGGAGAAGACCCAGAAGAACTGGAAGAGATAGAAATCCCCGCTTTCCACCGTCATGGGATAACTCAGTGATCCCACTGTGTGAAAGACAGGTACTCTTCCACCAAATAGGCCATGTTCAATCCCTTGCCCCACCAAGGCTGGGCAGAAACACAAGACAGTGACCCGGCCGTCCACCTAGTCAAAGAGTTGCTGACACGAGCTGACTCATACCCTGACCCAGATGCTCCAGAGGAGACCAAACAGCTGTGGAAAGAGAAGAGTAAGCTGTTCATCTATGAAGGGAAGCTGTGTCGAAGAACTGTCAACTCCCGGACGCATGAGCTGGTCTGGTAGGTGGTAGTCCCGAGGCGGGACGCGTCTATGGTCTTGGAAGCGTACCACGATGGAGCAGGACACTTCGGATGGAAAAAGCTGGAAGTCCTGCTGCGTGAACGGTTCTATTGGGTCGGCATGAGAGGAGCAATGGAGAGGTGGTGTCGAGACTGCGGACCGTGCAACCTGAGAAGGAAAGACCGTGACAGCCAGAGGGCTCCCCTGCAGCCCATTATCACCAAGCAGCCGCTCAAACTGGTAGCCCTAGACCATGTGAAGCTGTCCCCAAGCAGGTCAGGCTATGTCTACGCTCTCACCATCGTAGACCACTACTCCCGGTTTCTGGTAGTAGTGCCAGTCAAGGACCAAACAGCTCAGACAGCAGCCAGAGCTTTCCAACAGCACTTCTGCCACCCGCATGGTTACCCAGAACGTGTGCTAACTGACCAAGGTCCGGCCTTCGAAGCGGAGGTATTCCAGGAGTTCTGCAACCTGTACGGCAAGAAGATCAGGACAACGCCTTATCACCCCCAGACCAACAGGATGTGTGAAAAGATGAACCAGGTGGTGATAGACCTACTGAAGACATTTCCCCTGGAGGAACGCAGTCTGTGGCCAGAAAAGTTGCCAGACCTAGTGGACCTCTACAATCATATCCCAGTGAATTCCACCAACTGCACACCAGCTTACCTGATGAGAGCGAGACCTGGTAAGCTGCCCATCGATCTGGATATGGGAGTTCTGACACCAGAGGACGCCTCACCAGACACAGATTGGGACACTGAGCGGCAACAGCAATACCGCAAGGTACAGGAAAGTGTTGAAAGAAGTCTGTTCCAAGCAAGAGAAAGGCAAGAGAGGACTTACAATCAACATGCACCTGTTGCCCCCTTGTCACCTGGAGAGCAATTCCTAAAGAGGAAGAGGCGACTCCACAAGTTGGATGACCAGTGGGAAAAAGAGCCGTACACCATTCTACCATCAAGTCATGATAACACCAAGGTGTGCCTCATAAGTAAGGACGGAGGTGAGACAACAGCAACAGTTTCCAGAGACCACCTGAAGAAATGTCCCGAGCAGCTACAGCACGCCGAAGAAGGCCAAGATATCCCTCAACCCGCAGAGGAAGTGGAAGAATTGGTCAGCACGGTACTCGGAGAATTTCCCCGGTCATGGACACAAGTGAATAATGCCATTGTTGTGCCTGTCCTTACATTTCTCCAACCAGCCCCTCAAGCACCTACAGAAGTCTCAGTAGAGTTGGAAGAACCATTGGCCCCGGAGACAGAAGATTCCTCATCAGCAGACCAGGAGAATCTACCCTCTGCTAGTAGCGAGCCTGTCGTACCCACAGTAAGCCAAAGGATCCGTAGGAAGCTGCCCAACCTACCAGTGACACCTCAAAATACCAGTAGTGCAGGTCAAACAGTGCCCACCACACCAGGGGTAGGGAAAGGGGACCAGAGTGGAACACAGACAGACAGTGTGTTACGCAGGTCCACCAGAATCACCAGAGGTCAAATTCCTGCTCGTTGGAAAATTTAAATGTAACTATAACTATAACTGTAATGTTGAATTGTTTTGTGTGTGTAATGAATATGTTTTTCCAGTTACCCTACAGGGTCCAAAAAGACTTTCAGGTTATGGACAATGAATAACCAAAAACTCTGCCTGTAAATAGTTGCACCTGTAAAGTGCCCCTTTTGTGCCAGACCACAGAACAAAAACCCGTGGAGGTGGCTGAAGATGTGGTCCAACTCCGGATCATCAATGCCCTGTAGCCACCCTAGGGCCTACGTTGAGGGTTTGGGACGGGTCCCTCAGATTGCACCTTGTTTCAGTGAAATGGACACCTGGTTGCGGATGATACCGTGACCTTTAAAGACTCTAATGGTTGTAAATATGTTAATGTATTGTTACTTGTTGTATTTTTGCAAAATATGTTCAGTCCCGGAGTACTGAAATTTACTAGGGTGGAATGTGGCACCCCAGAGGGTCTGGTTGCCACAGTGGTAGTAATACCATGTCTGGGATCAAAACAGGAATTTCCTGGTCAGGGAACACACTACAAGCAACACCTCCTGCTCCAGACCAGAAAAGGGGAGGATCCTGCCCTATATAACTGGATCTGGAGGCGGGGTTAGTCAGTCTAGTGAGAGTCTAGTTCAGTGTCAGGAGTCAGTTAGGACTAAGGAGCAAGGAGCTGAGGACTGGAGCTGTGCAGAGCTCGTCCTGGCCAGTGGATACAGAAGACCTGACACCGGAGTCCGAGGCTGTGAGGATTGTATATCCAGCAGCAGAAACCGCAAGGCAGGAGATTGCAGGTCTCCTGGCTCACAGAAGCCCGGAGGCTCAGCCACACGAAAGGACCAGTACCGCCACAGAGGAGCAAGGAATACACGGGATCCGAGTCGCCAGCCATACGGGTGAGCAGCACGTTACACTCAGGGACGTGGGCTACAACACGACTATAAGCGGGATAGCCAAAAGAGTACAGTCGGAACGGCAGGCCTACAACTCCACCTGGCCAGGGGATTCTAGGATTGCTCCCAGACTGACCAGGCCCTCATCCCTAGCAAGTACTCCCGTTGGGGCCTATATAATTACCACCAGTAAAGACCCTAGGACTGCACTGCAAAGACTCCGTGTTATTATTACTGATCCAGGCACTATTACCACCATCATCCATACACGCTGCCCTGAAGCTACACTCTTCCTGTGAGGAGTTACACTACCTTGCTGCGCATACCACCAGCTTCAGCGGACTGCCCTGCAGCGGCAGTTACCAATAACCGCAATCCACAGGTGGCATAGTCAGACTATCAATAACTGAGACACATAGACTACCCTGGTTTGACCGCCCTGGGTCACGGACCGGGTCGCTGCCACAGTGACTACAACCCCCAGCATCTACAGGCCCGGCTCCGGGTCTCCCCACGGCCCAGGGGGCGCGTCATTTATGTCACTTAATTGTGTGCCAGGCAGTGGAGCTGCTGAGGCCAAGCAGACATGCTGCACAGATCGGAGCAGTGGGGGAACGGGGAGAGGTGAGTATTGTATTTATTTTTTTACATCATTGAGAACATGGTGGTCACAAGGCTGGAGGGCTATGGGGGGTGCATTATAGTATATGTACTCTATGGGGCAGCATTATACTCTATGGGGGCTGCATTGTACTGTATTGAGGACTATGGGGAGTGCATTGTACTATATGAGGGCTGCATTATACAGTATTGAGAACTATGGAGAGTACATTATACTCTATGGAGGATTATGGGGCACATTATACTATATGGAGGACTATGGGGCATATTGTACTTAAGGAGCACAATGCTGCCTATTCATGGAGTGATTGGATTGTTTATGCCAAAACAAAGCTCATTGTTCTCAGCAGCACATCGCCCAGTGAAAACTGCAGATGTACTGCTAATAAAATGATACTGTAGGGCAGGGGTCTCAAACACGCGGCCCGCGGGACGCATGCGGCCCCTGAGGCTGCTTTATGCGGCCCGCAGGCACAGACCCCTTGATGATCCTGACCTGGTCCAGGAGGAGCCGCCGACAGCAGCGCTGAATTGCCACACAGAGACTGTTTCCCAGCACTGCATTTCCAATGCCAGCCGCTGGCCAATCAGAGGCCAGCAGCTGATATCTGCGTGTCGGCGCAGCGAGTATGATGTCATTGCCATATGCAGATGTCAGCTGCTGGCCTCTGATTGGCCGGCGGCTGACATTGAAAATGCTGTGCTGGGAGACAGTCTCTGTGCGGCAATGCAGCGCTGCTGTCGGCGGCTCCTCCTGGACCAGGTCGGGATCGTCAAGGGGTCGGACTCTGTGGTGCCTGCGGGCCACATCTGCAGGAAGGCCGCCGAGGGAACGGAGGACAGGTGAGAATCATCTTTTTTTTTTTCTATTTTATATGTGTGAAGAACAGCACAGGGGGCACAGAGCCACAACATGGGGACCGGGATGGGGCACAGAGCCACAAGAGGGGACCTGGGTGGGGCACATAGCCACAAGAGGGGACCTGGATGGGGCACATAGCCACAGGATGGGGACCTGGATGGGGCACATAGCCTCAAGATGTGGACCTGGATGGGGCACATAATGGGGACCTGGATGGGGCACAGAGCCACAAGATGGGGACCAGAGCCACAAGATGGGGACCAGAGCCACAAGATGGGGACCTGGATGGGGAACATTGCCACAGGATGGGGACCTGGATGGGGCACATAGCCCCAAGATGGGGACCTGGATGAGGCACATTAGTACAAGATGGGCGCCAGGATGGGGAACGTTGCCACAGGATGGGGACCTGGATGGGGCACATAGCCACAAGATGGGGACCTGGATGGGGCACAGAGCCACAAGATGGGGACCTGGATGGGGCACAGAGCCACAAGATGGGGACCAGAGCCACAAGATGGGGACCTGGATGGGGAACATTGCCACAGGATGGGGACCTGGATGGGGCACATAGGCCTAAGATGGGGACCTGGATGAGGCACATTAGTACAAGATGGGCGCCAGGATGGGGAACCTTGCCACAGGATGGGGACCTGGATGGGGCACATAGCCACAGGATGGGGACCTGGATGGGGCACATAGCCCCAAGATGGGGACCTGGATGAGGCACATTAGTACAAGATGGGCGCCAGGATGGGGAACGTTGCCACAGGATGGGGACCTGGATGGGGCACATAGCCACAAGATGGGGACCTGGATGGGGCACAGAGCCACAAGATGGGGACCTGGATGGGGCACAGAGCCACAAGATGGGGACCAGAGCCACAAGATGGGGACCAGAGCCACAAGATGGGGACCTGGATGGGGAACATTGCCACAGGATGGGGACCTGGATGGGGCACATAGCCCCAAGATGGGGACCTGGATGAGGCACATTAGTACAAGATGGGCGCCAGGATGGGGAACGTTGCCACAGGATGGGGACCTGGATGGGGCACATAGCCACAGGATGGGGACCTGGATGGGGCACATTAGTACAAGATGGGGACTTGGATGGGGAACATTACTACAAGATGTTTTCCATTATTACTATATGATGCTAATTGTAAGACAATATTACTGTATGTGGCCAATTGGGGGAAATAAAATTGTAAAAAAATAAAAAATAAAATAAAGCATGAAAAAATATTGGGCACTAAAAATGCTATTTTATATGTAAACTAAAGTAAACACAAAAAAGTGCACGTTTATTATCGCCACATCCATAACGACCCAAGCCATAAAAAAATAAACACGGCAAAAATGTTCAAAAGGTGTATACAAAAAAAATGGTATCACTAAAATGTCACATTGAACAAAGAATGCGGCCCCCCAAATTCAAATTTTTTCCATGTGCGGCCCATATACCCAGCCGAGTTTGAGACCCCTGCTGTAGGGGGACAGATTGATCTACTAGTGACTGTTCTGTCCCCATCATTCTTCCTCAGCCGGTGTAAAGAAGCCGGGAAACAAACGTCGAACGATCGCGGACGTTTAATGGCCTGTACTCAGCGCATGTAAATACAACCAAAATATTTCTGTGTGATGGTGCAATATGTTAGCATTTGGGGCCCCACTATCTCTAAAACAGGCCCTGAGTACAACCAAAGCTAGTCCATACATAGCCCATTCAAAAAGTGTGAAAATATATGTATATGTGGCACCCCAGGGGGTCTGGTTACTACAGTAGAAATACCATATCTGAGAACGAGCATGGGTTTTCCTGGTCAGGAGCACATTTGCATGCAACGCTTCCTGCCCCAGTCCAGGGAGGAGAGGAACCTGCCATTTATAAACTGGAACTGGGGCGGGGTTAGTTAGTTAGTTCCAGAGAGAGGGACAGGAGCTGAGAGCCAGGGACTGGAACAGCAGAGCTCGTCCTGGCAGAAGACGCAGAGAACCGGACACCGGAGTCCGAGGCTGTGAGGATATTCACATCCAGCAGCAGAAATCACCTGGCAGGGGATTTCAGGTCCTCTGGCCGTAGAAAGTCCGGAGGCTCAGTCACACGCAAGGGACCGGCACCGCCATCGAGGAGCGGAAGAAACCAAAGGCCCCAAGTCACCAGCCATACGGGTGAGCACCACACGGTACACTCAGGGACGTGGGCTACTACACGACTACAGCAAGGTAGCCAGGAAGAGTGCAGTCAGACGGGAAGGCCTACACCTCCAACTGGCCAGGGGGATTCTTGTTCGCTCACAGACTGACCAGGCCTCTAATGTTAGCCAGTACTCCCAGCAGGGTCTCCTTCATCACCAACAGTAAAGACCCTGAACTACACTGCACGGACTTTGAGTCATTTCTGCTGCGCCTATGCACCACAACCCTCACCATCTACACACGCTGCCCTGAGGCTATACTCCTCCCGTGGGGAGTTATACTACCCCCTGCTGCGCACACAACATCAGCCTCAGCGGTCTGCCCCGCAGCGGCGGTTCTCAGTGACCGCAATCCACGGGTGGCGTAGTCGGACATTTCAACATTAAAAACCAAGTAAACAGATCCACCACTGGTTTGACCACCCTGAGCCACGGTACCGGCTCGCCGCCATGGAGACTACAACCCCTGACATCACACAGAAACCCGGCTCTGGGTATTCCCACACACACGGCCCAGGGGGCGCATCAACTTTGGCGTAGTCGGCAGGATCTCGTGCCCGCAACCACCGGGTACTGCGTGCCTGAAGAAAGACTGTGATACTTATCGTGGTGAAGTTTCCCGCCATCCGCAGATGTTTTCCCGCCATCCGCAGCCATTTTCCCGCTATTGGGCGCCATTTTTGGGATGCCGCGTGGGAAGAAGAGGGGCGTGGACGCCAAAAGCGCGAAAGAGCTGAAGCCCCGCCTTACGTCCTGACACTGCGCAAGGTCCTGGAAGGAGCCCAGCGGACGCCGACGTCACCAACGCGCGACGCAAGGTCCTCGACCCCGACGATCGCCTGCGGAGCCGCGGCCTATGAGAAGAAGCAATGGAAGGTAGGCCACGGTTAACTAGGGGGGAGGAAGACACCAGGAATGGAGGGAGCTCCCACCGCCAGCGCGGCTGCTGCCGCAGTGATGCCGTTCACGATGCCGTATATCCCTGGAGCGTCATGGTTACCCCAGTACTCAGGGGAGTCGCATACCCTGAGCAACTTTAAAGAAAGACTGTATAGCCTATTCAAAGTATACCCCCCTGTCCGAGGAACATAAAGTGAGCATCCTGATAGGTCAGTTAATTGGAGCAGCCCAAAGAGAAGTGAAGTCCTGGTCAGCCAGGGAAAAGGGGACTGTAAAGGAAATACTGGCCCGTCTAAAGGACACTTTTGATACCCGCACCTCAGCAGAGATCAAGCTAAAATTTTATGGATGCAAACAGCGGGCACAAGACAGTATACGGGACTATGCTATGAATTTGCAGGAGGCCCTGAGAGCCATTAAGTAGGCAGACCCTGACAGCGTGCGCAATGAGGATAAGCTGTTGACTGAACAGTTCATTGAGGGTCTACTGTCCAGCGCCCACCGAACCCAGTTGCGTGTAATGGCCTTGCAGAACCTTGATTTGGACTTTGCGCTGTAACCCACAGGCGCCCTGCTATCACCTATCACCAGGAGGCGGCGCCCTTGCCTGCAGAGCCTGTGGGAGCTGATGCACAGGCTTTGGACAAAGCCCTGGCTGTAGACCTGCACCATTAGGTCCAAGAACTGACCAAAAGCGTTGCCGCGCTAACCAGAACTGTGCAGTCTTTACAGGTGTCTTCCCCAGGAAAGATCCAGCTGGCTTCCAGTCCGGAGGACGTCCCTTGGAGCCAACGGAGGAGGATCCCATCGTCCAGAGGAAGGCCCAGCGACCGCTATGACCAGGACTGACAACCCATCTGCCGCCACTGCAACCAACCAGGACATATGGCAAGGTACTGTCATTTAAATGGGCCCGACCTGGGGCAGAGGGCTGACCCCCAGGCATAAGATCATCAGGCCCATCGAGCTGGCATGATAAGTACATAGGGGGACGACCGGTCTTGCCTGTGGTGCTGGATGGCATTCCTATGAGTGCACTACTGGACACCGGGTCACAGGTAACCACCATCCCCTATGTGCTCTTTAAGCGGTACTGGAATGACTCAGATATTACCCGCTACCCAGATGACGATTTGAGCATCATCGCAAGCCATGGTCAGCCCGTGCCGCAGGTGGGATTCAAGGAGGTGACCATAAAGATTGGTAAAGTTGAACTGCCAGCGCAAGGACTAATTATTGTGGACATTGACCGTCGTGAAAGCCACCCTAAGATAACCTTGGGTACTAATGTTATTGAAAATTGTCTTGCAGAGATAATTCTCATATTACAGCAGGTTGCGGTGAACGCCAGCTCCAGCCAATAGCGTGTCCCACAAAAAGAGATCAGAGCCCTGATGAAAAGGCAGCAGGTAGAACTGTCTGGTGGTGAGATTGGTAGTGTAAGGATGAGTGACCTGTTCCCTATCGCCATGCCCCCAAAGAGTGAGATGATGATCTGGTGCCGGACTGCAATCGGGTTAAGAGGAAGGGACTACCAAGCCATGGTAGAACCCGTCTACTCAGACAGTAGGCCCACCATTTTGACGGCACGGGGGGTGGTCGATGTACGCCATGGGAGGGTACCCATCCGTATCCTAAACATTGGGGAAAGAGACGTATACTTGCCCCGGTATGCCACTCTAGCCAAATTGTTCACCGTTAACCAAAACTCCATAAAGGCCGTGAAACCCTTGCCTCCATCTCAACTAGAGGAGGGTAACGGCTCCAAGAAACGAATGGAGGACTGGTGTCAGAAGCTGCATGTGGGCACCGACTCCACTCCCTCACACCAAAAACAGGGAGTCTACCGGGTGGTGCAGGAGTACGAAAGAGTCTTTAGCAAACACCCGCTAGACTTTGGGCAAGTAAAGGGGGGTAGAACACCACATCCCCACAGGAGACCATCCACCCATAAAGGAAAGATACCGACCTGTACCCCCTGCACACTATCAGAATGCCAAGGGGATGTTGCGAGACATGAAGGAGGCTGGGGTAATCAGGGACAGCTGTAGCCCCTGGGCAGCTCCACTAGTTCTTGTGAAAAAGAAAGATGGCACCATGAGAATTTGTGTAGATTACAGAAAGGTCAACCGTATCACACACAAAGATGCGTACCCGTTACCTAGGATAGAGGAATCTTTAGCTGCATTAAAGTCTGCTAACTTCTTCTCCACTTTGGATCTTACTAGCGGGTACTGGCAGGTTCTTGTAGCAGAGGCAGACAAGGAGAAGACCGCGTTCACCACCCCGATGGTTCTCAGCGAATTCAACTGTATGCCGTTCGGGCTCTGCAACGCACCAGGAACCTTCCAGCGGTTGATGGAGTGCTGCCTGGGGCACAGGAATTTCGAGACGGTCCTGCTATACCTGGACGATGTCATCGTGTATTCCAAAACATATGAGGACCATCTGAAACACCTGGCAGAGGTGTTTGACGCCCTGGCAGGCTACGGCCTAAAGGTGAAACCCTCCATGTGTCATCTACTGAAACCAAAAGTACAGTACCTGGGACACGTGGTGAGTGCTGACGGAGTAGCTCCAGACCCTGATAAAATTACAGTGATTAAGGACTGGCCAAGACCCTCCAGCATAAAGGAAGTGCGGCAGTTCCTCGGGTTGGTAGGCTACTACCAAAGATTCATCCCCGGGTTCACCAAAATGGCAGCCCCTATGCAAAACCTCCTGTTGGGTCAGTCAAAGACCAAGAATCAGAAGCCACCCTTCAAATGGGACAAGCTGGAGGATGAGTCTTTCCGCCAGCTGAAGATGGCCCTCACGGGGGATGAGGTCCTGGCTTACCCTGATTACGGCCAGCCTTTCATCCTCCACACGGACACGAGCAACATCGGGTTAGGGGCGGTGCTGTCCCAGATCCAACAGGGCAGAGAACGGGTAATCGCTTATGCCAGCAGGAAACTCCGGCCAACAGAGAGAAACCCCGAAAATTATAGCTCCTTCAAGCTAGAGTTCCTGGCAGTGGTGTGGGCAGTTACAGAACGCTTTAAACATTACCTTGCCTCTTCCAAGTTCACCGTGTACACCGACAACAACCCGTTGACACACCTGGATACTGCGAAACTTGGTGCCCTGGAGCAGAGATGGATGGCCCGCCTATCCAACTATGAATTTACCATCAAATACCAGGCGGGACGCACAAATGCCAACGCAGACACCCTGTCCAGGATGCCGAACTTGCCGGACGGAGGGGAAGATCCAGAAGAACTGGAAGAGATTGAACTCCCTGCGTTCCACCGTCACGAGATTACCCAGTGTTCCCACTGTGTAAGGGACAAGCACTCTGTTCAATCCCTTACCCCACTACAGCTGGGCGGAGACGCAAGACAGTGACCCAGCCGTCCGCCTGGTAAAAGAGATGCTGACACAGGCTGATGCCCGCCTTGACCCAGACGGTCCGGAAGAGACCAAACAGCTGTGGAAGGAGAAGAGTAAACTGTTTCTCAACAAGGGGAAGCTGTGCCGGAGAATTGTTAACTCCCAGACACATGAGCTGACCTGGCAGGTAGGGGTCCCGAGACGAGACGCGGCTATGGTCCTGGAGGCATACCACGACGGAGCAGGGCACTTTGGATGGAAGAAGTTGGAGTTCCTGTTGCGTGAACGGTTCTTCTGGGTAGGCATGAGAGGGGCCATTGAGAGATGGTGCAGAGACTGCGGCCCGTGCAACCTGAGAAGAAAGGAATGTGCCAGCCAGAAGACTCCCCTGCAGCCCATCATCACCAAGCAGCCACTAGAACTGGTAGCCCTGGACCATGTGAAGCTGGCTCCAAGTAGGTCCGGGTACGTCTACGCCCTCACCATCGTAGACCACTACTCCCAGTTCCTGGTGGTGGTCCCTGTCAAGGACTTAACAGCTCAGACAGCAGCTAGAGCCTTCCAGCAGCACTTCTGCCATCCACACGGGTATCCGGAGCAAGTGTTGACTGACCAAGGTCCAGCCTTCGAAGCGGAGGTCTTCCAGGAGTTCTGCAACCTCTATGGCTGCAAGAAGATAAGGACAATGCCCTATCACCCCCAAACCAACGAATTGTGCGAGAAGATGAACCAGGTGGTGATAGACTTGCTGAAAATGTTGCCCCTGGAAGAACGCAGTCTGTGGCCTGAAAAACTGCCTGATCTGGTGGACTTGTATAACCACATCCCAGTAAATTCCACCAACTGCACCCCGGCTTACCTAATGAGAGCAAGACCTGGTAAGCTGCCTATTGACTTGGATATGGGAGTTCTGAGACCCGAGGACACCTCGCCAGAGGCAGACTGGGATACAGAATGGCAGCAGCAGTACCGGAAAGTGCAGGAGAGTGTTGAGAGAAGTTTGTCTCAAGCAAGAGAAAGGCAAGAGAGGACTTACAACCAGCATGCTCCCTCTGTTCCCCTGGCACCTGGAGAGCAGGTCTTGAAGAGGAAGAGGCGGCTCCATAAGTTGGATGACCAGTGGGAGAAAGACCCGTACACAGTACTGCCCTCAAGTCATGAAAACCCAAAAGTATGCGTTATCAGTAAGGATGGAGGAGAGACCACAGCCACTGTCTCTAGAGACCACCTGAAGAAGTGTCCCGAGCAGCTGCAAAGCACTGAATAAGACTAAGATAGCCCTCAACCCGCAGAGGAAAGGGAAGAAATGGTCAGTACAGTACTCGGAGAATTTCCCCGGTACTGGACACAAATTAACAACGCTATTGTGGTACCCGTCCTTACCTTTCTCCAGCCAGCCCCTCAAGGGCCTACAGAAGAGCAAGTAGTGTTGGAAGAGCAACCGGCCCCGGAGGCAGAGGATTCCATACCAGCAGCCCAGGAGAATCAACCCTCTGCTAGTAGTGAGCCTGCCGTGCCCGTGATAAGCCAAAGAGTACGCAGAAAGCTGCCCAACCGACCCTAACATCTCCAAACACCTGTACTGCAGACACTAGCGAGCCCACTACATAAGGGGTGGAAACAGGGGACCCAGAAAGAACACCACCAGATAGTGTGTTACGTAGGTCCACAAGGAGCACTAGAGGTCAGAAGCCAGCTCGCTGGAGAATCTAGGAGAAATGATATATACCTGTATATTGCAAATGTTGTAATGTTTTATGTTTGTTACCTGAATACTGATTATGTTTCTCAAGTTACCCGACAGGGTCTATGGACGGACAGGTTATGGACAATGAATAACCGGAACTGTACCTTGTAAATAGTTGCACCTGTTAAGTGCCCCTTTTGTGCCAGACCACAGAACAAAAACTCGTGGAGGTGGCTGAAGACGTGGTCCAACACCGGATCATCGATGCCCTGTAGCCACCCCAGGGCCTACGTGGAGGGTTTGGGACGGGTCCCTCAAAATGCATCTTGGGTGACATGGACACCTGGTTACGGAAGCGCCGTGACCTATCAAGACTGAACTCCTTGTACATATATTGTTGTGTTATTGTTTATACCCTGTTATGTGTGTTTTCAAAAAAAAAAGGTGTTTAGTCCCGGAGTACTAAAGTTTACTAGGGGGGAATGTGGCACCCCAGGGGGTCTGGTTGCCACAGTGGTAGAAATACCATGTCTGAGAGCGATCATGGGTTTTCCTGGTCAGGAGCACATTTGCATGCAACGCCTCCTGCCCCAGTCCAGGGAGGGGAGGAACCTGCCCTTTATAAACTGGATCTGGGGCGAGGTTAGTTAGTTAGTTCCAGAGAGAGGGATAGAGCAGCAAGGAGCCCTGTAGGAGACAGGAGCTGAGAGCCAGGGACTGGAGCAGCAGAGCTCGTCCTGGCAGAAGACGCAGAGAACCTGACACCGGAGTCCGAGGCTGTGAGGATATTCACATCCAGCAGCAGTAACCACCTGGCAGGGGATTTCAGGTCCTCTGGCCGTAGAAAGCCCGGAGGCTCAGTCACACGCAAGGGACCGGCACCGCCATCGAGGAGCGGAAGGAACCAAAGGCCGCAAGTCACCAGCCATACGGGTGAGCACCACACGGTACACTCAGGGATGTGGGCTACTACACGACTACAGCAAGGTAGCCAGGAAGAGTGCAGTCAGATGGGAAAGCCTACACCTCCACCTGGCCAGGGGGATTCTTATTCGCTCACAAACTGACCAGACCTCTATTGTTAGCCAGTACTCCCAGCAGGGTCTCCTTCATCACCAACAGTAAAGACCCTGAACTGCACTGCACGGACTTTGAGTCATTTCTGCTGCGCCTATGCACCACAACCCTCACCATCTACACATGCTGCCCTGAGGCTATACTCCTCCCGTGGGGAGTTATACTACCCCCTGCTGCGCACACAACATCAGCCTCAGCGGTCTGCCCCGCAGCGGCGGTTCTCAGTGACCGCAATCCACGGGTGGCGTAGTCGGACATTTCAACATTAAAAACCAAGTAAACAGATCCGCCACTGGTTTGACCACCCTGAGCCACGGGACCGGGTCGCCGCCACGGAGACTACAACCCCTGACATCACACAGAGACCCGGCTCCGGGTATTCCCACACACACGGCCCAGGGGGCGCGTCATATATAAAGGCATATACGACTAGTAATGCTAACTGTAGAATACCATGCTACAAACATAACAAATGCTAATAAATGTACAGAAAAAGTAATGGATGATGCATAAAGCTCATGTGTAGAAATGAAGCCTACCTAGTGATGTCCGGAGCCTCTCCATAGACTTCAATAGGCAGCTTCTATTGTATTCCTCACTGAGTTATCAGTCTGTCTTGTCTTTAGCTTGATGGATTTTACCTATTCTTCAGAGGACGCTACATTCACAAATCCTTGTCTATTTCTATATCCTTGTAAAACAGAACCTTTTTCTCCCATGTGTCTCCGCATTGTCTCTATTTTATATCCGTGTTGTATAGATATATTTTTTCCTCATACATTTGTAAAAACTGAAGCAGGTAGACTGTCTGAACTTTTATTTATCCATTGACTATTAATGGATCTATTAAAAATGGATGAAACAACTGATGAAGCACTAAAGGAAAAGAAAAGTCTTCAGTGCTTCATCCGTTGTACATGGATTTCCTTAGACTTTAATGGCTGAGTCTGATCTGCAAAATGAATGAGAATAGAACCTGCTCTGAGTCTCACGGATTAGACACACGGAACTGTTATTAAAAAACAGACGGCACATGGACTAGTGTAATAAATGTCATGCCACGTTCACACATTCAGTATTTGGTCAGTATTTTACATCAGTATGTGTAAGGCAAAACCAGGAGTGGGTGATAAATGCAGAAGTGGTGACGTGTTTCTATTATACTTTTCCTCTGATTGTTCCTCACCTGGTTTGGGCTTAGAAATACTGAGGTAAAATACTGACCAAATATTGAACGTGTGAATATGGCCTGAAAGTGGTGGTCTGATATTTCATTAAATTAACCTGGTGTCTACAGCTCTGACTAGTGATGTAGAGGTGAATGAATCTCACTTTGCATTCCTATGAGAGTCACATCAAGGCTCATTATATAGAGAAATTGTCTTCCACACCGCGTATAAGATCCTGTAGGATTCTGAGAGTCAGAAGTAACGTGGGACGACCGAAAGACCAGAATGGAGTGGACAGCTCCCCAACAAAGCGATTGATAAAACTGATTTCCCCTATGAGCAAAGGAGCATTGCTTTAATCACATTTTTATTTTTTCTCTTCTGCACAAAAAAGCCTTTATATTTGACAAGTCAATGATTTCCATTGTACTGACTGCAATAGTGTATGGCACTATTCCTGCAAGAGGATCCAAACTGAACCACCAGTGCAGGCCCGGGACAAGGGGTAGGCACCCGCCTAGGGCGCTACCTCTCTGAGGTGGGAGCAGTTTAAGAAAAAAAATTGTCATTATTGAACGCCTGCAGTCAACTGGCACCTTCCTCCTGCCGCAAACATTCAGCATGCTGACAGCCGGTACACAGGAACAAAGGTGAGCGGAGTCAGTGGGTCACTAACACCGCTCAACGCCTGCGCCCCTGTTCTCATTCCCTCTCTGCATTGAAATGCATTTGTGTCTTTAAGACAATGTGAACGCTGCCCCCAGGACAGGAGCAGAGGAGCTGTAATCAGGTCGATGTTCTGGCGGTAATTCCCGCAATACGCAGTGTATGGACAGTCTGCCCCCTGTTAGAGGATGGCGCCACACAGGAATACGGCAGTAGAAGAACCATCGGTTTTGTTACAAGCTGCATCTATTGTATCTCATTAATTGAAACCAAACGGCCCCCATTATAATTAAGCTATATTAGTTTCCATGACTATTCTTGGGTCTGACATTGTAAAGGGAGTGCTCATCAGAGCTTGTTACCTGATGGATCAGACGAGGAAGTTAGAGGTCCAGTTACCATAGTTTCTCACCTATTCCTTTTCTTGGGGGGGGGGAGCCATTTGCGTCATCTGCCTAAGGCAGCAAAATACCTTATCATGATATTAATAAAAATACCAAAAAGCATGTCAGTAATATAACCAAAAGCAACATAGATGTTTTATATATTTATTTTTATGCATAAAAGTTGTTAATATTATGCAAATATATAAAAAGAAAGTGTGTAGATATAGTCACTTTCTGTGGAAAGGAGCAGATGATGATGATTCCGCTCCTCAGGCCTCGGCTTACACTTCTGCCGCTTTTGGACATCCAGGTCTGGATCACACATGAGAGAGGAGAAGAGCAGGAATGTGTGACTTGTGATCTGTATAGTTGGAGTTTTCCTGGATTCCTTCAGCATCGCGATTAGCCATATGGCCTTCTGTCTGACCATGGTCAGGAAGGTGAAGGAGCAGCCGCTTCCTTCTGTCTGACCATGGCCTGGTAGAGGAAGGAGCAGCCGCTTCCTTCTGTCTGACCATGGCCTGGTAGATGAAGGAGTAGCCGCTTCCTTCTTTCTGCACAAGACCAAGTAGGAGAAGGAGCAGCCGCCTCCTTTGTCTGCACATGGCCAAGTAGGAGAAGGAGCAGCCGCTTCCTTCTGTCTGACCATGGCCTGGTAGAGGAAGGAGCAGCCGCTTCCTTCTGTCTGTACATGGCCAAGTAGGAGAAGGAGCAGCCGCTTCCTTCTTTATGTCCATATCTTGTAGTCGTCTCCTTACCACCACATTGTAGATGAGTCGTCCAGATGGTGACATAACAAGTATGGCTGAAAGAAATCCTTCAATTTCAGCCCTTAATTACTTGCTATGTTGATCCAGAGGAAGGCGAAAAATAACCCTGAGGACTCGTTGTTGGATCATCCTCATATCAAGGGAAAAAATTCCTTCCTGACCCCAAATATGGCGATCGGAATAAATCCCTGGATGTGTGGTCTCAAATCTACTTGGATGTTATGTGGTGGAAGCTCGGTAGGTTTGTCACAGTCCGGTAAATAAGAAAGTCCAGTGTAATTGTCTCATCCGATTAATGTAAATCTTCATTCCTGGATGTTACTGGAATGGGGCTGATTTTTATCAGCCTAATACTCCTGCTGGAAGAAGAGAAATATACACGTCTGAGAATCAGCCCCTCACATACAGCATATACAGTACTAGGGGGATATAGCGATAAGGTGTATAGTGGGTAAGTGTGTTACTGGGTAGTGATAACACTTTGGATGTCTGTATGTGCTGTACTTACATAGTAATATGGGAATGGTGGGTCGGATCTGCGGGACTCCACATCGCTCCAGTCTATAGAATAGAAAAACGGATGTGATCTGATGGACGATGTAATGGCAGATCGGGCAGATGGAGTTTTGCAGAGAAGCTAGAAAATGAAAACAAAGCATTAGTCATTATATTATGTATTATTACTGATAAATTATTACACAATGTCTATGGACTGTACATATCTTATCTTCTATATCTTCTTGTAATCCCCTATTATCATTGTCCATCTGATCTTACTCACCCGTTTTATGATATCCATGGTATGACAGCAGATCCCAGGTGGAAAAGAAGGGATGTCGTCATACAGAGACTGGTGGTATTCGTCCATTGTGCCTCTGGTATAGAATGGCCAGTCACCTACAGTCATCATATATAAGATGACGCCAAAGGAAAAGGAGTCTGCCAGATGGTTGTATCCTTCACCGTCCATTACCTATGGGAACATGAGATTGGAGAGAATCTGAATATACCGGGAAGGGGATTTACACACAGAGACTATGAGGACCTGTCTGTGATTAGATATGAGCAGAATACATTGGGATCAGATTATCCCTCAATCCTACTATCGACATCAATCACACAGAGATGTTCCTTACCTCGGGCGCTATGTAACCCTTAGTGCCAGTAGTATATTCCACTATGTCACCCTCAAACACATTCGTGGCTGCTAAGCCAAAGTCTGAGATTTTGATGTGTCCGGTGTCTTGAAGGAGGATGTTCTCTGGCTTCAGGTCACTGCAGGGAGAAGGATCAGATACTGATTGTGAGGACAATTCATGGAAAGAACTTTCTACAATAGATATGTAAGGAGACAACAAAGAGTCACAGGTGACAGATTTATGAAGGTGAAATGATTACCTATGTATGACGCCGCGTTCATGCAGGAACTGGAGTCCGCACACCATCTCTGCCGCAAAGAGTCTGTGGAGTAGAAAGGATGGATCAGTGGTTACATGCACAATCATACAGAGAACATGAGGAGATCACACACGTGTCCTTTTCACATCATTAGTTTCTCCTGTTGTCGTTGTCCATTGATCTAAGACTACAATGTGCCGGCAGCGGATTACTAACATTCAGTACAAGACATTTACCTTATTGTCTTTGTGTTAAACATCATTGAATCTTTCATGTGGCCAAACAGGTCTCCGCCGACCATATAGTCCATGGCTATTTCATACTCCGTAGGTGTTTCCCTAAACGTCCGCATAGTCATTAGGTAGGGGCATCCGGCAGCCATTCTCAGGACTTCTAGCTCTGTAGAGATTAAGTCCTCACAAGAACTTTTGTCCATGATTTTGATGGCCAGCAGCCCTTCACTGACTGGATCTGATGCCAAGACAACCTGGAGAAAAATCACAACAGATCAGACCAAACTCTCATCTACTACTGTGTAGTAGTTCACTAGTTTATCCCAATTATCATTACATATGAGCATCCTGTAATGAATATGTACATCTCTCCTGTGCATCTGGTGCAGGATACAATGGGGAACACGGACAAATATAAATTGACACTTACTTTTCCATAGTTTCCTTTTCCAAGAACTTTCCAGAACTCGAGATTGGAAAAGTCTATAGGTTGGACTGTGTGGACCAGTTCTCTTTGGTCAGAAATCTGGAAACTGGCATCATCAAGGCCTTGTGCCGGCATGTCCGTTGTGTCGTAGGGCGCCTTATCGATTCCATCTGCTGAGATGATATAAAAAATTTGAACCCCTTAGTGAACACATTATTGGAAATGACTACCTGAGCCTGCAGAAAGCCCCTGTCTTTTCCTCCTCCTGTTAAGACCAGCCTGGCTTAATTTCATATGAGAATGTTAATTTAGCTATATACAGTTCTGTCACAGTGTCTAGTAGAAGCGATCAGAAAATCGCAGGTTCAAGTCCCCAAAGGAGAATAAAGAAAAGAAGTAACAAAAAAAAGTTAAAAAAATAATAAAATGTAAAAAAAATACTTCCCCATTAATAATAATAATAATAATAATAATAATAGTAATAATTTGAATATCTAGTATAACCACATCCGGAACATTAATTAACCCAAACAGTAAACACTGAAAGGAGAAAATAAATGTAAAGACCAGAATAGGGTTTTTGTGAGGGCGCAGTATACATCTAATAAATTGTAATAAAAGATATCACAATGTCTTGTCTACCCGAGAAAGTTATCTATAAAAGCTACAACTTGTCACGCAAAAAAAAACAAATCAAGTCCTCGCACAGCTCCATCCAGCTATCAAAATCCAAAGATATAATGTCTCAGAATATAGGGACACAAACCAATTTATTTTTTATAAAATTCCTAATTTTCTTCTACCAGTTCAGTGAATTATAACCCCTAAGCCTGTTCAGCATTATCATAGTTGTAACTGACATGGAGAATCATTCTGTCAGGTCATTTTTACCACTCAATGAACATCTAGAAAAAAAACAATGGCGGAATCACTTTTTTTCCACAATTTTACCACATTTTGAATCTTTTTCCCCATTTTCCAGAACATTGAATAGTAAAATAAATAATGTTCAAAACTACAGCTCGTCCACTAAAAAATCAAGTCCACATACAGCTACATTGGGAGACAAATTAAAAAATAAATAGTTATGGGTTTTCGAAGGAGGAAGGAAAAAACAACGAAATGTTACCCGGTCAAGAAGGGGTTAACAAATATAGCTAAAAGAAAATATTATAATTTTAAATACAATTATGTAAATGAGCAGGAAATGTCTAATATTTGGGCTCTCATTTATCAAAACTGTCCAATAATAAAACTGTCCCTGTTGCCCATAGCAACGAATCACAGCATAGATTCCATCTCTTAACATTCTATGGAACAATGAAAGCTGCATTGTGATTGGTTGCTATGGGCAACAAGGACAGTTTTTCTGCACTTTTGATAATTGATGCCAGTACATAATATTAGGAGTATAATCCTCCTCACCCCCAGTCTTATTACACTGAGCAGATCCATCTTACCTGGTCCATCTGTATCCAGTGATGTGTTTGGTGGAGAAACACTCAGCTGTTTGTTCTCTGGGATGGAGATGTTTTCAGCTGATGACCTCGACCTCCGCAATGCACCATTCCCATTTATAATGGGGTTGGCATAGATGAGACGTCTTCTACATTGGACAACCCAGTCTCTGCTGTTCCTGATCCTCTTCTGGGCTGCCACTCTTTGTAGTTTCGGTGCCTCCAGACTTTCAGATCTGGAGGATGTCACTTGTCTCGGTGTCTCTTGGAGAACCTCTTCCAGCTCTAACTCTGCGCTGATGTTTCTCCTCTTATTGAGGATGGCTTCTTTGTTTCTCCTCCGTATTTCAGGGACCAGATCTCCGAGTTTTTTCAAGGAGATAAGAATGGCCTTCTGAAGCTCAGCGGAGGCTGCAGAGTGAGACTCCGTGAGGGTCTCCATTTTCCTTCTCTCTGTAAGGATCTCATGTCTTTTGGTCTTTCTCATTTTGTCTAGAATTTGACGTTTTGACGCCTTTTTTGAGGCGTCAGTGTCAATGTCCGGTAGTATAAAGTCTTTTCGCCCTAAAGCGAACAATAGTACCTGCTCTTCATTTATTCCTCTCTTCTCTCTGAGAACCCGATCTCTTTGGGCTCTTCTGTAATTATCCATTTTAAAATCAATTTTTGCTTCGTTTGTCACGAAAAACAAAAGGGGCTGCCTCACCCTTGGGAGTCTGTAAGGCAGTGGTTTCCCTTAGGACGGAACACTGGGATATAGAATGCGGTGATGTCATCACATCACTTGTGACATCATTTTTATTCTAATGTCACAATGATAGATAGATAGATAGATAGATAGATAGATAGATAGATAGATAGATAGATAGATAGATATCAAATTTGAAGGATGGGGAACCAAACTTTTGCAGATGTATACATACAATATACAGATATACACGGGGTGCACATTTTGTATTTTTAATGATTAATTTTATTATTGAACAACTACAGTGCTGCTGGTTAATCATAAAGGTTAATAAAATCCGAAACCTGAATATTTGCAAAAATAAAAGTGAGGTTTTGTCTTTCTTAGGCCACATTCACACATTTGGTATTTGGTCAGTATTTTGCATCAGTATCTGTAAGCCAAAACCAGGAGTGGAAGAATAAGAGTTAAAGTATAATAGAAACACGTGACTACTTCTGTATTTATCACCCACTCCTGGTTTTAACTTACAAATACTGATGTAAAATACTGACCAAATACTGAATGTGTGAATGTGGCCTTAGGGGAATATCTCTGTGTGCAGAACTGTTAATCAAAGAAATCAAAATGTTAAAAAATACATTTCTGACATTTAAGAAAATATATCTGTGATCATGACGGTGTATGGCACAAATCGTTCTCCTGAAACCATCCCTCATATTAATTATTTTCTTTCTCCCCAAGCAGTGTCTCATACCACTTAACTTATAATAAATGATACACAGGAGACTTTCTTTTTTGGATATAATTTGCCATATCGGCCATTTATTGACAAACAACAATAACCAATGAAAGAATTGGCGGAGGTCCTTGGGGCTACAAGATCCGGCACATGTAGAACAAAGCATTTTTCCATAGAATTATTTTACCCTCAGCCGTAACCCCAAGCTCAAGGGCACCACACCACAATCAGTGGTAAAGGAAACACCACCACTGGCTCCAAGAGTACACCCCAGTCCAGAGCCCCACTAAGTGCCAGATCAGCCAATTAGTAATTCCATCCTGAAGGGAACCATCTCTGTAAATTCCCACCCATAAAAAATTCCACCAACCCCAAAGACACCCCCTACTGCCCCAGCCACTGTGACTCACAGTAAAAATTTATAACCTTCATCATAAGCCCGAGCCATAAAACATAACAATATACAGTACAGACCAAAAGTTTGGACACACCTTCTCATTTAAAGATTTTTCTGTATTTTCATGACTATGAAAATTGTACATTCACACTGAAGGCATCAAAACTATGAATTAACACATGTGGAATTATATACTTAACAAAAAAGTGTGGAACAACTGAAAATATGTCTTATATTCGAGGTTCTTCAAAGTAGCCACCTTTTGCTTTGATGACTGCTTTGCACACTCTTGGCATTCTCTTGATGAGCTTCAAGAGGTACTCACCGGAAATAGTCTTCCAACAATCTTGAAGGAGATCCCAGAGATGCTTAGCACTTGTTGGCCCTTTTGCCTTCACTCTGCGGTCCAGCTCACCCCAAATCATCTCGATTGGGTACAGGCCTGGTGACTGCGGAGGCCAGGTCATCTGGCGTAGCACCCCATCACTCTCCTTCTTGGTCAAATAGCCCTTACACAGCCTGGAGGTGTGTTTGGGGTCATTGTCCTGTTGAAAAATAAATGATGGTCCAACTAAACGCAAACCGGATGGAATAGCATGCCGCTGCAAGACGCTGTGGTAGCCATGCTGGTTCAGTATGCCTTCAATTTTGAATAAATCCCCAACAGTGTCACCAACAAAGCACCCCCACACCATCACACCTCCTCCTCCATGCTTCACGGTGGGAACCAGGCATGTAGAGTCCATCCGTTCACCTTTCCACTGGTCTAATGTCCATTCCTTGTGTTCTTTAGCCCAAACAAGTCTCTTCTGCTTGTTGCCTGTCCTTAGCAGTGGTTTCCTAGCAGCTATTTTACCATGAAGGCCTGCTGTACAAAGTCTCCTCTTAACAGTTGTTGTAGAGATGTGTCTGCTGCTAGAACTCTGTATGGCATTGACCTGGTCTCTAATCTGAGCTGCTGTTAACCTGAGATTTCTGAGGCTGGTGACTCGGATAAACTTATCCTCAGAAGCAGAGGTGACTCTTGGTCTTCCTTTCCTGGGGCGGTCCTCATGTGAGCCAGTTTCTTTGTATCGCTTGATGGTTATTGCAACTGCACTTGAGGACACTTTCAAAGTTTTCCCAATTTTTCGCACTGACTGACCTTCATTTCTTAAAGTAATGATGGCCACTCGTTTTTCTTAACTTAGCTGCTTTTTTCTTGCCATAATACAAATTCTTACAGTCTATTCAGTAGGACTATCAGCTGTGTCTCCACCTGACTTCTGCACAACACAACTGATGGTCCCAACCCCATTTACAAGGTAAGAAATCCCACTTATTAAACCTGACAGGGGACATCTGTGAAGTGAAAACCATTTCCGGTGACTACATCTTGAAGCTCATCAAGAGAATGCCAAGAGTATGCAAAGCAGTCATCAAAGCAAAAGGTGGCTACTTTGAAGAACCTAGAATATAAGACATATTTTCAGTTGTTTCACACTTTTTTGTTAAGTATATAATTCCACATGTGTTATTTCATAGTTT
Source organism: Phyllobates terribilis (assembly GCF_046119375.1). Taxonomy (NCBI): domain Eukaryota; kingdom Metazoa; phylum Chordata; class Amphibia; order Anura; family Dendrobatidae; genus Phyllobates; species Phyllobates terribilis. Next base: position 1,416,510 of record NW_027363077.1, read on the forward strand.
TGATGTCTTCAGTGTGAATGTACAATTTTCATCGTCATGAAAATACAGTAAAATCTTTAAATGAGAAGGTGTGTCCAAACTTTTGGTCTGTACTGTATATATTTCCATTAGACATCTCTAAATTCCCTGAAAAAAGAGGGTGTGCAGGTGAGACTTTTCCCATTGCTCTCCCCACAGGAATGGCCCCTTTTCCCACACTTTCCTTTTATACCCCCTTTTACTATCCCCTCCCACTCCCTATTGATCCAATCCCATAGACCCCATTCAAACTTTATTTTCCTCTCCTGGCCCAATCACCGTCATGTGGGCCTCTGCTTATAAGTACGGCTCTGGCCCCTTTAATATAGCCGCCCTTCTGTTCACTACCAGTCATAAGCCGCCCATCCATGAAGTCTGTTGCAATCATCCTTTTCGGTAACACCAACCACAGCCTCCCAGACCCCGGCATTGGATGCATTGATACATAATGATTTAAAGATTCACAATTGGATTCAGGTCTGGGCATGAGTGGACACAGACAATTCCACCTGTTTTGGAAGTGGTAGTGGCCACTCTTACCTTTTGGACCCCTGTGTAGCTACACAAGTTGTACCAGGTTTGCACCTGGGTCTGGGGAAAGTGAGCTCATCAATGTTTTCATCATCCAGGAACTGCCTTCCCAGTATGGCACATGAGGAAGGGTATTGTCCTGCACTAGGAGGAACCAAGGGTCCACTGCACCAGGGTAAGTTCTGACATTGGCTCTAAGGATTTCATCCGTGTACCTAACAGCAGTCAGGTTGCCGTTGGCTATCACATGGTGCCCATCATGCTGGGTGGCGGTGCAGACTGAATAACATTCACCACGGCGTCTCCAGACTTTCACATCTATCACTTGCTCAATGTGAACCTGCTGTCACCTGTACAGAGAACGTAGGACCTGATAATTCTGGTGTTCTCAGGTGTATGCCAATTGAGATGCAAGGTGCTGAGCTGTGAGTAAGGTCCTATTACAGGACGTCGGGCCCTCATACCGCCATCATGGAGTCTGCTTCTGACAATTTTGGGTGTAACGTGCTTCTGGTTATGTTGTAGGGCCTTTGCAGTCCTCCTGTTCATCCTTACACAAAGGAGCAGATATTGGTCCTGATGTTCGGTTGATGCTCTTCTACAGTTCTGCTCCATAAATTTAGAAGCTGCTTAAGGAGTGCACGTGTGTGGGGTGCATGCGTGGCGCCCCTGAGGGTTCGGTCGCCACAGAGGTACTGCATCGTGCGCTGCAATACATGCTGCTGGCCAATCAGAGGCCAGCGGCGGCTGGATAATCAGAAGCCAGCGGCGGCCGGCCAATGAGAGGCCAGCGGCTGCCGGCCAATCAGAGGCGAGCTTGACTTCGGCCGGCCAATCAGCGGCTGCCGACCAATCAGAGGCCAACATGACGTCGGCCGGCCAATTAGAGGCCAGCGGCTGCCGGCCAATCAGAGGCCAGCGGCTTCCGGCCAATCAGAGACCAGCATGACGTCGGACGGCCAATTAAAGGCCAGCGGCTTCCGGCCAATCAGAACCCAGAATGACGTCGGCCAGCCAATCAGAGGCCTGGGGCTGCCGGCCAATCAGAGGCCAGCATGACATCAGCCGGTCAATCAGAGGCCAGCGGCTGCCTGGCAATCAGAGGCCAGCAAGACGTCGGCCGGCCAATCAGAGGCCAGTGGCTTCCGGCCAATTAGAGGCGAGCATGACGTCGGCCGGCCAATTAGAGGCCAGCGGCTGACGGCCAATCAGAGGCCAGCGGCTTCCGGCCAATCAGAAGCCAGCATGACGTCGGCTGGCCAACAGAGACCTGCGGCTTCTGGCCAATCAGAGACCAGCATGACGTTGGCCGGCCAATCAGAGGCTAGCGGCTTTCGGTCAATCAGAGGCCAGCATGACGTCGGCCGGCCTCAGAGGCCAGCAGCCGCTGGCCTCTGATTGACCGGCAGCGTGTATTGCAGCGCACGGGTCTGGCAAGTTCGTGCGCTGCAATACACTTCAGCTCGATGTGTTTCCGTCCGAGAAAGAACGCACATCTAGTTGCAGTAGCGAAGCTGGTGTCGGCACTCAGCGGGCTCAGAGTTCTCCCCCGCCGGGCCCGATCCAGTAGCGCTAATGCTGCGGCCATGGCGCGCGTGCCCACCAGGAGGGCTCTGCCTGCCCCCTCTGCATGCGTGCCATAGGTTCGCCAGCACTGGTTTAAAGCATTTCTTCTTGTACAGCTGACGACCCAAAATTGGTGATTTTCTGAAAAAAAAAAAATGGCCAGTATGCATTATATATGGTGGAACTGAAAATCTATCATCTGGATAAGGGGGTGGTCTTCACAGAGGCGGTCTATGGAGAGATTTCACTTTATAAGAAGCACATAGCATGGAATACCGGGGTGAAGCCTTTTGGCTACTTATGTTGTACCAATCCGGAATGATCCACTATAGTCTATCCTTCTATAGTTCTTCTTTTACAATTTCTGCTGGTCGATATATGGACGTATTAGCTCTATGCTAACAGGCACTCCCTTAGTATAGCTCATGTAATGCACAGCACCACAATTTTGCAGGTTCTGACTACTGTGTAAAAAAAAAAAAACACCCAGAGACAGGCCATAATCTTATAGTCTGGGTGTGAATACGCTGTAGGTATAGCTACACTTTTGTTGTGGAAATTTTGGTAATTTTATTTACCTTTTTGCATTTACCCGAATGAGGCTTGTGAGAAATCCTTAAATATGCTGCAGATTTCTCCTGTATGATGCTGACCAATCATAAGCAAGCAGCAACACTCAAAGAAAAGAAGAACACGCCCCCACCATAGCTCAAAGCGGGTTTCTTAGGGTATAAAGCTACGTTCTCACAATGAGTTTTTAGTGAGTTTTTACGCTGCATATTTTAGAAATAATGCAAGTAACCTATCTTAATGGGTGCAGAAATTCTGCAACATCAAAAACTCTCCAAAAGCTCATCGTGGGAACCTAGCCTAAGATGTATAATGATGGCGAGTCCTGATCTCCTGGTCTAACCTTCTGCATGATTAGAAAGCAGAGATAACAGCTCTTAGACAAGGAAGGAGCCACACAGCTGAGTTTCTCTGTGTCACATTACAAACCCTTTTATTGACTCTCCTGATTATGGAGTGTGTCAGTATCACACTTATGTCTTTTGTACTCAAGCAACTTGTATTCTCTCTGCAGTGATATTAGGCTGTTATTACACCTCACACAGGAGCAGTGTGTTCTGGGTTACTTCTATGGTGAAATGTAATGACAGTCTCCTCTAATCTCACTGCAGAATCAGTACAAGTTGAGCACAACGGATCTAAGTGTGATACTGACGCTGTGCTCTCATTTCTGGACAGGTAGTATGAGAGAGGCGCAGTACAGCAGAGGTGAGAGTGCCATAAGAGGAGGAGAGCTGTTAGAAAGGTTTGTAATGTTGCACAACTAAACTCTCTTGTGATGCCCTTTCACCCATAGAGACCTTAACTGAAAGGTATTAGTCAGTTGTGTGCTCTACTCATGCAGGAGGTTAGCCCAGAAGATCAGGTCTGTATCCTTACATCTCAGACACTGAGAAATCTGCTCTAAGCTATGGTGGGGATGTGATCATCTTTCTTTTCAGTGTTGTCGTCTGCTTATAATTGGTCAGCATCATGCAGGGAGAAGAATTTTGCACCCCCAGTGAAAACTCTGATAACATCTACTTGGACTTAATTTTTTTTAACTCATTAGGTGCCAAATACTTTCATTGCTAATATCTCCGCAAATGAAAGATAAAATAGAAAAAAAAAACATGAAAAATTTGGTGACAGGTCCTCTTTAGGATAAGACAACCCCTTTAAATGTAAGAATTGAATTTTAGTCGAAAAAATGTATGCAACAAAAATGCCACATGTGATTTGATCCAAAAACATGCTGCATTTCAGGATGAGAGAAGCAAGTATTTGCAAAAAAAAGTTAAAAGGGGTGTTCACTGTTATGATATTGATCACTTATACTTAGGATGGACCACCAAGATCAGATTGGTAGAGTTCCAACACTCTGCCACCCCATTGATTCCATGCTGGAGCTGGTAACAGCTGATTGGTGGTGTTAGGATTTGGACACCTATCAATCTGATACTACTGACTTATATTGATGCCTTCTCCTAATTGATAAGTGGTAGCATGCCCCCTTAAAACAATACGTAGTTTTTATTTAGTTGTAAGATGAAAGTGACTCTACACATTAAGGCGTGTCATGGTCTGAGCACAAAATGATTCTAAGATTAGTTGCTGGCCTCTTGACCCGAAGTTAAGAGCTTAAGGCCATGTTCATACATTCAGTAATTTGGTCAGTATTTTACCTCAGTATTAGGAAGCCAAAACCAGGAGTGGAACAATTAGAGGAAAAGTATAATAGAAACACGTCACTGATGAAACTTACTGAACGTGTGAAGGTGCCTAATAGAGACGTTGTGGAGAAGGACAGGAGCGCACACAAAATAGGGCAATAGCGTCTGATAAGGGGTCGGGATAATTGATGGCAGCGCTCACCTAGAGGTGTTGTGTGCAGTCACCGCAGCTATAATGGTGTAGAAAGCCGCTGCTGCCCTGTGGCTGGAGGAAAGGTTCTTCAAGAGGTGGAATGGCAAAAATGGAAGCTGGCACATTTAGGTGGGCCGTGCTGCGGGAGTGAAGAGCTTGTTTTTTTTTATACCTTGAGAAAGGCCCTGGTCCATTGCAGAAACGCATTGATATTAATAAAAAACGTTTGGGAATCCCAAGGCTCTTCATTCCCACAGTGCAGCCCACCTAAACGTGCCAGCTTCCATTTCTGACAATGTGGCCTAATAGACGTATATGAGGCTGTCAAAGATCGGGGCAGGAGACTCGCAAACAGCTTGTGCATCACGATCTATGACACACAGATGTGTGAATACGCCATTACTCTCATATAAGATTACCTGCATCAAGTTTCAAAGGAGCAATTGTAACCCTCTTTCAATTATTTAAAGGCATTTTCCCACAAACAAAATTCATTTTAATCAATAGATCTTGGAATAATAATAAGTTCCACAATTGGATGTGTTTAAATAAAATGTTCCTGTGCTGAGATAATCTTAGAAATATGCCCCTGCTGTGTACTGTGTAATGTCTGACCATACAGGAACATGGTCTGAACATACCACATCTCCTGGACGAGGAGGATGCAAAAGAGTATACAGACATTACAGCAGGGGATCACAGCCGATTCTTTATGTGAGGTAAAACAAGTTTTTAAACAGGCAGGGAAATGTTTTACCTCACAGAATCAGCTGCCATCCTGTGGTGTCCTGTCTGTGACGCGCCCCCTGGGCCATGTTGTTAGGGATACCCGGAGCCGGATCAGATGGGGGTTGTAGTCTCCGAGTGGCTGTGACCCGGTCCGTGCCCAGGGTGTCAAACTCAGTGTGCGGCAGTCCTTGCAGATGTTCTCAGTGTCGACTACGCCACCCGTTGATTTGCGGTCAAAAGGATGGTCCGCTGAGGCTGGTGGTGTGTGTGCAGCTGTGGTAGTATAACCCCCAACGGGAGGGGTATAGCCTCAGGGGGTCAGACGTGGAGGATGGTGGTTGTGAAGGTGCAGCAAGGAGACTCAGAGGCATGAAATGCAGTTTCAGGGTTTTTACTCACTGGTGTTGCTCGGGTCACTCTGTACAGCAGTGACCACCCAAGCCGTGCTGCGTCCACCAGGTGCGGGACTCGGTCAACTCCCGGGCAATTCCTGAGTATGGTCCTGAGCTCCCTTCTTCTCTCTCTCTCTCTGGCCGTTCTCACCAGGGATCCACCTATGTCCGGCTCCCTCGGGTCTCTTGGTGGTTGAACCTTCTCTGGCTTCCCTGACCCTATGCTCGGTGTGCCATTCTGGTGGATTTGGTGAGGGTCGTGGCAAATCTTGCCCACGACCTCCGGTTCCTGGCTAAGGTTTGCTTTGGCCTCCGCCAGCTTGGGATCCGGTACCCTTTTGCCGACCCTTCACCCTTTTGTCCTTATTCTGGGATCTTGGGGTCCCCTCTCGTCCTGCGCCTCTGGGTCCCTCTTCCTTCTCCTCTCCCGGAGTTACTGCTGACTCACTGACTGACTGACTGACTGACCCTGTCCTAAGATGGTGCCCACCTTATATACTCCCTCTATGTGTGAGCTCAGGTGACCAGCACCCAATGAGCTCCTACATTTACCCAGACTACTCCCCCTATCTGCCCCTACACTACTGGGATGTTCCACCCCCCTCCCACTCCAGCCAGGGACAGACGCTGTCGTACCTGCACATATACTGGTGGGAGTACCGTTGTTCTGTCCCCCGGAAATGGGATGTATGTAGTGCATGCAGCCTTCTAGCTCAGTTCCACACTCCATCCTTACCCGGGAGTGGAATACCACACCTCTGGTTTGAGGTGCAATACCCCTGTAGCAGCCGAGTCCTCAGGGTGCTACATCTGTATACTCTTTTGCTTCCTCCCATGGCCAGCTGTGTTATGTGCAGACCATGTTCGCTCCAGTGGGAGTCTGTTTATGACACGACACAGTAAAAGTGCAGTCATCAGTAATGATGTCAGGTACAAAGCTATTATAGTAAGGCCCAGTGTAGTGTGGAAGTCCAATGTGACACTGAAGATGTCCGCCTAGAGATAGATGCTAGTTATTGAGCTGCAGCTGTTGATCCATGTGACGCATAGGTTCACCTTTATACACCATTTCACCCGTTTACCCAGATCATCAATCTTCAGAACGTCTTCAAATGTAGCATAAGTTTGTAAAAATGATTCTGTACTTGTATCATAGCTCAAAGCTGCATTCACACTGAATTACTACTGAATGTAAAGGTGTGGGATGACACATGATTAGCTACAGCTTAGTTCTGCTGTACTGCTTTTTGTAGGGTCCTGTTCTGTGCTCCGGCCCTCCGTCTGTAGGTCCATTATGCATTCATTTGCTTTTCATGGCAAAAAAGGTGCAGCATGCAGCGCTATTCCTTACCATCCAAACAATACAGACCTCGAAGACCACTCAGCGGCTTGCGGCAATGGGATCCAGGGGTGCCATATGGCAATGGATCCGCAGGGATCCAGCATTGAATTTTATTTCCCCGAATAACTGACTTAATGATGCCCCTTCTAACACATCAGATGACTGTATGATGCCAAGAATACAAATAAAGTAAAGAGCATAATTGCTGTCCAGACACTGAACAAGCAGGCTATGCAGTAAAATTAAGAATGATCAATGGAGATATGGAAGAGAATAAGGTATAACTCAGGGCCAGTGCAAGACAAGCAATTCTATCTAGTAACAAAGTTGCTCAATTTATTATGTAGATTATAAATGGATGTAATATAAAATTGTTTTGCGGATGAATCGCTGCTCTGAGTGTTAGATTTTCAAAGTGGTAAAAGGGTTTATCTGCCAGTAATGATATTTACCTGGGGACATCCACCTATTGGAGACAGGCCATTAAAACTGGCCAAACTTTCTCCTTACTTTCTTGGCCACTGACGGGCTTTTTGGACTGCAAATGGTTGATAAGTGTTGGTAAGAGTTTTCGAAGTATCTACTATATAATTGTCTTATCCCGTCTGTCTGTCTGTCTGTCTGTCTATCTGTCTGTCTGTCTGTCTGTCTGTCCAGGAAATCCCGCGTCGCTCATTGGTCCGGCAGCGGCCAATCAGCGCCGCGGGATTTCAGAAAAAAGATGGCGGCCGTTAGCGGCTCTTCTGCGGGACGGAGCTCAGCGGCGTTGCAGCCGGGAGATGAGCGCCGCGAGGCGCTCATCTCCCGGCCGGTACCAGCAGGAGGACCCCGACCGCCGGACCCATCTGCGGGACGGAGATGCAGCCGGGAGATGAGCAGCGCGAGGCGCTCATGTCCCGGCCGGCAGCAGCGGAAGGACCGCCGGCGTCGCTGACATCCATGCGGAAGGGAGAACCGGGGAGCGGCGCTGCGGGTCGGGATACTTCTGCTGCGAGCGCCCGCTCATGTCCCGGGTTCTCGCAGCGGAAGTAGCCGCACAGGCAGCGCCGCTGCCCGGTCCTCACCAATACGATTCGATGATTGGTCGCGGTCTTCGGACCCGACCAATCACTGATCTTAGCGCAAAAGTTAAATACCACTGTGCTGATTGGTCGCGGACGCTGCCCGCGACCAATCACCGATTTGGGCGCCAAATTTAAATATCGGCCGCGACCAATCAGCACAGTAGTGGTTAACTTTAGCCAGATCAGTGATTGGTCGCGGGCCAAGACCGCGACCAATCACCGATTTGTGCGGCACATTTAAATAGCGGCCGCGACCAATTGGATGTCAGCGCCGCTCCCCGGTCCTCCCTTCACACCCTTGCCCCATGGATGTCAGCGGCGCTGCCTGTGCGGATACTTCCACTGCGAGAACCCGGGACATGAGCGGGCGCTCGCAGCAGAAGTATCCCGACGCGCAGCGCCGCTCCCCGGTCCTCCCTTCACACCCTAGCCGCTGATGTCCCCACAGTATCCGCATGGTGTTACAAAGATCCGGACATTTGTGTTAAAAATTGCTGATTGGTCCCTGGCGGTGCCCGCGACCAATCACCGATTTGGGCGCCAAATTTAAATATCGGCCGCGACCAATCACCGATCTTGGCTCCACATTTAAATACCGCTGTACTGATTGGTCGCAGCCGCTATTTAAATGTGGCGCCCAAATCGGTGATTGGTCGCGGGCAGCGGCCGCGACCAATCAGCTGAGCGGTGTTTAACTTTAGCGCCAAGATCACTGATTGGTCGCGTGCGGAGAGCGCGACCAATCAGCGAATCGTATTGGTGAGGAGCAGGGAGCGGAATCGTATTAGTGAGCACCGGGGAGCGCCGCTGCCTGTGCGGATACTTCCACTGCGAGAAGCCTGGAGATGAGCGACTGCTCGCAGCAGAAGTATCCCGACGCGCAGCGCCGCTCTCCGGTCCTCCCTTCACACCCTAGCCGCTGATGTCCCCACAGTATCAGCATGGTGTTACAAAGGTCCGGACATTTGTGTTAAAAATCGCTGATTGGTCGCTGGCGCTGCCCGCGACCAATCACCGATTTGGGCGCCAAATTTAAATATCGGCTGTGACCAATCACCGATCTTGGCTCCACATTTAAGCACCGCTGTACATCTCTTCAACAACTGTTAAGAGGAGACTTTGTGCAGCAGGCCTTCATGGTAAAATAGCTGCTAGGAAACCACTGCTAAGGACAGGCAACAAGCAGAAGAGACTTGTTTGGGCTAAAGAAGACAAGGAATGGACATTAGACCAGTGGAAATCTGTGCTTTGGTCTGATGAGTCCAAATTTGAGATCTTTTGTTCCAACCACCGTGCCATTAACTTGTTAATAACCTGCAGTCTATAATGAGCCGTGTTAATAATATGATCCCACCAATAGTGACTCTGTATGGCCAATTTGACAATAAACTGTGTTGGTATTGTACTTTTTATCTTTCATCACTAGATGGCAGTGCAGCAGTGTAAATGTGTGAGAGAATGGGATGATGGCGCCATTACTGATCATTATGTAAAATCAGGAGCTGACCTTCTTTATTAGTAAATTACGATGTAATTCAGGTTAATGATTCTTATGATTTTGCTAATAAAAACACTATTGCATTGTACACGTGTCGTTGTGTGATTGATCTAGATCCCAGCAGCCTCAATTGTCCGCTATTATTGAGAAGTCTTGACTGCTAGATATGGCAGTGTCATCAATCTCAAGAAGCCTTTTATTCTCACATACATGATAGAATCCAATAGTAAACATCAGCATATCCCTTCCAGGAGCGGAACGACATCGGTCACAGAGGGTGCGACCGGGCCCGTGCAGGAGGGGGGTCGGCCGCCACCAGCACCTATTTCAGTTAGAGGTGCATGCAAGGACACACATTCAGCTGAAATGTAGTGAGACGCAGAGACCATCTGTGTCCCTGCACCGCAATACACCCTGCCAGCCAATCAGAGGCCGGCTGTTGACGTTGGTGTGCCAGTCGCAGGCGGCACATGACCGTGACGTCATGCACCATGCCAGCAAGACGAAGTTAGATGCCAGTTCCTTCAAGTGCTATAGAAGAATACGCTGCGAGTTGTGGGAGTGGAGGAAGGGAAGAAGAATAATTTATTTATTTTTAAATGTATTGGAGAAGAACAGCAAACATTATTAATGGAAGGGGCACAGGATGGGGGACATTATACCAGGAAGAGTACAATAAGAAAGCACAGCAACACACTGCAAGGGACAATACATATGCTGACACTGAGAACATAAGAGCTAAACTGCATTATTGCTAAATAAAATGTACTTACAAAAAATGAAGGCTCTTAGCGCACAAATTGGCCAATTCATGTATGCCCATCAACCACGACAAGGTAGCCTCCACATGATGGGTAACTAACCTCTTAAACATGTCTCTCTTGGGCTATAAGCCTACAATATAAATGGGCAAACATGCCTCTCTTAGGAGAGAAACCTACAAATTTAAGTGGGCAGGTAGAAACCAACACTAATTAAAAGCACCCTTGGGCTGATGGGTGCTTATACCAGGAAGGGTCCCAGGATGGAGTGCATTATACCAGGAAGGGTCCCAGGATGGAGTGCATTATACCAGGAAGGGTCCCAGGATGGAGTGCATTATACCAGGAAGGGTCCCAGGATGGAGTGCATTATACCAGGAAGGGTCCCAGGATGGAGTGCATTATACCAGGAAGGGTCCCAGGATGGAGTGCATTATACCAGGAAAGGGCTCAGGATGGGGGACATTATACCAGGAATGTGCTCAGGATGGGGGACATTATACCAGGAAAGGGCTCAGGATGGGGGACATTATATCAGGAATGTGCTCAGGATGGGGGACATTATACCAGGAATGTGCTCAGAATGGGGTACATTATACCAGGAATGTGCTCAGAATGGGGTACATTATACCAGGAAGATGCCCAGGATGGAGTGCATTATACCAGGAGGTGCTCAGGAAGGGTAACATTATACCAGGAAGGTGCCAAGGATGTAGTGCATTATACCAGGAAGGTGCTCAGGATGTAGTGCATTATACCAGGAAGGTGCTCAGGATGTAGTGCATTATACCAGGAAGGTGCTCAGGATGGGGAGCATAATACCAGGAAAGGGCGCAGAATAGAGCACATTATACAAGGAAGAGGCCCAAGATGTACAGTTGAAACCAGAAGTTTACATACACTATATAAAAAGACACATATGCATGTTTTTCTCAATATCTGACATGAAATCAGAATAAACCTTTCCCGTTTTTTTAAATGCCTTAATACATTCTCTCTCTCCTTATTCTGGCATTTGGCAAATATTAAAAATTATGGTAATCCTAATTGACCTAAAACGGGAAAGGGCATCTGACGCGCCCCCTGGGCCAGTGCTGTAGTGTGGCGCACGTGTGCGCGGGGGAATACCCGGAGCCGGATCCGATGGGGGTAGTAGTCTCCGAGTGGCGGGGACCCGGTCCGTGCCCAGGGTGGTCAAACTAAGTGTGTGGCAGTCTTTGTAGATGTTGTTTAAGTGTCGACTACGCCACCCGTTGATTTGCGGTCGCAAGGCCGCCGCTGCAGAACAGTCCGCTGAGGCTGGTGGTATGTGTGCAGCAATGGTGGTATAACCCCCAACGGGAGAGGTATGGCCTCAGGGCAGCTGGTGCAGGTGAAGGGAGTGATAGAAAGGGCGTCCCGGTACCTTTAGTGCTGGTAGTGCGATGGAACACAGAGACTGATTGCAGTTTTCAATGCTTTACTCACAGATGTTATCAGTGTCAGTCCTGCAGGTGATGACGACCCGAGCCGTGCTGCGTCCACCAGGTACGGGGCTCGACCAACCCCCAGGCAGTTCCAGAGTGTGACCTTGAACTCCTTTCTCCGTTCCTTTCTCTGGCCGTCCCCACTAGGGACCCACCCATGTCCAGCTTCCTCGGGCCTTCTGGTGGCGAAACCTATCTCCGGTTTCCCTGACCCTATGTGGCGTGCCTTCGTGGTGAGTGTAGTGAGTGGTCGCGCCAAGACGTGGCCACGACCTCCGGTTCCTGGCTGAGGATAAGTGGCCTCCACCAGTTCGGGATCCGGTACCCTGATCTGCCAACCCTTCACCCGCTGACTCCTAGCGTGTTCGGGTTCCCTCTTCCTTCATGTCTCTGGGCCTTTCTCCAGGTTCCATTCCTTCCTTGTTCCTTGTTCCTTTCCTCTTGTCTTTCTCTCTCTTGCTCCCTTCAGGAGCAGCACCCAGACAGGGCTGCTGCTCCCTGTCACTACTCTTCTCCTCTTTTTCTGTCTGACTCAACTGAACTCCTAAGATGGTGCCCACCTTTTATACTCCCTCTGACACCCGAGCCAAGGTGACTAGCCACCAATGGGCTCCTTCCTATGCCCAGAGTCCCTCCCCTCTCTGCTCCTGCACCACTGGGATATTCCTCCCCCCCTCCCACTCCAGCCAGGGACAGACGCTGTCGTACCTGCACATCTATCTGGTGGGAGTACCGTTGATCTGTCCCCCGGAAATGGGATGTATGTGGTGCATGCAGCTAACTGAGTTCTAGTCCACACTCCATCCTTACCCGGGAGTGGAATACCACACCTCTGGTTCGAGGTGCAATACCCCTGTAGCAGCCGAGCCCTCGGGGTGCTACACATCAGCGTTCCCATGTAACTTCCCAGGCCTATGGTCTACGTGAAAGTTGAAGTCCTGAAGAGCTAGGAACCATCTAGTTACCTTGGCATTGTTACCCCTCTTTTCCCTCAACCATCTCAACGGGGCATGGTCTGACAACGGGCACAGGACAGTGTATGGAACTATGCTTTAAACCTGCAGGAGGCGCTGAGGGCCATCAAACAGGTAGACCCTGACAGTGTGCGTGATGAAAACAGACTGTTAACTGAGCAGTTTATTGAGGGTTTACTGTCCAGCGCCCACCGAACCCAGCTGCGCATAGTGGCTCTGCAAAACCCTGACTTAGACTTTGCTAAGTTTAAGGACAGGGCCATCTGGGTGCTACGAGAACCAGCACCAGGTGGCGCTACAGCTCACCGCCGCCCAGATATCACCTACCACCAGGAGGTGGCACCCTTTTCCCCGAAGCCTGTAGGAGCTGATGCACAAACTCTGGACAGTGCCCCGTCAACAGACCTGCACCATCAGGTCCAAGAGCTAACTAAAAGTGTAGCAGCACTAACCAAAACTGTACAGTCCTTGCAGGTGTATCCCAAAGGAAAGATCCAGCTGGCTTCCAGTCCGGAGGACATCCCGTGGCGCCAACAGAAGAGGATTCCACCATCCAGAGGAAGGAACAGCGACCGCTACGACCAGGACGGACAACCCATCTGCCGCCGCTGCAACCAGCCAGGACATTATGCAAGGTACTGTCATTTAAACAAGCAAAACCTGGGGCAGAGGGCCAACCCCCAGGCATAAGACCACCAGGCCCATCAAGCTGGCGAGACAAATATGTGGGAGGACGACCGGTCCTACCTGTCGTGCTGGACGGCTTTCCAATGAGCGCGTTGCTGGACACTGGATCCCAAGTGACCACCATCCCCTACATTCTATACTGGACTGACTCTGATATTACCCGCCATCCAGATGAACATTTGAGTATTTATGCCAGCAATGGTCAACCCGTACCTCAGGTGGGGTTCAAAGAAGTGACCATAAAGTTGGAAAAGTGGAACTGCCAGCACAAGGACTGATTATTGTCGACATTGATCGCTGAGAAAGTCATCCCATGATAACCTTGGGCACTAATGTCATTGAAAATTGTCTTGCAGAGATAATTGTCTTGTTACAGCAGGTTGCGGAGACCGCCAGATCCAGCCAGCAGCCGGTTCTACAAAGAGAGATCAGAGCCCTGATGAAAAGACAACAGGTAGAACTGTCTGGTGGTGAAATTGGCAGTGTCAGGATGAGTGACCCATTTCCTATTGCCATGCCCCCAAGAAGTGAAATTATGATATGGTGCCGGGCAGCTATTGGTCTAAGGGGTAGAGATTACCAGGCCATGGTAGAGCCCGTCTACTCTGACAGTAGGCCCACCATTTTGACAGCCCAGAGGGTGGTTGATGTCCGCCATGGGAGGGTACCCGTTCGCATCCTAAACATTGGTGAGAGAGAAGTCCATTTGCCCCGGTATGCCACTCTAGCCAAACAGTTCACTGTCAACCAGAATTCTATAAAGACAGTGGAACCCTTGTCTCCATCCCAACAGGCAGAGGATAACGGCTCCAAGGAACAAATGGAGGACTGGTGCCAGAAGCTGCATGTGGGCACTGACTCCACCTCTCCACACCGAAAACAAGGAGTGTACCGGGTGGTACTGGAATACGAAAGGGTCTTCAGTAAACATCCACTTGACTTCGGGCAGGTAAAAGGGGTTCAACACCATATCCCCACGGGAGACCATCCATCCATTAAAGAAAGGTACTGGCCTGTACCCCCTGCACACTACCAAAATGCCAAAGGGATGTTGCGAGAAATGAAGGAGGCTGGGGTAATAAGAGACAGTTGTAGCCCCTGGGCAGCTCCATTAGTTCTTGTAAAGAAAAAGGATGGCACTATGAGAATGTGTGTAGACTACAGTAAAATCAACCGCATAATACACAAAGATGCATACCCGTTACCCAGAATAGAGGAATCACTAGCTGCATTAAAGTCTGCTAACTATTTCTCCACTTTGGATCTTACTAGTGGGTATTGGCAGGTTCCTGTAGCAGAGGCGGATAAGGAAAAGACCGCATTCACCTCCCTGATGGGCCTCAGCGAGTTCAACTGCATGCCATTCTGGCTCTGCAACGCCCCAGGAACCTTCCAGCGGTTGATGGAGTGCTGTCTGGGACATAAGAATTTCGAGACAGTCCTGCTGTACCTGGATGACGTCATTGTATACTCCCAGACGTATGAGGACCATCTGAAGCACCTGGCGGAAGTGTTTGACTCCCTGGCTGGCTTTGGTCTAAAGGTGAAGCCCTCAAAATGTCATCTGCTGAAGCCCAAGGTACAGTACCTGAGGCACGGGGTGAGCGCTGACGGTGTAGCTCCAGATCCCGATAAAATCACAGTAATCAAGGACTGGCCAAGACCCTCCACCGTAAAGGAAGTGCAGCAGTTCCTCGGGTTGGTAGGCTACTACCGAAGATTTATTCCAGGCCTCACCAAGATGGCGGCACCCATGCTGGACCTCCTGATAGGCCAGTCCAGGAAGGCCAAAAACCAGAAGCCGCCATTCAAATGGGACAAGCTGGAAGATGAGTCCTTCCACCAGCTGAAAATGGCCCTCACGGGGGACGAGATCCTGGCTTACCCTGATTATGGCCAGCCCTTCATCCTCCACACGGACGCGGGCAACGTGGGACTGGGAGCGGTGCTGTCCCAGATCCAGCAGGGCAGAGAACGGGTAATCGCTTATGCCAGCAGGAAGCTCCGGCCCACAGAAAGGAACCCTGAAAATTACAGCTCCTTCAAGCTAGAGTTCCTCGCAGTGGTATGGGCAGTGACAAAGCGCTTTAAACATTACCTCGCCTCTTCAAGTTCACTGTATTCACAGACAAAAACATTCTGACACACCTGGACACTGCGAAACTTGGTGCCCTGGAGCAGAGATGGATGGCCCGACTCTCCAATTATGAGTTCACCATCAAGTACCGGGCTGGGCGCAAGAATGCCAATGCAGATGTACTGTCCAGGATGCCTAACTTGCCAGATGGGGGAGAAGACCCAGAAGAACTGGAAGAGATAGAAATCCCCGCTTTCCACCATCATGGGATAACTCAGTGCTCCCACTGTGTGAAAGACAGGTACTCTTCCACCAAATAGGCCACGTTCAATCCCTTGCCCCACCAAGGCTGGGCAGAAACACAAGACAGTGACCCGGCCGTCCACCTAGTCAAAGAGTTGCTGACACGAGCTGACTCATACCCTGACCCAGATGCTCCAGAGGAGACCAAACAGCTGTGGAAAGAGAAGAGTAAGCTGTTCATCTATGAAGGGAAGCTGTGTCGAAGAACTGTCAACTCCCGGACGCATGAGCTGGTCTGGTAGGTGGTAGTCCCGAGGCGGGACGCGTCTATGGTCTTGGAAGCGTACCACGATGGAGCAGGACACTTCGGATGGAAAAAGCTGGAAGTCCTGCTGCGTGAACGGTTCTATTGGGTCGGCATGAGAGGAGCAATGGAGAGGTGGTGTCGAGACTGCGGACCGTGCAACCTGAGAAGGAAAGACCGTGACAGCCAGAGGGCTCCCCTGCAGCCCATTATCACCAAGCAGCCTCTCAAACTGGTAGCCCTAGACCATGTGAAGCTGTCCCCAAGCAGGTCAGGCTATGTCTACGCTCTCACCATCGTAGACCACTACTCCCAGTTTCTGGTAGTAGTGCCAGTCAAGGACCAAACAGCTCAGACAGCAGCCAGAGCTTTCCAACAGCACTTCTGCCACCCGCATGGTTACCCAGAACGTGTGCTAACTGAACAAGGTCCGGCCTTCGAAGTGGAGGTTTTCCAGGAGTTCTGCAACCTGTACGGCTGCAAGAAGATCAGGACAACGCCTTATCACCCCCAGACCAACAGGATGTGTGAAAAGATGAACCAGGTGGTGATAGACCTACTGAAGACATTTCCCCTGGAGGAACGCAGTCTGTGGCCAGAAAAGTTGCCAGACCTAGTGGACCTCTACAATCATATCCCAGTGAATTCCACCAACTGCACACCAGCTTACCTGATGAGAGCGAGACCTGGTAAGCTGCCCATCGATCTGGATATGGGAGTTCTGACACCAGAGGACGCCTCACCAGACACAGATTGGGACACTGAGCGGCAACAGCAATACCGCAAGGTACAGGAAAGTGTTGAAAGAAGTCTGTTCCAAGCAAGAGAAAGGCAAGAGAGGACTTACAATCAACATGCACCTGTTGCCCCCTTGTCACCTGGAGAGCAATTCCTAAAGAGGAAGAGGCGACTCCACAAGTTGGATGACCAGTGGGAAAAAGAGCCGTACACCATTCTACCATCAAGTCATGATAACACCAAGGTGTGCCTCATAAGTAAGGAAGGAGGTGAGACAACAGCAACAGTTTCCAGAGACCACCTGAAGAAATGTCCCGAGCAGCTACAGCACGCCGAAGAAGGCCAAGATATCCCTCAACCCGCAGAGGAAGTGGAAGAATTGGTCAGCACGGTACTCGGAGAATTTCCCCGGTCATGGACACAAGTGAATAATGCCATTGTTGTGCCTGTCCTTACATTTCTCCAACCAGCCCCTCAAGCACCTACAGAAGTCTCAGTAGAGTTGGAAGAACCATTGGCCCCGGAGACAGAAGATTCCTCATCAGCAGACCAGGAGAATCTACCCTCTGCTAGTAGCGAGCCTGTCGTACCCACAGTAAGCCAAAGGATCCGTAGGAAGCTGCCCAACCTACCAGTGACACCTCAAAATACCAGTAGTGCAGGTCAAACAGTGCCCACCACACCAGGGGTAGGGAAAGGGGACCAGAGTGGAACACAGACAGACAGTGTGTTACGCAGGTCCACCAGAATCACCAGAGGTCAAATTCCTGCTCGTTGGAAAATTTAAATGTAACTATAACTATAACTGTAATGTTGAATTGTTTTGTGTGTGTAATGAATATGTTTTTCCAGTTACCCTACAGGGTCCAAAAAGACTTTCAGGTTATGGACAATGAATAACCAAAAACTCTGCCTGTAAATAGTTGCACCTGTAAAGTGCCCCTTTTGTGCCAGACCACAGAACAAAAACCCGTGGAGGTGGCTGAAGATGTGGTCCAACTCCGGATCATCAATGCCCTGTAGCCACCCTAGGGCCTACGTTGAGGGTTTGGGACGGGTCCCTCAGATTGCACCTTGTTTCAGTGAAATGGACACCTGGTTGCGGATGATACCGTGACCTTTAAAGACTCTAATGGTTGTAAATATGTTAATGTATTGTTACTTGTTGTATTTTTGCAAAATATGTTCAGTCCCGGAGTACTGAAATTTACTAGGGTGGAATGTGGCACCCCAGAGGGTCTGGTTGCCACAGTGGTAGTAATACCATGTCTGGGATCAAAACAGGAATTTCCTGGTCAGGGAACACACTACAAGCAACACCTCCTGCTCCAGACCAGAAAAGGGGAGGATCCTGCCCTATATAACTGGATCTGGAGGCGGGGTTAGTCAGTCTAGTGAGAGTCTAGTTCAGTGTCAGGAGTCAGTTAGGACTAAGGAGCAAGGAGCTGAGGACTGGAGCTGTGCAGAGCTCGTCCTGGCCAGTGGATACAGAAGACCTGACACCGGAGTCCGAGGCTGTGAGGATTGTATATCCAGCAGCAGAAACCGCAAGGCAGGAGATTGCAGGTCTCCTGGCTCACAGAAGCCCGGAGGCTCAGCCACACGAAAGGACCAGTACCGCCACAGAGGAGCAAGGAATACACGGGATCCGAGTCGCCAGCCATACGGGTGAGCAGCACGTTACACTCAGGGACGTGGGCTACAACACGACTATAAGCGGGATAGCCAAAAGAGTACAGTCGGAACGGCAGGCCTACAACTCCACCTGGCCAGGGGATTCTAGGATTGCTCCCAGACTGACCAGGCCCTCATCCCTAGCAAGTACTCCCGTTGGGGCCTATATAATTACCACCAGTAAAGACCCTAGGACTGCACTGCAAAGACTCCGTGTTATTATTACTGATCCAGGCACTATTACCACCATCATCCATACACGCTGCCCTGAAGCTACACTCTTCCTGTGAGGAGTTACACTACCTTGCTGCGCATACCACCAGCTTCAGCGGACTGCCCTGCAGCGGCAGTTACCAATAACCGCAATCCACAGGTGGCATAGTCAGACTATCAATAACTGAGACACATAGACTACCCTGGTTTGACCGCCCTGGGTCACGGACCGGGTCGCTGCCACAGTGACTACAACCCCCAGCATCTACAGGCCCGGCTCCGGGTCTCCCCACGGCCCAGGGGGCGCGTCATTTATGTCACTTAATTGTGTGCCAGGCATTGGAGCTGCTGAGGCCAAGCAGACATGCTGCACAGATCGGAGCAGTGGGGGAACGGGGAGAGGTGAGTATTGTATTTATTTTTTTACATCATTGAGAACATGGTGGTCACAAGGCTGGAGGGCTATGGGGGGTGCATTATAGTATATGTACTCTATGGGGCAGCATTATACTCTATGGGGGCTGCATTGTACTGTATTGAGGACTATGGGGAGTGCATTGTACTATATGAGGGCTGCATTATACAGTATTGAGAACTATGGAGAGTACATTATACTCTATGGAGGATTATGGGGCACATTATACTATATGGAGGACTATGGGGCATATTGTACTTAAGGAGCACAATGCTGCCTATTCATCGAGTGATTGGATTGTTTATGCCAAAACAAAGCTCATTGTTCTCAGCAGCACATCGCCCAGTGAAAACTGCAGATGTACTGCTAATAAAATGATACTGTAGGGCAGGGGTCTCAAACACGCGGCCCGCGGGCCGCATGCGGCCCCTGAGGCTGCTTTATGCGGCCCGCAGGCACAGACCCCTTGATGATCCCGACCTGGTCCAGGAGGAGCCGCCGACAGCAGCGCTGAATTGCCACACAGAGACTGTTTCCCAGCACTGCATTTCCAATGCCAGCCGCTGGCCAATCAGAGGCCAGCAGCTGATATCTGCGTGTCGGCGCAGCGAGTATGATGTCATTGCCATATGCAGATGTCAGCTGCTGGCCTCTGATTGGCCGGCGGCTGACATTGAAAATGCTGTGCTGGGAGACAGTCTCTGTGCGGCAATGCAGCGCTGCTGTCGGCGGCTCCTCCTGGACCAGGTCGGGATCGTCAAGGGGTCGGACTCTGTGGTGCCTGCGGGCCACATCTGCAGGAAGGCCGCCGAGGGAACGGAGGACAGGTGAGAATCATCTTTTTTTTTTTCTATTTTATATGTGTGAAGAACAGCACAGGGGGCACAGAGCCACAACATGGGGACCGGGATGGGGCACAGAGCCACAAGAGGGGACCTGGGTGGGGCACATAGCCACAAGAGGGGACCTGGATGGGGCACATAGCCACAGGATGGGGACCTGGATGGGGCACATAGCCTCAAGATGTGGACCTGGATGGGGCACATAATGGGGACCTGGATGGGGCACAGAGCCACAAGATGGGGACCAGAGCCACAAGATGGGGACCAGAGCCACAAGATGGGGACCTGGATGGGGAACATTGCCACAGGATGGGGACCTGGATGGGGCACATAGCCCCAAGATGGGGACCTGGATGAGGCACATTAGTACAAGATGGGCGCCAGGATGGGGAACGTTGCCACAGGATGGGGACCTGGATGGGGCACATAGCCACAAGATGGGGACCTGGATGGGGCACAGAGCCACAAGATGGGGACCTGGATGGGGCACAGAGCCACAAGATGGGGACCAGAGCCACAAGATGGGGACCTGGATGGGGAACATTGCCACAGGATGGGGACCTGGATGGGGCACATAGGCCTAAGATGGGGACCTGGATGAGGCACATTAGTACAAGATGGGCGCCAGGATGGGGAACGTTGCCACAGGATGGGGACCTGGATGGGGCACATAGCCACAGGATGGGGACCTGGATGGGGCACATAGCCCCAAGATGGGGACCTGGATGAGGCACATTAGTACAAGATGGGCGCCAGGATGGGGAACGTTGCCACAGGATGGGGACCTGGATGGGGCACATAGCCACAAGATGGGGACCTGGATGGGGCACAGAGCCACAAGATGGGGACCTGGATGGGGCACAGAGCCACAAGATGGGGACCAGAGCCACAAGATGGGGACCAGAGCCACAAGATGGGGACCTGGATGGGGAACATTGCCACAGGATGGGGACCTGGATGGGGCACATAGCCCCAAGATGGGGACCTGGATGAGGCACATTAGTACAAGATGGGCGCCAGGATGGGGAACGTTGCCACAGGATGGGGACCTGGATGGGGCACATAGCCACAGGATAGGGACCTGGATGGGGCACATTAGTACAAGATGGGGACTTGGATGGGGAACATTACTACAAGATGTTTTCCATTATTACTATATGATGCTAATTGTAAGACAATATTACTGTATGTGGCCAATTGGGGGAAATAAAATTGTAAAAAAATAAAAAATAAAATAAAGCATGAAAAAATATTGGGCACTAAAAATGCTATTTTATATGTAAACTAAAGTAAACACAAAAAAGTGCACGTTTATTTTCGTCACATCCATAACGACCCAAGCCATAAAAAAATAAACACGGCAAAAATGTTCAAAAGGTGTATACAAAAAAAATGGTATCACTAAAAATGTCACATTGAACAAAGAATGCGGTCCCCCAAATTCAAATTTTTTCCATGTGCGGCCCATATACCCAGCCGAGTTTGAGACCCCTGCTGTAGGGGGACAGATTGATCTACTAGTGACTGTTCTGTCCCCATCATTCTTCCTCAGCCGGTGTAAAGAAGCCGGGAAACAAGCGTCGAATGACTTCAATATTGTCGATCGCGGACGTTTAATGGCCTGAACTCAGCGCATGTAAATACAACCAAAATATTTCTGTGTGATGGTGCAATATGTTAGCATTTGGGGCCCCACTATCTCTAAAACAGGCCCTGAGTACAACCAAAGCTAGTCCATACATAGCCCATTCAAAAAGTGTGAAAATATATGTATATGTGGCACCCCAGGGGGTCTGGTTACTACAGTGGAAATACCATATCTGAGAGCGAGCATGGGTTTTCCTGGTCAGGAGCACATTTGCATGCAACGCTTCCTGCCCCAGTCCAGGGAGGGGAGGAACCTGCCATTTATAAACTGGAACTGGGGCGGGGTTAGTTAGTTAGTTCCAGAGAGAGGGACAGGAGCTGAGAGCCAGGGACTGGAACAGCAGAGCTCGTCCTGGCAGAAGACGCAGAGAACCGGACACCGGAGTCCGAGGCTGTGAGGATATTCACATCCAGCAGCAGAAATCACCTGGCAGGGGATTTCAGGTCCTCTGGCCGTAGAAAGTCCGGAGGCTCAGTCACACGCAAGGGACCGGCACCGCCATCGAGGAGCGGAAGAAACCAAAGGCCCCAAGTCACCAGCCATACGGGTGAGCACCACATGGTACACTCAGGGACGTGGGCTACTACACGACTAGAGCAAGGTAGCCAGGAAGAGTGCAGTCAGACGGGAAGGCCTACACCTCCAACTGGCCAGGGGGATTCTTGTTCGCTCACAGACTGACCAGGCCTCTAATGTTAGCCAGTACTCCCAGCAGGGTCTCCTTCATCACCAACAGTAAAGACCCTGAACTACACTGCACGGACTTTGAGTCATTTCTGCTGCGCCTATGCACCACAACCCTCACCATCTACACACGCTGCCCTGAGGCTATACTCCTCCCGTGGGGAGTTATACTACCCCCTGCTGCGCACACAACATCAGCCTCAGCGGTCTGCCCCGCAGCGGCGGTTCTCAGTGACCGCAATCCACGGGTGGCGTAGTCGGACATTTCAACATTAAAAACCAAGTAAACAGATCCACCACTGGTTTGACCACCCTGAGCCACGGTACCGGCTCGCCGCCATGGAGACTACAACCCCTGACATCACACAGAAACCCGGCTCTGGGTATTCCCACACACACGGCCCAGGGGGCGCATCAACTTTGGCGTAGTCGGCAGGATCTCGTGCCCGCAACCACCGGGTACTGCGTGCCTGAAGAAAGACTGTGATACTTACCGTGGTGAAGTTTCCCGCCATCCGCAGATGTTTTCCCACCATCCGCAGCCATTTTCCCGCTATTGGGCGCCATTTTTGGGACGCCGCGTGGGAAGAAGAGGGGCGTGGACGCCAAAAGCGCGAAAGAGCTGAAGCCCCGCCTTACGTCCTGACACTGCGCAAGGTCCTGGAAGGAGCCCAGCGGACGCCAACGTCACCAACGCGCGACGCAAGGTCCTCGACCCCGACGATCGCCTGCGGAGCCGCGGCCTATGAGAAGAAGCAATGGAAGGTAGGCCACGGTTAACTAGGGGGGAGGAAGACACCAGGAATGGAGGGAGCTCCCACCGCCAGCGCGGCTGCTGCCGCAGTGATGCCGTTCACGATGCCGTATATCCCTGGAGCGTCATGGTTACCCCAGTACTCAGGGGAGTCGCATACCCTGAGCAACTTTAAAGAAAGACTGTATAGCCTATTCAAAGTATACCCCCCTGTCCGAGGAACATAAAGTGAGCATCCTGATAGGTCAGTTAATTGGAGCAGCCCAAAGAGAAGTGAAGTCCTGGTCAGCCAGGGAAAAGGGGACTGTAAAGGAAATACTGGCCCGTCTAAAGGACACTTTTGATACCCGCACCTCAGCAGAGATCAAGCTAAAATTTTATGGATGCAAACAGCGGGCACAAGACAGTATACGGGACTATGCTATGAATTTGCAGGAGGCCCTGAGAGCCATTAAGTAGGCAGACCCTGACAGCGTGCGCAATGAGGATAAGCTGTTGACTGAACAGTTCATTGAGGGTCTACTGTCCAGCGCCCACCGAACCCAGTTGCGTGTAATGGCCTTGCAGAACCTTGATTTGGACTTTGCGCTGTAACCCACAGGCGCCCTGCTATCACCTATCACCAGGAGGCGGCGCTCTTGCCTGCAGAGCCTGTGGGAGCTGATGCACAGGCTTTGGACAAAGCCCCGGCTGTAGACCTGCACCATTAGGTCCAAGAACTGACCAAAAGCGTTGCCGCGCTAACCAGAACTGTGCAGTCTTTACAGGTGTCTTCCCCAGGAAAGATCCAGCTGGCTTCCAGTCCGGAGGACGTCCCTTGGAGCCAACGGAGGAGGATCCCATCGTCCAGAGGAAGGCCCAGCGACCGCTATGACCAGGACTGACAACCCATCTGCCGCCACTGCAACCAACCAGGACATATGGCAAGGTACTGTCATTTAAATGGGCCCGACCTGGGGCAGAGGGCTGACCCCCAGGCATAAGATCATCAGGCCCATCGAGCTGGCATGATAAGTACATAGGGGGATGACCGGTCTTGCCTGTGGTGCTGGATGGCATTCCTATGAGTGCACTACTGGACACCGGGTCACAGGTAACCACCATCCCCTATGTGCTCTTTAAGCGGTACTGGAATGACTCAGATATTACCCGCTACCCAGATGACGATTTGAGCATCATCGCAAGCCATGGTCAGCCCGTGCCGCAGGTGGGATTCAAGGAGGTGACCATAAAGATTGGTAAAGTTGAACTGCCAGCGCAAGGACTGATTATTGTGGACATTGACCGTCGTGAAAGCCACCCTAAGATAACCTTGGGTACTAATGTTATTGAAAATTGTCTTGCAGAGATAATTCTCATATTACAGCAGGTTGCGGTGAACGCCAGCTCCAACCAGTAGCGTGTCCCACAAAAAGAGATCAGAGCCCTGATGAAAAGGCAGCAGGTAGAACTGTCTGGTGGTGAGATTGGTAGTGTAAGGATGAGTGACCTGTTCCCTATCGCCATGCCCCCAAAGAGTGAGATGATGATCTGGTGCCGGACTGCAATCGGGTTAAGAGGAAGGGACTACCAAGCCATGGTAGAACCCGTCTACTCAGACAGTAGGCCCACCATTTTGACGGCACGGGGGGTGGTCGATGTACGCCATGGGAGGGTACCCATCCGCATCCTAAACATTGGGGAAAGAGAAGTATACTTGCCCCGGTATGCCACTCTAGCCAAATTGTTCACCGTTAACCAAAACTCCATAAAGGCCGTGAAACCCTTGCCTCCATCTCAACTAGAGGAGGGTAACGGCTCCAAGAAACGAATGGAGGCCTGGTGTCAGAAGCTGCATGTGGGCACCGACTCCACTCCCTCACACCAAAAACAGGGAGTCTACGGGTGGTGCAGGAGTACGAAAGAGTCTTTAGCAAACACCCGCTAGACTTTGGGCAAGTAAAGGGGGGTAGAACACCACATCCCCACAGGAGACCATCCACCCATAAAGGAAAGATACCGACCTGTACCCCCTGCACACTATCAGAATGCCAAGGGGATGTTGCGAGACATGAAGGAGGCTGGGGTAATCAGGGACAGCTGTAGCCCCTGGGCAGCTCCACTAGTTCTTGTGAAAAAGAAAGATGGCACCATGAGAATTTGTGTAGATTACAGAAAGGTCAACCGTATCACACACAAAGATGCGTACCGTTACCTAGGATAGAGGAATCTTTAGCTGCATTAAAGTCTGCTAACTTCTTCTCCACTTTGGATCTTACTAGCGGGTACTGGCAGGTTCTTGTAGCAGAGGCAGACAAGGAGAAGACCGCGTTCACCACCCCGATGGTTCTCAGCGAATTCAACTGTATGCCGTTCGGGCTCTGCAACGCACCAGGAACCTTCCAGCGGTTGATGGAGTGCTGCCTGGGGCACAGGAATTTCGAGACGGTCCTGCTATACCTGGACGATGTCATCGTGTATTCCAAAACATATGAGGACCATCTGAAACACCTGGCAGAGGTGTTTGACGCCCTGGCAGGCTACGGCCTAAAGGTGAAACCCTCCATGTGTCATCTACTGAAACCAAAAGTACAGTACCTGGGACACGTGGTGAGTGCTGACGGAGTAGCTCCAGACCCTGATAAAATTACAGTGATTAAGGACTGGCCAAGACCCTCCAGCATAAAGGAAGTGCGGCAGTTCCTCGGGTTGGTAGGCTACTACCGAAGATTCATCCCCGGGTTCACCAAAATGGCAGCCCCTATGCAAAACCTCCTGTTGGGTCAGTCAAAGACCAAGAATCAGAAGCCACCCTTCAAATGGGACAAGCTGGAGGATGAGTCTTTCCGCCAGCTGAAGATGGCCCTCACGGGGGATGAGGTCCTGGCTTACCCTGATTACGGCCAGCCTTTCATCCTCCACACGGACACGAGAAACATCTGGCTAGGGGCGGTGCTGTCCCAGATCCAACAGGGCAGAGAACGGGTAATCGCTTATGCC
Source organism: Phyllobates terribilis (assembly GCF_046119375.1). NCBI lineage: Eukaryota > Metazoa > Chordata > Amphibia > Anura > Dendrobatidae > Phyllobates > Phyllobates terribilis. The sequence goes on from NW_027363077.1 coordinate 1,442,524, forward strand.
AGCAGGAAACTCCGGCCAACAGAGAGAAACCCCGAAAATTATAGCTCCTTCAAGCTAGAGTTCCTGGCAGTGGTGTGGGCAGTTACAGAACGCTTTAAACATTACCTTGCCTCTTCCAAGTTCACCGTGTACACCGACAACAACCCGTTGACACACCTGGATACTGCGAAACTTGGTGCCCTGGAGCAGAGATGGATGGCCCGCCTATCCAACTATGAATTTACCATCAAATACCAGGCGGGACGCACAAATGCCAACGCAGACACCCTGTCCAGGATGCCGAACTTGCCAGACGGAGGGGAAGATCCAGAAGAACTGGAAGAGATTGAACTCCCTGCGTTCCACCGTCACGAGATTACCCAGTGTTCCCACTGTGTAAGGGACAAGCACTCTGTTCAATCCCTTACCCCACTACAGCTGGGCGGAGACGCAAGACAGTGACCCAGCCGTCCGCCTGGTAAAAGAGATGCTGACACAGGCTGATGCCCGCCTTGACCCAGACGCTCCGGAAGAGACCAAACAGCTGTGGAAGGAGAAGAGTAAACTGTTTCTCAACAAGGGGAAGCTGTGCCGGAGAATTGTTAACTCCCAGACACATGAGCTGACCTGGCAGGTAGGGGTCCCGAGACGAGACGCGGCTATGGTCCTGGAGGCATACCACGACGGAGCAGGGCACTTTGGATGGAAGAAGTTGGAGTTCCTGTTGCGTGAACGGTTCTTCTGGGTAGGCATGAGAGGGGCCATTGAGAGATGGTGCAGAGACTGCGGCCCGTGCAACCTGAGAAGAAAGGACCGTGCCAGCCAGAAGACTCCCCTGCAGCCCATCATCACCAAGCAGCCACTAGAACTGGTAGCCCTGGACCATGTGAAGCTGGCTCCAAGTAGGTCCGGGTACGTCTACGCCCTCACCATCGTAGACCACTACTCCCAGTTCCTAGTGGTGGTCCCTGTCAAGGACTTAACAGCTCAGACAGCAGCTAGAGCCTTCCAGCAGCACTTCTGCCATCCACACGGGTATCCGGAGCAAGTGTTGACTGACCAAGGTCCAGCCTTCGAAGCGGAGGTCTTCCAGGAGTTCTGCAACCTCTATGGCTGCAAGAAGATAAGGACAATGCCCTATCACCCCCAAACCAACGAATTGTGCGAGAAGATGAACCAGGTGGTGATAGACTTGCTGAAAATGTTGCCCCTGGAAGAACGCAGTCTGTGGCCTGAAAAACTGCCTGATCTGGTGGACTTGTATAACCACATCCCAGTAAATTCCACCAACTGCACCCCGGCTTACCTAATGAGAGCAAGACCTGGTAAGCTGCCTATTGACCTGGATATGGGAGTTCTGAGACCCGAGGACACCTCGCCAGAGGCAGACTGGGATACAGAATGGCAGCAGCAGTACCGGAAAGTGCAGGAGAGTGTTGAGAGAAGTTTGTCTCAAGCAAGAGAAAGGCAAGAGAGGACTTACAACCAGCATGCTCCCTCTGTTCCCCTGGCACCTGGAGAGCAGGTCTTGAAGAGGAAGAGGCGGCTCCATAAGTTGGATGACCAGTGGGAGAAAGACCCGTACACAGTACTGCCCTCAAGTCATGAAAACCCAAAAGTATGCGTTATCAGTAAGGATGGAGGAGAGAACACAGCCACTGTCTCTAGAGACCACCTGAAGAAGTGTGCCGAGCAGCTGCAAAGCACTGAATAAGACTAAGATAGCCCTCAACCCGCAGAGGAAAGGGAAGAAATGGTCAGTACAGTACTCGGAGAATTTCCCCGGTACTGGACACAAATTAACAACGCTATTGTGGTACCCGTCCTTACCTTTCTCCAGCCAGCCCCTCAAGGGCCTACAGAAGAGCAAGTAGTGTTGGAAGAGCAACCGGCCCCGGAGGCAGAGGATTCCATACCAGCAGCCCAGGAGAATCAACCCTCTGCTAGTAGTGAGCCTGCCGTGCCCGTGGTAAGCCAAAGAGTACGCAGAAAGCTGCCCAACCGACCCTAACATCTCCAAACACCTGTACTGCAGACACTAGCGAGCCCACTACATAAGGGGTGGAAACAGGGGACCCAGAAAGAACACCACCAGATAGTGTGTTACGTAGGTCCACAAGGAGCACTAGAGGTCAGAAGCCAGCTCGCTGGAGAATCTAGGAGAAATGATATATACCTGTATATTGCAAATGTTGTAATGTTTTATGTTTGTTACCTGAATACTGATTATGTTTCTCAAGTTACCCGACAGGGTCTATGGACGGACAGGTTATGGACAATGAATAACCGGAACTGTACCTTGTAAATAGTTGCACCTGTTAAGTGCCCCTTTTGTGCCAGACCACAGAACAAAAACCCGTGGAGGTGGCTGAAGACGTGGTCCAACACCGGATCATCGATGCCCTGTAGCCACCCCAGGGCCTACGTGGAGGGTTTGGGACGGGTCCCTCAAAATGCATCTTGGGTGACATGGACACCTGGTTACGGAAGCGCCGTGACCTATCAAGACTGAACTCCTTGTACATATATTGTTGTGTTATTGTTTATACCCTGTTATGTGTGTTTTCAAAAAAAAAAGGTGTTTAGTCCCGGAGTACTAAAGTTTACTAGGGGGGAATGTGGCACCCCAGGGGGTCTGGTTGCCACAGTGGTAGAAATACCATGTCTGAGAGCGATCATGGGTTTTCCTGGTCAGGAGCACATTTGCATGCAACGCCTCCTGCCCCAGTCCAGGGAGGGGAGGAACCTGCCCTTTATAAACTGGATCTGGGGCGAGGTTAGTTAGTTAGTTCCAGAGAGAGGGATAGAGCAGCAAGGAGCCCTGTAGGAGACAGGAGCTGAGAGCCAGGGACTGGAGCAGCAGAGCTCGTCCTGGCAGAAGACGCAGAGAACCTGACACCGGAGTCCGAGGCTGTGAGGATATTCACATGCAGCAGCAGTAACCACCTGGCAGGGGATTTCAGGTCCTCTGGCCGTAGAAAGCCCGGAGGCTCAGTCACACGCAAGGGACCGGCACCGCCATCGAGGAGCGGAAGGAACCAAAGGCCGCAAGTCACCAGCCATACGGGTGAGCACCACACGGTACACTCAGGGATGTGGGCTACTACACGACTACAGCAAGGTAGCCAGGAAGAGTGCAGTCAGATGGGAAAGCCTACACCTCCACCTGGCCAGGGGGATTCTTATTCGCTCACAGACTGACCAGACCTCTAATGTTAGCCAGTACTCCCAGCAGGGTCTCCTTCATCACCAACAGTAAAGACCCTGAACTGCACTGCACGGACTTTGAGTCATTTCTGCTGCGCCTATGCACCACAACCCTCACCATCTACACATGCTGCCCTGAGGCTATACTCCTCCCGTGGGGAGTTATACTACCCCCTGCTGCGCACACATCAGCCTCAGCGGTCTGCCCCGCAGCGGCGGTTCTCAGTGACCTCAATCCACGGGTGGCGTAGTCGGACATTTCAACATTAAAAACCAAGTAAACAGATCCGCCACTGGTTTGACCACCCTGAGCCACGGGACCGGGTCGCCGCCACGGAGACTACAACCCCTGACATCACACAGAGACCCGGCTCCGGGTATTCCCACACACACGGCCCAGGGGGCGCGTCATATATAAAGGCATATACGACTAGTAATGCTAACTGTAGAATACCATGCTACAAACATAACAAATGCTAATAAATGTACAGAAAAAGTAATGGATGATGCATCAAGCTCATAAATGAAGCCTACCTAGTGATGTCCGGAGCCTCTCCATAGACTTCAATAGGCAGCTTCTATTGTATTCCTCACTGAGTTATCAGTCTGTCTTGTCTTTAGCTTGATGGATTTTACCTATTCTTCAGAGGACGCTACATTCACAAATCCTTGTCTATTTCTATATCCTTGTAAAACAGAACCTTTTTCTCCCATGTGTCTCCGCATTGTCTCCATTTTATATCCGTGTTGTATAGATATATTTTTTCCTCATACATTTGTAAAAACTGAAGCAGGTAGACTGTCTGAACTTTTATTTATCCATTGACTATTAATGGATCTATTAAAAATGGATGAAACAACTGATGGAGCACTAAAGGAAAAGAAAAGTCTTCAGTGCTTCATCCGTTGTACATGGATTTCCTTAGACTTTAATGGCTGAGTCTGATCTGCAAAATGAATGAGAATAGAACCTGCTCTGAGTCTCACGGATTAGACACACGGAACTGTTATTAAAAAACAGACGGCACATGGACTAGTGTAATAAATGTCATGCCACGTTCACACATTCAGTATTTGGTCAGTATTTTACATCAGTATGTGTAAGGCAAAACCAGGAGTGGGTGATAAATGCAGAAGTGGTGACGTGTTTCTATTATACTTTTCCTCTGATTGTTCCTCACCTGGTTTGGGCTTAGAAATACTGAGGTAAAATACTGACCAAATATTGAACGTGTGAATATGGCCTGAAAGTGGTGGTCTGATATTTCATTAAATTAACCTGGTGTCTACAGCTCTGACTAGTGATGTAGAGGTGAATGAATCTCACTTTGCATTCCTATGAGAGTCACATCAAGGCTCATTATATAGAGAAATTGTCTTCCACATCGTGTATAAGATCCTGTAGGATTCTGAGAGTCAGAAGTAACGTGGGACGACCGAAAGACCAGAATGGAGTGGACAGCTCCCCAACAAAGCGATTGATAAAACTGATTTCCCCTATGAGCAAAGGAGCATTGCTTTAATCACATTTTTATTTTTTCTCTTCTGCACAAAAAAGCCTTTAAATTTGACAAGTCAATGATTTCCATTGTACTGACTGCAATAGTGTATGGCACTATTCCTGCAAGAGGATCCAAACTGAACCACCAGTGCAGGCCCGGGACAAGGGGTAGGCACCCGCCTAGGGCGCTACCTCTCTGAGGTGGGAGCAGTTTAAGAAAAAAAATTGACATTATTGAACGCCTGCAGTCAACTGGCACCTTCCTCCTGCCGCAAACATTCAGCATGCTGACAGCCGGTACACAGGAACAAAGGTGAGCGGAGTCAGTGGGTCACTAACACCGCTCAACGCCTGCGCCCTGGTTCTCATTCCCTCTCTGCATTGAAATGCATTTGTGTCTTTAAGACAATGTGAACGCTGCCCCCAGGACAGGAGCAGAGGAGCTGTAATCAGGTTGATGTTCTGGCGGTAATTCCCGCAATACGCAGGGTATGGACAGTCTGCCCCCTGTTAGAGGATGGCGCCACACAGGAATACGGCAGTAGAACAACCATCGGTTTTGTTACAAGCTGCATCTATTGTATCTCATTAATTGAAACCAAACGGCCCCCATTATAATTAAGCTATATTAGTTTCCATGACTATTCTTGGGTCTGACATTGTAAAGGAAGTGGTCATCAGAGCTTGTTACCTGATGGATCAGACGAGGAAGTTAGAGGTCCAGTTACCATAGTTTCTCACCTATTCCTTTTCTTGGGGGGGGGGAGCCATTTGCGTCATCTGCCTAAGGCAGCAAAATACCTTATCATGATATTAATAAAAATACCAAAAAGCATGTCAGTAATATAACCAAAAGCAACATAGATGTTTTATATATTTATTTTTATGCATAAAAGTTGTTAATATTATGCAAATATATAAAAAGAAAGTGTGTAGATATAGTCACTTTCTGTGGAAAGGAGCAGATGATGATGATTCCGCTCCTCAGGCCTCGGCTTACACTTCTGCCGCTTTTGGACATCCAGGTCTGGATCACACATGAGAGAGGAGAAGAGCAGGAATGTGTGACTTGTGATCTGTATAGTTGGAGTTTTCCTGGATTCCTTCAGCATCGCGATTAGCCATATGGCCTTCTGTCTGACCATGGTCAGGAAGGTGAAGGAGCAGCCGCTTCCTTCTGTCTGACCATGGCCTGGTAGAGGAAGGAGCAGCCGCTTCCTTCTGTCTGACCATGGCCTGGTAGAGGAAGGAGCAGCCGCTTCCTTCTGTCTGACCATGGCCTGGTAGATGAAGGAGCAGCCGCTTCCTTCTTTCTGCACAAGACCAAGTAGGAGAAGGAGCAGCCGCCTCCTTTGTCTGTACATGGCCAAGTAGGAGAAGGAGCAGCCGCTTCCTTCTGTCTGACCATGGCCTGGTAGAGGAAGGAGCAGCCGCTTCCTTCTGTCTGTACATGGCCAAGTAGGAGAAGGAGCAGCCGCTTCCTTCTTTATGTCCATATCTTGTAGTCGTCTCCTTACCACCACATTGTAGATGAGTCGTCCAGATGGTGACATAACAAGTATGGCTGAAAGAAATCCTTCAATTTCAGCCCTTAATTACTTGCTATGTTGATCCAGAGGAAGGCGAAAAATAACCCTGAGGACTCGTTGTTGGATCATCCTCATATCAAGGGAAAAAATTCCTTCCTGACCCCAAATATGGCGATCGGAATAAATCCCTGGATGTGTGGTCTCAAATCTACTTGGATGTTATGTGGTGGAAGCTCGGTAGGTTTGTCACAGTCCGGTAAATAAGAAAGTCCAGTGTAATTGTCTCATCCGATTAATGTAAATCTTCATTCCTGGATGTTACTGGAATGGGGCTGATTTTTATCAGCCTAATACTCCTGCTGGAAGAAGAGAAATATACACGTCTGAGAATCAGCCCCTCACATACAGTATATACAGTACTAGGGGGATATAGTGATAAGGTGTATAGTGGGTAAGTGTGTTACTGGGTAGTGATAACACTTTGGATGTCTGTATGTGCTGTACTTACATAGTAATATGGGAATGGTGGGTCGGCTCTGCCGGACTCCACATCGCTCCAGTCTATAGAATAGAAAAACGGATGCGATCTGATGGATGATGTAATGGCAGATCGGGCAGATGGAGTTTTGCAGAGGAGCTAGAAAATGAAAACAAAGCATTAGTCATTATATTATGTATTATTACTGATAAATTATTACACAATGTCTATGGACTGTCCATATCTTATCTTCTATATCTTCTTGTAATCCCCCATTATCATTGTCCATCTGATCTTACTCACCCGTTTTATGATATCCATGGCATGACAGCAGATCCCAGGTGGAAAAGAAGGGATGTCGTCATACAGAGACTGGTGGTATTCGTCCATTGTGCCTCTGGTATAGAATGGCCAGTCACCTACAGTCATCATATATAAGATTACGCCAAAGGAAAAGGAGTCTGCCAGATGGTTGTATCCTTCACCGTCCATTACCTATGGGAACATGAGATTGGAGAGAATCTGAATATACCGGGAAGGGGATTTACACACAGAGACTATGAGGACCGGTCTGTGATTAGATATGAGCAGAATACATTGGGATCAGATTATCCCTCAATCCTACTATCGACATCAATCACACAGAGATGTTCCTTACCTCGGGCGCTATGTAACCCTTAGTGCCAGCAGTATATTCCACTATGTCACCCTCAAATACATACATGGCTGCTAAGCCAAAGTCTGAGATTTTGATGTGTCCGGTGTCTTGGAGGAGGATGTTCTCTGGCTTCAGGTCACTGCAGGGAGAAGGAGCAGACACTGATTGTGAGGACAATTCATGGAAAGAACTTTCTACAATAGATATGTAAGGAGACAACAGAGAGTCACAGGTGACAGATTTATGAAGGTGAAATGATTACCTATGTATGACGCCGCGTTCATGCAGGAACTGGAGTCCGCACACCATCTCTGCCGCAAAGAGTCTGTGGAGTAGAAAGGATGGATCAGTGGTTACATGCACAATCATACAGAGAACATGAGGAGATCACACACGTGTCCTTTTCACATCATTAGTTTCTCCTGTTGTCGTTGTCCATTGATCTAAGACTACAATGTGCAGGCAGCGGATTATTCACATTCAGTACCGGACATTTACCTTATTGTCTTTGTGTTAAACATCATTGAATCTTTCATGTGGCCAAACAGGTCTCCTCCAGCCATATAGTCCATGGCTATTTCATACTCCGTAGGTGTTTCCCTAAACGCCCGCATAGTCATTAGGTAGGGGCACCCGGCAGCCATTCTCAGGACTTCTAGCTCTGTAGAGATTAAGTCCTCACAAGAACTTTTGTCCATGATTTTGATGGCCAGCAGCCCTTCACTGACTGGATCTGATGCCAAGACGACCTGGAGAAAAATCACAACAGATCAGACCAAACTCTCATCTATTACTGTGTAGTAGTTCACTAGTTAATCCCAATTATCATTACATATGAGCATCCTGTAATGAATATGTACATCTCTCCTGTGTATCTGGTGCAGGATACATTGGGGAACACGGACAATATAAATTGACACTTACTTTTCCATAGTTTCCTTTTCCAAGAACTTTCCAGAACTCGAGATTGGAAAAGTCTATAGGTTGGTCTGTGTGGACCAGTTCTCTTGGGTCAGAAATCTGTAAACTGGCATCATCAAGGCTTTGTGCCGGTATGTCCGTTGTGTCGTAGGGCGTCTTATCGATTCCATCTGCTGAGATGATATAAAAAATTTGAACCCCTTAGTGAACACATTATTGGAAATAACTACATCAGCCTGCTGAAAGCCCCTGTCTTTTCCTCTTCCTGTTAAGACCAGCCTGGCTTTCATATGAGATTTTTAATTTAGCTATATACAGTTCTATCACAGTATCTAGTAGAAGCGATCAGAATATCGCAGGTTCAAGTCCCCAAAGGAGAATAAAGAAAAGAAGTAACAAAAAAAAGTTAAAAAAAATAATAAAATGTAAAAAAAATACTTCCCCATTAATAATAATAATGATAATAATAATAATAGTAATAATTTGAATATCTAGTATAACCACATCCGGAACATTAATTTACCCAAACAGTAAACACTGAAATGAGAAAATAAATGTAAAGACCAGAATAGTGTTTTTGTGAGGGCGCAGTATACATCTAATAAATTGTAATAAAAGATATCACAATGTCTTGTCTACCCGAGAAAGTTATCTATAAAAGCTACAACTTGTCACGCAAAAAAAAAACAAATCACGTCCTCGCACAGCTCCATCCAGCTATCAAAATCCAAAAGATATAATGTCTCAGAATATAGGGACACAAACCAATTTATTTTTTATAAAATTCCTAATTTTCTTCTACCAGTTCAGTGAATTATAACCCCTATGCCTGTTCAGCATTATCATAGTTGTAACTGACATGGAGAATCATTCTGTCAGGTCATTTTTACCACTCAATGAACACAGTAAAAAAAAACAATGGCGGAATCACTTTTTTCCACAATTTTACCACATTTTGAATCTTTTTCAAGAACATTGAATAGTAAAATAAATAATGTTCAAAACTACAGCTCGTCCACTAAAAAATCAAGTCCACATACAGCTACATTGGGAGACAAATTAAAAAATAAATAGTTATGGGTTTTCGAAGGAGGAAGGAAAAAACAACGAAAGGTTACCCGGTCAAGAAGGGGTTAACAAATATAACTAAAAGAAAATATTATAATTTTAAATAGAATTATGTAAATGAGCAGGAAATGTCTAATATTTGGGCTCTCATTTATCAAAACTGTCCAATAATAAAAATGACCTATTGTCCATAGCAACGAATCACAGCATAGATTCCATCTCTTAACATTCTATGGAACAATGAAAGCCGCATTGTGATTGGTTGCTATGGGCAACACGGACAGTTTTTCTGCACTTTTGATAATTGATGCCAGTACATAATATTAGGAGTATAATCCTCCTCACCCCCAGTCTTATTACACTGAGCAGATCCATCTTACCTGGTCCATCTGTATCCAGTGATGTGTTTGGTGGAGAAACACTCAGCTGTTTGTTCTCTGGGATGGAGATGTTTTCAGCTGATGACCTCGACCTCCGTAATGCACCATTCCCATTTATAATGGATTTAGCGTAGATGAGACGTCTTCTACATTGGACAACCCAGTCTCTGCTGTTCCTGATCCTCTTCTGGGCTGCCACTCTTTGTAGTTTCGGTGCCTCCAGACTTTCAGATCTGGAGGATGTCACTTGTCTCGGTGTCTCTTGGAGAACCTCTTCCAGCTCTAACTCTGCGCTGATGTTTCTCCTCTTATTGAGGATGGCTTCTTTGTTTCTCCTCCGTATTTCAGGGACCAGATCTCCGAGTTTTTTCAAGGAGATAAGAATGGCCTTCTGAAGCTCAGCGGAGGCTGCAGAGTGAGACTCCGTGAGGGTCTCCATTTTCCTTCTCTCTGTAAGGATCTCATGTCTTTTGGTCTTTCTCATTTTGTCTAGAATTTGACGTTTGGACGCCATTTTTGAGGCGTCAGTGTCAATGTCCGGTAGTATAAAGTCTTTTCGCCCTAAAGCGAACAATAGTACCTGCTCTTCATTTATTCCTCTCTTCTCTCTGAGAACCCGATCTCTTTGGGCTCTTCTGTAATTATCCATTTTAAAATCAATTTTTGCTTCGTTTGTCACGAAAAACAAAAGGGGCTGCCTCACCCTTGGGAGTCTGTAAGGCAGTGGTTTCCCTTAGGACGGAACACTGGGATATAGAATGTGGTGATGTCATCACATCACTTGTGACATCATTTTTATTCTAATGTCACAATGATATATAGATAGATATCAAATTTGAAGGATGGGGAACCAAACTTTTGCAGATGTATACATACAGTATACAGATATACACGGAGTGCACAATTTGTATTTTTAATGATTAATTTTAGTATTGAACAACTACAGTGCTGCTGGTTAATCATAAAGGTTAATAAAATCCGAAACCTGAATATTTACAAAAATAAAAGTGAGGTTTTGTCTTTCTTAGGCCACATTCACACATTCGGTATTTGGTCAGTATTTTGCATGTTAAAAAATACATTTCTGACATTTAAAAAAATATATCTGTGATCATGACGGTGTATGGCACAAATCGTTCTCCTGAAACCATCCCTCATATTAAATATTTTCTTTCTCCCCAAGCAGTGTCTCATACCACTTAACTTATAATAAATGATACACAGGAGACTTTTTTTTTGGATATAATTTGCCATATCGGCCATTTATTAACAAACAACAATAACCAATGAAAGAATTGGCGAAGGTCCTTGGGGCTACAAGATCCGGCACATGTAGAACAAAGCATTTTTCCATAGAATTATTTTACTCTCAGCCGTAACCCCAAGCTCGAGGGCACCACACCACAATCAGTGGTAAAGGAAACACCACCACTGGCTCCAAGAGTACACCCCAGTCCAGAGCCCCACTAAGTGCCAGATCAGCCAATTAGTATTTCCATCCTGAAGGGAACCATCTCTGTAAATTGCCACCCATAAAAAATTCCACCAACCCCAAAGACACCCCCTACTGCCCCAGCCACTGTGACTCACAGTAAAAATTTATAACCTTCATCATAAGCCCGAGCCATAAAACATAACAATATACAGTACAGACCAAAAGTTTGGACACACCTTCTCATTTAAAGATTTTTCTGTATTTTCATGACCGTGAAAATTGTACATTCACACTGAAGGCATCAAAACTATGAATTAACATGTGGCACCCCAGGGGTCTGGTTTCCACAGTAACAGCAATGTTATGTCTGAGAGCAGGTGGGAGGTCTCTTGGTCAGGGATCCTGTGCATGCCACACCTCCTGCCCAGTCCTGGGAGGGGAAGAACTTCCCCTATATAAACCTGGGGCTGAGGCAGGGTTAGAGAGTTCAGAGGGAGAGTGCAGCCAGGAGGGCTGACAGGGAGCTGTGGCTCCGGCTGGGCCCAGCTCCTGGGCCATGCCAGAAGTAGAGACAGAGAAGAGAGGCAGCTATGGGAAGAAACATCAGGAGCTCTGTGGGAGCAGTGTTACAAGGAGTCAGGGGCTGGCAGCTGCAGAGCTCGCCCTGACTGAGAAGATTTCTTACCGGACCCGGAGTCCGAGGCTGTGGGGACTAACTCCTACCCAGCAGCAGAATCCGTCAGGCAGGGGATTTCAGGTCCTCTGGCCAAGAAGCCCGAAGGCACGGTCACACGCATGGGACCAGCACCGCCGTCGTGGAGCGGAAGCTACTAGAAGGCCCCGAGTCACCGGCCATACGGGTGAGCACCACACGGTACACTCAGGGACGTGGGCTACTTATACCGCCTCTAGCAAGGTAGCCAGAAGAGTACAGTTAGTTTGGGAGGCCTACAACTCCGCCTGGCCAGGGGAGATCCCATCTGCTCAAGGACTGACCAGGCCCCAATCGCTAGCCAGTACTCCGGGAGGGTCTATCGTTGTCACCAGTAAAGACCCTGAACTACACCGTACCGTCTCTGAGTGGTTCCTGCTACCCCCATCATCCACGTCGGCTGCCCTGAGGCCATACCCCTCCCGTTGGGGGTTATACTATCACGCTGCACAATTCTACCACCGGCCTCAGCGGTCTGCCCTGCAGCAGCAGCTCCTTAGCTGTACTCAACGGGTGGCATAGTCGTCCAACATCTACCGCTGATACAGCGCCACTTAGTCTGACTCCCTGGGCATGGACCGGGTCACCGCCACGAGACTACAACCCTCAAGAGATCCGGCTCCGGGTAAGCTCCCGCGTGCGCAACGCAGCGCGACACAGGCCCAGGGGCGCGTCAACTTTTGGCGTAGTCGGCAGGATTTCGTGCCCGCAACCACCGGGTACTGCGTGCCTGAAAAAGACTGTTCAAACTTACCTGTGGTGAAGATTCCCGCCATCGGTGGAGTTTTCCCGCCATCCGGCGCCATCTTCAGCCTTCTTCCCGCCATACGTGGAGTTTTCCCGCCATTGGACGCCATCTTGAGGACGCCGCGCGGGAAGAAGAGGGGCGTGGACTCCGAAAGCGCGCGAGAACTGAAGCCCCGCCTCACGTCCGGACGTTGCGTAAGGTCCTGGAAGGAGCCCAGCAGACGCCGACGTCACAGGAGCGCGACGGAAGGTCCTCAACCCTGACGATCCACTGCGGAGCCGCGGCCTACGGAAGAGGATCATCGCAAGGTAGGCCACGGTCCACTAGGGGGGAGAAGGATGTCGGATACGGAGGAGAGCTTCACCGCTTCAACCCCCGCCAGCGCCACCGCTGTTGCGGTCATGCCTTTCACCATGCCCTATATCCCGGGGGCAGCCTGGCTACCCCAGTACTCAGGGGAGTCACATACCCTGCATGACTTTAGAGAAAAGCTGGATAGCCTCTTCCAGGTGTACCCCCTCACAGAGGAGCAAAAAGTGAGCATCCTGGTGGCCCAATTAACCGGGGCAGCCCAAAGGGAGGTAAAGTCCTGGCCACCTGGGAGGAGGACTGTCGCAGGGATACTAACCCAGCTAACCGAGGAGGAGCTGCAGTACTACCAATACGAGGAAAGCCAAGAGGACCCGGACGGGTCTGAGGACTGCCCTCAGGAGGGAGCACAAAGAGGACATAGCTACTGAAGGGAAGTAGCGGGAATAAAGAGCTGTAAATAGTTACCCGTAAGGGTACAAGGACTGCTGCTAATTAAAATATGGTCCCCGTTGGGATTAGTGAATTGTTCCCCGTGTGTCCCTATCCCTTACCAGGCTGAGGACTGTGAGCAGCCATCCCCTATCCCTTACCAGGCTGAGGACTGTGAGCAGCCAATCCTTATCCCCACTGGCCGAGGACTGAGAGCGGCCATATCCTGTAAATAATTATGTGTTTCTAGTAATTTATAGGAGTCCTTGGTGGATTTACCGGGAATCCTTGTACATGGTTGGAGCGTAACCTAGGAATGGACTAAAGACTGTTAAGGACTCGGGGCAGGACAGACCCCTACCTGGTTACGTCTCCCTGTTTTGGTGAAATGGACACCTTGCTTTTCTTCAAAGACTGCACCCGGTTGCGGACACGCCGTAACCATCTTTATGTGTTTTTCTTATTTTATCATTATTGTTTATACCTTGTTATGTTTTTCTAAAATATGTTTAGTCCCGGAGTACTAAATTTCACTAGGGGGGAATGTGGCACCCCAGGGGTCTGGTTTCCACAGTAACAGCAATGTTATGTCTGAGAGCAGGTGGGAGGTCTCTTGGTCAGGGATCCTGTGCATGCCACACCTCCTGCCCAGTCCTGGGAGGGGAAGAACTTCCCCTATATAAACCTGGGGCTGAGGCAGGGTTAGAGAGTTCAGAGGGAGAGTGCAGCCAAGAGGGCTGACAGGGAGCTGTGGCTCCGGCTGGGCCCAGCTCCTGGGCCATGCCAGAAGTAGAGACAGAGAAGAGAGGCAGCTATGGGAAGAAACATCAGGAGCTCTGTGGGAGCAGTGTTACAAGGAGTCAGGGGCTGGCAGCTGCAGAGCTCGCCCTGACTGAGAAGATTTCTTACCGGACCCGGAGTCCGAGGCTGTGGGGACTAACTCCTACCCAGCAGCAGAATCCGTCAGGCAGGGGATTTCAGGTCCTCTGGCCAAGAAGCCCGAAGGCACGGTCACACGCATGGGACCAGCACCGCCGTCGTGGAGCGGAAGCTACTAGAAGGCCCCGAGTCACCGGCCATACGGGTGAGCACCACACGGTACACTCAGGGACGTGGGCTACTTATACCGCCTCTAGCAAGGTAGCCAGAAGAGTACAGTTAGTTTGGGAGGCCTACAACTCCGCCTGGCCAGGGGAGATCCCATCTGCTCAAGGACTGACCAGGCCCCAATCGCTAGCCAGTACTCCGGGAGGGTCTATCGTTGTCACCAGTAAAGACCCTGAACTACACCGTACCGTCTCTGAGTGGTTCCTGCTACCCCCATCATCCACGTCGGCTGCCCTGAGGCCATACCCCTCCCGTTGGGGGTTATACTATCACGCTGCACAATTCTACCACCGGCCTCAGCGGTCTGCCCTGCAGCAGCAGCTCCTTAGCTGTACTCAACGGGTGGCGTAGTCGTCCAACATCTACCGCTGATACAGCGCCACTTAGTCTGACTCCCTGGGCACGGACCGGGTCACCGCCACGAGACTACAACCCTCAAGAGATCCGGCTCCGGGTAAGCTCCCGCGTGCGCAACGCAGCGCGACACAGGCCCAGGGGCGCGTCAAACACATGTGGAATTAAATAGTTAACAAAAAAGTGTGGAACAACTGAAAATATATCTTATATTCTAGGTTCTTCAAAGTAGCCACCTTTTGCTTTGATGACTGCTTTGCACACTCTTGGCATTCTCTTGATGAGCTTCAAGAGGTAGTCACCGGAAATAGTCTTCCAACAATCTTGAAGGAGTTCCCAGAGATGCTTAGTGTAACGGGTCTGGGAGGCGGAACCTCTGAGCAACTATACAAGGCGGCGGTCCTTGTAAGGAAGCGGGTGGCTCCCAGGGAAGACGGGCAGGTAGTCACGGCAAGTGGCAGTGACAGTCTCTGGGTAGAAGGGCAGGTAGTCACGGCAAGTGACAGGGATAGTCTCTGGGTAGAAGGGCAGGTAGTCACAGCAAGTGACAGGGACAGTCTCAGGGTAGACTAGCAGACAGGTAGCAGGTGGACTCTCCCAGGTGAGCGGGCAAGAGTCTCTGGACGGGCAGGTGGTCACAGCAAGTGAAGGCAGAGCCTCCAGGTAGGCTAGCAGGCAGGTAGCAGGTGAGCGCTCCCAGGTGAGCGGGCAAGAGTCTCTGGACTGGCAGGTGGTCACGGCAAGTGACGGCAGAGCCTCCAGGTAGGCTAGCAGGCAGGTAGCAGGTGAGCGCTCCCAGGTGAGCGGGCAAGAGTCTCTGGACTGGCAGGTGGTCACGGCAAGTGACGGCAGAGCCTCCAGGTAGGCTAGCAGGCAGGTAGCAGGTGAGCGCTCCCTGGTGAGCGGGCAGGCTGGTCCATAGACAGACTGACAGGTGTCGGAAGGCAGACCGTCGGACCGCAGGCTTGCAAGCAGGTAAGCGGATATCAGGCAGGTATCAAGCAGGAATCTGGCAGGTGACTGGCAGGTAACTGGTAACGGGACCTGAGGGCTGAAGCAGAGTGAAGGCTTTGCAACAACATTGCTCGGGCACCTCCACTTTGGAGGAGGTGCCTTATATATGGTGAGGTCCTCCGGCCATTGGCCGGGGACTCCTTAGGACGGTCCGCGCGGCCCCTTTAAGAGAGGGGGAGCGCCCTAAGCACAGTTGCCGGGAAGCAGCGCGCGCTGCCAGCAGAGCGGGAGGAGGACGCCAGGCACGGAGCGGAGAGGTGAGGGGAACAGCGTCCCTGCCTAGCAGGCGGCAGGGACGCCGACGCTACACTTAGCACTTGTTGGCCCTTTTGCCTTCACTCTGCGGTCCAGCTCACCCCAAATCATCTCGATTGGGTACAGGTCTGGTGACTGCGGAGGCCAGGTCATCTGGCGTAGCACCCCATCACTCTCCTTCTTGGTCAAATAGCCCTTACACAGCCTGGAGGTGTGTTTGGGGTCATTGTCCTGTTAAAAAATAAATGATGGTCCAACTAAACGCAAACCGGATGGAATAGCATGCCGCTGCAAGACGCTGTGGTAACCATGCTGGTTCAGTATGCCTTCAATTTTGAATAAATCCCCAACAGTGTCACCAACAAAGCACCCCCACACCATCACACCTCCTCCTCCATGCTTCACGGTGGGAACCAGGCATGTAGAGTCCATCCGTTCACCTTTCCACTGGTCTAATGTCCATTCCTTGTGTTCTTTAGCCCAAACAAGTCTCTTCTGCTTGTTGCCTGTCCTTAGCAGTGGTTTCCTAGCAGCTATTTTACCATGAAGGCCTGCTGTACAAAGTCTCCTCTTAACAGTTGTTGTAGAGATGTGTCTGCTGCTAGAACTCTGTATGGCATTGACCTGGTCTCTAATCTGAGCTGCTGTTAACCGGAGATTTCTGAGGCTGGTGACTCGGATAAACTTATCCTCAGAAGCAGAGGTGACTCTTGGTCTTCCTTTCCTGGGGCGGTCCTCATGTGAGCCAGTTTCTTTGTAGCGCTTGATGGTTACTGCAACTGCACTTGGGGACACTTTCTAAGTTTTCCCAATTTTTCGCACTGACTGACCTTCATTTTTTAAAGTAATGATGGCCACTCGTTTTTCTTTACTTAGCTGCTTTTTTCTTGCCATAATACAAATTCTTACAGTCTATTCAGTAGGACTATCAGCTGTGTCTCCACCTGACTTCTGCACAACACAACTGATGGTCCCAACCCCATTTATAAGGCAAGAAATCCCACTTATTAAACCGGACAGGGGACATCTGTGAAGTGAAAACCATTTTCAGTGACTACCTCTTGAAGCTCATCAAGAGAATGCCAAGAGTATGCAAAGCAGTCATCAAAGCAAAAGGTGGCTACTTTGAAGAACCTAGAATATAAGACATATTTTCAGTTGTTTCACACTTTTTTGTTAAGTATATAATTCCACATGTGTTATTTCATAGTTTTGATGTCTTCAGTGTGAATGTACAATTTTCATCGTCATGAAAATACAGTAAAATCTTTAAATGAGAAGGTGTGTCCAAACTTTTGGTTTGTACTATATATTTCCATTAGATATCTCTAAATTCCCTGAAAAAAGAGGGTGTGCAGGTGAGACTTTTCGCATTGCTGTCCCCACAGGAATGGCTCCTTTTCCCACACTTTTCCTTTTATACTCCCTTTTACTATCCCCTCCCACTCCCTATTGATCCAATCCCATAGACCCCATTCAAACTTTATTTTTCTCTCCTGGCCCAATCACCGTCATGTGGGCCTCTGCTTATAAGTACGGCTCTGGCCCCTTTAATATAGCCGCCCTTCTGTTCACTACCAGTCATAAGCCGCCCATCCATGGAGTCTGTTGCAATCATCCTTTTCGGTAACACCAACCACAGCCTCCCAGACCCCGGCATTGGATGCATTGATACATAATGATTTAAAGATTCACAATTGGATTCAGGTCTGGGCATGATTGGACACAGACAATTCCACCTGTTTTGGAAGTGGTAGTGGCCCCTCTTACCTTTTGGACCCCTGTGTAGCTACACAAGTTGTACCAGGTTTGCACCTGGGTCTGGGGAAAGTGAGCTCATCAATGTTTTCATCATCCAGGAACTGCCTTCCCAGTATGGCACATGAGGAAGGGTATTGTCCTGCACTAGGAGGAACCAACGGTCCACTGCACCACAGTAAGGTCTGACATTGGCTCTAAGGATTTCATCCGTGTACCTAACAGCAGTCAGGTTGCCGTTGGCTATCACATGGTGCCCATCATGCTGGGTGACGGTGCAGACTGAATAACATTCACCACGGCGTCTCCAGACTTTCACATCTATCACATGCTCAATGTGAACCTGCTATCACCTGTACAGAGACCGTAGGACCTGACAATTCTGATGTTCTCAGGTGTATGCCAATTGAGTTGCAAGGTGCTGAGCTGTGAGTAAGGTCCTATTACAGGACGTCGGGCCTCATACCGCCCTCATGGAGTCTGTTTCTGACAATTTTGGGTGTAACGTGCTTCTGGTTATGTTGTAGGGCCTTTGCAGTCCTCCTGTTCATCCTTACACAAAGGAGCAGATATTGGTCCTGATGTTCAGTTGATGCTCTTCTACAGTTCTGCTCCATAAATTTAGAAGCTGCTTAAGGGGTGCACGCGTGTGGGGTGCATGTGTAGCGCCCCTGAGGGTTCGGTCGCCACAGAGGTACTGCATCTCACCCAGAAGTGTGGTATCTCACCCTCAGGCAAGGAAGGAGTACAGCTCAGGACCCTAACACCTGCATTCATTACACCACACTTCAGAGGGCAGGGCGAGATTGCTCCTACAGGAGAGAACAATCCCTGGAACCTGGCTGGAGTGGGGGGGGGGGCGTGCTAGTAAGGGGGAACCATGTAGTGGGTGTGGGTGGAGGACGTAGTTAAGGGGAGCACATAGAAGAAAGATATAAAATAGTGAAGCCATCTTAGAAAGTCAGTTCAGTCAGAGGAGGAGAGTGGAAGGTGCAGGGGCTCTGTAGGAGCTCTGCTCCAGAGACGGGCCTAATCAGTGAGGCCCAAGGTTGAAGAGAAGGAGAGAAGAGAGTAGATGGAGCAGAAAGGCTCCAGGAACAGAAGAGAGGACCCCAGGGGTACGGGCAATGCGAGAAGCCACCCGTGCGCCCGAATCTACCGGGAGGTGGAGGGGTCAGGCTGCACACAGGGAACCGGTCCCTCAACTAGTAGAAGATTGCACGTCTCAGCTAGAAACCGGAGGCTGCAGAACTTTATGTCATGTAGCCAACATCCCATACCAGTCTCACCAGGAAGGTAGCTATATAGGACCCAGGGGATGGAGCAGACGTTGCCCGCCAAGGCCCGCAGGTACTAGACTGGAACACTTGGTATGAGGTTCAGGGAGACAGCCAGAGAGAAGACACAGAAGGGGGTCCTGCTGTGTACTCCGGAGCTATCTGAGGGTGGACTGAGCCCCTCACTGAGTAAGCACGACGAGGGAGATTGCTTTGGCGCCTGTAATCTGGACTGCAACAACTGTGAGTAAAGACCCTGGGACTGCACTATCTTGTCTCTGTGTTTCTTGCTGCGCCATCAACCCCTGCACTTCAACGCCCAGCACAACCTGCAACATCATCTACACTGCCCTGGAGCTAGCTCTTCCTGTGGAGAGCCACACCATCCCTGCTGCAGTAACATCAGCTTCAGAGGACTGCTCTGCAGCGGCGGCTCCCGTTAGACGCATTCCACAGGTGGCATCATGAACTCTATAAAAACTCTATAAATCCCCTATACATAACCCCTTTTATTGACCACTCTGGGTCACGGACCGGGTCACCGCCACTGAGATATTCCCCCAGCATCTACCGGCCCGGCACCGGGTACCCCACGACCCAGGGGGCGCGTCACATGCACGTGTCTTGCGCTGAATGTCATCGGCGCCAAGTGTGGGCAGTTATTACATTTGGCAGTTAGTCATTGCAGGAGTCAGGTAACCACACTTTATACTCTCTTTAACTATGCACTGAAAGATAGTACACATTCACAATAAGCAATGTTTCTATGTGTTTTCACTCTCTCCCCTATAGTCCTCTACTGTCTACTAACCCCCCTAATACCTACACCTCGTAATGAACTGTTCATCTCTCCCCCCATCCTACCCCTTCAATTCACCTCCTCTTCAGAATTCTTCTTTAATATTCAATCCTCTGTCTCCAAACACAGACAGCCACTTCATGCTCTCTCATGCTCCCACCTACTAACATTTTCTCTTCTCCTCTTCACTGCTGGCGATATCTCTCCAAATCCTGGCCTTCCTCACCACATCCCCACAGTCACTTCTACCTCCTACCCACAACCTACTACAAATCTCCATAACCTCTCTAACCTTATACCCATCCGCCCAGCCCCCGCTTCCCCAGTCCCACTAACAGGAGCTCTCTGGACGCTCGCTCTGTCTGCTACAAACTTTCCTACATCCATGATCTTTTCATTACTAACAAACTCTCCTTCCTCGGCATCACAGAAACCTGGCTCACCCCCTCTGACACAGGTTCTCCAGCTGCACTTTCCTATGGTGGATCCCATCTTTCCCACACTCCAGCGGCAAGCATGGCGGAGGAATTGGTATCCTCCTGTCAGATAACTGCTCCTTCTCCCCAATTCCACTGTCGCCCTCTGTTACTTTCCCCTCTTTTGAGGCGCACTGTTTACACATCTACTCCCCCTCCAACCTCCAACTGGCTGTCATTTCCAGGGCCAGCCACCAATTTCTTCGACCACTTCACCACCTGGCTGCTTCACTTCCTTTCCGCTGACATCTCCACTATCATCATGGGTGAATTCAACATCCCCATTGACACTTCCCACTCATCTGTCTCTAAGCTTTTATCCCTCACTTCCTCCTTCCTCCTCAATGGTCTTCCGCAGCCACCCAAAAAGATGGCCACACACTGAACCTCATCTTCATCCGCCTCTGTTCCTTATCTAACCTCTCCAACTCACCTCTCCCTCTATCTGACCACAACCTACTAACATTCTCTTCCCTCTCCTCTCCAGGTGCACAATCCCCACTTGACAAACTTGCATACCCTTGCAGAAATCTCAAACACCTTGACCTACACTCACTCTCTTAATCCCTTCTCCCTCTTACAGACATAAGTTCCTTACACAATGCAGATGCTGCTGCTGCTTCATATAGCACCACAACAGCTACAGCTCTAAATTCGGTCACCCCCCTTACATATAACAAAGCTTGCGCAATCAACAGGCAATCCTGGCACACCAGCCTGAAAAGAACTGAGACTGACCTCCAGGGTTGCTGAGCAGAAATGGGAAAAGTCCCACTCCAACGAGCACTCTATCGCATTCAAACAGTCCTTCACTACTTTCAAGTCCACACTCACTGCAGCAAAACAAACCTACTTCTCATCTCTCATAACTTCCCTGTCACACAACCTAAACAGCTATTCAACACTTTCAATTCTCTCCTCCGCCCCCCATCGCCTCCTCCCTCTACTTTCATCTCAGCCGAGGACTTTGCCTCATTCTTCAAGCAGAAGATTGATACCATCAGACAAAGCTTTTTCCTAAAGTCCCCACAGCCCCTCCTCATATCTACTCAATCCTCCTCCTCCAAAACCAGCTTCTCCGCCAGTTCGGAAGATCAACTTTCCTCCTTACTCTCTAAGTCACACCTCACCACCTGTGAACTTGACCCTATCCCATTCCACCTCATCCCTAACCTTACAGTCTTCATCCCAACTCTAACCCACCTCTTCAACCTGTCACTAACAACTGGTGCCTTCCCCTCATGTTTCAAACATGCCTCCATCACACCCATCCTTAAAAAACCCTCCCTTGACCCATCCTCTCTGACTAGCTATCGCCCCATATCACTTCTCCCCTATGCCTCAAAACTACTGGAACAGCACGTCCATTTTGAACTGTCCTCCCACCTCTCCTCCTGCTCCCTCTTTGACCGCTTACAATCTGGCTTCCAACCGCACCATTCTACTGAAACTACCCTGACTAAAGTCACCAACGACCTACTAACCGCCAAATCCAAGCGACACTATTCTGTCCTTCTCCTCCTGGAACTGTCATCTGCCCTTGACACAGTGGACCATTCCCTATTACTACAGACTCTCTCATCTCTTGGTATCAAAGACTTGGCCCTATCTTGGATCTAGTCATACTTAACAGACAGAACCTTCAGTGTTTCTCACTCACACACCACCTCCTCATCTCGCACCCTATCTGTCGGTGTTCCCCAAGGTTCAGTCATAGGACCCCTGCTCTTCTCCCTCTACACCCTCGGCCTGGGACAGCTCATAGAGTCCCATGGCTTTCAGTATCATCTCTATGCTAACGACACACAGATGTACCTCTCTGGACCTGGTATCACCTCCTTACTAACCAGAACCCCACAATGTCTGTTCGCTATCTCATCCTTCTTCTCTGCTAGATTTCTAAAACTTAACATGGATAAAACAGAATTCATCATCTTTCCCCCATTTCACTCAGCCCCCCCATCTGACTTTGGTGCCACAGACCCATATGGGTGCATGGATGGACTTCTCCACAAGAGGCCCTCACTACATTCACACACCTCCACCTTCCACCTCATACCAGCAGAGGGAGCCCTGATAGGGACATATAAAGGGAAGGTGGAGCCAGGCAGCTCAGTTGGTTAGTCAGAGTTAGTTAGTCAGAGTCAGTCTGAGTTTAGTCAGTGCTCAGAGCAGAACAGAGCAGTCAGACAGAGAGAGTCTGAGAGCGTGCCGATGCTCAGAGAGCGGTGAAGATGCAACACGTCAGCTGCCGAGTAGTGACGTCCCCGAGTGTGGCCGACGGCGAGGAGGAAAGGAGAGTGGAACCAAGGGGGCAGAGGAGCATAGTAAGCTCACCCCGTTATACATACCGGACTCCGGGTCCGTGCCTACAGGGACCCTTTACACCCAGTAGGGTCAACCGGAATCCCAGGAGGACTACAAGTCCCTGGCAAAACTTGAAAGCTAGACACACACAGGACCAGGAACCACGAAGGCCCCGACGTCCAGGGAAAGTGGTTACCAACCGGAGGTCCTACTTCTGAACAACAGGTGAAGTAACACATAATCTAGGCCCAGTTGCAGGCTGGCCAGGAGCATACACAGAGGCAAACATGGATCAGGAGGCCGCCTTATACCCGCTCACTGGGGCGAAGTCCTGAAGTGCACCTATCCTATGGAGTACCCTGGACCATACCTAACAATTGCATGAGTAAAGGTAACAAAGCAAATTCCCTGTCTCTGTCCGTTACTCCTACTGCGCCATCGTTCCCCCTGCACCACAACGCCCAGCGCAACCTGCATCGTTTACACTGCCCTGAGGCCTGCTCTACCTGTCGGGAGCCGTTCCATCTCTAGCTGCCCTAACATCTGCCTCAGAGGACTGTTGCAGTGCTGGTGATCCTCACCAGGTACCACAGGTGGCATTGTGGCGCCCCTGAGGGTTCGGTCGCCACAGAGATACTGCACCTCACCCAGAGGTGTGGTGTCTTCCTTCTCTCAGGTAAGATAGGTGTGCTGCACAGAACCCCAAACACCCACATCCAACACTACACCACTCCAGGCCAGCAGGAGGAGCAAGTTGCAATGTAGTTTCTGCTGAGCCCCGACCCTGGCTGGAGTAGGGGGGAATCCAAAGGTAGGGGGAACCAGTAGTGGGTGTGGGTGGAGGAAGCAGATACAGGAAGCACTTATACAGTAGGTATATAATAGGAAGCCATATTTGGAGTTGAGGCCAGTTAGTGAAGACTGTCTGGGAGCAGAGGCTCAGTCAGAACTCTGTTCCGCAAGTTAGGGCTCAGGATAGAGGCCCCGGAGTGGAGCAGGGAGTAGGCTCCATTCTCCAAAAAGGATCCCAGGGGGTACGGCGCGTGCAGGACGGCACCCGTATGCCCCGCTCCTGCCAGGTGTCAGGAGGGATCGGTTTGCTTCATTCTAATCCCCAGGGGGTCAGGTTGGTCCCGGATCCGATGTACAGCAAGGACTTCAGCATACCCCAGCGGGATTGAGAGTGGGCAGCGTAGGGCAGCGGTGAGAACGACCAAGTGTAAAGATGGTCAAAGTAGGAACACGAGAAAGTGGGGTTCTGCCAGGCACTCCTAAGCTGCTTAAGGAAGGACTGAACCCCTGCCTGGTGAACGCAGCGCGACGCGGGAGGCCTTCACCTGTAAAGTGCACTTGTGAATTGCCTAAGAACTGTAAGTAAAACCTTGGACGACTGCATTGAACAGCCTCTGTCTGTTTCTTCACCGGCGCCATTTTCCATCACCGCACTACAACGCCCAGTGCACCATTCATCTATTTACACTGCCCTGAGGCCCGCTCCGCCTCTGGGGAGCTCTACCATCTTTAGCTGCCTTGACATCTGTCTCAGAGGACCTTCACCAGACACCACAGGTGGCGTCACGAACTCTCTGAACTTCTACTAATAATTGATACCCCTTTGAGCACTGACCGCCCTGGGCCAGCCACCGTGATAACCCTGGCGATCAGCTGCAGGCCCCCGGGGGCAAGTCAGCGTCACAAAATGTCCCTAACAATTATATCCCCTTTTTGCACTGACCGCCCTGGGTCACGAACCGGGCCAGCCACCGTGATATCCCCCCTGCAAGCAGCCATAAGGCCCAGCTGCCGAGTACCCCATGGCCCTGGGGGCGAGTCATATCCATCAAAATCAATGGCTGTCCACTTTCCCCAGTCCCATAAGCTCGCTGCCTCAGGGTAACCCTGGACTCTAACCTCTCCTTCAAACCACATATCAAAGCCCTTTCCTCTTCCTGCCGACTCCAACTCAAAAACATCTCCCGGATCCGCATATTCCTCAACCATGAATCTGCAAAAACACTAGTGCACGCCCTCATCATCTCCCGCCTCGACTACTACAAAATCCTGCTCTGTGGCCTCCCCGCTAACACTCCCGTACCCCTCCAATCTATCCTAAACTCTGCTGCCCGACTAATCCACCTGCCTCCCGCCTACTCCCCAGCCTCTCCTCTCTGTCAAATGCTTCACTGACTCCTCATTGCCCAGAGACTCCAGTTCAAAACCCTAACCGTGGCATACAAAGCCATCCACAACCTTTCTCCTCCATACTTCTGTGACCTAGTCTCCCGGTACACACCTACACGCAACCTACGATCCTCACAAGATCTCCTTCTCTACTCCCCTCTTATCTTTTCTTCTCACAATCGCATACAAGATTTCTCCCGTGTATCCCCCCTACTCTGGAACTCTCTACCCCAAAGCATCAGACTCTTGCCTACTGAGGAAACCTTCTAAAGGAACCTGAAAACCCACCTCTTCCGAAAAGCCTACAACCTGCAGTAATCATTGCTCCACCACACCGCTGCATGACCAGCTCTACCCTCACCTACTGTATCCTCACCCATCCCTTGAAGATTGTGAGACATCGCAGGTAGGGTCCTCTCTCCTCCAGTACCAGTTTGCCATTGCGTTTTTGTTCAAGATTTTTGCAATTGTGTTTGCTATGTATACCCCCTTTTTCACATGAAAAGTGCCAAATAATAATAATAATAATGTGCCACAGACAGTGTCCTGGAATCTCCTCCATGCTCTGGAGACTGTGCTGAAAGACATGGCAAACCTCTTTGCTATCCTTTAGGCACTGGACAACCTGTGCAACCTGAATGGGCTGCAGATACCGCCTTATGATAGCAGTATTTACAAGAACTCATGCAAAATGCAAAACTAGATACTATAATACCATTCCCTTTTTGGGGGCTGTGTTATTTTTGTCTCTCTGCTTCAAATTTCACAAAAAATTGGATTTTCCAGAACCCAAATTTTTGCAATTCAATGCTCATTAGGCATCAAGAGACATCATGACATCACTGGGTGATGCTCAACAGGACGTCATTTAAGTCCCAGTGAGCACTGGAGGTTCTGAAGAGTGAAGTCAGATGGGAGAAAGGGAGTAAGCGAGCCAGCGGAGGACTGGGCAGAGACAGGAGAGGTGCAACATAAGTATATTGTACTTCTTTTATAACCTGTCTGTTTATTGTGCCCTGCATTCTGGAGAGACCTCAGAGAGAAATAGAAAGATTTTGTTACATGCACACCGCTAGGTTTAGATAGGGGCGAGACAGGTTTCATGAATTCTTTGGAATCCTTGGGGAACTGTTTACTCAGGGCGACCATAGACCATGTGCTGCAGCTTCTCTCAGTCATACAGGGGTACTTGCCCTCAGGCACAGACATGTAACTGGATTCACTTGCTGACCAGACACATTTGACACGAGTCCTCATGAACAGTTAAACAGTTGCATTTAATGAAGCCGCATGTGACGCGCCCCCTGGGCCTTGGGGTACCCGGTGCCGGGCCGGTAGATGCTGGGGGATGTCACAGTGGTGGTGACTCGGTCCGTGACCCAGGGCGGTCAATAAAAGGGGTTTATTTATAGGGGATTTATAGTGTTTGTATAAAGTTTGTGACGCCACCTGTAGTATGCGGCTACAGGAAGCCGCCGCTGCGGAGCAGGTCCTCTGGAGCATAAATTACAGTCGGCTGAGTTGACGGTTTGCCAAGATCGTCCATCAATTGTCTTAGCCAAACAACCTCCTGGCTTGCATAGGCTGCGGACACATACTCCGCTTCTGTAGATGACAAGGCAACAGACACTTGTTTCCTACTAGACCAGGAGATTGAACTTTCTCCAACTTTAAACAAGTATCCACTTGTGGATTTACGATCACGCGAATCACCAGCCCAATCCGCATCTACATAGCCGGTAAGTTCTAGATCTCCTGCTGCAGATAGTTTTAAATTTACATCTTGCGTTTCTTTCAAATATCGGAGAAGTCTCTTAACAGCATTCCAGTCTCTTTGGCGCGGTTTTTCCACATATCTGCAAAGGATTCCAACTGTTGTTGTGATATCCGGTCCAGTCATAGTTGATATGTATAGAAGTGCCCCCACTGCCTGACGATATTTCTCATTGTTAGGCAACAGGTCATCTTCTCCTTCCAGCTTCAGGTAGGATGGTTCCATTGGGGTTGATATACCTTTGGCCTCTGACATTTTAAACTGATTCAGAATCAAATTAATTTTTGCACTTTGGTTTAGAAGAAAACTTCCATCTTCCTCTCTCTGGATTTGGATTCCTAGATAATATGTCACACTTCCAAGGTCTTTTGTTTCAAAGTGCTGATTCAGAATTTCAGTCATTTTTCCAATTTCTGCATCGTCTTGATGAACAACAATCACGTCGTCCACATATAAGAGAATATACATCCACTTTCCATCTGTATATTTTGTGTATAAGCACGGATCTGCTTGACCTCTTTTAAATCCTTCTTCCAACAAGACTTTATTCATCTTGGTGTTCCATGCTCTTGCTGATTGCTTAAGACCATAGAGAGATTTTTGTAGTTTGCAAACAAGATTCTCTTCACCTCCTTTTACATAACCTTCAGGTTGAGTCATGTATAAGTCCTCCTCAATGTCACCATTTAAAAAGGCAGTTTTTATATCCAAATGTCTGACATACATCTTTTGTACAGCAGCTACAGCTAACAAAGCTCTGAACGTGGTCTGTTTAGCGACTGGAGCAAATGTAGCATCGTAATCTTCGCCATACTTTTGAGAATATCCTTTTGCGACCAACCTTGCTTTGAATCTGTGGACTTTACCTTCAGAGTCATATTTGGTTTTGAAGACCCACTTGCACTTGATTGCCTTTTTGCCCTGTGGTAGCTTGGTGAGTTTCCAAGTTTGGAGTTGATGAAGCGATTTGATTTCCTCATTAGCGGCATCGATCCACTTTGTTCTTTCATGGACAGGTAGTGCTTGCATTTCATCCCATGACTGCGGCTCTGATTCAGGTAGTGTCTTGACAATGTAGGATAGATGTTTAGCTGGTATACCTTTGTTTGATCTTGACGATCTCCTGATTTCAGATTCACCTGATTTTTCTGTTGTTCCTTCATTAGTTGAAGAATCCAGCCAGACCTCTACATCCTCTTTGTTGCTGTCTTGTAATTGTGACTTCAGCTGGACTACTGGCGTGATGTCACAAAACTTAGGTGATACAAAGTTTTCATCAATCACTACATCTCTACTTATTGTGACCTTGTTTGTTTCTGGGTGTAGAATCCTATAACCTTTCTGGGTTTCGCTGTAGCCTACCAGGATACCTTCCTTAGCGTGAGATTCCCACTTAGTTCGCTTTTCTTTGGGAACATGTACAAATGCTTTACTTCCGAATATTCTTATGTGATGTAGTTTTGGCTTTCTGCTATTCCATTGCTCAAATGGAGTTTTCTCTGTAGCTTTACCTGGTAGTCTGTTCTGAAGATAGCAAGCTGTCATGATTGCTTCACCCCAATATGCTGTGGGCAGATTTGCATCAAATAACATGCTTCTTCCACTTTCACATAGTGTTCGGTTCCTTCCTTCCGCGACACCATTTTGCTCTGGGTTGTACAGTACAGTGGTCTGAAATAGGATTCCATTTTTCTTTAAAATGCTCTGTGTCTCATTACTTGTATATTCAGTCCCATTATCTGCACGTAGAATCTTTGGCATTCTTCCAAATTTATTATATACTTCAGCTAGGTATATTTCAAGTTTCTCTGGAACTTCCTTCTTGCTGTGAAGCAGGTGGACAACTGTATATCTTGAATGATCATCAATAAATGTGAGAAAATATCTCTTCTTCCCTGGAGTCAGAGTGCTCATTGGACCACAGACATCTGTGTGTATTAAATCTAGTGGCTGTGCTGTTGTTGTACTAATTCTCTTAGGAAAAGCTTTCCTAGACATTTTCCCTTTGATGCAGCTAGTACACTTCATTGTCTGGTTACATAGATCAATTGTAATATCCTCAGCTAGTTGCTTTTGGACTAACTTTCTTATTGCTTCTGGGTCTCTGTGTGCCAGACGCCTATGCCACACATGTATACAGTTTTTATGCTCTTCTTGTTGCGCTGTATACACACACTCTTTGCATTTCAGCTGATAAAGTTCATCTGTGATGTTTCCCTCTGCTAGTGAGTGGCCTTCCTTTGAGATGATGCAGTTATCATGCTTAAATGTAACTTCATTTCCTTGTTTTGTGAGTTTCTTCACAGATAGTAGATTACTTTCAAGACTAGGCACATACAGCACATCCTTTACTGGGATCTTCCTGCTTTGTGTTGGTGAGATTTGACAATCAATATAACCATCTCCTATGCCTTCTGAAGTCATGTACTGACCATTAGCCATAATCACTTTCTCTGATTTACTTTGGTCAAGCTTAGAAAAGAAGTCTCTGTTATTAGTCATGTGACTAGTTGCTCCAGAGTCTATACACCATGCATGCTTTGATGTATTTGCACTGACAGTAAATGCATTTTCAGTATTCACAGAATCATTTTCTCCAGATACAGCACTTTTAACCCTTTGATGACTGCTTTGCTTTTTCAGCTGATTCATTCTAGCTTTCCAGACTCTGCAGTCAGCTTTCAAATGTCCTGATTTCTTGCAAACAAAACATTCACGTGTTTCTTTTGTGTGCTTCCTGTTATCAGTTAGGTTTTGTGTCTGTAAAGCAGATTCTGTGCTGCATATCCTACTGTTTATACCTTCTGCCTTTCGCTTACATTCATCTATGAGCTTCCTCCTGACATACTCCAGTGTAAGCTCATCATCTGGACGCGCATCTAGTGCGGTTACAAGCGTATCATAGCTCTCTGGAAGGTCACTAAGCAGTAATGCGGCCACATGAAAGTCCTTTAGATCTTCCCCAATGCCTCTCAGGCGTTCTACAACTTCCAGAACACTTCTTATGTAATCCTGCATATCATGGCCTTTCTGTAGCTTAGACTGGTACAGCTTTCTCATGAGATAGAGCTTATTGCTTAAATTTATCCTCTCATGTACCTTTTGCAACTGCTCCCACATTTCCTTTGCAGTATTACATTTACACACATGCACAATCTGGTCATCATCTATACTGAGTGATATGGTACTTTGTGCTTTCTGATCCATCTCTGTCCACTCCTGTGGCACTGGGTCAGGTATAGGCTCCTGTGTGTATTTCCACGTACCTTCTCTTATCAGCAGCATTTTCACTTTGAATTTCCAGGATTGATAATTCTGGTTAGTGAGACTTGGCACTGTAAATTTCATGGAGCTGCTGCTGGTGGCCATCTTTGCTTCTTCTCAGTTTGCTGTCTTTCTTTCTTTTCTTTCCTCTGTGTTCTGGGGATCTGTGACTCTGGGAACTCTGGGGACTCTGGTACATCTGGTACATCTGGGCCCATAACCTGTTAGCAGAGTATTAATCCGCGTGACATCCAGAGTTTAGAACACAGAATGTAGGTTTATTCATATCCAGCATAGGCACAGCATGGAGTCTGGTGTTACTGCAGCATGAGGAGAAACAAAACATATATCAACAATACAGGAAGAGAAGGAGGGGGCATCCTGTCTGTGTGAGTTTTTTTTTTTTTTAAAACACAACTTTGTTAACAACCTCACAATATGCACAACATATGAAACAGCACACAGTAGTTGTTGCAATACACATACAGATTAATATGTATTATTCCAACATTAATGACGGTTTCCTCTTATCTTTACTGCTGGTGAGTAGACAAGCCGGGACTAGGGTACTGGCTAAAAGTGGAAGTCCGGGCAGCCTGGAAGCAAGTAAAGAATCCTCCTTGCCAGGTGAAGTTGGAGGCCTTCCCTTTCCAATAAACTCTTTGGCCCTGCTGCTTGTAGCTGTGCGGTGGCCCTCGTCCCTGAGTGCAACGGTTCTGTGCTCACCCGTATGGCAGGCAGCTCGGGCCTTGCTGGTGCGTCGCTCCCACGTGGCGGTGCTGGGCCCTGCAGTGCTGCTGAGCCTCTGGCCGTCTGATGGGGCCAGGAGACCTGCAATCTCCTGCCCTCCGGTTTCTGCTGCTGGGCCTTCAGTGCCCCACAGCCTCGGACTCCGGTGTCCGGTTCTTCTGTGCTGGTCCTTCTGGGGTGAGCTGCCGTGCAGCTCCAGTCCCCAGCTCCTCTCTCTTCGACGTCCTGACTTCAACTCTTCACACTAAGTCTCACTAACCCCGCCTCCAGATCCCAGTTGCCAAGTGGAGGAACTCCCCTTGCTGGTCTTGAGCCAGGAAAGTGTTGCATGCTTAGCAAAACCTGATTAGGGGACCCCTGCTTACTTCCAGGCATGGCATAACCTCTTGTGAGGGAGGCAATGCCACTGTGGCAACCGGACCCCTGGGGTGCCACATTCCCCCCTAGTTAACTTCACTACTCCTGGACTGAGGATACCTTTAAAATTAACAATTAACAATTCAAACAGGTTACAACAGTCAAAGATTACAAAAACCCAACAAAATTTGAAAGCAGTCACTACGGCGCTTAGTCTTTACGCCACAATCCTGGTAACTGTAATTTGGCTGGTGGGAACTGCATCAACCCACTTTGTGTGTCGTCCATGGGCATGGCTTCGGGGCACTCTTTCGTTGGGCCTGGTCTTCAGCCACGCCTGCGGTTTATTTTCTAGGCCTGTTAGTAACTATATCCAACATTGTCCTGACCACACCTAGTCCTGTGGTCCAATTGTCCATAAATTTAACAAATATACTTTTCCATTTTATTTAACGGGTACAACTATATACAACATACACTTTTATTCTCTTACACTTTAGTTTCTGCAGCGGGCATGGAGCTGACCTTTTGAACTTCTGGTCGATCTACGTAGTACGTTAGTTGTCACTACTCTACCCTGGTCCCTAGTGTCTACCCCTGGTGTGGTGGGTTCTGTGTGAACTACCCTACGGGTAGTTTGAGGTAACACAAGTAAGCTGGGTAATCTCCTACGAATTCTTTGGCTCACCCTGGGTACGACAGGTTCACTGCTAGCAGAGGGTAGATTCTCCTGGTCTGCTGATGATGAAACTTCTGTCTCTGGGACCGACTGGTCTTCCAGCTGTTCTGGAACTTCTGCAACTTCCGGTGAGGCCGCTTGGAGAAAGGTAAGGACCGGTACTATAATTGCACTGTTCACCTGCATCCAAGACCGGGGAAGTTCTCCGAGTACTGTTTGGACCGCTTCCTCCACTCCTTCTGTGGGCTGAGTGTTGTCTTGATCTTCTTCTGTGTGTTTCAACTGTTCAGGACATATCTTCAAGTGATCTCTTGAGACTGCCGCTGAAGTTTCCCCTCCATCCTTACTGATGAGGCACACTTTGATGTTATCGTAATTGGAGGGTAGGACTGTGTATGGCTCTACCTCCCACTGGTCATCTAATTTGTGGAGTCATCTCTTTCTCTTAAGTACCTGTTCTCCAGGTGACAAGGGAACGGCAGGTGCGTGCTAATTATAAGTTTTCTCTTGCTTCTGTCTCACCTGGAACAAACTTCTCTCAACACACTCTTGCACCTTGCGGTATTGCTGCTGCCACTCGGTATCCCAATCCACATCTGGTGATGTCGTCTCTGGTGTTAAGACTCCCATGTCTAAGTCGATGGGTAGCTTACCAGGTCTTGCTCTCATCAGGTAAGCGGATGTACAGTTGGTGGAGTTCACCGGGATGTGATTATATAGGTCCACCAAATCTGGCAACTTCTCTGGCCACAGGCTACGTTCTTCAAGGGGCAACATCTTCAACAGGTCTATCACCACCTGGTTCATCTTTTTACACAACCCGTTAGTCTGGGGATGATACGGCGTCGTTCTGATTTTCTTGCAGCCGTACAAGTTACAGAATTCCTGGAACACTTCTGCTTCAAAGGCTGGACCTTGGTCGGTAAGTACCCGTTCAGGGTAACCGTGCGGGTGACAAAAGTGCAGTTGGAACGCTTTGGCTTCCGTCTGAGCCGTCTGGTCTTTCACTGGCACTACTACCAAGAACCGGGAGTAGTGGTCTACTATGGTGAAAGCGTAGACATAGCCTGACCGGCTTGGGGCTAGCTTCACGTGGTCCAAGGCTACCAGTTCAAGTGGCTGTTTGCTGATTATGGGCTGCAGGGGAGCCCTCTTGCTGTCACGGTCTTTTCGTCTCAGGTTGCATGGACCACATTCTCGACACCATCTCTTAATTCCTTTCCTCATGCCAGCCCAGTAGAATTTCTCACGTAGCAGGACTTCCAACTTCTTCCACCCGAAGTGTCCTGCTCCATCGTGGTACGCTTCTACGACCATTAACGCATCCGCCTCGGGACTACCACCTGCCAGACCAGTTCATGTGTCCGGGAGTTGATGCTTCTTCGACACAGCTTTCCTTCGTAGATGAACAGTTTGCCCTTCTCCTTCCACAACTGTTGGGTCTCCTGTGGAGCATCTGGATCAGGGTGCGAGTCAGCTTGCATCAGCAACTCCTTGACTAGGCGGACAGCGGGTCGCTATCCTGCGTCTCTGTCCATCCATGGTGGGGCAATGGGTTGAACATGGCCTCTCTGTTGGCGGGGCGCTTGTCCCTCACACAGTGGGAGCACTGGGTCACCCCATGACGATAGAAAGCGGGTATCTCTATCTCCTCCAGCTCTTCTGGGTCTTCTCCCCCATCTGGCAAGTTGGGCATCCTGGACATCGCATCAGCATTTGCATTTTTTTGCCCCGCCCGATACTTGATGGTAAACTCGTAGTTAGACAGTCGGGCCATCCATCGTTGTTCTAGGGCACCAAGCTTCGCAGTCTCCAGGTGCGTCAGCGGGTTGTTATCTGTGAAGACTGTAAATCTGGAGGAGGCGAGATAGTGTTTGAAGCGCTCTGTTACAGCCCAGACTATGGCGAGAAACTCCAACTTGAAGGAACTGTAGTTGTCGGGGTTCCTTTCCGTGGGCCAGAGCTTCCTGCTGGCGTATGCAATCACTTGCTCTCTGCCTTGCTGTACCTGGGACAGCACCGCTCCCAATCCCACGTTGCTGGCATCGGTATGAAATATAAAGGGTTGGCCATAGTCGGGGTAGGGCAGGACTTCATCTCCGGTCAGAGCCATCTTCAGTCTGGTGAAAGATTCGTCTTCTGGTTTATCCCATTTGAACGGAGGTTTCGGGTTCTTGGCCTTCTTGGACTGGCCTACCAGGAGGTCCTGCATGGGTGCTGCTATCTTGGTGAAACCCTTGATAAATCTTCTGTAGTAGCCTACCAGCCCGAGAAACTGCCGCACTTCCTTGATAGTGGAGGGTCTTGGCCAGTCCTTGATTACGGTGACTTTTTCAGGGTCTGGCGCTACACCTTCGGCGCTTACCACATGACCTAGGTACTGCACCTTGGGCTTCAACAGGTGGCATTTGGACGGCTTTACCTTCAGCCCAAAACCAGATAGGGCTTCGAACACCTCGGCCAGGTGCTCCAGGTGGTCTTCATATGTCTTTGAGTAGACAATTACGTCGTCCAGGTAGAGCAGGACAGTTTCGAAGTTCTTGTGTCCTAGGCAGAACTCCATTAACCGCTGGAAGGTTCCTGGGGCGTTGCAGAGCCCGAATGGCATGCAGTTGAACTCGCTGAGGCCCATTGGCGTGGTAAACGCAGTCTTTTCTTTGTCCGCCTCTGCCACAGGAACCTGCGAGTACCCACTGGTGAGATCCAAAGTGGAGAAATAATTAGCAGATCTTAGTGCAGCTAATGACTCCTCAATTCTGGGTAATGGGTAGGCATCATTATGTGTAATGTGGTTAATTTGCCTGTAATCAGCACACATCCTCATGGTACCATCCTTCTTTCTAACGAGAACTAATGGAGCTGCCCAGGGGCTACAACTATCTCTGATCACCCCAGCCTCCTTCATCTCCTGCAACATTCCTTTGGCACATTGATAGTGAGCTGGGGGTACAGGCCAGTACACGAGTCCTCATGAACAGTTGAACAGTTGCATTTAATGAAGCCACATGTGACGCGCCCACTGGGCCTTGGGGTACCTGGCGCCGGGCCGGTAGATGCTGGGGGATGTCACAGTGGCGGAGACCCGGTCCGTGACCCAGGGTGGTCAATAAAAGGGGTTTATTTATAGGGGATTTATAGTGTTTGTATAAAGTTTGTGACGCCACCTGTGGTATGCGGCTACAGGGAGCCGCCGCTGCGGAGCAGGTCCTCTGGAGCTGATGTTAGTGCAGCAGGGATTGTGTGGCTCTCCACGGGTAGAGCTTAGCTCCAGGGCAGTGTGGATGTTATAGGTGGTGCTGGGCATTGTAGTGCAGGGGTTGATGGCACAGCAATAATCAGTCCACAACTTAATGACGGTTCCTCTTATCTTTACTAGTGGTGAGTAGACAAGCCTGGACTAGGGTACTGGCTAGAAGTGGAAGTCCGGGCAGCCTGGAAGCAAGTAAAGAATCCTCCTTGCCAGGTGAAGTTGGAGGCCTTCCCTTTCCACTAAACTCTATGGCCCTGCTGCTTGTAGCTGTGCGGTGGCCCTCGTCCCTGAGTGCAACGGTTCTGTGCTCACCCGTATGGCAGGCAGCTCGGGCCTTGATGGTGCATCGCTCCCATGTGGCGGTGCTGGGCCCTGCAGTGCTGCTGAGCCTCCGGGCGTCTGATGGGGCCAGGAGACCTGCAATCTCCTGCCCTCCGGTTTCTGCTGCTGGGCCTTCAGTGCCCCACAGCCTCGGACTCTGGTGTCCGGTTCTTCTGTGACGGTCCTTCTGGGGTGAGCTGCCGCGCAGCTCCAGTCCCCAGCTCCTCTCTCTTCGATGTCCTGACTTCAACTCCTCACACTAAGTCTCACTAACCCCGCCTCCAGATCCCAGTTGCCAAGGGGAGGAGCTCCCCTTGCTGGTCTGGAGCCAGGAACGTGTTGCGTGCTTAGCAAAACCTGATTAGGGGACCCCTACTTACTTCCAGGCATGGCATCACCTCTTGTGAGGGAGGCAATGCCACTGTGGCAACCGGACCCCTGGGGTGCCACACATGGCCAGTGCAATTTAAGTCTCTTGAGCAACAGGCTCCAGTAACAAACAGTTTCATCATAAAGGCACATTAACAAACAGTCTTTCTTACTAGCACAGTACATCACAGATCAAGTCTCTTTAGCAGCACACTTCTATGCCCCATAACAGTAATGATCCCACCAGCAGTCCCCGGTCCACTGTGTCATAGGCTTTAGCCTCTAGTGCAGTGAGGTACGAGGGATGGTTAGAACGCAAGGATGAGTCCAGTCCTCAGATGTGGTGTTCAATCCTTGCTTCTGCTAAACAACAGTTAACTCCTTTCTCCACTACTTTCTCTTGTAGATACCACTAGCAATTAAAAGGCAGTCACAGTGGGAGAGTCCCAGAACCCTCATCAGCCTGGTGAAGAGGTCTGTATCTTTTAAAGGGTTTGTCCACTACTTTCATATTGATGCCTTATCTGTAGAATAGGGCATCAATGTATGATCGTCTGGGGTCCTGCACCCCACACCCCTGCCGATCGGCTGTTATTGGTGGCGGCAGCCGCCGGCAGGAAGTGCTTACCTGGCCATCAAGTTACAGTGGCCAGTGCTTGTTACTGCACATCTGCCTTCTATTCAATTCAATGGGAGGTGGATGTGCAGTATCCCGCGGCGGCCACTACAGATGGACGGCCAAGCACCGCAGGTAAGCACTTCTGGCCGGCGGCGGCACCGATGACAGCTGATCAGCAGGGGTGCCGGGTATGGCATCACGGCCGATCATACATTGATGACCTATCTTTTGGATAGGGCATCAATGTGAAAGTAGTGGACAACTTCTTTAAGCTGGCTCTCCAGCTCAGAACTGACACTACCCAGTCTCACTGGGGCAGGCCTGACCACTCCCCTTAGCTGCACCCTGTTAACCCCCCTAGTTGCTGGATGCTTAAAGCGCACCTGCCAGCAGGATTGTGCTTAGTAAATTACATAGACTGACAGGTGGACACCGTTACACTGAGTAAAATGATACCTTTCATGATGAAATCCATCCAGCGGTTCTTTTATAATCTTTATTTTCAGTTCTGCCATAATGATATGCATGTGCTCTGGTGCTCTCATTATGTATTCATGTATTCCTATCTCTGGCCTCTGACAGGTCACTGTGCTTTCAGTGACCTGCCTACTATTTTAAATACTGACTGTGTAATTTCCCTGCCCATGTGAAATTTACATATCCCAAAATGGCCGCCCGATGCCCGCGCAGTAGCATCTTTCGGTTGCCGAGAGATGCTACTGCGCACATGCGGCACCATATTTCTGCACCCACGCTCTTTTTCCAAAAGCAAAATGGTGCTTGTGCGTGCGCAGTAGTATCTCTTGGCAACCGAAAGTTGCTACAGCGCATGCGTGGGTGTTGGGCGGACATTTTGGGATATGTAGATTTCACATGGGCAGAGAAATTACACAGCCAGTATTTAAAATAGTAGGCAGGTCATTGAAATCACAGAGACTTGTCAGAGGCCAGAGATAGGAATACATGAATACAGAAGCAGAGCACCAGAGCACATGCATATCATTATGGCAGAACTGAAACTAAAGATTATAAAAGAACCACTGGACGGATTTCATAATCAAAGGTATCATTGGCACCCACCTGACAGTGTATGTAGTTTACTAAGCACAATTCTGCTGACAGGTACGCTTATCAACACCTTATGTAATATCTACCTGTCACACTCTTCCCTCCTTTTTTGAATGTCGTCCTCGACGTTTGCCTTCTACCTGGTTACCTTAACCAGCCTCTTGGAGTTGTGGTAGTTCTCCCCTAACTATCCTCAGATAGTGTTCCCCCAATACTGCCTCTTTACTTAAAGGTGAGTTGGTAGTTAGGCACTATGGACCCCTTTAAGCAATTTACACATACAGCACACTTACCCTATCTACATCTCTTGTCAATCGGTCTCCTGCAAGAAATACACAGATTTAACCACAATTTTAACCAACAACTATTCTTCAGCTGGAGCTTTTTGCTCGTCTTCAACCGGCTCTCCCTAACTACCACTAAACATTTTTCAAATTCAAGTGCAAAAATGTTAAATATAGCATAGTCTTTGTAAAATATTTGGCATGAAATAGAACACATATATTCAACACAACCCATTTTCTTGAGAGAGTGTGCCACTTCAAGAACACAGTCCTTTGTTTCTTAAGGCACGGGGTCCTTGGTCCTTCTAGGTAAGGACCCTGGAACAGGCAAGGGAGACAGTCCTTTAAAACGGGGGCAGAAACAATGTCCGTTTCTTGTAAACATCTAAGGCACAGTCCATAAAGTGAAATTTGGAAAACAGTTCCTGGACAGGATACGGCACAGTCCATAAGTTGAGAGTGAAGACTCCCCAACTCACTTGAGGTGCCCGCATATCCAGCAGAAAAGGACACAACAGGTGCAAATAAAAAAAATAAGGCAAAACCAAAAATAAATATCAACTTCTTCAGCTACTACCGTAGTTTTTAATATACCATAGGCCTATCCGGCCTTAACAGGAAAGCAGTAACGGTCCTTCTACTGTGGTCACAGTCTCTGGTGGCTTTACCAGCCTTCAAGGAAAGAACACATCACATTACCTAGGCAGAGATGAGGAACTATCACTGGAACACGGCGTGCAACCAACACAACTCGGTGATTTTTTTTCTTTTTGAGAGAGAGCAACACTGTCCTAGTCCTTTTTATTCTTTGGTTGGCACCAGTCCACAGTAAATGGACACTGCGCGGCATTGATAGTGGGGAGTTGAACTGATGCTGGGAGGGGTTCCTCTCTTGCCACCCCAGCAGAAGTGGCCCCCTCCTTGGTTGTGGCCTGTGGGACAGGTTTGCTCTCCCAGTTGGGACGAATCCTGAAGCGGGGCCCAGTAGAGATGGGGAAGAATCCTCTCATTTGACACGAAGCTCTTGGTTCTTCTGCATCTGCCCAATCCTCGGGGTGGTACTACTCCATTTCAACTATGCGGGAGACTGAAATGGCGTACCAGCCCCGAGGTCCCCACATCTTTAAGAATCTGACCTTGTCTCCTGGCCAGAGACTCCGGGTCCGTCCTAGGGCATAATCCCTCTCCACCGACCTCCTGTTGACAAATATGTCCAGGCGAAGCCAAATCCCTTTAGCTGATAAAAATTTATGACCGTACCTCTGATCATCCGATCCTCCAGGCAGTCCCTTCCCGGGTACTCTCTCCACTCCTGGGCACACTCCTCCATCCGTCTCTTCTCCTGGATGATCTTTTCTTTCCATGCAGCCAGCCGTTGTTGGAAGTTGTATTCTTCCTGTTCTTCTTTGGAGATGATGGGCACAGGAACAGACCTTTCAGCCTGGCCAGGCTGAGCAACAACATCGGCAGGTGGTGGGATAGGTGCCCCCGGTGGAGTAGGTGGTAGGGTAGGTACTGGTTTCCTGGTGTTGATAGGCAAGGGGAACGTATATGACTCCTGTTTCCTCCAGGCCCCCATCCTTTCACCTCCTCTGGCTATCCAGGCTATATCATGTATTTCCCGGATCCATCCCCTCACTCCACCATACTTGGGATTCACACAGTAGGCCCTAGGGGGTGAGAATGGACCCCGTGGAGGTGGCAGTTTGGTCATCCACTGCTCTCCAGGTAATGCTAACAGAGAGTAATCCAACTCCTCTTCCTCCGCTAGCGGCTTTACGACCGGTCCCTGCTTGGTGGTGACCATCATATGGGTATGGAAT
Organism: Phyllobates terribilis; assembly: GCF_046119375.1. Classification (NCBI taxonomy): domain Eukaryota; kingdom Metazoa; phylum Chordata; class Amphibia; order Anura; family Dendrobatidae; genus Phyllobates; species Phyllobates terribilis. The sequence continues at coordinate 1,481,967 of NW_027363077.1, forward strand.
GAGGCCGGGGGTTCCCTCACCCTTGCGCTGGGTGAGTGGCGGTCTCCGAGCGGATCATCACTACTGGTATCAGTTGGAGAGCGGGGGCTAGTGACTCACCGGCAGGAACACAGAGCGCCGCCATCTTCCTTCCGGTCCTGCGGTGCACGCTGGTCCCGATCAGAAGTCCCGTCCCTCTCTCGAGAGCGGAGGTCGGGGCGGACGTCACGGCCCCAGTGGTGGCTTCCAGTGCGGTGGGCCGGGTCACGGTCAGGGTACCTGTGGGCAGCAGGTCCTCCGGTGAGTCCGGTACTGGTCGGAATGGTTCTGGAACGAGCAGCGGTCCTTCAGGTGGGTCCGGTGCTGGGCAAGATTACGCGGTGGCCTGCGGCGGGATGACAGCCGGGGCTCCGGACATCGGCTCACGGTCCACAGTTGGTGGTGGGATGGGCACAGGGTCCGACGGCAGACCTCGGGGTCCCAACTCCTGCCTTCGGGCTGCCTCCGGATTCTGATGAGGTGGTGCGGCCGTGCCCTGGCCTGGCTGGGTATTGCCCGGTACCTCGCGGTTGTGGGTGAGGTGATGAAGGGCTGCGTCCTCCCCTGCTTCTCTTCTTGCTGCAGACTGCTGGGACATAGCACACCTTCCTAGCTCCGACATACTGGCAGGCACTATGACTCGCACTCTCCTCTCCTTTTCACTCCTGACCAGAATGGAGTTCTTCTGGCCAGAAGAGCTCCAGCTCACTCTTACTCCTCCTCCTCTGGGACAGTACCTCACTGGCCATTGGTCCAACATGCTGGTGGTTGGGGTGTCTTTTCTCTGAGGCCAGCCTTCCCCAGCTTGTTCCACTGCAGGAGGTTTGGCCCTGTTTGGCGCTCTTTTATCATATACTCCTACAAGATGGTATGTCCTTCTTCTTCCCCACTGTGCTTTTAACAAAAACAGACACCATTTTAACTGTACAACATGTGTCAAGTCTTGCATTTTGCAGGTGCCTGTTTCTCTGTATTTTATCTCCTTATTTCTTCCCAGTCATCACTGGCTGTCTTCCCTTTTCACTGGTATACCAGGGTTGAACTGAGGTGCTTTGCTGCTATGTTTTTCCAGACACTTTGCCTCTTCTCCCTCCTATACGCTAATTCCCGCTCAGGAATCCCCGTACGGGCCACCAATGTTACGTGGTTACAGGTTCATGAATTCTTTGGAATCCTGGGCGAACCGTTACTCAGGGTGACCATATACTGCAGTTTCTCTCAGTCATACAGGGGCATTGACCCTCAGGCACAGACATATAGCTGGATTCACTTGCTGACCAGACACATTTGACACGAGTCCTCATGAACAGTCGCATTTAATGAAGCCGCACGGCCAGTGCAATTTAAGTCCCTTGAGCAACAGGCTCCAGTAACAAATAGTTTCTTCTTAAAAGCACATTAATAAACAGTCTTTCTTACTAGTACAGTACAGCACAGATCAAGTCTCTTTAGTAGCACACTTCTATACTCCCACAACAGCAATGCTCCCACCAGCAGTCCACGGTCCACAGTGTCACAGGCTTTACCTTCTAGTGCTGTGAGGTACGATGGGGCGATTAGAATGGAAGGATGAGTCCAGTCCTCAGATGTGGTGTTCAATCCTTGCTTTTGCTAAACAACAGTTAACTCCTTTCTCCACTACTTTCTACTATAGATACCACTAGCAACTAAATGGCAGTCACAGTGGGAGAGTCCCAGTATCCTCATCAGCCTGATGAAGAGGTCTGCATCCTTAAGGATATGTGCCCACGATGCCCAGCTCGCGGTACACTACACCGAAGGACCTGCCGTCACATGACTATGATGTCAGCGCAGGTCCTTCAGTCCACCGCGATCTGCCGGCAAGTGAAGACGATCGCAGCGGGGGCCATCAGAAGGTAAGTATAATATATATTTTATTCTTTCTTTTACAGGTTCTATGGTACCTGGGTCTGGAGGAGAGTCTCCTGTCCTCCAGACCCTGGTACCATCCGCACACTGAAACGTTTGGACTCCGCATCTACAGATGTAGTGATGCGGATTCCATGCGTTCCAATGAAAGTCAGTGGCGGCAAAAACGCTGTGCTTCCGCAAAATATTTGGTAGTGCTGCGTTTTTTCCCACAATGATAACCCGCAGCGGAAATTTCCGCAGCATGTGCAAAGCACATGCGGATTACCATTGGGGAACATGGCAGGCTTTCTACCATGCATTTTTGCAGCGTTTTTGCCGCTGCGGAAACGCTTAAAAAACGCATCGTGGGCACACAGCCTTAAGCTGGCTCACCAGCTCAGAACTGACACTACCCAGTCTCACTGGGGCAGGCCTGACCACTCACCTTAGCTGCACCCTGTTAACCACCCTAGTTGCTGGATGCTTAACAACATCTTATGTAACATCTACCCATCACAAGTTTACCAGTAATTCAATTTGCGTTGAATACATTTGCCGCAAATCACATTTTCTGGCCGAATTCAAGTGAATTTGTCTCATTGAATTTTAGCAGTTTGACGCATCTCTAGTAGAGAGATAAATAGACACTCAGACATGAAGTACAGACAGATAGATGATAATAGATAGATGGATAGATGGATATTTTCTTTGTTTTTGCAACTACCTTTTAATAGTTTCCTACAACTCTACTGTAGTTCTAATACAGTATAATATCCTCAAAGCCCCCAATACTCAGTATAATGCTCTCTACACCAGGATGTCTGCATAGCTCCCATATCTATATATATAATCGTCTTATCCCGTCTGTCTGTCTGTCTGTCTGTCCAGGAAATCCCGCGTCGCTCATTGGTCCGGCAGCAGCCAATCAGCGCCGGGGGATTTCTAAAAAAAGATGGCGGCCGTTAGTGGCTCATCTGCGGGACGGAGCTGAGCGGCGATGCAGCCGGGAGATGAGCACCGCGAGGCGCTCATCTCCCGGCCGGCAACAGCAGAAGGAACCCGACCGCCGGACCCATCTGCGGGACGGAGATGCAGCCGGGAGATGAGCGGCGCGAGGCGCTCATCTCCCGGCCGGTATCAGCGGAAGGACCGCCGGCGCCGCTGACCTCCATGTGGAAGGGAGGACCGGGGAGCGGCGCTGCGGGTCGGGATACTTCTGCTGCGAGCGCCCGCGATGTCCCGGGTTCTCGCAGCGTAAGTAGCCGCACAGGCAGCGCCGCTCCCCGGTCCTCACCAAGACGATTCGATGATTGGTCGCGGTCTTCGGACCCGACCAATCACTGATCTTAGCGCAAAACTTAAACACCGCTGTGCTGATTGGTCGCCGACGCTGGCCGCGACCAATCACCGATTTGGGCGCCAAATTTAAATATCGGCCGCGACCAATCACCACAGCGGTGTTTAAATGTGGAGCCAAGATCGGTGATTGGTCGCGGCCGATATTTAAATTTTGGCGCCCAAATCGGTGATTGGTCGCAGTCAGCGTCCGCGACGAATCAGCACAATAGTGTTTAACTTTGGCGCCAAGATCAGTCATTGGTCGCGGGCCAAGACAGCGACCAATCACCGATTTGTGCGGCAATTTTAAATAGCGTCCGCGACCAATTGGATGTCAGCAACCACCGTCCGCGACCAATCTGCGCTTTTTGTGCCAAATTTATACACTGCTCTGCTGATTGGTCGCAGCCGGCGACCAATCAGCGATTTTGGCGCCAAATTTAAACCCCGCTCTGCATCGCTCTGCTGATTGGTCAAATTTAAACAACATTCTGCTGTTTGGTCGCGGCCGGCGACCAATCAGCAGTATTGGCGCCAAATTTAAACACCGCTCTGCTGATTGGTCGCGACTAATCATCGATATTGCCGCCAAATTTAAACACCGCTTTGCTGATTGGTCGCGGTTGCCGAACGCGACCAATCAGCGATTTTGGCCCCAAATTTAAACACAGCTCTGCTGATTGCGCCTGGTCGGCCGCATACCTATTCTAGAATACCCGATGCATTAGAATCGGGCCACCATCTAGTATACACTATAATGGCCCACATCTCCTGTGTACACAGTATAATACTCCTCACACTGTATGATAGCCAACTATACTAGTACTAACATTGTGTACTGCCCACAAAGCCCCCAATTCTAGCCGCAGAAGGCTTATTACGATCTGACTTTACAGGACGCAAAGGAATACGCCAAATTAAAAACCAAAATATTGGCACGCTCAGGAGTGACTATGTCTGTCAGAGCACAAAGGGTCCACCACGGGGCGTATGCTGGCGACAGATCTCCACGCTCATAGATGTTCGACTTGTTACATCTTCTACAAAAATGGCTGCAGCCAGTGTCTTCCTCTCCTGCCCAGATGGTTGAGCATGTGGTGATGGACAGGTTCATCCATTCCCTAACCAGGCCGATGCAGACCTGGTTTGCCCAAGGTGACCCTCGGACGCAGACAATCTCGTAGGTCTGGTAGAAAGATACCAAGTGGTCGAAAAATCCCTGGGGAAACCCGACATAGCCACCTACCCTTACTGGAGTGCCCAAAAGGGGATAGGTTCACCATGGAAGGGATTCAGAGCTACAACTGATGGCATTCCATTTCCACTGAAGAGACTGCAAGGTCTGTTGTGAAGGATGTGATTTGTTGGCGATGTCGCAGTCCGGGACACGTAGCCGCCCAGTGTCATACATCTGCTGAGCCTAGGCAGATGATGTTCATACTATGCTTACCCAACATGCAGTGTGGACTGTCGACACGGCGAGGGGCCGCAGGGGTGTGCCATGTCTGTTAATGGAGTGATGGGCTGTTGGACTCCAGGAGTCTGGTGACCTTGATCAGGGATAGTGTTCTGGTTCTCATTTCCACTGTCGAAAGTAAGTTCCTGGCCAAGTGGCAGGGCCCATATGAGGTGGTGGAGAAACTCAGTTAAGTGAACTCCGAGTCCACCAGCATGGCTGAAGAAAGCCGCACCAAGTATACCATGTGAACTTGCTCAAGCTGTGGCGGAACCGGGAGCCTGTGGAAACTCCTTGCCTGGGAGCCGCTCCCGAAGGCAAGGGGGAAGAGGTCACTATTTCAGAGACTCTATTGCCAGCCCAGAAGCAAGAGTGTCGAGAACTACTACAGTGGAATCGGGAGCTGTTCTCAGAGTTGCCGGAGCATACTCAGGTGGTAGAGCATGACGAGTTAACAGAACCACATGTAAGAGTGAATCTGAAGCCGTATCAGGTTCCGGAAGCACGCCGGGAAATGATCTCAGCCGAGGTGAAAAGGAGGTTAGACCTCGATGTGATAGAGGAGTCAAAGAGTGGGTGGTCGAGCCCAATCGTCCTCGTACCAAAACCCAACGGAGAGTGGAGGTTTTGTAATGACTACCGCAGGCTGAATGAGGTGTCCAAGTGTGATGCGTACCCGATGCCCCGCGTTGACGAACTCATCGAAAGGCTTGGACCGGCGAGATACATCACCACTCTCGACCTGACGAAGGGCTATCGGCAGATCCCCATGTCCCAGGTGGCCAAGGAGAAGACGGTTTTCTCTACACCCAAATGGGTGCTTTCAATACACTTGGATGCCATTTGGGTTACAGGGGGCCTCAGCCACCTTCCAGAGGGCTATGGATCGGATCATAGCCCCACATAAGAAGTATGCCGCAGCCTACCTTGACGACATTGTAGTTTTTAGCCCAGACTTTAGAACTAAACTACAGCCCATTCTGGATGCTCTAAGGAAGGCGCGATTTGCAATAAATCTGAAAAAATGCACCTTTGGAAAAGAGGAGGCCAAGTACTTGGGCTATGTCGTCGGGAGAGGCGAAATAAAGCCGCAAGTTAATAAAGTGGAGGCAATCCAGACCTGCCCGCAACTGCTCTCCAAGAAGCAAGTGAGAGCATTCCTGGGAATGGTGGGATATTACCGGCAGTTTAACCCAAATTTTGCCATGATGGCTGCACCACTGACGGATCTCCTAAAAGGCACCAGGTCAACCATGGGGAAGTGGACGGAGAAAACAGAGACCACATTCCAACTGTTGAAGTCAGCACTGTGTAAACAACCGGTCCTGGTCGCACCAGACTTTAACCCCTTTACGACATAGGGCGTATTAGTACGTATCTGTGCCCTGGGCCTTATGGACCAGATACGTATTAATACGCCCTATCTTTAATGCGGCACCGCGACCGAAGTCGCGGTGATAGCATTAAAATTCCGGTGCCATCTTACCTTAGGGTAGATGGCGCCAGCATCTTGGGGGTGTCGCCGCCCCTTCACACCCACAATCGCTGTGATTGGCTGTTCAATTCTGAACAGCCAATCACAGCATTTCTCACTGTTTCCGGCAATCAGATTGCCGGAAACAGTGATGTGCAGCCTAGGGTCGGTGCGCCTAAGAGCACTGATCCTAGGCTGTTGCCTAGTAACCCTGCCTGTCACCTCCCCATGACCCCCTGTGATGTCAAATAAGCCCCAGCCAGGTCTGATTGGAGCGATCGATGATGACATCGATCGCTCCAATCAGAGTACCTGAACACAGGTGACAGGGCGGTCACAGGGCGATGACCGGCTTGTGACCTGTGACCTGCCTGTCACCTCTTTGTGACCCCCTGTGATGCTGCCCAGGCCCCTGCCATCTCTGATTGGTGCGATCGATGTCATCATCGATCGCACCAATCAGAGTACCTGACCGGGAGGTGACCGGGTGGTGACCAGCCGGTGACCTGCCTGTCACCACCCTGTCACCCCCCTGTGACCGCCCTGCAGATCCTCACACTTGGTGAGGATTTCTACAGAGCGGTCACGTCTGATCTGCGCTGTGCTGGGCCTTGTAGTGCCACAGAATCTTCTGTTACACTACAAGACCTTTCTCCTACCTGCACCAGTCGCTGCTGCTGCTCCGGCATCCTGCTGCGGTCTCCAGGGTCCTGGATCTCCTGCTCCGGCATCCTGCTGCTGTCTCCAGGTTGCTGGGTCTCCAGCTTCGGCGTCCTGCTGCTGTCTCCAGGGTCCTGGGTCTCCAGCTCCTTATCCAGCTGCTGCGGATCCTGCTCCAGAGCCTCTTCCAGAACCTGCAGCTGATCCTGCTGAAAGAAGAACAGAGAAGACTTTGGTAAGTCCATCTCTGTTCTCCCCTCATTCACCCCTCCCCCCCCTCCTCTCCCCACCTCCTTTTACCCCCAATCCTCCTCCCCCCCAGTTTTTTTTTTTACGTGCGTCCTGCAGCGGCCGAGCGCTGAGCAGTGTCTATGTCACTGATCAACGTCCGTGCTCGCTGCTTTTCAGGACTTTTTCTTGCCCCTGTCAATTCCCCCCCCCCCACCTTTGCACCACATCCGCGCACACACCCATCAGCTGCCGAGAGTTGATAGGTGACATAGTTCACCGATCCGCACTCGTGCTCGCTGTTTGCACCACCTACGGTAGTTCCTTTTTTTCTCTTTTTTTTTTCAGAAAAAAAAAATTCACACCAAGCACACTGACACACACACACTCTAAATAAAGTACTGACACACACGCACCACATACACGAGAAAAAAAAAATGTCCGGCTCATCCCAAACTTGCTATTCAGGGGAGGAGGCATACGCTATTGTTGCCTCCGACACTGAGACTGACAGCGAGGGCGAGGATCCCACATTTCTTTACTTTTCCGACGCCTCATCATCCTCCTCTTCCTCCTCTTCTTCCTCCTCTTCCTCCTCAGGTGCTGCTGGACCGCCCCGCAGTCGTCGCAGGAGAGAAGATGTTCCAGCGCCCCCCACTACTGACCCCATATGGACCTCGCCCCCCGAAAATGTTAAGCCACTGATTCCTGATTTCGTGGCGGAATCAGGAATCAAGTTTGACACCACCGGCCTCACAGAAATAGACTTTTTCAAAGTCTTTTTCTCTGAGGATTTTATAAACCTCATGGTGGGCCAAACTAATTTGTATGCTCATCAATTTTTGGAACAAAACCCCTCTTCATCATTTTCTAACTGGTCTCCTGTAGACGCAGAAGAAATGATGAAGTTTTGGGGCCTGGTCCTTCATATGGGGATCCTGAAAAAAAACAGAGGTTCGGCAATACTGGAGTGTTGACGTTTTGTATAACACTCCAGTGTTCCGAATGGTCATGACCCAGACACGTTTTGAGGCCATCCGCAAGTTCTTGCATTACCAAGATAATGCAATGTGTCCTGCATGCGATGACCCAAACTTTGATCGTCTTTTCAAAGTTCGGCCGGTCATCGAGCACTTCAACAAGTTTGGTGAAGTGCACGTGCCCCAAAGGGACATCTGCGTGGATGAGTCCTTAATTTCTTTTAAGGGGCGGCTTGAATTCCGGCAGTACCTGCCCAGTAAAAGGTCCAGGTACGGGATCAAGCTGTATAAACTTTGGGGGAGTACCTCAGGGTACACTCACAAGTTTAGAGTTTATGAAGGGAAGGACTCCTGGATTGAACCCCCTGAATGCCCCCCTGTTCTGGGAGTGAGTGGGAAAATTGTGTGGAACTTGGTGCACCCACTGCTGGATAAAGGTTATCACCTGTACGTGGATAACTTTTATACAAGTAACCCGCTCTTCAAGTCCCTCTCTGCGCGACATACCGCAGCTTGCGGTACTGTCCGCAAAAATCAGAAAGGCCTCCCAAAGGCGCTAATTGGGCAGCTGCTCAGAAGGGGTGAGAGCAGAGCCCAATGTAGCGACCACCTGTTGGTGGTCAAGTACAAGGACAAGAGGGATGTCCTTCTCTTGACCACCATACATGGTGATGGCAGCACCCTCAGCACTGTAAGAGGCTCCACTACACAGGTCGCCAAACCAGACTGTGTAGTGGGGTACAACAAGTACATGAGGGGAGTTGATCTCTCCGATCAAGTCCTCCAGCCGTACAGTGCTTTGAGAAAGGCCAAGATATGGTATAAGAAGCCGGCCGTGCACATTGTTCAGATGGCAATGCACAACGCTTTCCTTCTGTCAAAATGTGCAGACCAGACTTCTACGTCGTACCTTCACTTCCAGGAGACAGTTATCAAGGCCCTGATATTTGGCAGTGGTGGTGGAGCGGGCCCCTCTACTTCTAGAACTGAAGGACCTAGAATTGTACCTGGCCAGCATTTCCTGGGGCAGATCCCTCACAGCGGAAAAAAAGGTAAGTCACAAAAGAAGTGCCAAGTGTGTTACCGAAGGGGAATACGCAAGGACACCATTTACCAATGTGACACCTGCCCCGACAAACCTGGCCTCTGCATGAAAGACTGCTTCAAAAGGTACCATACTTCCATGGACTATTGAATTAATTTCTGATGTATGACAATCTGACAAACACTACACAGCTGACGTAATGTTCGTCAGGTTGTCATACTTCAGTTGTGTAGTGTTTGTCAGGTTGTCCTACACAACTGGCGTATAACACTACATTATAAAATTGACAAATCAGGTATCTTCCAAAAAGGGGGCACTTGTTGGGCATTTCCACTGTTTAGGCACATCAGGGGCTCTGAGAACGTGACATGACGCCCGCAGACCATTCCATCAAAGTCTGCATTTCAAAGCGTTACTCCTTCCCTTCCGAGCCCTGACATGCGCCCAAACAGTAGTTTTTCTCCAATACATGGGGTATCAGCGTACTCAGAAGAAATTGCACAACAACTTTTGGGATCCAATCTCTCCTAGTACCCTTGTGAAAATAAAAATATTGCGGCTAAAAGAGCATTTTTGTGGGAAAAAAAATATTTTTTTTCACGGCTCTACGTCATAAACCTTTGCCAAACACTTGGGGGTTCAAAGTGCTCACCACACATCTAGATAAGTTCCCTGAGGGGTCTAGTTTCCAAAATGGGGTCACTTGTGGGGGAGATCCAATGTTTAGGCACACAGGGGCTCTCCAAACGCGACATGGTGTCCACTAACAAGTTGAAACCATGTCGCGTTTGGAGAGCCCCTGTGTGCCTAAACATTGGAGTTCCCCCACAAGTGACCCCAGGTGCTTCACAAATTAATCCGTAAAAATAAAAAAGTGTTTTTTTTTCCACTTTTTCATTTTTACGAATCAATTTGTGAAGTACCTGGGGATTCCAAGTGCTCACTATGCATCTAGATAGGTGCCTTGTGGGGTCTAGTTTCCAAAATGGGTTCACTTATGGGGGAGCCCCAATGTTTAGGCACACAGGGGCTCTCCAAACGCGACATGGCGTCCACTAATTATTCAAGCAAATATTCCAATCAAAAAGTCAAATGGCGCTCCTTCCCTTCCAAGCCCTGCCGTGCGCCCAAACAGTGTTTTTTCCCCACATATGGGGTATCTGCGTGCCCAGGGAAAATTGCACAACAAATTTTGGGGTCCATTTTTTCTTCTTACCCCTGCAAAAATAAAAAAAATTGGGTCTAAACTAACATTTTTGTGAAAAAAGTTAAATGTTCATTTTTTTCTTCCACATTCCAAAAATTCCTGTGAAGCACTTGAAGGGTTAATAAAGTTCTTGAATGTGGTATTGAGCACCTTGAGGGGTGCAGTTTTTAGAATGGTGTCACTTTTGGGTATTTTCTGTCATAAAGACCTCTCAAAGTGACTTCAAATGTGATGTGGTCCCTAAAAAAATGGTTTTGTAAATTTTGTTGGAAAAATGAGAAATCACTGGTCAACTTTTAACCCTTATAGCTACCTAACAAAAAAAAAATTTGGTTCCAAAATTGTGCTGATGTAAAGTAGACATGTGGGAAATGTTACTTATTAACTATTTTGTGTGACACATCTCTCTGATTTAAGGGCATAAAAATTAAAATTTTGAAAATTGCAAAATTTTCAAAATTTTTGCCAAATTTCCATTTTTTTCACAAATAAACGCAAGTGATATCGAAGAAATTTTACTACATTCATGAAGTACAATATGTCACGAAAAAAGAGTCTCAGAATCAGGGGGATCCATTTAAGTTTTCCAGAGTAATTACCTCATAAAGTGACAGTGGTCAGAATTGTAAAAATTGGCCTGGTCATTAACGTGGAAATCACCCTCGGGGGTAAAGGGGTTAAGAAAGAGTTTGTGGTCCAGACAGACGCTTCAGAGCTTGGTCTAGGAGCTGTACTCTCTCAAGAGATAAATGGATAAATGGGGAAGAACATCCCATTCTCTATCTGAGCCGGAAGCTGTCCTCCTGCGAGAAAAACTACGCAATAGTAGAAAAGGAGTGTTTAGCCATAAAGTGGGCCGTAGATACATTAAGATACTACCTACTAGGCCGGAAGTTTAAGTTGGTGTCAGACCATGCCCTGTTGAGATGGTTGAGGGAAAAGAGGGGTAACAATGCCAGGGTAACTAGATGGTTCCTAGCTCTTCAGGACTTCAACTTTCACGTAGAGCATAGGCCTGGGAAGTTACATGGGAACGCTGATGCCCTTTCCCGTTTTAGGTCAATTAGGATTACCATAATTTTTAATATTTGCCAAATGCCAGAATAAGGAGAGAGAGAATGTATTAAGGCATTTAAAAAAACGGGAAAGGTTTATTCTGATTTCATGTCAGATATTGAGAAAAACATGCATATGTGTCTTTTTATATACTGTATGTAAACTTCTGGTTTCAACTGTACATCTTGAGCCTCTTCCTTGTATAATGTGCTCTATTCTGCGCCCTTTCCTGGTATAATGTTCCCCATCCTGAGCACCTTCCTGGTATAATACACTACATCATGAGCACCTCCTGGTATAATGCACTCCATCCTGGGCATCTTCCTGGAATAATGTACCCAATTCTCAGCACATTCCTGGTATAATGTACCCCATTCTGAGCACATTCCTGGTATAATGTCCCCCATCATGAGCACATTCCTGGTATAATGTCCCCCATCCTGAGCCCTTTCCTGGTATAATGTTCCCCATCCTGGGACCCTTCCTGGTATAATGCACTCCATCCTGGGACCCTTCCTGGTATAAGCACCCATCAGCCCACGGGTGCTTTTAATTAGTGTTGGTTTCTACCTGCCCACTTAAATTTGTAGGTTTCTCTCCTAAGAGAGGCATGTTTGCCCATTTATATTGTAGGCTTATAGCCCAAGAGAGGCATGTTTAAGAGGTTAGTTACCCATCATGTGGAGGCTACCTTGTCGTGGTTGATGGGCATACATGAATTGGCCAATTTGTGCGCTAAGAGCCTTCATTTTTTGTAAGTACATTTTATTTAGCAATAATGCAGTTTAGCTCTTATGTTCTCAGTGTCAGCATATGTATTGTCCCTTGCAGTGTGTTGCTGTGCTTTCTTATTGTACCCTTCCTGGTATAATGCCCCCCATCCTGTGCCCCTTCCATTAATAATGTTTCCTGTTCTTCTCCAATACATTTAAAAATAAATAAATTATTCTTCTTCCCTTCCTCCACTTCCACAACTCGCAGCGTATTCTTCTATAGCACTTGAAGGAACTGGCATCTAACTTCGTCTTGCTGGCATGGTGCATTACGTCACGGTCATGTGCCGCCTGTGACTGGCACACCAACGTCAACAGCCGGCCTCTGATTGGCTGGCAGGGTGTATTGCGGTGCAGGGACACAGATGGTCTCTGCGTCTCAATACATTTCAGCTGAATGTGTGTCCTTGCATGCACCTCTAACTGAAATAGGTGCTGGTGGCGGCCGACCCCCCTCCTGCACGGGCCCGGTCGCACCCTCTGTGACCGATGTCGTTCCGCTCCTGGAAGGGATATGCTGATGTTTACTATTGGATTCTATCATGTATGTGAGAATAAAAGGCTTCTTGAGATTGATGACACTGCCATATCTAGCAGCCAAGACTTCTCAATAATAGCGGACAATTGAGGCTGCTGGGATCTAGATCAATCACACAACGACACGTGTACAATGCAATAGTGTTTTTATTAGCAAAATCATAAGAATCATTAACCTGAATTACATCGTGATTTACCAATAAAGAAGGTCAGCTCCTGATTTTACATAATGGAACATAATAGCCAAATTGTAAAATCCAGGATCTGGAGCATTTATTCAAGATTAATAGATTATTATTAAGTAAGTAAAATTGTGAAGGCTCCGGCTTATTTACAGATAATAATGGACTTTGAAGTGAAAAAACAAGATATATATGATGTTTAAGTCCTGGAATTCGGAGATGTCCACATGTGTAATGGAGGCCTCCACCATCCAGGTGCCTAAACTGTAAACAGGAAAATTATGTGCAAATTAATCAATATGGCAAAAGTCTGAAATATTCTATCTGCTGACAAGAGCGGTTTATCTCCAGTTTACCCAATACAGAGAAAATGCCGCCAGTGATCAGTAATGGCGCCATCATCCCATTCTCTCACACATTTACACTGCTGCACTGCCATCTAGTGATGAAAAAAAAAGTACTATACCAACACAGTTTATTGTCACTATTGGTGGGATCATATTATTAACACGGCTCATTATAGACTGCAGGTTATTTACAAGTTAATGAACGTTACAGAATATAATAACTAAACTATTGTACATGGCTTTATCAGTGAAGAAGGGTCCTTGTACATACCTCACAAATAAGAAAGAGAGCGAGTGTATAGTGCTGGGACCCTAATCTCACCTGCTCGTTTATATGTGCTCACACAGAAATATTCTCCTAATGAAGCCATGCTGGTTCAGTATGCCTTCAATTTTGAATAAATCCCCAACAGTGTCACCAGCAAAGCACCCCCACACCATCACACCTCCTCCTCCATGCTTCACGGTGGTAACCAGGCATGTAGAGTCCATAAGTTCACCTTTTCTGCGTCGCATAAAGACACGGTGGTTGGAACCAAAGATCTCAAATTTAGACTCATCAGACCAAAGCACAGATTTCCACTGGTCTAATGTCCATTCCTTGTGTTCTTTAGCCCAAACAAGTCTCTTCTGCTTGTTGCCTGTCCTTAGCAGTGGTTTCCTAGCAGCTATTTTACCATGAAGGCCTGCTGCACAAAGTCTCCTCTTAATAGTTGTTGTAGAGATGTGTCTGCTGCTAGAACTCTGTGTGGCATTGATCTAGTCTCTAATCTGAGCTGCTGTTAACCTGCAATTTCTGTGGCTGGTGACTCGGATAAACTTATCCTCAGAAGCAGAGGTGACTCTTGGTCTTCCTTTCCTGGGGCGATCCTCATGTGAGCCAGTTTCTTTGTAGCACTTGATGGTTTTTGCAACTGCACTTGGGGACACTTTCAAAGTTTTCCCAATTTTTCAAACTGACTGACCTTCATTTCTTAAAGTAATGATGGCCACTCGTTTTTCTTTACTTAGCTGCTTTTTTCTTGCCATAATACAAATTCTAACAGTCTATTCAGTAGGACTATCAGCTGTGTATCCACCAGACTTCTGCACAACACAACTGATGGTCCCAACCCCAACTACCTCTTGAAGCTCATCAAGAGAATGCCAAGAGTGTGCAAAGCAGTCATCAAATCAAAAGGTGGTTACTATGAAAAACCTATAATATAAGACATAATTTCAGTTGTTTCCCACTTTTTTGTTAAGTATATAATTCCATGTGTTAATTCATAGTTTTGATGCCTTCAGTGTGAATGTACAATTTTCATAGTCATGAAAATACAGAAAAATCTTTAAATGAGAAGGTGTGTCCAAACTTTTGGTCTGTACTGTATATACATCAGCAGCCGCGTATATATATATATATATATATATATATATATATATATATACATATATATATACGTGGCTGCTGATGTTCTCGGCTGTCCCCATCAGTCCCATAGACACTGAATGGAGTGTGGCAGTGAGCATGCCTGGCAACGGCTCCATACTATTTCCTCCATAAGAGAGGATAGGGATCCCCACTCTAGTGATTGGTGGGGTTCCCAGTAACTACCATCACCGATCCTGCAGATCCTTTCTCCTGTCAATAGGTTTTTTATGTTTTACATGGTCCAATAGAGAGATCAGAGGTGCGATATAGTGAACTAACACATGCAAAGCCTAAATTATATAAAATGTGAAACCACCAGACTGTTACTGTAGCCAAACATCTTCTAACCTTCCTTACAATTCCTAAAATTGTTGACCAATGTTTTTCTTTAAAGGGGTTCTCCAACCATAGACACTTATGACATATATACTTCAAAAACTCTTACCAACACTTATCAACCATTTGCAGTCCAAAAAGCCCCTCAGTGGCCAAGAAAGTAAGGAGAAAGTTTGGCCAGTTTTAAGGGCCTGTCTCCAATAGGTGGATGTCCCCAGGTAAATATCATTACTGGCAGATAAACCCTTTTACCACTTTGAAAACCTAACACTCAGAGCAGCGATTCATCCGCAAAACAATTTTATATTATGACGCGCCCCCTGGGCCAGTGCTGTAGGGGATACCCGGAGCCGGATCTCGATGGGGGTAGTAGTCCTTGTGGCGGTGACCCGGTCCGTGCCCAGGGTGTCAAACTAAGTGGCAGTCTATGGCAACAGATGTTAACTTGATTGTCGACTACGCCACCCGTTGAGTGCGGCTTTGAAGCCGCCGCTGCAGAGCAGTCCACTGAGGCCGGTGGTATATGTGCAGCAGTGATGGTATAACCCCCAACGGGAGGGGTATGGCCTCAGGGCAGAAGGTGTAGATGATGGGGGTTGTGAAGATGCAGAAGGGAAGACTCAGAGTCAGGAGATGCAGTTCAGGGCTTTTACTTACTGGTGTTCTTTTGGTCACTCTGGCCTTGAGTGACCACCCGAGCCGTGCTGCGTCCACCAGGTCCTGGACTCGGCCAACCCCCAGGCAATTCTGGAGCGTGGTCCTGAGCTCCTTTCTGACTCTCCCTTCCTCTGGCCATTCCCACCAGGGATCCACTTTTGGCCGGCTCCCTCGGGTCTCTTGGTGGTCAAGCCTCCTCTGGGCTCCCTGACCCTATGCTCGGTGTGCCTTTCTAGTGGATTTGGTGAGGGTCGTGGCAGATCCTGCCCACAACCTCCGGTTCCTGGTTAAGGTTCGTTTTGGCCTCTGCCAGCTTGGGTTCCGGTACCCTTGTGCGCCAACCCTTCACCCTTCTGTCCTTATTCTGGGATCTTGGGGTTCCTTCTTGTTTCCTCTCTGGGTCCTTCTCACTCCTCTCTCTCTCTCTGCAGGCTCTGCTCTGGAGCTGGGCCCAGCCGGAGCCACAGCTCCCTGTCAGCCCTCCTTGCTGAGCTCCTCTGCTCTGCTCCTCAGGCTAAAGACTCACTGACTGACTGACCCTGTTCTAAGATGGTGCCCACCTTATATACTCCCTCTATGTGTGAGCTCAGGTGACCAGCACCCAATGAGCTCCTATCTTTACCCAGACTACTCCCCCTATCTGCCCCTACACTACTGGGATGTTCCACCCCCCTCCCACTCCAGCCAGGGACAGACGCTGTCGTACCTGCACATATACTGGTGGGAGTACCGTCGTTCTGTCCCCCGGAAATGGGATGTATGTAGTGCATGCAGCCTACTAGCTCAGTTCCACACTCCATCCTTACCCGGGAGTGGAATACCACACCTCTGGCTTGAGGTGTAATACCCCTGTAGCAGCCGAATCCTCAGGGTGCTACATTCCCCCCTGGTAAATCACAGCACGTCCTCGGGCTGTAAAAGAATAAAAACATCCACAAACATACAAATTTTCTTTCAAAAACATCATAAACATATAAAACATTATATATATATCATCAGCATAAAACTTTTCATATAAAACTTTTCATATAAAACTTTTCATAGTAAACATTCTTGTTCCTCCGGCCACGGTGCAACTTGTGACCGGGTAAAGTGCAACAGTCTCTTGTAGTAAAAACAACAGTTTCCTATAAAACCGGTAGGGGGCGCCTTAGAAAGCGCAACTATATACAAGGGAAGGTATGGCCGCTCTCAGTCCTCGGCCAGTGGGATTAGGGATGGCTGCTCACAGTCCTCAGCCTGTGGGGAGATGGGACACACTGGAACAGTTCACTGGTCCCAACGGGGACTATAATGGTAACAGTTATTGTACCTTCACGGGTAACTATTTACAGTGCTCCTACTGTACTTTAGTAGTGACGTCCTCCAGCTCCTTCCTCCGTGTATTCTTCAGACCCGTCCGGGTCCTCTTGCTCCTCCTGACACCTCAGCTCTTTCTCTGTCAGTCGGTGCACATGAAGGGCATAGGGTCCTTTGGCACATTGGTGCCGGGTGAAGGTGACCTCATCACCCAGGTAAAGATCACGACCTCTGTGTCCCTCCGGTAGGTGGGACTCGACATCTCTTCTGGTCACGAAGACGTCGCCGGGGGTGTGATGATCTCGAATGAAGCCCCAACCGTGCTGCAACTGGAATTTAATTACAGTCCCGGTGGCACGGGGACCGTGGGCTGCACGGGGGTTCCTCCTGGTCCGGCTCTTCTGTTCTGCACTTTTTATTTGCAGCCGCTGCTCGCGGACCCGCCTCTCTCTTCTTTCTCGGTCAAAGGCTTCCAACTGCTGGCGGCAGCACTCTGCACGCTCCGCTGCAGCCGCCCGGGTTTCTTGAGTGAACCCGATGAGGTCTCCTCCTGCGGGGTCCCACTCAAACTGCGCCTCCTCTAACGAGAGCGGGGTCATCTTGACGGGCGCCGGAGCCGGGATCAGGGGCTCATCCAGAGGTCTTTCTTTCCGGAGTCGGGGATGGTGGAACTCCGGTGGCCACACAAAGGGCTGCCCATCCGGGCATGTGTGCTGGGCAAATAGGTTTTCACCCAGGTGTGGCGCTGTGGACGTTGAGGGCGCTGTTTTGGTGGCGGCGCCCGGGTTCACCAGGCCTTGCGACCAGGCTTGGGGCACCCTGAATGTAAAATGCACCGTGAAGACGGCGGCGCCCGGGGTTACTTGGCCCAGCGACCAGGCCGGTGGCTCAGTGGAGGTAGAGGGCGCTGTTGGTACTGCGGCACCCGGGGGTACTCGGCCTTGCGACCAGGCCGGTGGCGTCTCCTGCTTGGCCGCGCTCAGGGTTGAGGCGCGTGACGTCACAGGGGGCGTGGTCGCGGCTCCTGCTTGGGGCCTAGTCTGGAGCGGTAGCGGTGCGGCAACGGGCACGATCAGTGGGACTTCGGGCTCTGCGACGGGGAGCGGGGGTAGGCTTACGGTGGCTGGGCTTGGGGTAGTGACGTCCCCTTTACTTGCCTCCGTCTCTTCAGCTCCCTCTGCGGCGTCGTCTCCGGCCTCCGTCCCTTCTGCATCCTCTTCAGGGGCAGGCGTGCTCCTCGTTGCAGGTGGTGTGCTCCGCTGGCGGGTTCCAGCCTGCTGGGCCATCTCTCTGCTCCATGCGGCCAGTACGTCCCGCTGCACTCGGGCCATCCTCTGAGCCAAGCCCTCCAGTGCGGTCCGTGCATGCTCCCGATCTCTGGGGAGCTGCGCCAGGATCTCCACCAGGCCTTCTGGGGTTGTCGCTTGCAACAGGCTCCTGACCACTGGGTCGGTGCTGCCTGCCTCTCCCTCCATCTCCGGGTACGGCTCCTCCAGACTCCTCCAGGCTGCTCCCATCTTCTCTCTTTTGTTTTGTATCCGCCCATACTGAGGGCGGTCCTGGGGTAACTTGGTGATTGTCAGTTCCAGGGGCAGTCCCCTCACGCTGATGGACATCTCTAACATCACAGTCTCTGCTGGTGGGGGCGGTTTCCGCTTTTGGCGCCATTCCTTGACCTGGCCCACGATGGGAGGTGGCCTCTTGCCACCCTCCGGCACGCCCATAATGGCGTCCGCTCTGCCAGGGCGGGAAATCTTCTGAAATGGCAGGAATCGTCTCCCAGTGGCGGGAAACTTCGTGGATGGCGGGAATCTTCACCGATGGCGGGAAGAAGGCTGAAGATGGCGCCGGATGGCGGGAATCTTCACCGATGGCGGGAAAACTTCACGGATGGTAAGTTTTAAAAGTCTCTTTTTCAGGCACGCAGTACCCGGTGGTTGCGGGCACGAAATCCTGCCGACTACGCCAAAAGTTGACGCGCCCCCTGGGCCAGTGCTGTAGGGGATACCCGGAGCCGGATCTCGATGGGGGTAGTAGTCCTTGTGGCGGTGACCCGGTCCGTGCCCAGGGTGTCAAACTAAGTGGCAGTCTATGGCAACAGATGTTAACTTGATTGTCGACTACGCCACCCGTTGAGTGCGGCTTTGAAGCCGCCGCTGCAGAGCAGTCCACTGAGGCCGGTGGTATATGTGCAGCAGTGATGGTATAACCCCCAATGGGAGGGGTATGGCCTCAGGGCAGAAGGTGTAGATGATGGGGGTTGTGAAGATGCAGAAGGGAAGACTCAGAGTCAGGAGATGCAGTTCAGGGCTTTTACTTACTGGTGTTCTTTTGGTCACTCTGGCCTTGAGTGACCACCCGAGCCGTGCTGTGTCCACCAGGTCCTGGACTCGGCCAACCCCCAGGCAATTCTGGAGCGTGGTCCTGAGCTCCTTTCTGACTCTCCCTTCCTCTGGCCATTCCCACCAGGGATCCAGTTTTGGCCGGCTCCCTCGGGTCTCTTGGTGGTCAAGCCTCCTCTGGGCTCCCTGACCCTATGCTCGGTGTGCCTTTCTAGTGGATTTGGTGAGGGTCGTGGCAGATTCTGCCCACAACCTCCGGTTCCTGGTTAAGGTTCGTTTTGGCCTCTGCCAGCTTGGGTTCCGGTACCCTTGTGCGCCAACCCTTCACCCTTCTGTCCTTATTCTGGGATCTTGGGGTTCCTTCTTGTTTCCTCTCTGGGTCCTTCTCACTCCTCTCTCTCTCTCTGCAGGCTCTGCTCTGGAGCTGGGCCCAGCCGGAGCCACAGCTCCCTGTCAGCCCTCCTGGCTGAGCTCCTCTGCTCTGCTCCTCAGGCTAAAGACTCACTGACTGACTGACCCTGTTCTAAGATGGTGCCCACCTTATATACTCCCTCTATGTGTGAGCTCAGGTGACCAGCACCCAATGAGCTCCTATCTTTACCCAGACTACTCCCCCTATCTGCCCCTACACTACTGGGATGTTCCACCCCCCTCCCACTCCAGCCAGGGACAGACGCTGTCGTACCTGCACATATACTGGTGGGAGTACCGTCGTTCTGTCCCCCGGAAATGGGATGTATGTAGTGCATGCAGCCTACTAGCTCAGTTCCACACTCCATCCTTACCCGGGAGTGGAATACCACACCTCTGGCTTGAGGTGTAATACCCCTGTAGCAGCCGAATCCTCAGGGTGCTACAATTACATCCATTTATAATCTACATAATAAATTGAGCAACTTTGTTACTAGATAGAATTGCTTGTCTTGCACTGGCCCTGAGTTATACCTTATTCTCTTCCACATCTACATTGATCATTCTTAATTTTACTGCATAGCCTGCTTGTTCAGTGTCTGGACAGCAATTATGCTCTTTACTTTATTTGTATTCTTGGCATCATACAGTCATCTGATGTGTTAGAAGGGGCATCATTAAGTCAGTTATTAGTGGAAATAAAATTCAATGCTGGATCCCTGCGGATCCATTGCCATATGGCACCCCTGGATCCCATTGACGCAAGCCGCTGAGTGGTCTTCGAGGTCTGCATTGTTTGGATGGTAAGGAATAGCGCTGCATGCTGCACCTTTTTTGCCATGAAAAGCAAATGAATGCATAATGGACCTCCCATGAACACAGCTGGCCATGGGAGGAAGCAAAAGAGTATACAGACAGGACAGCACAGGATGGCAGCTGATTCTGTGAGGTAAAACATTTCCCTGCCTGTTTAAAAACTTGTTTTACCTCATATAAAGAATCGGCTGTGATCCCCTGCTGTAATGTCTGTATACTCTTTTGCATCCTCCCCGTCCAGGAGATGTGGTATGTTCAGACCATGTTCCTGTATGGTCAGACATTACACAGTACACAGCAGGGGCATATTTCTAAGATTATCTCAGCACAGGAACATTTTATTTAAACACATCCAATTGTGGAACTTATTATTATTCCAAGATCTATTGATTAAAATGAATTTTGTTTGTGGGAAAATGCCTTTAAATAATTGAAAGAGGGTTACAATTGCTCCTTTGAAACTTGATGCAGGTAATCTTATATGAGAGTAATGGCGTATTCACACATCTGTGTGTCATAGATCGTGATGCACAAGCTGTTTGCGAGTCTCCTGCCCCGAACTTTGACAGCCTCATATACATCTATTAGGCCACATTGGCAGAAATGGAAGCTGGCACGTTTAGGTGGGCTGCACTGTGGGAATGAAGAGCCTTGGGATTCCCAAACGTTTTTTATTAATATCAATGCGTTTCTGCAATGGACCAGGGCCTTTCTCAAGGTATAAAAAAACAAGCTCTTGACTCCCGCAGCACGGCCCACCTAAATGTGCCAGCTTCCATTTTTGCCATTCCACCTCTTGAAGAACCTTTCCTCCAGCCACAGGGCAGCAGCGGCTTTCTACACCATTATAGCTGTGGTGACTGCACACAACACCTCTAGGTGAGCGCTGCCATCAATTATCCCGACCCCTTATCAGACGCTATTGCCCTATTTTGTGTGCGCTCCTGTCCTTCTCCACAGCGTCTCTATTAGGCCACCTTCACACGTTCAGTAAGTTTCATCAGTGACGTGTTTCTATTATACTTTTCCTCTAATTGTTCCACTCCTGGTTTTGGCTTCCTAATACTGAGGTAAAATACTGACCAAATTACTGAATGTATGAACATGGCCTTAAGCTCTTAAGTTCGGGTCAAGAGGCCAGCAACTAATCTTTGAATCACTTTGTGCTCAGACCATGACACGCCTTAATGTGTAGAGTCACTTTCATCTTACAACTAAATAAAAACTACGTATTGTTTTAAGGGGGCATGCTACCACTTATCAATTAGGAGAAGGCATCAATATAAGTCAGTAGTATCAGATTGATAGGTGTCCAAATCCTAACACCACCAATCAGCTGTTACCAGCTCCAGCATGGAATCAATGGGGTGGCAGAGTGTTGGAACTCTACCAATCTGATCTTGGTGGTCCATCCTAAGTATAAGTGATCAATATCATAACAGTGAACACCTCTTTTAACTTTTTTTTGCAAATACTTGCTTCTCTCATCCTGAAATGCAGCATGTTTTTGGATCAAATCACATGTGGCATTTTTGTTGCATACATTTTTTTGACTAAAATTCAATTCTTACATTTAAAGGGGTTGTCTTATCCTAAAGAGGACCTGTCACCAAATTTTTCATGTTTTTTTTTCTATTTTATCTTTCATTTGCGGAGATATTAGCAATGAAAGTATTTGGCGCCTAATGAGTTAAAAAAATTAAGTCCAAGTAGATGTTATCAGAGTTTTCACTGGGGGTGCAAAATTCTTCTCCCTGCATGATGCTGACCAATTATAAGCAGACGACAGCACTGAAAAGAAAGATGATCACATCCCCACCATAGCTTAGAGCAAATTTCTCAGTGTCTAAGATGTAAGGATACAGACCTGGTCTCCTGGGCTAACCTCCTGCATGATTAGAGCACACAACTAACTAATACCTTTCAGTTAAGGTCTCTGTGGGTGAAGGGGCAGCACAAGAGAGTTTAGTTGTGCAACATTACAAACCTTTCTAACAGCTTTCCTCCTCTTATGGTACTCTCACCTTTACTGCGCCTATCCCAAACTGCCTGTCCAGAAATGAGAGCACAGCATCAGTATCACACTTAGATCCGTTGTGCTCAACTTGTACTCATTCTGCAGTGAGATTAGAGCAGACTGTCATTACATTTCACCATAGAAGTAACCCAGAACACACTGCTCCTGTGTGAGGTGTAATAACAGGCTAATATCACTGCAGAGAGAATACAAGTTGCTTGAGCACAGAAGACATAAGTGTGATACTGGCACACTCCATAATCAGGAGAGTCAATAAAAGGGTTTGTAATGTGACACAGAGAAACTCAGCTGTGCGGCTCCTTCCTTGTCTTAGAGCTGTTATCTCTGCTTTCTAATCATGCAGAAGGTTAGACCAGGAGATCAGGACTCTCCATCATTATACATCTTAGGCTAGGTTCCCACGATGAGCTTTTGGTGAGTTTTTGATGTTGCAGAATTTCTGCACCCATTAAGATAGGTTACTTGCATTATTTCTAAAATATGCAGCGAAAAAACTCACTAAAAACTCATTGTGAGAACGTAGCTTTATACCCTAAGAAACCCGCTTTGAGCTATGGTGGGGGCGTGTTCTTCTTTTCTTTGAGTGTTGCTGCTTGCTTATGATTGGTCAGCATCATACAGGGGAAATCTGCAGCATATTTAAGGATTTCTCACAAGCCTCATTCGGGTAAATGCAAAAAGGTAAATAAAATTACCAAAATCTCCACAACAAAAGTGTAGCTCTACCTACAGCGTATTCACACCCAGACTATAAGATTATGGCCGGTCTCTGGGTGGGTGTTTTTTTACACAGTAGTCAGAACCTACAACATTGTGGTGCCGTGCATTACATGGGCTATACTAAGGGAGCGCCTGTCAGCATAGAGCGAATACGTCCATATACCGACCAGCAGAAAGTGTAAGAGAAGAACTATAGAAGGATGGACCATAGTGGAGCATTCCGGACTGGAGCAACATAAGGAGCCAGAAGGCTTCCCCCCGGTATTCCATGCTATGTGCTCCTTATAAAGAGACATCTCTCCATAGACCCCTCTGTGAAGACCACCCCCTTATCCAGATGATACATTCTCACTTCCACCATATATAATGCAGACTGGCCTTTTTTTTTTTTCAGAAAATCACCAATTTTGGGTCGTCAGCTGTAAAAGAAGAAATGCTTTACACCAGTGCTGGGAACCTATGGCAGCATGCAGAGGGGGCAGCAGAGCCCTCCTGGTGGGCACCATGGCCGCAGCACTAGCGCTACTGGATCGGGCCGGCGGGGAGAACTCTGAGCCGCCGAATGCCGGCACCAGCTCCGCTACTGCAGCTAGATGTGCGATCTCTCTCGGACGGAAACACATCGAGCTGAAGTGTATTGCAGCGCACGAACTAGCCAGGCCCGTGCGCTGCAATACACGCTGCCGGCCAATCAGAGGCCAGCGGCTTCCGGCCAATCAGAGGCCAGCATGACGTCGGCCGGTCAATCAGAGGCCAGCGGCTTCCGGTCAATCAGAGGCCAGCATGACGTCGGCCGGTCAATCAGAGACCAGCGTCTGTCGGCCAATCAGAGGACAGCATGACGTCGGCCGGTCAATCAGAGGCAAGCGGCTTCCGGTCAATCAGAGGCCAGCATGACGTCAGCCGGTCAATCAGAGACCAGCGTCTGTCGGCCAATCAGAGGACAGCATGACGGCGGCCGGTCAATCAGAGGCAAGCGGCTTCCGGTCAATCAGAGGCCAGCATGACGTCGGCCGGCCAACAGAGGCCAGCGGCTTCCGGTCAATCAGGGGCCAGCATGAATTCGGCCGGACAATCAGAGGCTAGCAGCTTCCGGACAATCAGAAGAGGCTGCCGGCCAATCAGAGGCCAGCATGACGTCGGCTGGCCAATCAGAGGCCAGCGGCCGCTTGCCTCTGATTGGCCGGCAGCGTGTACTGCAGCGCGCACGGGCCTGGCTAGTACGTGCGCAGCAATACACTTCAGCTAGATGTGCCGACTACAGGAGAGGACGCTGCGCGGGAGAAGAAGGAAGGTGAGGAGGAGGGTTTATTATGTGTTTTTTTTTTTTAATATGCGATGCACAGTGACTGGGGGGGAGGAGAGGGAGCATGTATACCAGGATTGAGGGGAGGGCCAGCATATATACCAGGATTGAGGGGAGGGCCAGCATATATACCAGGATTGAGGGGAAGGCCAGCATGTATACCAGGATTGAGGGGAAGGCCAGCATATATACCAGGATTGAGGGGAGGGCCAGCAAATATACCAGGATTGAGGGGAGGGCCAGCATATATACCAGGATTGAGGGGAGGGCCAGCATTTATACCAGGATTGAGGGGAAGGCCAGCATATATACCAGGATTGAGGGGAGGGCCAGCATGTATACCAGGATTGAGGGGATGGCCAGCATATATACCAGGATTGAGGGGAGGACCAGCATATATACCAGGATTGAGGGGAGGGCCAGCATATATACCAGGGTTGAGGGGAGGGCCAGCATTTATACCAGGATTGAGGGGAGGGCCAGCATATATACCAGAATTGAGGGGAGGGCCAGCATATATACCAGGATTAAGGGGAGGGCCAGCATATATACCAGGATTAAGGGGAGGGCCAGCATATATACCAGGATTGAGGGGGGGAGCATATATACCAGGATTGAGGGGAGGGCCAGCATATATACCAGGATTGAGGGGAGGGCCAGCATATCTACCAGGATTGAGGGGAGGGCCAGCATATATACCAGGATTGAGGGGAGGGCCAGCATATATACCAGGATTGAGGGGAGGGCCAGCATATATACCAGGATTGAGGGGAGGGCCAGCATATATACCAGGATTGAGGGGAGGGCCAGCATATATACCAGGATTGAGGGGAGGGCCAGCATATATACCAGGATTGAGGGGAGGGCCAGCATATATACCAGGATTGAGGGGAAGGACAGCATGTATACCAGGATTGAGGGGAGGGCCAGCATATATACCAGGATTGAGGGGAGGGCCGGCATATATACCAGGATTGAGGGGGGGCAGCATATATACCAGGATTGAGGGGAGGGCCAGCATATATACCAGGATTGAGGGGAGGGCCAGCATATATACCAGGATTGAGGGGAGGGCCAGCATATATACCAGGATTGAGGGGAAGGCCAGCATGTATACCAGGATTGAGGGGAAGGCCAGCATATATACCAGGATTGAGGGGAGGGCCAGCAAATATACCAGGATTGAGGGGAGGGCCAGCATATATACCAGGATTGAGGGGAGGGCCAGCATTTATACCAGGATTGAGGGGAAGGCCAGCATATATACCAGGATTGAGGGGAGGGCCAGCATGTATACCAGGATTGAGGGGATGGCCAGCATATATACCAGGATTGAGGGGAGGACCAGCATATATACCAGGATTGAGGGGAGGGCCAGCATATATACCAGGGTTGAGGGGAGGGCCAGCATTTATACCAGGATTGAGGGGAGGGCCAGCATATATACCAGAATTGAGGGGAGGGCCAGCATATATACCAGGATTAAGGGGAGGGCCAGCATATATACCAGGATTAAGGGGAGGGCCAGCATATATACCAGGATTGAGGGGGGGAGCATATATACCAGGATTGAGGGGAGGGCCAGCATATCTACCAGGATTGAGGGGAGGGCCAGCATATCTACCAGGATTGAGGGGAGGGCCAGCATATATACCAGGATTGAGGGGAGGGCCAGCATATATACCAGGATTGAGGGGAGGGCCAGCATATATACCAGGATTGAGGGGAGGGCCAGCATATATACCAGGATTGAGGGGAGGGCCAGCATATATACCAGGATTGAGGGGAGGGCCAGCATATATACCAGGATTGAGGGGAGGGCCAGCATATATACCAGGATTGAGGGGAAGGACAGCATGTATACCAGGATTGAGGGGAGGGCCAGCATATATACCAGGATTGAGGGGAGGGCCGGCATATATACCAGGATTGAGGGGGGGCAGCATATATACCAGGATTGAGGGGAGGGCCAGCATATATACCAGGATTGAGGGGAGGGCCAGCATATATACCAGGATTGAGGGGAGGGCCAGCATATATACCAGGATTGAGGGGAGGGCCAGCATATATACCAGGATTGAGGGGAAGGCCAGCCTGTATACCAGGATTGAGGGGAAGGCCAGCATATATACCAGGATTGAGGGGAGGACCAGCATATATACCAGGATTGAGGGGAGGGCCAGCATTTATACCAGGATTGAGGGGAGGGCCAGCATATATACCAGGATTGAGGAGAGGGCCAGCATATATACCAGGATTAAGGGGAGGGCCAGCATATATACCAGGATTGAGGGGGGGAGCATATATACCAGGATTGAGGGGAGGGCCAGCATATATACCAGGATTGAGGGGAGGGCCAGCATATATATCAGGATTGAGGGGAGGGCCAGCATATATACCAGGAGTGAGGGGAGGGCCAGCATATATACCAGGATTGAGGGGAGGGCCAGCATATATACCAGGATTGAGGGGAGGGCCAGCATATATACCAGGATTGAGGGGAGGGCCAGCATATATACCAGGATTGAGGGGAGGGCCAGCATATATACCAGGATTGAGGGGAGGGCCAGCATATATACCAGGATTGAGGGGAGGGCCAGCATATATACCAGGATTGAGGGGAGGGCCAGCATATATACCAGGATTGAGGGGAGGGCCAGCATATATACCAGGATTGAAGGGAGGGCCAGCATATATACCAGGATTGGGGGGAGGGCCAGCATATATACCAGGATTGAGGGGAGGGCCAGCATATATACCAGGATTGAGGGGAGGTCCAGCATTTATACCAGGATTGAGGGGAGGGCCAGCATATATACCAGGATTGAGGGGAGGGCCAGCATATATATCAGGATTGAGGGGGGGAGCATATATACCAGGATTGAGGGGAGGGCCAGCATATCTACCAGGATTGAGGGGAGGGCCAGCATATATACCAGGATTGAGGGGAGGGCCAGCATATATACCAGGATTGAGGGGAGGGCCAGCATATATACCAGGATTGAGGGGAGGGCCAGCATATATACCAGGATTGAGGGGAGGGCCAGCATATATACCAGGATTGAGGGGAGGGCCAGCATATATACCAGGATTGAGGGGAGGGCCAGCATATATACCAGGATTGAAGGGAGGGCCAGCATATATACCAGGATTGGGGGGAGGGCCAGCATATATACCAGGATTGAGGGGAGGGCCAGCATATATACCAGGATTGAGGGGAGGGCCAGTATTTATACCAGGATTGAGGGGAGGGCCAGCATATATACCAGGATTGAGGGGAGGGCCAGCATATATATCAGGATTGAGGGGGGGAGCATATATACCAGGATTGAGGGGAGGGCCAGCATATCTACCAGGATTGAGGGGAGGGCCAGCATATATACCAGGATTGAGGGGAGGGCCAGCATATATACCAGGAGTGAGGGGAGGGCCAGCATATATACCAGGATTGAGGGGAAGGCCAGCATATATACCAGGATTGAGGGGAGGGCCAGCATATATACCAGGATTGAGGGGAGGGCCAGCATATGTACCAGGATTGAGGGGAGGGCCAGCATATATACCAGGATTGAGAGGAGGGCCAGCATATATACCAAGATTGATGGGAGGGCCAGCATATATACCAGGATTGAGGGGAGGGCCAGCATATGTACCAGGATTGAGGGGAGGGCCAGCATATATACCAGGATTGAGAGGAGGGCCAGCATATATACCAAGATTGATGGGAGGGCCAGCATATATACCAGGATTGAGGGGAGGGCCAGCATATATGCCAGGATTGAGGGGAGGGCCAGCATATATACCAGGATTGAGGGGAGGTCCAGCATATATACCAGTATTGAGGGGAGGGCCAGCATATATACCAGGATTGAGGGGAGGGCCAGCATATATGCCAGGATTGAGGGGAGGGCCAGCATATATACCAGGATTGAGGGGAGGGCCAGCATAT
Organism: Phyllobates terribilis; assembly: GCF_046119375.1. Taxonomy (NCBI): domain Eukaryota; kingdom Metazoa; phylum Chordata; class Amphibia; order Anura; family Dendrobatidae; genus Phyllobates; species Phyllobates terribilis. Next base: position 1,510,428 of record NW_027363077.1, read on the forward strand.
ATACCAGTATTGAGTGGAGGACCAGCATATATACCAGGATTGAGGGGAGGACCAGCATATATACCAGGATTGAGGGGAGGGCCAGCTTATATACCAGGATTGAGGGGGGGCCAGCATATATACCAGGATTGAGGGGAGGGCCAGCACATATACCAGGATTGAGGGGAGGGCCAGCATATATACCAGGATTGAGGGAAGGGCCAGCACATATACCAGGATTGAGGGGAGGGCCAGCATATATACCAGGATGGGGGTGAGCACATTCTTTATTTCTGCAGTCTCTTACCCCTGCTCCTCTTTGTGGCTGCTCTATGCTGCCCTCGTCTGCTCTTTGTATCAGTTGTTTGTATCAGTAAAACCTCAATATTTAGGATAAATTGCCGTGTTGGCACTTGGCGATAAATAAGTGGGTTTTGGATTGCAGTTTGGGCACTCGGTCTCTAAAAGATTTGCCATCACTGCTTTAAACCAATCAATGTGCAAATATCAACATTTTTGAGAAAATACAATACATTTGATCAGATGTCAAAAAATTTTCCAGAAAAAAAAAAATTGTGATCAGAAATCATAAAGAAAAATTAACTCTTTAATACCATTTTTACCAAAAATACATTGTAAAAAAAGAAGTGTAATTTTCTACAGTACAATATTTATTTCTATTTTTCTCAAAAGAATTTTCATTTTAGGCCCCCCAACAATTGAAAATCAATGTAAAAAGTGTATTTTAATACAATAAAAAAAATCAGGGTAATTGTTCAGTTGTATTGCCAGTTTTACAGCACGACCCGTAGCGATTTACGATCCCACAGGCCGATGAGCTACAATCTTCCTGAGAAAGGATTCATCAATGTATCAGATGCTTTCTTGCATGTATCTACATGGAGCAATACACATATGTTCCATGTCCCTTCCTCTAAGAAACCTTCAATGAACCCTGATAGGATCTACAGAGAATAGACAAGACGTCCTTTACAGTGTTACACACTTACTCGATACTCAGTCTAATTTCATCATTCATTTTACTTTCTGCTTATAAATGCATTCATTAAAATAATGAATATCTGCATTGAGGACAGTAGAAGAACTAGTTTGTGTTTGTTCATCAAGATGCATTATCTTGGTTTCGTCTTGGCACTGTAACTGTTGGTAGGTAGGCAGAGTACTGGAGAGGTTGCTCCCGTCGTTCAGAGAGTTGCTCCGGTGCGGTGTTCTGTTGGTAGACTGACCGCTTTGTTGGTTTGCTATCAGGTGGTGAATCATATCGGTTATGAGATTGAGTTTATGATCCATTTGAGTTACCTACAAATGTATAAAAAAAAAATTCAAACAAAGAGAATAGCATAGATACAGACCACACTCCATACACATTTCACACTACCCGTGAGCGCTGCCTGATATTGTAGCTTATCCCTAACCAAATCAATGGGGCACTGAGTTGCAATACCAGACACACCCCATGGACTAGAGAGGCACAGTTTTGGGGAGAAATAAAGTAGATAGATCCTTTAATGCAATATTGGTTAGCCATTTAGACATTGTTGTTTTATTTGAAAACTATAGTTGGTGCGATTCGTTTCGCAGCACTTGGTCCATCGGCCACGTCAGTAATCTTTGGATGCTGGACAGGAGCCTCAAGACCTGCCTTCTACCTTCCAAGATTCCCTGCTTCTCTTCTGATTAGCTGCATCTTTATGGTTACAGCATGATGCATATGTGACATTGCATCAGGCCGGCTAATCAGTAGAACAGCTGTGGATGTCGGGATGTAGGAGGTGGTTCTCAGGGCTCCGATGCAGCGGTCACAGATTATGGATGTGGCTGATGGACTGGGTCCTGCGAATTGACTCGCACCAACTCTATTGGAAACCTTTGTCAGATTGAACTGCTTAACTCAGAAAGAGCTTTCTGTCCACATCCATCAAAGTAGTAGCCAACAGTTAAAGGGGTTTTCTACTACTCGGACATCTCCTTCTCCATAAATAAATTTTTGCCCTCAGTAAAATAATAACACCTATACTCCCCTCCAGTGTTCCAGCCGTGTCGGCATTGGCTCTCCTTGGGATCACGTGACATTGTTATGTCAAGTGATCCCTGCTGCCAATCAGCGCTGGCTTCACTCTTCCTGCCTCTGACGCGCCCCCTGGGCCAGTGCTGTAGGGGATACCCGGAGCCGGATCTCGATGGGGGTAGTAGTCCTTGTGGCGGTGACCCGGTCCGTGCCCAGGGTGTCAAACTAAGTGGCAGTCTATGGCAACAGATGTTAACTTGATTGTCGACTACGCCACCCGTTGAGTGCGGCTTTGAAGCCGCCGCTGCAGAGCAGTCCACTGAGGCCGGTGGTATATGTGCAGCAGTGATGGTATAACCCCCAACGGGAGGGGTATGGCCTCAGGGCAGAAGGTGTAGATGATGGGGGTTGTGAAGATGCAGAAGGGAAGACTCAGAGTCAGGAGATGCAGTTCAGGGCTTTTACTTACTGGTGTTCTTTTGGTCACTCTGGCCTTGAGTGACCACCCGAGCCGTGCTGTGTCCACCAGGTCCTGGACTCGGCCAACCCCCAGGCAATTCTGGAGCGTGGTCCTGAGCTCCTTTCTGACTCTCCCTTCCTCTGGCCGTTCCCACCAGGGATCCACTTTTGGCCGGCTCCCTCGGGTCTCTTGGTGGTCAAGCCTCCTCTGGGCTCCCTGACCCTATGCTCGGTGTGCCTTTCTAGTGGATTTGGTGAAGGTCGTGGCAGATCCTGCCCACAACCTCCGGTTCCTGGTTAAAGTTCGTTTTGGCCTCTGCCAGCTTGGGTTCCGGTACCCTTGTGCGCCAACCCTTCACCCTTCTGTCCTTATTCTGGGATCTTGGGGTTCCTTCTTGTTTCCTCTCTGGGTCCTTCTCACTCCTCTCTCTCTCTCTCAGCAGGCTCTGTTCTGGAGCTGGGCCCAGCCGGAGCCACAGCTCCCTGTCAGCCCTCCTGGCTGAGCTCCTCTGCTCTGCTCCTCAGGCTAAACTCTCACTGACTGACTGACCCTGTTCTAAGATGGTGCCCACCTTATATACTCCCTCTATGTGTGAGCTCAGGTGACCAGCACCCAATGAGCTCCTATCTTTACCCAGACTACTCCCCCTATCTGCCCCTACACTACTGGGATGTTCCACCCCCCTTCCACTCCAGCCAGGGACAGACGCAGTCGTCCCTGCACATATACTGGTGGGAGTACCGTCGTTCTGTCCCCCGGAAATGGGATGTATGTAGTGCATGCAGCCTACTAGCTCAGTTCCACACTCCATCCTTACCCGGGAGTGGAATACCACACCTCTGGCTTGAGGTGTAATACCCCTGTAGCAGCCGAGTCCTCAGGGTGCTACACCTCCAGTTATAGCACATACCTGTACATCCGGAGGAAGTAAGAGCAGCAACAGCTCTCACTTCCTCTGGATGTATGCAAGTTGGCTAATGGTGGGGAGAGTAAAGTCAGCGCTGATTGCCCCTAGGAATCATGAGATATAATGTCATGCTGTCAAGTAAGGTGTGGGAAAGACTAAGTGCAACACAAAGGGAAAAGGGAAAGGGAACCCAGACTAGGGAAAGTGGGGAGTGGAGAACTCCTAGGCTGATCTAGTGTCACCCTGTCTCCAATAATGTCCCTTTATTGGTTCTTCACCAATCGCCGCACGCGTATCTCCGCCTGTCTTTCCCTGCCATTAGGCTCAGGCTAGGGAACAGAAAGGATGAGCACTAGTTGATCCCCACTGAACACTAAAGACAACAAGGGGGGACAAACAAGGGAAAATCGCTTAGCTTTAGTCGACTCCAGACAAATGCGCACACGTTCTCTAGCACAGGAGAGGAAGAAGTACTGCTCTTGCTCGCTCAAGCCTTCACAAGGGGTAATGAATATCGCCGGCACCTCCCTCTGGCTCACAACAGGTATTTATACATCCAGGCCAGGGTGTTAATTAGCCAGAAGGAAGCTAGCCGCTGGGTCGTAGAGATACATATTCTAAGAAGTTGTCTGTAAGGCCAAATGAAGAGATCTCCTGCAACCAACTGCAGGATGACTGTCTGTCACTTCTGACACACCCATAACACACGCAATCCCCAGGAGAGCCAGTGCAGACACCGCTGGAATAGTGCTGGCACTGGAGGTGAGTATAGGTGTTATTATTTTACTGGGGGACACACATATGGATTGAGAAAGTGTTGTCTGAGTAATGGAAAACCCTTTTAAGCCTCCATACACAATAGACTAAGCTAATAGTCCAAGGGGACATCCAGACTCTTCCCTGACAGATGAGGTCAGAGGAGGTAAAATTCAAACTGCCTGACCCTTAATGCCTGACCCTTTTGTTATTCAGGTGATAAGCTGCTGCCAGAGCCGTTTGGCAGTGATTTTCACAGTTCTCCACTTTGAAAACACATGAACATTTAACCAAGCCAAACCTTCTCGTGTATGAGAGTTGGGAGAGGTAGTGGACGGCCGAACCAGCAATCAACTTTCAGTTATTGTGTATGGCCACCTTAACTTGTTGTTTCCCAAATTTTTTGTGTTAAGTATATAATTCCACCTGTGTTAATTCATAGTTTTGATGCCTTCAGTGTGAATGTACAATTTTCATAGTCATGAAAATACAGAAAAATCTTTAAATGAGAAGGTGTGTCCAAACTTTTGGTCTGTACTGTATGTATATATATATATATATATATATATATATATATATTATTTAGAATCATTTATTTTTATTTCAGACATGTAGTTCATACACATTCTAAAATATGTAGATCTATATTCTTTCTATTTGAACAAAGGAAATGTTTGATGCCTAAAAGGAGTTTTAATAAGTGATCTCTTGAGCTGCTCAGGATGGATAAGAGCATCTCGTCAAAAGCCTAAAGGGAGAAGGCAGGGAGCAGCTAACTGATGTATAGAAATGAATGGGCTGGACAGAGATAACGGTATGTTAGGAGTTAACTTTTCTCCTGGAATGTGACTACTGCACACTCTCTACCAAGGTCTACTAGTGGCTGAACTCCATGGAAATGAGCTTTACACTATGTAAGATAAAAGTTCTCATTGCAGGAGAATGACAGCAGATAGAAAAAGCAAGTCAGTGGCAAACTTGCGTATTTTCATGCTGTTTAACTAATTAAAGCAACTTAGTAATTTGAGAATACCTGTTTATTGACAAAGGTGTTATGAGACTTAATGAGGTTGTCTGGTTTAGAAACCACTTGCACATACTTGGGGCACTATACAGGTTAATAGTGGGGATTCTCCGTTGTAAACCTGAACCCATTTTATGCAGACTAGAGAGCAGTTACATGGAGTCATTCCCACTTTGAAGGTCCCAGTACTTCATTCATTACATAGTCAGCTTATTGATTTCACTGGATACTGTGCAGTACCTCCTGTTTCCTTTGGTGGCAGTGCAGGAGAATTAAATGCTTGTTGCCAGATTTTTCAACAAATGGCTTATCGCTGAGATTGCCAGCAACAGATCATCCTTTAGTCAGCATATTGGGGCCCTTCTAACAAAAAGACATTAACTAATGCAGACATTCCCTTTAAGTACAAAGCATATGCCAGTATACTATCTGCAAAGTAAAAAATAAATACATTCTTAAGTGCTTAATCCCATTTAACTTCGCTTGGAATTTTTGTTCCAGTTTTCCAGTATATTGTAGGGTAAAAAACCAGCCCTCATACAGCTATGTCACACGAGAGGGGAGAAAGAAGGAGAGGAACAAAGAAAAAGCGCAAAAACTAAAACTGTCCATGGTGAGAAGGGATTACATAAAATTTACTTTAAATGTCATTTTTTTTAGCTTTTCACTTTTTAACATCACAATCAAAAAAACCAATCCTGAAGTCTTACAATTTTCACACTGGCCACTAGTCCTAAGAATAGACTCATTGTGAAGGAAGGGTGAGGAGGTGAGCTGTGACTATCATTTAATGTGAATGGTGGCTACTTTATCTGCTTTATATAGAGGTGTCATCTTTCATTGTCATTTTCAGTCATGATAATAAAACTGCTGAAAATTCTTCTGCATACAACAGGAAATATGAAACTAATTTTGGCCAGGGTGATAATTGCAGGATCTGTGGGTGTGTTTTTTAGTTTAGATGGTTACTATAGTGGAAAAAAAGTAAAAAAAAAATAATACATTTCATGTAAAAAGGTAATTTAAACAATTGGTTATTTTTTGATAACACATTCTCTTTAACTGCTCTTCTCTAATAAGATGGCAATATTGCACCGCTGCAAAAATAGGAAGAAGTAGTTTGTCAATTTTAAAGCAGCTTCTTGGAAACGAATGACTTAGTCATTGATACAACATCCTGACAAAATGACTGTTCACTGTCTGTTTCTGAGAAATTAATTCAAAGGCCACAACCGATATGGCTGCACTTCCTATTATCACTTTTGGAAAGACAGACAGTGGATAATGATTATTTCTATTATATAAGATCTACGGTATATTCTGATTTGCTAAAAGTGAGATAAGTGACAAGTCTATTGGAAGTAGCAATCCTAAAAGTCAATATCGACCCTTTAACGAGCCTTGTCACATGACTTGGGAGAAAAGCCAAACCAGAATCTCAATTTGCAGCCACGGTGTTTCAGGGTATTGCTCCTCGTCAGTACAAAGCATGAGATCCGATTTGACTGTATGAGAGGCTTCTCACTGGGATCTAAAGGGTCATTTTTCTCCTTGTGGAGATTGACATGCCTGGCATGCCAGTGTATATATAGATACTCGGCACTCAAATATTCAGAATGATAATGCAATTCTTTATTTCATAAAGAAATCCCAAAATTCAATGTAACGTTTCAGCCTTATGCAAAAGGCCTTTTTCAAACACTGAGACATAAATGAAACAGATAAAGAAATCAATATTACAAAATTAACACCACAATAGAATTTTTTATTTTAATTTTTTTATTATAAGAAAATAACATCCTGTTGTATTGTTGAAATCACTTGAGATTTATTTAAATATAAAGACATTATTATATAATGTCAAATTAATGTGGGAATTCACTTACTTCATTCAAAATAAATGACAATATGACCAATTACATTTCAATATCTCATATACAGTTGAAACCAGAAGTTTCCATACACTATATAAAAAGACATACAGTATCTGCATGTTTCTCTCCATATCTGACATGAAATCAGAATAAACCTTTCCTGTTTTAGGTCAATTAGGATTACCATCATTTGTAATATTTGCCAAATGCCAGAATAATGAGAGAGCGAGAATGCAGTAAGTAATAAAAATGCTTAAAACAAAGTCTAAACTTTCCATCCATTTCATTAGTATTTGGTACCATTGTCCTTAAAGTGAATGACTTGGGTGAAACATTTGGGATTTCCTCCCACAAGCTTCTCACAATATAAGGCTATGTGCCCACGTTGCGGAAATGAAGCAGAAAATTTCTGCTTCATTTCCGCACGTCCTCTCCCGGAAAAACACATGCGGAATTCCACGCGGGTTTATCCTGCATTTATTGCGCGTTTTCCACATGCGGAATTCCACGCGCGTTTATCCTGCGTTTATCGCGCGTTTTCCACATGCGGAATTCCACGCGCGTTTATCCTGCGTTTATCGCGCGTTTTCCACATGCGGAATTCCACGCGCGTTTATCCTGCGTTTATCGCGCGTTTTCCACATGCGGAATTGCCTTGCGTTTTTTATTGCATTGCAAAGGTAATTCCGCTTGCGGAAACGCAAAATTAATCGACATGCTGTGGATTATTGCGCGCATCAAAAACGCTGCGGAAAAATCCGCAGCATGGGCATAGAACTTGTGGATTCCCCTTGGGGACCATGGGGGGCAGATTACCTAGCGTTTCACAAGCGTTTACCCTGAGGAAAGTCCGCAGCATATACGCTTGTAAAACGCTACGTGGGCACATACTCTTAGGTCGGAATTTGGGCCCATTTCTCCTGACACAACTGGTGTAACTGATCCAGGTTTGTAGGTCGTCTTGCTCGCACCGGCCTTTTCAGCTTTGCCCATACATTTTCAATAGGACTAAGATCAGGGCTTGGTGATGGCCGCTCCAAAACATTGACTTTGTTATCCTTAACCCCTTATTGACCAATAGACGTCTTTTTACTGATCTGCAGTATAAGAGACTAGCGTTCCCCGACAGGTGACTATCCTGTAGCTGTCACCTGTACATTATAGCTGACAACTTGCTGCATCAGCCATGATCAGTGTTGGCACAGACCATGGACGTTTAACCCCTTCGATTCTGTTGTCAATAGTGATTATAGAATCTAAATAGTTAACACAGTGTGGGGGCTTCTTTTTAACTTTATCGGCACCTTGATATCTTGATTGTGTGGTCCTGATGTTTGCCTTGGCAGCTCATGGCCAAATAACTACCTCTAAAGTATGCCGGCTATAATTGCCTGTTCAGAAGTTATCAAAATCTAGATTGTAAAAATAAACTTTTTCATTCTTGTCATTCCACTTTCCATTACTTCCTGAAAAGAACCAGAAGGGTTAATGAACTATATGAAAGCAATTTTAACCCCTTAACGGGTGCCGAATTAGTACACACATTTGGCCTCCCCCCGGTTCAGTGAGGGCTGCTGCGCTGAGCCCTCACTGAACCGAGCACATGTCAGCGGGTGGAATCGCGATCCACTCGCAGCTGTTAACATGTTAAATGCCGCTGTCAATCTCCGACAGCGGCATTTAACGCGCGCTTCCTGGAAGCGCGTCCTAAGCCCCGCCCACCGGCGACCCCGTCAGGTGATCGCGGGTCACCGATGGGTGGGCATGACAACCCAGGGTCTGCAGCGGACGCCTGTGGTTGTCATGATCTGGTCGCTATGAGCGCCACCTAGTGGTCGGCGCTCATAGCACAGGACCAATTCTGCTATATGCAGGGGATCTGCTGATCCCCAGTATGTAGCAGAAACAATCGGATAGTTGCTGCTTCTAGTCTCCTATGGAGACTATTGAAGCATGCAAAAAGTGAAAAAAAAAAGTTTTTAAAAATAAAAAAAAATTAAAAAAATATAAAAGTTTAAATCACCCCCCTTTCGCCCCATTCAAAATAAAATAATAATAAAAAAAATCCACACACACATATTTGGTATCGCCGCATTCAGAATCGCCCGATCTATCAATATAAAAAAAGAATTAATCCGATCAGTAAACGGCGTAACGAGAGAAAAATTCTAAACGCCAGAATTATGTTTTTTGGTCCCCGCAACATTGCAATAAAATGCAATAATGGGCGATCAAAACATCGTATCTACCCCAAAATGGTATCAATAAAAACTTCAGCTCGGTGCGCAAAAAATAAGCCATCACCCAGCCCCAGATCCCAAAAAATGGAGACGCTACGGGTCTTAGAAAATGGCGCTATTTTTTTATTTTTTTTTTAACCAAATTTTGGAATTTTGTTTCACCACTTAAATAAACAATAACCTATACATGTTTGGTGTCTACGAACTCGTAACGACCTGTAGAATAAGAAGGGTAGGTCAGTTTTAGCAGTCAGTGAACATGATAAAAAAAAAAATAAAAAACAACTGTGGTATTGCACTTTTTTTGCAATTTCACCGCACTTGGAATTTTTTTCCCGTTTTACCGTACACGATATGGTAAAACTAGTAATGGCGTTGAAATGTACAACTCGTCCCGCAAAAAATAAGCCCTCACATGGCCATATTGACCAAACAATAAAAACACTATGACTCTAGGAACAAGGGGAGCAAAAAACGAAAATGCAAAAACGGAAAATGCTCCGGGGCTTAAGGGGTTAAATACGTTGAGGGGTGCAGTGTTTAACCCCTTTACAACCCAAGGTGGTTTGCACGTTAATGACCAGGCCAATTTTTACAATTCTGACCACTGTCACTTTATGAGGTAATTACTCTGGAACGCTTCAACGGATCCCCCTGATTCTGAGATTCTTTTTTCGTGACATATTGTACTTCATGATTGTGGTAAAATTTCTTCGATATCACTTGCGTTTATTTGTGAAAAAAACGGAAATTTGGCGAAAATTTTGAAAATTTAGCAATTTTCAAAATTTGAATTTTTATGCCCTTAAATCAGAGAGATGTGTCACACAAAAGAGTTAATAAATAACATTTCCCACATGTCTACTTTACATCAGCACAATTTTGGAACCAAAATTTTTTTTTTTGTTAGGGAGCTATAAGGGTTAAAAGTTGACCAGCGATTTCTCATTTTTCCAACAAAATTTACAAAACCATTTTTTTAGGGACCACATCACATTTGAAGTCACTTTGAGGGGTCTTTATGACAGAAAATACCCAAAAGTGACACCATTCTAAAAACTGCACCCCTCAAGGTGCTCAAAACCACATTCAAGAACTTTATTAACCCTTCAGGTGCTTCACAGGAATTTTTGGAATGTGGAAGAAAAAAATGAACATTTAACTTTTTTCACAAAAATGTTACTTTAGACCCAATTTTTTTTATTTTCGCAGGGGTAAGAAGAAAAAATGGACCCCAAAATTTGTTGCGCAATTTGCCCTGGGCACGCAGATACCCCATATGTGGGGAAAAACCACTGTTTGGGCGCACGGCAGGGCTTGGAAGGGAAGGAGCGCCATTTGAGTTTTTGATTGTAAAATTTGCTTGAATAATTAGCGGACGCCATGTTGCGTTTGGAGAGCCCCTGATGTGCCTAAACAGTGGAGCTCCCCCACAAGTGACCCCATTTTGGAAACTATACCCCTCAAGGATTTTATTAAGGTGTATAGTGAACATTTTGAACCCAGAGGTACGACACAGAATTTGATAACATTAGGTCATCATATTGAATAAGTTGTCATTACTCTTGAGCGCAAGTGCTCGCTACTTGAGTTTGCATCGGGTACTCAGGTATGCACCATGTATCACAGGTGCTCAAGTGAAATACTCGAGTCCCCGCCTGCATGTTTCACGGTTATTAGACCCCCCAAAAAAAACATGCGGGGATCGCTCGTGCATGGCAGGCAATCCCCGCGAGGTTTTTTTGGCCGCGAAGCATATGGGGCGGAGACTCGAGCACCCGATGCAAACTCAAGTAGCGAGCACTTGCGCTCAACACTAGTTGCCATATCGTCATCTTTTTTTTCTTTACTTTTGAAAAAAAAAACAACCCCAACCCTAACATTAGCACAACCCCAACCCTAGCGTTTATTTTTTACGCCGTTCCTCGTGCGGTATAAGTGATGAGATTACTTTATTCTTCGGGTCGGTGCGATTACAGCGATACCAGATTCATATTAAGTTTTTATGATTGACAGCTGTCACACACTAAAAGACACATATTTTGTAAAATCTAGTTTTTGCATTGCCATATTTTGGCCGACAGTCATGTGACGGCTTGTTTTTTGCGGGATGAGTTGATGCTTTTATTGGTGCCATTTTCAGGCATGTGACATTTTTTGATCGCTTTCTATTCCAGCTTTTGGGAGGCAGAATAAACGAAAACCAACAATTCAGGAATTGTTTTTTTTTTTTTTTATTCTGCTCCAGGTGTGGTAGAATTGATAAGGTAGCTTTATTCTTTGGGTCAGTACGTTTACAGCAGTACCACATTTATATAGTTTTTTATGTTTTGGCGCTTTTACACAATAAAAGCTATTTTATAGAAAAAAATATTTTTTTGCATTGCTTTATTCTGAGAGCTGTAACTTTTTGATTTTTCGGATGATGGAGCTGTATGGCCGCTTGTTTTTTGCGGGACGAAATGACGTTTTCAGCGGAACCATTTTTATTTATATTCGTCTTTTTGATCGCGTGTTATTAAATTTTTTGTTTGGCGGTATGATGATAAAGCATTGTTTTTTGCTTTGTTTTTTATTTTTACCGTGTTCACTGAAGGAGTTAACTAGTGGAACAGTTTTATAGGCCAGGTCGTTACGGACGCGGCGATACCAAATATGTGTACTTTGATTGTTTTTTTTGTTTTTTTTTCATAATAATATTTATTGATGGGTACATTATATTTTTAGTGGATTATTTTTTTTTATTTTTTTTTTAGATTTTTACAGTTTTTTTTCAATTATTTTTTTCACTTTCTGGGAGTTTTTACACTTTTTTTACTTTGTCCCACTGTGGGACTTTCACTTTTTTTATTCTGATCGCCTGCACAGCATAGGGATGGAGCACCATCCCTGTGCCATGCAGGCTGTCAGCGCTGGACAGGGAGAAGATAGTTTGGAGATGCACTGCACATGTCCAAACAATCTTACTGCTGTCTGGTGACCCGGATGTTGTCATGACGACATCGGGTCGTCATGGCAACAACCGGGAAGCCGCGGCAGACAGCGCTGGAGGCCGGAAGAGGAGGTGAGTATACTGATCACCTCCCCTTGCCTCCGCAATGCTGCGATCAACGTCGATCGCAGCATTGCGGGGGTTAATGTGCTGGGAGAGGTGCGGGACCGCTCCCTGCACATAGTACCGGGTGTCAGCTGTGACAATCAGCTGACACCCGGCGGCGATCGCGCCCGCACAGCCTGTGTGCGCGCGCTATCGTGATGACGTACTAATACAGGTCAGGCTCTTAAAGCTCAGGGCACAGATGCGTATTAGTACGTCATGGGCTTTAAAGGGGTTAAAATGGTAACACTTTTGGGTGGTTTCCAACATATAAGACTCGCAGGCTAAGTGCCCACGAAGCAAAAATGCTCCAGATTTTTTCTGTATCTCCCTGGCAGGAAAAATGCATGCGGATTTTACACGCGTTTTTCCCGCCAGGTAGAAGCGTTTGTCAAGCGTTTTTGCATGCATTTTTGCATGCGGGTTGTCAAGCGCTTTTCCAAGCGATTTTAGCATCACTTGGAAAAGTGCTTGACAACTTGGTCACACTATATAAAACCATGCAACCGGCATGGATTTATATAGTGTGACCAAGTTAATAGTTAAAAAAAGAATAAAAATGGTAAACAAAAAAAACATTCTACTCGCCTTCCGATGGCCCCCGGTCTCCTTCTCCGGTGCGTCCGGTGTCTTGGGCGGCTCGCGATGGTGTAAAAGGACTTTCCATGACGTCATTTAGTCATGTGACAGGTCAAGCGACCCCCGACATCAGCGGTCACGTGACCTGTCACATGACTAAATGACGTCATGGAAGGTCCTTTTACACCACCACGAGCTGCCGAAGACACCGGACGCATCATACAGGAGACCAGGGGCCATGAGAAGGTAAGTATAATGTTGCATATACCAACATATACCAACACACCGCACATGCGGGTTATCATTGAGGACCATGGGGCACGCATTACCAAGCGTTTAAGCGTTTTCGCTTTGAAAATTCCACAGCAAAAACGCTTGAAAAACGCACAGTGGGCACGCAGCCTCAAAGTCACTTCAAAACTGAACAGGTCCCTATAAAAATAAGTTTTGTAAATTTCCTTGAAAAAAATGAAAAATAACTGCTACATTTTTAAATCTTCTAAAATGCTAATAAAATAAAACAACATTTTACAAATGGTGCTGATGTAAAGCAGACATGAGGGAAATGTTATTTATTACTGTTTTTGTGTGGTATGACTATTGGGATTAAAGGCATAATCAATCATAGTTTGAAAAGTGCAATTTTTAAGACATTTTTGCCAAGTTTCTGATATTTTTATAAATAAACGCAAACCATATCAGCCTAAATTTACCATTATTATAAAGTATCATGTGTCACAAAAAACAGTCTCAAAAGCTATGGGATATGTTATTCCAGAGTTATTACTACATAAAGTGACACTGGTCAGATTTAAAAAAATTGGTTTGGTCACGAAGGGGTTAAGCCACTTTGTTACCATTTTGGCAGTATGCTTCGGGTCATTGTCCATTTGGAGGACCTATTTCTGCTCAAGCTTTAACTTCCTGGCTGATGTCTTGAGATGTTGCTTCAGTATTGCCACATAATCTTCTTTTCTCATGAAGCCACCTACGGATTTTGTGATGTGCACCAAGTCCCTCTTGCAGCAAAGCAACCCCACAACATGATGCTGCCACCCCCGTGTTTCACAGTTCGTATGGTGTTCTTAGGCTTCTAAGCTTCTCCCTTTTTCCTCCAAACTTAACGATGGTCATTATGCACAAAAAGTTCAATTCTAGTTTCATCAGACCACAGGACATGTCTCCAAAAATTAAGGTCTTTGTTCCTGTGTGCATTTGCAAACATTAATCTGGATTTTTTATGTTTCTTTTGGAGTAATGGCTTCTTCCTGGCAGAGTGGTCTTTCAGCCCATGTTGATACAGTACTCGTTTCACTGTGAATTGTCACTCTGACAATCTTACTACCTTCTGCCATCCTCTTCACAAGGTCTTTTGCTTTTGTCCTGGGGTTGATATGCACATGTCGGACCAAAGCACGTTCATCTCTGGGACAGAGAACCCGTCTCCTTCCTGAGTGGTATGATGGCTGGACATTCCAATCTTGTTTGTACAGATGAACGAGGCACCTTCAGATATCTTGAAATTGTACCCAAGGATGAGCCAGACTTGTGCAAGTCCACAATTCTCTTCCTGATATCTTGGCTGATTTATTTACACTTTCCCATGATGCTACACAAAGAAGCAGTGTGTTTCAGGTGTGCATTAAAATACATCCACAGGTGTGTCTCTAATTAACTCAGATGTTGCCCAAAAAACTATTAGAAGCTTCCAAACACATGGCATCATAATATGGGCAGTCGGGAATAGTTTAACCACTTCGCGCCAGAGCCTGCTTTTGCCTTCGTGACCGGGCCAATTTTTTCAATTCTGACCACTGTCAATTTATGAAGTAATTACTCTGGAACACTTCAACGGATCCCCCTGATTCTAAGAATGTTTTTTCGTGACATATTGTACTTCATGATAGTGGTAAAATTTCTTCGATGTCACTTGCGTTTACTTGTGAAAAAATCGAAAATTTTGAAAATTTTGCAATTTTCAAATTTGAATTTTCATGCCCTTAAATCAGAGAGATATGTCACACAAAATAGTTAATAAATAACATTTCCCACATGTCTACTTTACATCAGCACAATTTTGGAACCAACATTTTTTTTTGTTAGGGAGCTATAAGGGTTAAAACTTGACCAGCGATTTCTCATTTTTCCAACAAAATTTACAAAACCATTTTTTTTAGGGACCACATCATATTTGAAGTCACTTTGAGGGGTCTTTATGACAGAAAATACCCAAAAAGTGACACCATTCTAAAAACTACACCCCTCAAGGTACTCAAAATCACATTCAAGAACTTTATTAACCCTTCAGGTGCTTCACAGGAATTTTTGGAACGTGGAAGAAAAAAATGAACATTTAACTTTTTTCACAAAAATGTTACTTTAGACGCAATTTTTTTTATTTTCGCAGGGGTAACAGAAAAAATTGAACCCCAAATTTTTTTGTGCAATTTGTCTTGAGCGCGCTGATACCCCATATGTGGGGAAAACCACTGTTTGGGCGCACTGCAGGGTTCGGAAGGGAAGGAGCGCCATTAGACTTTTTGAATGTAAAATTTGTTTGAATAATTAGCGGACGCCATGTTGCATTTGGGGGGGCCCCTGATGTGCCTAAACAGTGGAAACTCCCCACAAGTGACACCATTTTGGAAACTAGACCCCTTAGGGAACTTATCTAGATGTGTGGTGAGCACATTGGGAGACATAATAAACAAATCAGTAGCAGGTGAAGAATTGGTTTTATTTATTTTTTACGCCGTTCCTCATGCGGTATAAGTGAAGAGATTACTTTATTCTTCGGGTCGGTGCGATTACAGAGATACCAGATTCATATCGGGTTTTTATGATTGACAGCTGTCACACACTAAAAGACGCTTTTTTTTGTAAAATCTAGTGTTTGTGTCGCCATATTTTGAGAGCTATAATTTTTCCATATTTCGGCCGACAGAGTCATGTGACAGCTTGTTTTTTGCGGGACGAGTTGACATTTTTATTCGTACCATTTTTGGGTACGTGACATTTTTTGATCGCTTTCTATTCCGTTTTTTGGGAGGTAAAATTAACAAAAACCAACAATTCAGGAATTGTTTTTTTTATGCCGTTCTGCGTGTGGTAAAAGTGATGAGGCAGCATTATTCTTCAGGTCAGTACATTTACAGCGATACTACACTTACTGTATATTTTTTTATGTTTTGGCGCTTTTACACAATAAAACAATTTTATAGAAAAAATATTTTTTTTGCATTGCTTTATTCTGAGAGCTATAAATTTTTTATTTTTTGGCTGATGGAGCTGTATGGCGGCTTGTTTTTTGCGGAACAAGATGATGTTTTCAGCAGTACCATTTTTATTTCCATTTTGCTTTTCAATCGCATTTTTTTTCACTTTTTGTTTGGCGATATGAGGAAAAAGCATCATTTTTTGCTCCGTTTTTTATTTATTTTTATTACGGTGTGCACAGAAGGAGTTAATTAGTGTGACAGTTTTATAGCTCGGGTTGTTTCGGATGCGGCGATACCAAATATGTGTACTTTTTTTGTTTTTGCATAAATATACGGATTTATTGGCTTAATATTTTATTTATTTATTTTTATTTATTTTGATTTTTTTAGTAGTTTGAAAACATTTTTTTTACTTTTTTTTTACATTTTTACTTAGTCCCTGTATGGGACATTAATTTTTATTTTTCTGATCACTGATCTCATATATTGTAATAGACATATATTACATTACATGAGATCTTTGCTGACTGTTTCACAGTCAGTGTCTCCTGCCAGGCTTCAGCTGCAGGCTGAGCCTCGCAGGACACCGTATATGGCAGATCTGGAGGCGGTCATGTGACCTCCAGCTGCTATAGCAACGCCAGGTCCTGGAAGGTATCAGGGGTCGTTGGAGAGGTAAGTAGACGACCCCCTCTCCTCCTGCTGTCTTCTATATGCCGCGATCACTATAGATCACGGCATATAGAAGACAGCAAAGGGTTAACATCACTGGGACCTGATCCAATCAGGTCCCGATGATGTTCCCTGTCAGAGCTATCGCTCTGCACCGCACCCTTAGCGCTTGCAGTACCCTCGGGGTCCTGAGCGCTGCGGGACCACCCACCGTTTTTAAGCGTCCGCGCTGCACAGAGCCCAGGCAGCCCGGACGTTTATCTACAGTGGGCGGTCGGGAAGCGGTTAAATAAAAAAAAAAAAGTTTTCACAAAGTAAAATAGAGAGTTACCTTTTTATTATCATCTAGGACTGTGTTCATACTTTCTATCCCTAGCGTATCAATAGGTCCATCAAAGATAACCCATTTTCTTTACGGGGTCTCAGAAACTCTCGGGAAGTATTAGCGACTATCCCATCGGTCCACTGCAAATGAAGAGAGGCATCAATAAAATTACTCTTCCCATGAAATCCAATACAATCCCACAATTGAAAGGATTATTAAAGGAATGCCTGGGATTATGATATTGATGATACACATGTATTGACTACACGTGGCCCCTATTGAAGTGAATGTGCCGGCACCGGGAGAGACCACAAGTAAGTGATTTGCATATATGCGGTCACATGCCAACTAGAAGTGCGTGACCTCACTCAAAGCAAGTGTATTGAGTGAGGCCAGACACAGTCTAGTCAGAATGTGGCTGGAAGTATGCAAATTTATGCTAATTTCTGGCATAAATAATACAATTTGTTGTTTCCATGTCTGATGGGGAAAATAAAACAGTTTCCAATTTTTGTGCAAACAGGGAGTAAGTCATAATAAAATGATTGCCCGGCAATGTATGGCTGGGGTCTATGTCTCTGAAGGAACCCCTTCTACCATGTCCATAAGCCATAAAAGGGGAGAGTTTCCCATTTTCAGCAAAGATATTAGTATTATAAACAATAATTCCAATCATAGACGAACCTCATGTGACACTGGATCAAACTGCCCGAACAGCTGCCCCATGGTGATGGCTTTAGGGTTCACTGTCCGGTAAATCACTTTTTCTTCTTCGCACCCTCGCTCACTCATAAGAGACAGCGTATCAGCGAGGACGTGGAGGACCTTCGTTTTTCCAGAGAACGGCTCTCCAACCAACATAAAACTGTACGGGATGAACAAAATGCAGCATGGTCCATTGTATAAAATGGAAACAGCGAAGAATAAATCCCCCGTCCCATGGACTTCTGTAGTTACAGCTTACCCGTGTCTGACAATCATCATCTCATACGTCTGGATCATGTTCTCCAGGAAGACCTTCTCGGGCTGGATGTTGTGTCCAGCACAGCTCTCCTGTGCGCATTCCAGTAAATCCTGAGCAAAAGGAAGGTAAAATATTTCATCAGTCTGTTTACAGTGGATCCAATTAGAGGTGGGAGAATACATTTTCAGGACCCAGATCAGTATTCTGTGGCCGCTGGACGGGACCCCTGAGAGCTGCCGGCATCCCCGGCTCCTCTTCTGATTATATGGCCTGGTGTACATCATGCTGCAACCATAATGTCATGCCAGGCCGGCTAATCTGAAGAAGAGCCGGGGGGCAGGAAGAAATAAGGTGGCTCTCAGGGGTCTCATTCAGTGCCCACCACTGACTTGATGTCACGCACACTGTAGGAAAGACAAAGTGCGACACAAAGGGATGAGGGGAAGGGAGCCCAGACACTAGGGAAAGGGGGAAATGGAGACCTCCTAGACTGACCTGCAATCACCCTGTCTCCCCTACTGACTCTATATTGGTTCCTCACCAATTGCCGCACAGGAACCTATCCCTGTATTTCCTTAGCGTTTGGCCCTGGATAGGGAAGGGGGGGTGAGCACTAGTCGATCCCCACTGACAACTAAAGACAGCAAGGGCAGACAGACACAGGGGAAGTAGCTTAGCTTGAGTCGACTTCAGAGAGATGGCACACACATCCTCTTAGCACCAGAGAGGAAGTAAGAACTGCACTTGCTCCAAGCCTTCACAAGGGGTCATGTGAATATCACTGGCACCTCTGTGTAGCAACCAGGAAGTATTTAAACACCCAGGCCTGATTGTCAATTAGAACAGGAGGGAGGTAGCCGCTGGGTCCTACAGTGAGACCGCTAAGAAGATGTCTGTAATGCCAAACGAAGGGATCTCCTGCAACCAACTGCAGGGCGACTGTCTGTCACATCTGACGCACCCATGACACCTGGCCATTGGATCAGTCTCCTGCAAATCGATTCATTCATCTAAAAAAAAATGTCTGCATAACCTACAACTAAACTAGCGATAAATCACTCACAGATGTTTTAACCATTTTTTTTTCTACATCAGATCATCCTGCATTGGAGGTGTAAGTGAGCCCCCTTATCTCTGGTGCCCCTGTGCTGCTGCCCAGGTTGCACTAATGGGACCGGACGATGAGTGACAAGGTTATGTAACCCAATTCCAAAGCAGTGGATCAGGATCGGGTGATTTCAATGGGATTGGTCTACCATCTACTGTGTATGGGGGCCTCATTACAGATTATGTTGGGGGACATAAAAATCGGGCGGTTGGAATTTAATCACCCGATCCTTACTTTCTGACCCTGAAATTAGCAGCTGCCATAAGATTCTGGCAGCGACTCTGTCATAGAGAAAACAGGAGCGAGCATTCCTGAATATGGGGGAGCTGGGAAAGATAACTGTCATCCAAATGATAGCTGGCCCGCTATATAGGACCTATCACTTGCCGTTAATATGCAATTTTATTACCTGGTGTAAATGCCGCTGTTCTCCTGAATCCGGTGTTGTTTTTCTTTTGCTCCTGCGCCTCTCCATTCCTGAGATATAGCCTCTTTATAGAAATCTAGTTCATAATTTTTAATAGTCAAGTGGGCGTGGTCATCAAGTCCTCTCTGTGGGAGTCTTCAGGAAGGCCTTGCCCAGTTGGCTTAAAGGGCTAGAGGAGAGTGACAGATGTCAGGAACGGAGAGGAGCAGGAAGAAAAGAAAAACAATGCCAGAGTCAGGAGAACAGCGGCATTTACATATTTATGGCGAGGGACAAGTCCTCTTTAAGTCTTGGAAAACCCCTTTAAGACACTATTATATTTTAATACCTTATAGTCGGCTTTCGGAAGTTGAATGCCAGGGAACAGGTCGCTGGTAATCCCATTGAACAGAGGAATATCATGAGACAAAAATTTGGGTTCGTTTACATCCTTAATTGACCGCAAGAGCTAAATAGAATGAAAAAGGATTAAATGATAAAATAATTCATATACAATATGACATGAAACAATATTAAAAGTGAAGAACCCCATTACAAAGGAGCAGTCAGTTCTTGTGGTATGTCTGTATTAGTAAAGAATAGTATTCTCCAAAAAATAAGTATGAAACCTCTTTTCCTAAAACTCTACATTGTATCGTCCCTCTGTTATACCTCCTGGAAATGTATGTGTAAATGATATATAATGTATATATAATCTATATAGGGGACAACCCTATACAATCTGACTGTGCCCAAACAGTGGTGACATTGTCAGACTGTGTAGGGGACTCGTTATTGACAGATTTCAATTAATTCCTACATTTCCAGGAATGATAAAAGAGGAATGGAACGCTGCTGAGTTGCACTAAAATATGCTGCAGAATTGTTTTTCCATAGGGAATACATGTGGCCTCTGTGTTACTGTTAATTGCCGGCTGCAGAATGAGTTAAGTGAGATACTGTCAGTGAACTCGTTTTTGCTGGCTGACGGGGAGTTTGTAAATGTTTTATCTGTCTTTTTCTGAGCTCCTCTCAGTTTATTTATGACCACAGACCTTATCAAAATTGAATGTGCAGGGAATCAAAAAGCCGGTGAAAGCCAAGCGATGCAACATTTTTAATAAAACCCAATTGTTAAAATGATTTTTAGCCTAAAATACATGTGTTTAAGTTAAAAATCAAAACTGTCCCATAAGATGAACAAGCTACGTGTTTAACAACTATAGTTTTGACATTTTTGCACAGATGAGATCTAACAAGCCAGGAACAGTAATGTGCAGAAATTATTTGCAAGTCTCTGTCTGCTACTATAAAATCATACAGCTGTAATTTTTGTGATCCAAATGCTTCTCGGTAAGATGGTAATGCTATCCTATACGAGATGTAAAGCGACCAACAGTTCAGAACTTACAAGAATATCTTCATTTTCATGGGGGAATTTCAGCTTCAGATTGCCAGCAGCGATCAGCACAGCCTTTACTGCACGCATCCCATAATCATAATGGAACTGGGACGAGAGCGGCTCCGAGCACAGCCGGTAAGTCATTACCATCTTCACCGAGAGAGGTGCAGAAAACCGTAAGAATAAAGGCAGATCTCCACAATCAGAGCATAGCTGGGGACCATCATTGCTACAGTCCAGAAAAGAGCCTGAAATGCGCAAACCAGATGGGTCAGTCAACAAATGAAACTAAATTACTGTAAACTAGGCAGAGAGCCGGGGAACCCATTATGTCCATTTACACTATCCTCCACCCCAGACCTAAAAGTGATGTGTCTATTCCACATCAGAGGAAAGTCAGTCAAAGTGTGGTTAAAGGGGTATTCCCATCTCCAAGATCCTGTCCCAATATGTAATAGGTATAATAATAATAATCTTTGCAAATATCTCCAATTAGAAATGTAGTATAGTTCTTCTGATTAGCTATGTTTCTTACCCCCATGTGCAGGACATTGCAGTAGCTTAGGTATCCATGGTTACGACCACTCATAGTAACAGTTAGTTACTTGCTAGTGGTCGTAACCATGGATACCTAAGCTACTGCTATGCCCTGCACATGGGTTAAGCAACATAGCTAATCAGAAGAACTATACTACATTTCCAATTGGAGGTATTTGCTATTAATATTATTATTACACCTATTACATATTGGGATAGAATCTTGGAGATGGGAATACTCCTTTAACACTTTCCAAATCTCTCTCCACACCTCTACTGTGTCCATTTTGGAAAATAGGAGAATGGGACATCAATATTAAGGAGCTTGCAGAAATGAGGGCATCAGGTGTTGTGATTATACATAGGAAATGTACAATCTCATATAGGTTTGGGGGAGAATAATCCCTTTGATGAAATCTTATGTTTCTTTTGTAAACCTAGTATTTACTTGAAAGTTTGTGAACCCCTCAAAAATTTCTGTATTACTGCTAAATTTGACTTAAAGCTACATCAGTCTGTGAGGTCACAAAGGAACTCAAGGTAACCTCTAAGCAACTAAAGGCCTCTCCTCACATTAGCTAATGTAATTGTTCATGAGTCCACCATCAGAAGGACAATGAACAACAATGGCGAGCATGGCAGGATTGCAAGGAGAAAGGCAATGCGATTTAAAATGTCACTGCTAAAACTCACCTGGGCACATCAATAGGTAACTGGAATAATGCTTTGTGGAAGGATGAGGCCAAGATAGAGATTTTAAGTGAGAAGCTATATGTTTGCAGAAAGAAAATACTGCATTACAGCATAAGAACCTCCTATCATCTATGAAACACAAAGATGGTAATCGTAACATGCTTTGGGCCTGTTTTGCTGCACTTGGCCAAGGACAGCTGCCATCATTGATGGAACAATGAATTCTAAAATCTATCAGCAAATGCTAAAGGAAAATATCAGGATATCAGTTCATGTACTGAATCTCAAGAAAACGTGGGTCATGCAGCAAGACAATGGCCCAAAGACACAAGTCGTTCTACAAAAGAATGGTTGAATAAACATAAAGTTTTGGAATGACCGAGTCATAGTCCTGAGCTTAATCCTATAGAAATGTTGTGGAAGGACCCGATGCAAGGCACTGGGACTCTTTACCTTGAGGTTATCCGGCAGCTCAGAAGGTCCCGCGGAGCCAGGATTCATGGTAATGGCTACGAAGCAATTTGGGTTAAGCTTCAGTTCTGTTCCTTCGAAGTTGAACATGTCCATCTTCATCTGGATGGCTCTCTGGATGCGAAGAAACTGTTGGGCCACCACGGACAACACCTCCAGCTCAATACGGTTAAACTCATCAAAACACGCCCATGCTCCCCATGATGCCAGCCCTTTGAAAAACTAAAAAAAATATATACAATACAGACCAAAAGTTTGGACACACCTCATTTAAAGATTTTCTGTATTTTCATGACTATGAAAATTGTACATTCACACTGAAGGCATCAAATTATTAATTAACACGTGGAAAAATATATACTTAACAAAAAAGTGTGAAACAACTGAAAATATGTCTTATATTCTTGGTTCTTAAAAGTCGCAGCTCAGATTAGAGACCAGGTCAATGCCACACAGAGTTCTAGCAGAAGACACATCTCTTCAACAACTGTTAAGAGGAGACTTTGTGCAGCAGGCCTTCATGGTAAAATAGCTGCTAGGAAACCACTGCTAAGGACAGGCAACAAGCAGAAGAGACTTGTTTGGGCTAAAGAACACAAGGAATGGATGTGGCACCCCAGGGGTCTGGTCTCCACAGTAATAGCAATGTTATGTCTGAGAGCAGGTGGGAGGTCTCTTGGTCAGGAATCCTATGCATGCCACACCTCCTGCCCAGTCCTGGGAGGGGAAGAACTTCCCCTATATAAAGCTGGGGCTGAGGCAGGGTTAGTGAGAAGAGTAGAGAGAAGAAGAGGAGCAGCTTAGGAAAGAAAGATCAGGAGCTCAGTGGGAGCAGTGCTAAAAGGAATCAGGGGCTGGCAGCTGAAGAGCTCGCCCTGATTGAAGAGTTACCACCGGACCCGGAGTCCAAGGCTGTGGGGATTAACCCAGACCCAGCAGCAGAAACCGCCCGGCAGGGGATTTCAGGTCCTCTGGCCAAGAAACCCGAAGGCACGGTCACACGCGTGGGACCAGCACCGCCGTCGTGGAGCGGAAGCCACTAGAAGGCCCCGAGTCACCGGCCATACGGGTGAGCACCACACGGTACACTCAGGGACGTGGGCTACCTTTACCCGCCTCTAGCAAGGAAGCCAGAAGAGTACAATTAGTTGGGGAGGCCTACAACTCCGCCTGGCCAAGGGGGATCCCATCTGCTCAAGGACTGACCAGGCCCCGACCGCTAGCCAGTACTCCGGGAGGGTCTATCTTTGTCACCAGTAAAGACCCTGAACTACACCGCATCGTCTCTGAGTGGTTCCTACTACCCCCATCATCCACGTCGGCTGCCCTGAGGCCATACCCCTCCCGTTGGGGGTTATACCATCCACGCTGCACCATCCTTCCACCGGCCTCAGCGGTCTGCCCTGCAGCGGCAGCTCCATAGCTGCATTGAACGGGTGGCGTAGTCGTCCTACATCTACTGCTAATATACTGCCACTCAGCTTGACTCCCTGGGCACGGACCGGGTCACCGCCACGAGACTACTACCCCTATCAGATCCGGCTCCGGGTAGGCTCCCGCGTGCGCAACGCTACTCAGCACAGGCCCAGGGGCGCGTCAGCTTTTGGCGTAGTCGGCAGGATTACGTGCCCGCAACCGCCGGGTACTGCGTGCCTGAAAAAGAGACTTTTAAACTAACCTGTGGTGAAGATTCCCGCCATCCGGCGCCATCTTCAGCCTTCTTCCCGCCATCCGCAAAGATTCCCGCCATCCGGCGCCATCTTCAGCCTTCTTCCCGCCATCGGTGAAGATTCCCGCCATCCGGCGCCATTTTCAGCCTTCTTCCCGCCTTCCGTGGAGTTTTCCCGCCGTTGGACGCCATCTTGAAGACGCCACGCGGGAAGAAGAGGGGCGTGGACTCCAAAAGCGCGCGAGAACTGAAGCCCCGCCTCACGTCCAGACGTCGCGTAAGGTCCTGGAAGGAGCCCAGCAGACGCTGACGTCACAGGAGCGCGACGGAAGGTCCTCAACCCTGACGATCCACTGCGGAGCCGCGGCCTACGGAAGAGGATCATCGCAAGGTAGGCCACGGTCCACTAGGGGGGAGGAAGATGTCGGATACGGAGGAGAGCTTCACTGCCTCAACCCCCGCCAGCGCCAGCGCTGCTGCAGTCATGCCTTTTACCATGCCCTATATCCCGGGAGCAGCCTGGCTACCCCAATACTCAGGGGAGTCACATACCCTGAATGACTTTAGAGAAAAGCTGGATAGCCTCTTCCAGGTGTACCCCCTCACAGAAGAGCAAAAAGTGAGCATCCTGGTGGCCCAACTAACCGGGGCAGCCCAAAGGGAGGTAAAGTCCTGGCCACCTGGGAGGAGGACTGTCGCGGGGATACTAACCCGGCTGAGGGACACCTTTGATACCCGCACCTCAGCCGAGATTAAGCTTAAATTCTATGGGTGCAAGCAGCGAGCACATGAGAGTATAAGGGACTATGCACTAAACCTACAAGAGGCCCTGAGAGCCATTAAGCAGACCGACCCCGACAGCGTGGGAAACGAGGACAGGCTGTTGACCGAACAATTTATAGAGGGACTATATTGCAATGTCCACCGAACCTAGTTGCGGGCCATAGCCTTACAGGATCCTCATCTGGACTTTGCACAGTTCAAGGACAGAGCCATCCGGGTGCTCCGAGAACCGGCACCGGGTGGCGTTGTGACCCACAGGCGCCCAGCTATCACTTACCACCAGGAGGCGGCGCCCTTGTCGGCAGGGCCTGTGGGGGCTGATGCGCAGGCTTTGAACAATGACCCGGCTCCAGACCTGCACCATCAGGTCCAAGAGCTAGCTAAAAGCGTTGCTGCGCTAACCCGAACTGTACAGTCTTTACAGGTTTCCACTCCAGGGAAGATCCAGCTGGCATCCGGACCGGAGGACATCCCGTGGCGTCGACCAAGGAGGACCCCACCGGCCAGAGGAAGACCCAGCGACCGATACAACGAGGACGGACAACCCATCTGCCGCCGCTGCAATCAACCCGGACATATGGCAAGGTACTGTCCTTTAAACTGGCACAACCTGGGGTAGAGGGCCAACCCCCAGGAAAAAGATCACCAGGCCCATCGAGCTGGCGCGACAAATATGTGGGAGGACGTCCAGTCTTGCCTGTGGTACTGGATGGCATTCCTATGAGTGCCCTACTGGACACCGGGTCACAGGTCACCACCATCCCGTACGTGCTCTTCAAGCAGTACTGGAATGACTCGGATATAACCCGCTACCCTGACGACGACTTGAGTATCATTGCCAGCAATGGTCAACCCGTGCCGCAGATCGGATTTAAAGAGATGACCATTAAAATCGGTAGAGTCGAACTGGCAGCACAGGGACTGATCATTGTGGACATTGACAAGCGCGAGAGTCACCCAAAGATAACTCTAGGAACTAATGTGATTGAAAATTGTCTTGCAGAGGTGATTTTCATTTTACAGCAGGTTGCCAAGAACGCCAGCTCCGGCCAGCAGCGAGTGCTCCAGAAAGAGATCCGGGCACTGATGCGACGGCAACAAGTGGAACTCTCCGGCGGTGAGATTGGTAGCGTAAGAATGTGTGACCCTTTCCCTATTGCCATACCCCCGAAAAGTGAAATGATGATTTGGTGCCGGGCAGCTATTGGTCTGAGAGGTAGAGATTACCAGGCCATTGTAGAGCCAGTCTACTCAGACAGTAGGCCCACCATTTTGACAGCCCGGGGGGTAGTTGATGTACGCCATGGGAGGGTACCCGTTCGCATAATAAATATTGGGAAAAGGGAAGTATACCTGCCCCGGTATGCTACGCTAGCCAAATTATATACTATCAACCAAAATTCTATACAGTCTGTGGAACCCTTGCCTCCATCTCATCCGGAGGAAGGTAACGGCTCTGAGAAAATAATGGAGGATTGGTGTCAGCAACTACATTTGGGTACTGACTCCACTCCCTCCCACCAGAAACAGGGAGTCTACCGGGTGGTTCAAGAGTACGAGAGAGTGTTTAGTAAACACCCGTTAGACTTCGGGCGAGTCAAGGGGGTAGAACACCACATCCCCACGGGAGACCATCCTCCCATAAAAGAGAGGTATCGGCCCGTACCCCCTGCACACTACCAACACGCCAAGGGGATGCTTAGAGACATGAAGGAGGCTGGGGTAATCAGGGATAGCTGTAGCCCCTGGGCAGCTCCACTAGTCTTGGTCAAAAAGAAAGACAACACCATGAGAATGTGTGTAGATTACCGGAAAATTAACCGTATCACACACAAAGATGCGTACCCCTTACCAAGAATAGAGGAGTCTTTGGCTGCTTTAAAATCTGCTAACTTCTTCTCCACCTTGGATCTCACTAGCGGGTACTGGCAGGTTCCTGTAGCAGAGGCGGATCGGGAGAAGACCGCATTCACCACCCCGATGGGACTTAGCGAGTTTACCTGCATGCCGTTTGGACTCTGCAACGCACCAGGAACCTTCCAGCGATTGATGGAGTGCTGTCTGGGACACCGGAACTTTGAGACGGTCCTGTTATACCTGGACGATGTCATCGTCTACTCCAAGACCTACGAGGACCACCTGAAGCACCTGGCGGAAGTGTTTGAAGCTCTGGCAAGTTACGGCCTAAAGGTGAAACCTTCCAAGTGTCACCTCCTGAAGCCAAAGGTGCAGTACCTGGGACACGTGGTGAGTGCTGACGGAGTGGCTCCCGACCCTGATAAGATCACCGCAATTAAGGAATGGCCAAGCCCCTCCAGCGTAAAGGAAGTGAGGCAGTTCCTCGGGTTGGTAGGCTACTACCGAAGGTTCATACCCGGTTTCACCAAAAAGGCAGCTCCTATGCAGGACCTCCTGATAGGCCAGTCCAGGAAGGCCAAGAACCAGAAGCCGCCCTTCAGATGGGAGAAGTTGGAAGAAGAGTCCTTCCGCCAGCTGAAGATGGCCCTCACGGGGGATGAAATCCTGGCGTACCCGGATTACAGCCAGCCCTTTATCCTCTACACCGACGCCAGTAACATCGGGTTAGGAGCCGTACTATCCCAGATCCAGCAGGGGAAAGAACGGGTAATTGCTTACGCCAGCCGAAAACTGCGACCCACCGAAAGAAACCCTGAGAATTACAGCTCATTTAAGCTAGAGTTCCTGGCAGTGGTGTGGGCAGTCACCGAACGCTTTAAGCACTACCTCGCTTCTTCCCGGTTCACCGTGTACACGGATAACAACCCGTTGACACACCTGGACACTGCAAGACTCGGTGCCCTAGAGCAGAGATGGATGGCCCGCTTGTCCAACTATGAGTTTACAATCAAATACCGGGCAGGACGCTCCAATACCAACGCACACGCCCTGTCCAGGATGCCAAACCTACCGGACGTAGGGGAAGATTCAGAGGAACTGGAAGAAGTTGAGCTCCCCGCGTTCCACCGTCATGGGACTATCCAGTATTCCCACCGTGTAAGAAGTAAGCAAACCGCTACGTTCAACCCCTTACCTCATTACAACTGGGTGGAGACGCAAGACAGTGACCCTGCCGTCCGTCTGGTAAAGGAGATGCTGACTCGGCCAGATGCACGCCTTGACCCAGACGCTCCGGAGGAAGCCAAGCAACTGTGGGCTGAGAAGAGTCGACTGTTCCTTTACAAGGGAAAGTTGTGCCGCAGAATGGTTAACTCCCGGACGCATGAACTAATCTGGCAAGTAGTGGTGCCATGAAGAGACGCAGCTATGGTGATGGAGGCATACCACGACGGAGCTGGGCATTTCGGATGGAAGAAGCTGGAGTTCCTGCTGCGCGGGCGGTTCCATTGGGTAGGCATGAGAGGAACCATCGAGAGGTGGTGCAGAGACTGTGGCCCATGCAACTTAAGAAGGAGGGACCGTGCCAGCCAGAAGACTCCCCTGCGGTCCATCATCACCAGACAGCCGTTGGAACTGGTAGCCTTGGATCATGTAAAACTGACCCCAAGCAGAAGTGGCTACGTCTACGCGTTAACCATCGTGGATCACTACTCCCGGTTCTTGGTTGTCGTCCCCGTCAAGGACTTAACGGCTCACACAGCAGCTAGAGCCTTCCAGCAGCACTTCTGCCGTCCGCATGGATACCCGGAGCAGGTGCTGACGGACCAGGGGACTGCCTTTGAAGCGGAGGTCTTCCAGGAGTTCTGCACCCTGTATGGATGCCGGAAGATAAGAACAACACCCTATCACCCGCAAACTAATGGACTTTGTGAGAAAATGAACCAGGTGGTCATAGATCTCCTGAAAACATTGCCCCTGGAGGAACGCAGTCTGTGGCCTGAGAAGCTGCCCGACCTGATGGACCTATACAACCACATCCCTGTAGGTTCCACCAACTGTACCCCGGGTTACCTAATGAGGGCAAGACCTGGTAAGCTTCCTGTTGATCTGGAAATGGGAGTCCTGACACCCGAGGACACTTCACCAGAAGCCAACTGGGACACAGAGAGGCAGCAGCAATACCGAAAAGTACAGGAGAGCGTGCAGCGTAGTCTCTGTCAAGCTAGGGAAAGACAAGAGAAAACTTACAACCAGTATGCTCCCGCTGTTCCCCTGGTGCCCGGAGAGCAGGTCTTGAAGAGGAAAAGACGGCTCCACAAGTTGGACGACCAATGGGAGAAGGACCCGTACACCGTACTGCCCTCAAGCCACGACAACCCAAAGGTCTGTACAATCAGTAAAGACGGAGGGGAAACCACAGCCATTGTATCCCGGGATCACCTAAAGAAGTGTCCCGAACAGCTACGGAACCCTGAAGAGGAACAAGAGGACCCTCGACCCGTAGAGGAAAGGGAAGATATGGTTAGTACTGTGCTCGGAGACTTCCCTCGGTCTTGGACTCAAGTCAATGGTGCTGTTGTGGTACCCGTCCTCACGTTCCTCCAACCAGCATCCCAAGTGCCTACGGAGACACAGGTAGAACTGGAAGAACAGCCGGTCCAGGAGGCAGAAGGCCCCACACAAGCAGACCAGGAAAATCAACCCTCTGCTTATAGTGAGCCTGCCATACCCCTAGTGAGCCAAAGAGTCCGTAGACGGCTGCCCAGTTTACCCTTGACAGCTCCTATACCCTGTAGCTCAGGACCAATCAACCAGCTCCGTAGGTCCACTAGGGTCACTAGAGGCCAGCTGCCCATACGGTGGAGGATCTAAATGTTCAAGCTATTTTATTAATGTTTACCTGTTTATTGTTGCTTGTGTATAATTATGTGTTTCTAGTTATTTATAGGAGTCTTTGGTGGATTTACCGGGAATCCTTTGTGCATATAGTTGGAGCGTAACCCAGGACGGACTAAAAGACTGTTAAGGACTCGGGGCAGGACAGACCCCTACCTGGTTACGTCTCCCTGTGTTGGTGAAATGGACAACCTTGTTTTCCTCAAAAGTTACACCCGGTTGCGGACACGCCGTGACCACCTTATGTGTTGTCTCCATTAGAATGTTATTGTTTGCACCTTGTTATGTTTACAAAAGTATGTTTAGTCCCGGAGTACTAACTTTCACTAGGGGGGAATGTGGCACCCCAGGGGTCTGGTCTCCACAGTAATAGCAATGTTATGTCTGAGAGCAGGTGGGAGGTCTCTTGGTCAGGAATCCTATGCATGCCACACCTCCTGCCCAGTCCTGGGAGGGGAAGAACTTCCCCTATATAAAGCTGGGGCTGAGGCAGGGTTAGTGAGAAGAGTAGAGAGAAGAAGAGGAGCAGCTTAGGAAAGAAAGATCAGGAGCTCAGTGGGAGCAGTGCTAAAAGGAATCAGGGGCTGGCAGCTGAAGAGCTCGCCCTGATTGAAGAGTTACCACCGGACCCGGAGTCCGAGGCTGTGGGGATTAACCCAGACCCAGCAGCAGAAACCGCCCGGCAGGGGATTTCAGGTCCTCCGGCCAAGAAACCCGGAGGCACGGTCACACGCGTGGGACCAGCACCGCCGTCGTGGAGCGGAAGCCACTAGAAGGCCCCGAGTCACCGGCCATACGGGTGAGCACCACACGGTACACTCAGGGACGTGGGCTACCTTTACCCGCCTCTAGCAAGGAAGCCAGAAGAGTACAATTAGTTGGGGAGGCCTACAACTCCGCCTGGCCAAGGGGGATCCCATCTGCTCAAGGACTGACCAGGCCCCGACCGCTAGCCAGTACTCCGGGAGGGTCTATCTTTGTCACCATTAAAGACCCTGAACTACACCGCATCGTCTCTGAGTGGTTCCTACTACCCCCATCATCCACGTCGGCTGCCCTGAGGCCATACCCCTCCCGTTGGGGGTTATACCATCCACGCTGCACCATCCTTCCACCGGCCTCAGCGGTCTGCCCTGCAGCGGCAGCTCCATAGCTGCATTGAACGGGTGGCGTAGTCGTCCTACATCTACTGCTAATATACTGCCACTCAGCTTGACTCCCTGGGCACGGACCGGGTCACCGCCACGAGACTACTACCCCTATCAGATCCGGCTCCGGGTAGGCTCCCGCGTGCGCAACGCTACTCAGCACAGGCCCAGGGGCGCGTCAATGGACATTAGACCAGTGGAAATCTGTGCTTTGGTCTGATGAGTCCAAATTTGAGATCTTTGGTTCCAGCCACCGTGTCTTTGTGCGACGCAGAAAAGGTGAACAGATGGACTCTACATGCCTGGTTCCCACCGTGAAGCATGGAGGAGGAGGAGGTGTGATGGTGTGGGGGTGATTTGCTGGTGACACTGTTGGGGATTTATTCAAAATTGAAGGCATACTGAACCAGCATGGCTACCACAGCATCTTGCAGCGGCATGCTATTCCATCCGGTTTGCGTTTAGTTGGACCATCATTTATTTTTCAACAGGACAATGACCCCAAACACACCTCCAGGCTGTGAAAGGGCTATTTGACCAAGAAGGAGAGTGATGGGGTGCTACGCCAGATGACCTGGCCTCCACAGTCACCAGACCTGAACCCAATCGAGATGGTTTGGGGTGAGCTGGACCGCAGAGTGAAGGCAAAAGAGCCAACAAATGCTAAGCATCTCTGGGAACTCCTTCAAGATTGTTGGAAGACCATTTCCAGTGACTACCTCTTGAAGCTCATCAAGAGAATGCCAAGAGTGTGCAAAGCGGTCATCAAAGCAAAAGGTGGCTACTTTGAAGAACCTAGAATATAAGACATATTTTCAGTTGTTCCACACTTTTTTGTTAAGTATATAATTCCACATGTGTTAATTCATAGTTTTGATGCCTTCAGTGCGAATGTACAATTTTCATAGTCATGAAAATACAGAAAAATCTTTAAATGAGAAGATGTGTCCAAACTTTTGGTCTGTACTATATAATCAAAACATGTCAGCAGAACATCGGTTGGAGTCAGTTTATTATCTGCAATGGAGCAGCTTAACATTGTATGTACCTTTGACATTGCTATGTAGTCCAAACCATCAGAGCAGTTAAAGACCACACACTGCACGGCCAGCGCCTTGGCCAAATCTTTGGTGGTCTCGGTTTTTCCTGTGCCGGCCGGACCTTCTGGAGCTCCACCAAGATTTAGATAAAAAGCACCGATCTACCAATGAAACATGAAAGAACTGGTATGAAATATCAATAAACTTTCTAATAAGTTTCATGCATCATACAAAAGTCAAAAAGATTTCTGAGCATAACCCATCACATCATAGCAGAGTCCGCTAGCATCTGTCAGTGAGCGGAGTGATGACCAGGCGTGGGGAGTTGCCCAGGTACTCATAGGCGGACTTCACATTGCAGTTGATGATTCGCACTCTCGCATTCTCATTCTCCCAGTAATAGCGGAGTTGGGCAAGCCACTGGAAGTCTGTTTCATGAGAAACTCCTGAGCAATGTAGGAAAAGATAGTCAACCTCTAAGACACTGCAGAATCACAAGGGAGAGTTTCTAAAGGGAAGGCAAATGCACATACATTATAGGACAAAACTCCTAGTCACCGAATTCTGCTTTTACATTTAGTCCCATTGCCCACGGTGTATAACATCCGGACTCTCAGCCCCCAGTTTATAAAATCCGGCCTCTCGCCTCCCCCGATGCATAACATCCGACCCTCGCCCCTAGTTTAGTATAACATCCGTCCCCTCGCCCCCCCGCCAGTGTATAAAATCTATCCCCTCAACAACACTGTATAACATCCAACCCCAAGCCCTCCTTTGCATAACATCCGACCCCCAGGGTATAACATCCGGCCCCCAGCCCCGGTGTATAACATCTGTCCCCTCGCTCCCTCCCCCTGGTGTATAACATCCGGCCTCTCGCCTCCCCCGGGGTATAATATCCGTCCCCTCGCTCCCAGTGTATAACAACCATCCCCTCGCCCACGGTGTATAACATCCGGCCTCTCGCCCCCCGGTGTATAATATCCGTCCCCTCGCTCCCAGTGTATAACAACCATCCCCTCGCCCACGGTGTATAATATCCGTCCCCTCGCCCCTGGTGTATAATATCCGTCCCCTCGCCCCTGCTGTATAATATCCGTCCCCTCGCCCCTGGTGTATAACATCAATCCCCTCGCCCCTGGTGTATAATATTCATCCCCTCGCCCCTGGTGTATAATATCCGTCCCCTCGCCCCCGGTGTATAATATCCGTCCCCTCGCCCCTGGTGTATAATATTCATCCCCTCGCCCCTGGTGTATAATATCCGTACCCTCTCCCCGGTGTATAATATCCGTCCCCTCGCCCCTGGTGTATAATATCCATCCCCTTGCCCCTCAGTGTATAACATCCAACCCTCGGACATGTATAACATCTAGCCCCTCGTACCCCTAGGGTATAACATCTGGCCCCTCGGCCTTGTATAACATTAAGACTCTCGCCCCCCACCAGTGTATAACATCAATCCCCACGCCCCCCGGTGTATAACATCCGCCCTCCCATGCTGTGTGCTGTTACTAACATATGACAGAACGGCTGGTGATCCAGAGCCCTCTGATACCAGCGCGGTCCTGTAATAGGAGCCACCGAGGTAACAAGTCTGGATATTACATTTCTTCCCTCCTAAATCTTCCCCCATCACATGTGAGTGATATTATTAAGGAGTGGAAGGAACTACAGCAACTCAGGAGACCCCGGAACATTACAGAGCGGGGTCACTGAGTGCTGAGGAGCAGAGGGCAGAACGCTCTCCTGACTCCATAACTGCAGAGTCCAGATCTCCTTTGGTAACAACATCACCACAAACACTGCGTCCCCGCCAGGAGCTTTATGGCCGAGCAGCTGCATGCAGCCTTACATCACCAAGGACAATGCCGAGCGTCGGATGGAGTGGTGTGAAGCCGCCACCACAGGACTCTGGAGGAGACCTGTTCTGTGCAGTGACGGATCACACTTCTCTATCTGGCATCTGATGGACGAGTCTGGATTTGGTGAATGCCAGGAGAACGTTACCCTATTAACTGCATTGTGCCCGCTGTACAGTTTGCTGGTGGGGGTATGGCCTTGTTTTTAGGGGTTGGTCTAGGCCCCTTAGTTCCAGTGAAAAGATATCTTAATGCTTCAGCACAAGATGTTTTAAACAATTGTAGCTTCCAACCCTAAGGGAATAGAAGAGCAGAACTGTTTCACACACGTTCTCAACCTCAACCCCACTAAACACCTTTAGGATGATTAATTAGAACAAATACTGCACAATGGCAGCATAAATATGTCACCGCAACATAGGGAAGAACAATGTCAGTCACACATCAATTACATTGCCATATGTCTGCTCAGGCTTAGAATGGCTGACCATTCAGAGAATTACATAATACCTACAAAGAAACCGAACAAAAGGCCATTAAAGGAATTGACATAAAACCCCTTTATTAGTACATCCATGGTTATGGAAGGACACCGCACAGAGGAGGGCACACACACCATTGATAGAAAATATTACACACCGCACCTAGGCCATCCAAACCACTGACTATAAAGAATATCAATTGTGGCAATGAGTCATATACAGGGGACGCCGACACCTACAGATGCCAAAACATTCCTATATAGGGACCACCATCTCAATATGCAGAAATGACTACTGCCCCATAGACGTCATTGTAAGTACACCCCAAGATTGCTTTACTGTGACAAGATCAATTGTGTCCTATGAAAACTCAAAGAAAAGAGGGGGGAATATAACATAGATATGGAAAGAAGATAGGAATGGGGTGAAATGTATGAAGGTGCTCGGCATATTGAGCTGTGATATCTGTAGAGGGACGGACTCCATATTAACATCCTGGATATGGATTTAGAATAGGGGGCCATAAAAGCCCCTGTAGGTGTAATGTGGAGGGGGCACAATACCTTTCTCCATGTAGTGTATGATAAATAGAACATGGTATTGGAAAGTTTGGTGCCAGCCATGATGTTTGTACAAACCTGTTTGGATCATTTCCATGCCCACGTCACGAGCGTGCCCCTCTATGGTGACGAGAGCCCCCAATGTGCTGCGAGTCTGCTGGGACAATTTGCCTCCTCGCACAAGCTCCACAATATCATTTAGCTGGAGCTGCAGATTATCATAGGAGTTTTTCAGGCCCTACAAGAAGGATGTAACGGTGAAATCATCTGCAGAAACATTCATAGAACATACATATTGCAAGGGGGCTGAAATCTATACAGATTATAAGCTGCAGACTAGATGGAGAACTCCACAATATGCAGGCACTTTTTAATGTACATAACAATTTTACAACATATCTTTATAGAAGTTGGAGATCTGGATTGAACCCAGAGCTCCAAATACCCAGATGTACCTCTATAAAACCCTGCCACAAACAGCATGGAAAACTCAATGCAGATGGATTCATTTTATGCTGGTATTATGGGAAATCCCATACAATGTCTTCCCTTATTGGTAGATATGACGAGAGTAGAGATGAGCGAATGGATTTGCAGGACTCTGGTCCAACAGTCGGGTCAGTATTCCACGGCCGCAGGACCGGAGCCCCGTGAACCGGCATCTCCGGCTCCTCTTTTGATGTCGATGTCATAGTTGTGGTGTGAGGCACAAATGACATCACGCCTGGCCGGCTAATCAAAAGAGGAGCCAGGGATGCCGGCATGTAAGAGGCGGTTAGCAAGGCTCCCATCCAACAGCCACAGACTACTAACCTGCTCTCTTAGACCAAGGTCCTGCAAATTTATTTGCTCATCTCTAGACAAGATGCATGAATCAATGCAAAATCCCAACAATACTATGGAGCCTTTTGGGTACCTTCAAGATATTGAGCCGCTGTACAACTGCAACCCCCAGGAGAAGACCCCTGGGCAAGAACAGTACATGGGCTCTTTGCAGTCTAATAACGTACTGTGAAAGAAGCTGCTTGGATCTTTTGATGTGAATGTGGGTCCCCTTACCTCTGTTGCACCAATGGTATATCCGCCCCTGGAAACTCCTATGAGCTGCGTCCCTGGGTATGACAGTCTATTAGCAGGAGAACACATGAAGTCTGTCTATGAATGTATATATATGTATTTCTCCCAGAAAATTATTACAATTACACATGTTTTGTTGTTCACATGTTTATTTAATTTGTGTGTATTGGAACAACACAAAAAGAAGATATTGGTCAACAATTTTGGTTCTCAAGTCCACAGACAGTTCTCTTTTCCTCTTTCTGTTCTCCCTGCTTAGTGTGGCACGTAACAACGCAAAGATTGAGTCAACTTTTCCCCTTTGCATCGTTTTTCAGGTGTGATTTTCATATTGCCCACACCTTTTACTTGCCACAGGTGAGTTTGAACGAGCATCACATGCTTGAAACAAAATTGTTTACCCACAATTTTGGAAAGATGCCAACAATTTTGTCCGGCCCATTTTTGGGGTTTTGTGTGAAATTATACCCAATTTGCCTTTTTTCTCTGTTTTTTTGTGTTGTTCCAATACACACAAAGGAAATAAACATGTGTATAACAAAAAATACACATGCAATTGCAATAATTTTATGGAAAAATACTTCAAGGGTGCCAACACTTCCGGCCATGACTGTTTCTAGTGAAGCAACCTTGATCAGTAAAGGAGCTTATGCCGTACCTCTGGGCCACTGCCGATAGCTTCATGCACTTCACTTGTCCAGAACATCTGAGACACACAGAGCACGACCTGTCCCGGCCATTCCCTCACCCAGTCTTTTCTTGCAGTCTCAGGGTATGCCTTTAAAAAACAAAGTTAAATTACGTTGACAGAAGCATTTAAGAGAGGGACAACCTTACTAGTATTATCTAGCAAATTCATTTCTACCGATTTCAGGTAGAAGATCTGCTACCTGGCTCTATTGCAAGAGATACATCATCCACAAATCATTCACTGCCGCCAAATAATCTTATACAAATATAAAAGTACTAGATTAGTTCCAATTAATGCTTTTGGTCTGTAGGTAGATCCGTACCATTCGTGACCGAGCAATAACATCATGCACGCTCCTTAACATGACATCTTCCCCTTGGATGAGCCACTTCTCCACGGCCCCCCGAGCCTCGGAGGTGGAGATGGTCTGGATGAGCTCTACGCGTTCCCCCTCGGTGCTGTACATGGCTTTGATGTCCAGGTTAGGAAGGAACTCCAGCTTTGCGATGCCTTCAAAGCCCTTCTTTAGATGTGGTTGGACCCGCAGAGGATCTTTAGTCTCAGAGAGAATTTCTAGCATTTCGTCGTTGGACAGGAAGAAAAAACTAAAGCGAAAATGCACAATATGATAAAAATGTCATTAAAGTATTGGGTCAGGCGCCATTTGTATTAGTGTCTGTGAGAAAATAGAAAAGCAAAGCTTTAAAGTAAAGATTCAGTCCCCATACACATTGGATTAAAATAGTTTAAACCTGACGATTGCAGCAGGACCGGCCTACCCACTGATGTGTATGGGGGTCTCCTGACTCTCCCCCGATAGAGGATGTCAGGGCCAGAAGGATCGGGCAGATGGGATTTCAATACCCGGTCTTTTGGTTCTCAGGGGAGATAACCCGCTGCCGGAGGTGTCCAGTACCGACTTTCTCCTCTCTCCCCATTAAAAACACATGACTGTTCAGCAGAATATGTGGGAGTCAGGAGAAGTAGCCAAATAACCATTCAGACGACGGGTATCTCATATCTCATGCGTATGGCTAGCTTAAAGGGGCTATCCAGCTTTGGAAACTTTTTTTATTTAACTGAAATGGGTATTCCCATCTCCAAGATTCTATCCCAATATGTAGTAGGTGTAATAATAATAATATTAGCAAATACCTCCAATTAGAAGTGTAGTATAGTTCTTCTGATTTGCTTTGTCGCTTACCCCATGTGCAGGGCATTGCAGTAGCTTAGGTTACGACCACTAGCAAATAACTGTCACTATATGAGTGGTCGTAACCATGGACACCGAAGCTGGGGAAAGCGACATAGCGAATCAGAAGAACTATACTACACTTCTAATTGGAGGTATTTGCTAATATTATTATTATTACTACGCCTACTACATATTGGGATAGGATCTTGGAGATGGGAATACCCATTTAATTGTGAGTATTTGCGACAATTCAGTTTCATTAAAAATGTTGCACCGTTAGGCTTTTTGTTTCCTGCACATTCAGCTTTGATGTGATCTGTGGTCATAAATCGGCTAAGAGGAGCTGAAAAAAGACATTAAAAATAAGTCCAATAGCCAGCGCAACACAGAGCCAATAGAAGGCAAACAGTGCAAAATTATTAATGAAATCCAATTACAAAAATGATTTCAATGGTTTAAATAAGAAAAAATTTTTTTCTTTAAGTAGTATATAGAATCATTGCAACAAGTGAAAGGACTATACCGTGGGAAAAAAGCCTCTTCTTCTCCAGATAGGCATTCAGCCCTTTCATGATTTTATCCAGAAGCACATTGCTGTCCTGAAGTTTCTCCAGAAGTCCGGTCAGAGAAGTGGCGCTTAAAACCTAAAACAAAGTAGATAGCCCATAAGTAAGATTCCATTATATAGTTATAGAGACTGAAAAAAGGTCACATTCATTGACTATTGTGCCAATAGTTCATATTAAAAAAAAATTAGAACCTATTTGGATAGAAAATAGAAGATGCGGGAGGCTGGAGTCCAGGCAGTGCGGAGCCCCATAACCCGGGATCCTTGTGATGGAAGCATCAGGACACGAACTCTTGGAAAACATCAATCCTGGATGCAAGATGACCGTGCTTTCTTGTATCAGTCCACCATGAAGCATCCATTTACCTTCGGGTCTTTAGCGCAATGTTTCATGATCTCTCTCCAGTTTCTGTCCACAGTCTGGAATAAGCGTCCTTCAGGCATTTGCTGCATGATGTCCTCAGAAGAGAAGATGGGGTCTAGATAAAGCCACTGGGCCGGCACCTTCAGCCATTCATCAATGGTTTCCTGGATCCTTATCAGTCGTTCCTCCCATTGCTTAAAGGAGGAGAGCAAAAAGATAATTACACATAAAATGAAAATGATAGAAAAAATGCTATCATTTTAGAAGATAAATTATCAATGGATATGAATTCTGAATTGGACATTTGTAGGGAAAGTTTGGTGAGACTCCTTGATACCATCCCCTTTACATGTAAGCTGGAGCCGCATGTAACTTTAGCCTCGGAGATCCTAATGAAACCTTAGCTTCTGCTAATAAGCAAGTGAATATTTTATACCTTGATTTCTTTCTCATAGGGCTTGATGAAAGGCGATCCCCTCATTGTCTGAGTCTTCACAATTTGCTCATCCAGAGTGGTTTGGATTTCATCCACTGCTGATAGAATAGAAACGCCAGATTCTCGATAGGGACTGGTATTAAAGGATATGGAGTCCCACATTTCTTCCATGGTATGCATCGCTTTCTACAGGGAAAACTTCTAATAAGAAAACACAGAAACTTTTCACTAGTAGCAGATTCCTCTTTGTTCCGACAAGGATGGGGGAGAAGCATATATAGAAGGATGGGGGGCAGCATATATACAAGGATGGGGGAGCAGCATATATACAAGGATGGGGGAGCAGCATATATACAAGGATGGGGGAGCAGCATATATACAAGGATAGGGGAGCAGCATATATACAAGGATAGGGGGCAGCATATATACAAGGATGGGGGAGCAGCATATATACAAGGATGGGGGAGCAGCATATATACAAGGCTGGGGGGCAGCATATATACAAGTATGGGGGGAGCACATACAAGGATGGGGGGCAGCATATATACAAGGATGGGGAAGCAGGATATATACAAGGATGGGGGAGCAGCATATATACAAGGATGGGGGAGCATCATATATACAAGGATGGGGGAGCAGCATATATACAAGGATGGGGGGCAGCACATACAAGGATGGGGAGCAGCATATATACAAGGACGGGGAGCATCATATATACAAGGATGGGGAAGCAGGATATATACAAGGATGGGGGGAGCACATACAAGGATGGGGGGCAGCATATATACAAGGATGGGGAAGCAGGATATATACAAGGATGGGGGAGCAGCATATATACAAGGATGGGGGAGCAGCATCTATACAAGGATGGGGGAGAGCACATACAAGGATGGGGGAGCAGCATATATACAAGGATGGGGAAGCAGGATATATACAAGGATGGGGGGGAGCACATACAAGGATGGGGGGCAGCATATATACAAGGATGGGGAAGCAGGATATATACAAGGATGCGGGAGCAGCATATATACAAGGATGGGAGAGCAGCATATATACAAGGATAGGGAGCAGCATATATACAAGGATGGGGAAGCAGCATATATACAAGGATGGGGGAGCAGCATAAATACAAGGATGGGGGGAGCACATACAAGGATGGGGGGCAGCATATATACAAGGATGGGGAAGCAGGATATATACAAGGATGGGGGGGAGCACATACAAGCATGGGGGCAGCATATATACAAGGATGGGGGAGCAGCATATATACAAGGATGGGGAAGCAGGATATATACAAGGATGGGGG
Organism: Phyllobates terribilis; assembly: GCF_046119375.1. Classification (NCBI taxonomy): domain Eukaryota; kingdom Metazoa; phylum Chordata; class Amphibia; order Anura; family Dendrobatidae; genus Phyllobates; species Phyllobates terribilis. The sequence continues at coordinate 1,551,105 of NW_027363077.1, forward strand.
GGAGCACATACAAGGATGGGGGGCAGCATATATACAAGGATGGGGAAGCAGGATATATACAAGGATGCGGGAGCAGCATATATACAAGGATGGGAGAGCAGCATATATACAAGGATAGGGAGCAGCATATATACAAGGATGGGGAAGCAGCATATATACAAGGATGGGGGAGCAGCATAAATACAAGGATGGGGGGAGCACATACAAGGATGGGGGGCAGCATATATACAAGGATGGGGAAGCAGGATATATACAAGGATGGGGGGGAGCACATACAAGCATGGGGGGCAGCATATATACAAGGATGAGCAAACATATACCAGGATGGAAGGGGGAGCATATTTTTTCTATCTGCAGTCTCATACCCCTGCTGCTGTTTGTGGCTGCTTTCGGTTCCCCTCGTCTGCTCTATGTATGAGTTGTTTTTCTAAGCTAAAACCTCAGTATTCTGGTTAAATGACCGTGTTGGCACTATGGGATAAATAAGTGGGTTTTGGGTTGCAGTTTGGGTTCTCGGTCCGTAAAAGGTTCGCCATCACCGACCTAGGATATTTTGGAGATATTGTCAATGCAGTATTCAGGTGTCACCATCTAGAGGTCGAAATGCAAATTACTACATGGATTCTTAAATTAAGAAATAGGGAGTCACAGAGCAAGAGTGATTTGTATCATACTATCAAAAAATACTGCATCTTTTTGTAAAAGCATCTCATATACAGTACTGTGAAAAAGTTTTAGGCAGGTGTGAAAAATATGCCGCAGAGTAAAAAGCTTTAAAAATAGAAGTGATAATAGTTTATTTTTAAGAACAGTTATTAGGCTATGTTCACATGCTGCGTTTTTTCAACCCTTTGAATAACTAATAATCTTTCTAATAATAATAATCTTTTTATTTATATAGCGCCAACATATTCTGCAGCTCTTTACAATTCAGACAATTTACAGACATTCTGGGCGCTGTCCCCATCAGGGCTCACAATCTACATTCCCTATCAGTATGTCTGATACAAATGGAAGCAAGGGGACCCTCTGGGTTCTGTTATAGGATGGAAAATAATACTCCAATATTTGCAGTGGGTTTTTCTGCTGCAATTACTGAACATGTGCACATACCCTTATGACGTTTCTTTATATTTTAGTGGTTAAAAAAAAATTCAGACCCTTAAATTGTTTGTTCCTCCATATTCTGAGACCTGCATCTTTTCGCTCATGGAGCTGAGTGAGGTCTTGGTTATTTTTCACTGGGAGCTGATGCTTTTAACCCCTTCACCACCTTGGGTTTTTCCATTTTTGTTTTTTGCTCCCCTTCTTCCCAGAGCCATAACTTTTTTCTTTTTCCTTCTTCATGTTTAACATATTGTCTGAATAATTTAATATTTCGATAGATCGGACTTTTTTAGTCATGACGATATCAATTTTATTTTTACATTTTTCCATTTTTGAATGGGGACAAAGGAGGTGCAGTTTTTTATACAGTTTTATTTTTTAAATGGAACCTATCATGTGAAAAAACGCTATCAACCTGCAGATGTGGGGTTACTCTGAACTTGCTCGGCGCCCGCAGTTTGAGCCCCGCTGCCAGGAGGAAGCTTTATTCCTCCCGCCATTGGTGTTACCGCACCCCCCGGCATTGATTGACAGCAGCTCAGCAGTACGACCGGACGACAGTCAGTGCTGGAGGCGCCACTCTCTATGTACAGAGCAGTGACTGTACCCGCACCACCGCACCTATGACTGGAAGCTGACCACTGCCAGGAGGAATACACATAATTTCCTCCCGGCAGCGGGGCTCTAAGTGCCAGGGCCAGACAGGTTCAGAACGCTATTAACCTGCAGATTAACCCTGTTTTTTCACGTGACAGGTTCCCATTTTTTTATTTCTACTTTTTTTGTACCACTAGGGGATCTCAACCTGCAATTGTTCGATTGCTTACACTAAACTTACCGGCTGCCATGGTAATGTGGCGCCCCTGCGGGTCCAGTTGCCACAGAGGTACTGCATCTCACCTCTGAGGTGTGGTACTCCACACTCAGGTAAGGACGGAGTACTACCCGGGACCCACACACCCACATCCAATACTCTCCACTACAGTAGGGAAGGGAAGATTGATCCTAAGGGAGAGCAGTCCCTGGTCCCTAGCTGGAGGGTGGAACTAGGTACAGGAGGTGGGTGGAGGAAGAAGTTCAGGGGAGCACAGACAGAAAGAGTATAAAAGACAAGGGGAACCATCTAGAAGCGGAAAGTACAGAGAGGAGCTCAGTTGGGAGTGGGAGCTCAGGAGGAGCTCCGCTCAGGAGAGCAAGGAAGGAGAGAGAGGAGTCAGACCTAGTAAGGGAGGCCCAGGAGGAGAGTGAGAGAAGACGGGAGCAGCGAGAGAAAGGCTCCAGAGACAGAGGGGATCCCAGGGGCACGGTGAGCGCAGGAAGCCACCCGTGCGTCCGAATTCATGCTGACGTGGAGGGATCACGCCGCAGAGGGGTACCAGCCCCAGACTAGTGGAGAACAACCAGGTTCAGCTAGCCAACCGGAGGCTGCAGCATTTGCAAGGTGTTGCAGCCAAAATTCACAATTATATCGCTGAAAAGGTGGCCACATAGGGTACAGGAGATTGCATGTCACCCAACAAGGCCCGAGGCCACTGGCTTGGGACACTGATCGTGAGGCGCAGGGTAGGATGGTGAGAACTAGCGCTGTGAGACGACCAGGAAAGGTACATAGAATGGGGTCCCATCCAAGTGCTCCTGAGGTACCTTAGAGTTTTCAGGATCACTACCCCGGAGGACACAGGGCGACATGGGAAGTTGCACACTGGTGACTGTAACCTGAGGAACTTAACAACTGTGAGTAAAACTTGAAGACTGCACCCCACTGTGTCCTTGAATAATTGCTGCACCATCACCTGCATTACACCGCACCAACAACATCTACCTTCAAAATTCATATTATTCTGCCCTGGGGCTTAGCTCTGCCTGTGGAGAGCTGAACCAACTCTGCTGCGTCACCTTCAGCTCCAGTGGATCTGCACCACAGCAGCGGCCCCATATAGCCGCATACCACAGGTGGCGTCACAAACATTATCTCTAAAAAACTTTATTCCCCTTTTACTTTTCCTTTAATTTGACCACCCAGGGCCACGGACCGGGTCACTGCCACCGTGACATCCCCAGCACCAACCGGCCCAGCTACCGAGTACCCCACAGCCCCAGGGGGCGCATCAGTAACCCATCAGCTCCCTGCAATCGCCATTCAGTGATTGACAAAGGCATTTAGATGGATAAACCTCAGCGATCGGAGCGAGCTCCGGTTGCTGCAGTTACAGGCAGTTTTTCGCTGTGTAGCACAGCCGGCATCTGCTACATATGATGTGAGCTCTACTACTGAGTTGGTTTCTTACAGGCCTTAGAGACCTGGGACAAAACTACATCATGGGTTAAAGGGAACCTGTCATGTAAAATAACACTATTAACCTGCAGATATGGGATATGGGGTAAATCTGCAAGTAATAGCATTGTGACACTGTGCGGTGCCTGCACTGAGAGCCCCGCTGCCAGGAGGAAATTAACTTTATGTCACCCAGCAGCCTCTCTCTGTCAGTCACAGGGGCGGCGCCTGCGCGGTTTCAATCACCGCTCTGTGTATAGTGAGCGGCAGCTGTAGAAAACCCAATATCCAAATGCCACTTTATGGGAATCTGAAGTTCTGTATTCTCATCCATTAGTCAGAATGAAAACGACCACCAAACAGCGTCTCCTGCCCTGGAGGACCCAACACTTCCATGATTTCCAGGTACAGCCCAGTGATTACAGAGAATCACTTGTAATACTTCATTTCTCCTTTGGAGGCGCTGTAGGGAAATTCAGCACCTGCTGCCGGGTACTCGCTTACTGCAGAAGGGATCAGTTTGGTCTTTATCCGCAGCACATTGGGGTTTCACCTCTGACCCATATGAAGAAACCTTACATGAGACCGTACGACCCCATCAAGACTCAGGGGCGAAACCCACATTCACTACATGGACGACCGATGGAATAAAGACAAGAACAACGATGTAGGGGGTAAACGAAAGATTTTATTTATAGATGGGGTTATTATATGTTATAGTATCATGTATATGTGTAAATTATTCTTCTATCAGAATAATCCTATTTATGGGCCGCGTTGATCCAGAGGAAGGCGAAAACCCCCTGTGAGGAATAAGCCAATTGTCCTCATATCAGGGGGAAAAATTCCTTCCTGACCCCAAATATGGCGATCAGAATAAATCCCAGGATCAAGGGCTGAGACCGAAAATAAATTAATTTCTAAAAAATGTATTAAACTATTTATCTTTTCCTTATTTAAGTTCAGAGCTACGGTATATATTATACATTATCTGAAAATCTGCCTATACTTTAAAATGTTTTTATGTATTTATAATAAGCCACTAATATGGGAATTACTTATATAACTGTCAGTTTATATCTATTTAAGGCCGTGTTGATCCAGAAGAAGGTGAAAAATTCCTTCCTGATCCCAAATATGACGATCGGGATGAATCCCAGGATCAAGGGCTCATAGCTAATGTGTAATACGTAAGTGTACATTTTTTATTTAAATATTCAATTATTTTCAATTTTTGGGCTAATTTATTTTTATATTTATTTTAACTAATTTTTCTTAAACCAAAAAATAAATTGTTTTTTTAGATATTTTTTCATTATAAATATAAGAACCTACTTATTTCTTCTATTTTACTAAACCTATCTATGGGCCGTGTTGATCTAGAGGAAGGCGAAAACCCCACGTGAGAAATGGGCCAATTATTCTCATGACGGGGGAAAAATTCCTTCCTGACCCCAAATATGGCGATCAGATTAAATCCCAGGATCAAAGGCTCGTACCTCCCTGTGTGTAATGGAAGTGAGATTTTTTAAAAATATATTTACATTTTTTAATTGTTATATATTTAGACTAAAAATGTTTTTGGTTTGTGTAAAATAAACTATTTTTGAATTTTATTTTTTTAAACTTATTTTTTTGCACTACTTATGTGTGAATCTACTTATTGATATATTACTAAACCTATTTAAGGCCGTGTAGATCCAGAGGAAGGCGAAAACCCCCCTATGAGGAATGGGCCAATTATCCTCATATTAGGGGGGAAAATTCCTTCCTGACCCCAAATATGGCAATCAGATTAAATCCCAGGATCAAAAGCCGAAATCTCTATCTACGTCCTATGTGTCTATGTGTGTGTGCCTATACCTGTAGTGTAGTGTAGGGTCTACACCTATCATGTACTGTGGATGTGACGGATGATGGGTGCAGTACTTACCCGGCCTGCGCTGAGGTAAGTTCAGGGATAATGGCCTATATTATACTATTGTTCCTGAACTCACCAGATGGAAACTTAGCACAGGCCGCTCCTGGGGCGCAGAAGACCTTCAGGCTGGAGGGATCTCAGATGCCAGCCATGGATTGGAGGAGGCCAAGTCAAGGGCCTGGTGCAGCGACACGATGGCAGTGGTCCGACATGAAGGTGTTAATGAGAGACATGATGTTCTAGGGCAGCCGAGGTGACAAACAGCAGCAGAGACGTGAGGTACGGGTCAGGAGGCAAGAAGTTCTGGGCAGTTGGCACGGGTTCATCCTGCAAGACATAAGGAGGAAGACATTTCAATAACTTCTATCTCCTGGATCTTCTGTTATCTTAGAGGAATGGTCATTATAATGAACCATTCCCCTATGTAACATCAGATATAATGTACACATCTAATGATCGGTGTCCTGTTTGTACAGCGGTCACTCACCAGATGGTCGTGGATTCTTTCACAGCCCAGATATTCTCATCCACCTAAGAATGACAGAGACATAGTCATTGACAGAAACAGTGGGAGAAGACAAAGATGGTCATAATGGCCACAAGATGAGAAGAACATTTGATGGGATTTATCCTCACAGAGGATGATCTTACCGGGCCCAGCTTGATGACACATAATTGAATCCGGCCACGGGGTTAAAGGCTTTCTTATCCTCCGGCCACTGCAGATGATGGTTCTCCAGAACTGGCCTGAATGGTATAAATGGCGGCTTTGCTCTCCTTTTCTCTAGATCCTCCCAGCCGATGTTGGTAAAGAATGGATGCTCTCTGATGCTCCCGCACACATCCAATCGTTTCTCAGGATTTTTGCACAGCAGCTTCTTGATAAGATCTTTGAAGTCAGCATCAAGCCAAGATGGAATTTCAGGCTCTCCTCTGGTTATCGCTGTGTAAGCCATTTTGCTGACGGAGCCGGTGTAAAATGGGGAGCGCCCTGTTGCCATCTTGGACACCACAATCCCCAGGCTCCACCAATCCACTGCTGTGCCATATCCTTTTTTGAGAAGCACCTCAGGGGCCATGAAGTGGAAAGTGCCCGTCACTCCAGAGATGTTATTGGAGGAGGTGACCCCATCTTGGGCGAGCCCCAGGTCAACTACACGGATGTGGACATCGGCATCCAACATGATGTTTACTGGCTTAATATCTCTGCAATGAAATAAGAAAACATAATAAGAAATCTACCCCATGATACAGGAGATGGAAAATGGGTCACTGCAAGATCAGGTGGACTAGGCAGACAGGAGCCCAGGAAAGTTGGGGGCAATTTTTTGAGCATGTAGAGGGGACAGAGAGAAGGAGGAAAGTTGTGCTTACCGGTGGACGATGTTGTGTCCGTGGAGGAACTGGAGACCACATACAATCTCTGCTGTGTAGAATCTGATGGAGAGAACAGAGTGTAGTATTAATGTCATCGCAGATACGTCCTTCCCTCCTGGGCTACATGACCTGCCAGTCCTCTCCCAGCTACATCTCCACCTCTGCTTTTATTTTCACCCCTCTGCTCTCTTTTTCGTATATCTTCCTCATACTCACCTTACGCTGTCGATGTTCAGGCAGCCGCACATGTCAATCAAAGCCTCGAGGCTGCCGCCGGACAGATACTCCGTGATGAAATACGCCAGCTTCCGAGACTGCTGTGCGGCATAGAGGTGACATAAGAATGGGCAGTCTCGGGGTGCAGGAGTATCCGCCGCTCTCTCATAAGGATGTTTTCCTTCACCTTCTTTTTCTTGATCATTTTACAGCCATAAAGATGTTTCGGCTGGGGACTGATGTCAGGACCACCTGAAGAAAGAAATAGGGAATGCTTAGAAAATGTGTATGGGAGGTGGAGAACAGCTGGTTTATCACTGCACAAGAAACGGGTGGGCTGAGCGGTGTGTGAGTCTGATGGTAATGGAGCGCCCCTGAGGGTTCTGTCGCCACAGGGATACTGCATCTCTTTAATGAGGTGTGGTATCTCCTCTCCGAGGTAAGGATGGAGCACCTGTCAGGACCCCACCTCTGCATTCAACACTACACCTCTCCCACCTGTAGGGGGCTTATATGCACCAGGGTGCTGCCCCAGCCGGGATAAGAGGAGATGGGGGGGAACCAAAGATAGGGGGAACCTAGTAGTGGGTGAGGGTGGAGGACACACCAGGAGATTACACTTGCTAATACATATTTAATAAACAGCCATCTTAGGTTCAAGGTCTTTTGATTGTGATCTTCATCGCTGAACTTGGCTTTCTGTTAGAACCTGCAGCTGTTGAAGATACACGGTCCTCGTACTCTGGCCTTGAGGCGAGGAGCGGGTTAGAGTTAACGGCTGTCTCTACCCGGTCAAGGTCCCTACTTAAGAAGGCCTGGAGGGGAATGGAGGAGTAAAGCTCCACAGGCAAAAGGATCCCAGGGAATTCGGACGGAGCGGTTTACGCCACCTGTACTCTTCATTCTGGCCTAGTCAGAGGGACTCCTGCTGCAAGAGGGGACCGGCCCCCATTATCTGACTTTGTTACTTCATGTCCTAGTCAGAAAAGCTCCGGAGGCTTGGTGGATCCCACCGGGTAACAGACGGAGCGGAGTCGCCACCCGTACCCTTGTTCTGTGAGTAACCAGAGGGAGACCCAGCCTTACTACACGCACCACACACGAACAGGAGAGGAACTAGTGGGAGTTTCTAGGAACACTCTGGTGCTGGGGTTCCTGATTGATGCACCCGAACTACCCGGAGAGTGCCGAACCCCCTTTCCTGGTGGCCGCAGCGCGCCGTGAGGAGCAAGGAGAAGCCTTGCAGCTGACCATTGACAACGTGAGTAAAGCTTGGAAGACTGCATCCATTGCCTCCAGTCCTTTATTCTAGCGCGACACCACACCACAACATACAACCCACTACTACTCTCCTGATCCCTCTTCGCTGCCCTGAGGCCCTTCTCCGCCTGTGGGGAGTAGTACCATCTGCTGCTGCCACGACATACCGCCTCAGGGGACTGCTGCAGCGCTGTTGGCAATCACCGGACACCACAGGTGGCGTAGTCGAGCACCTTTCCATCATCCTTCCTGGCCCGTATTTTTATGTGACAACCCTGGGCACGGACCGGGCCTAGGTCACGACTGCATCAACCCTACACGGAGGCCCGGCTCCGAGTACCCCAACTCTCAGGGTGGGCTAGCGAGCGAGTCCCCGTGAGGGGTGGCGTCACAGTAACCTGGACCTTATAGCTGAGCAAAGCTAATCTATCGGCATAATGCACTATCTGCTCCATGAATGCTCTATGGAGAGGTCTTAAAGGGTATTCCATTATCACCATATGGGAACAAATAGGACAAACACTGGATGCCACTTTGAGCTGGTTGGAGTCAGTATTGGTCTTATATCAATGTGCAACTGATTTAAAGTTTACTGAAACATAGAGGGCAATGTATATATTGTATCCTGATAGGAGCATATATGTGTGGCGCCCCATAGGTACTGCATCTCACCCAGAGGTGTGGTATCCCACTCTCAGGTAAGGATGGAGTACTGCCCGGGACCCACACACTTGCATCCATTACACTCCACTTCAGAGGGAAGGGCGAGATTGCTCCTAAGGGAGAGCACAGTCCCTGGTCTCTAGCTGGAGGGTGGAACCACGTAGTGGGTGTGGGTGGAAGAAGTAGTTTAGGGGAGCACTTCAGTAGGTGTATAAAAAGGGGAGCCATCTTGAGAGAGTGTGGTCAGTCTGTGAGAGAGATAGTTGGGAGCAGGAGCTCTGCTCAGGAGGAGAGGAGGAAGGAGCAGGCCTAGTCTGGGAGGCCCAGGAGAACAGACTGAGAGAGAGGATGGGGCAGAGGGAAGGCTCCAAGAGGAACAGAGGGGATCCCAGGGGCACGGGAAGTGCGGATGCCACCCGCGCGCCCGAATCTACCAGGACGTGGAGGGATCAGGCCGCAGAGGCGACCGGCCCCTAACTAGTGGAGAACTACAAATCTCAGCTAGAAACCAGAGGCTGCTGTACTTGCAAGGTGCAGCTGCCAACCACCACAATTACATCGCCGAAAAGGTGGTCACAGAAGGTCCAGGGGACTGCAGGTTGCCCGACAAGATCCGAGGCTACCGGCTTGGGGCACTGATTGGGAGGCGCAGGGCAGGAGGGTGAGAGCCAGTGCAGGAAGACGACCGAGGAAGGCACATAGAACGGGGTCCCTTTTAAGTACTCCGTTTAAGTAAAATCTGAAGACTGCGCCCCACTGTGTCCTTGAATAACCATCACCAGCCCTGCACTACACAGAACCAGCAACATCTACCTCATAAAATCACTATATCCTGCCCTGGAGAATAGCTCTACCTGTGGAGAGCTGAACTAACTCTGCTGCATCACCATTAGCTCCAAGGGATCTGCACCGCAGCGGCGACTCCATATAGCTGCATACCACAGTTTGCGTCATGAACATTAAACTATAAAAACTATAATCCCCTTTTATTGCCCGCCTGAGTCACGGACCGGGTCACTGCCACTGTGACATCCCCTGCACCGACCGGCCCAGCACCGAGCACCCCACGGCCCAGGGGGCGCGTCATATGGACCAGGGCATGGACGGAAATGAACCTTGTCCCCCCAACTCCCCACAGATGTGATCCCGGAGATCAGCTCTTCAATGAATCAGAATACCCATTTATAGAATAGATGAGCTAATATGTGAAATAATCATGGGCTCAGGGGAGCGTCTGGATGTTTTTTCAGTCATCCCATAGAAGAGCACTTCAATGAATATATATCTACAGAACAGGGCCAACCCCAGGTTTTCATGGGCACCGGGTGAAAAAGTCTCAGAGGGCCCCTTTAACACATACCACCATTCATGATGCACAGATACGGCAGAGAAATATAGGTATAGTACAATGTCAAAGATTTCACTTACATGAGTGATATCTATTGTAAATTCTACAATAACTCAGAAACCGGAGAATCCTCGCAACGCACAGTGCAGACCGGACAGTATAGAACTCCATACAGTATTATAGGCACCACATAGTCCTTCATACAGTATTATGGACCCAATATAGTCCTCTATACAGTATTATGGGCACCACATAGTCCTCCATACAGAATAATGGGCCCCACGTAGTCCTCCATACAGTATAATGGCCCCACATAGTCCTCCATACAGTATTATGGGTACCACATAGTCCTCCATACAGTATTATGGGCACCACATAGTCCTCCATACAGAATGATGGGTCCCATATAATGCTCCATACAGAATAATGGGTACCATATATTGCTCCATACAGTATGGGTCCAATATAATACGCCATATAGAATGGGCACCATGTAATGCTCCATACATAATGGGCCCCATATTTTGCTCCATACATAATAAAAAATCAAATACTCACCTCTCCTCGCTGGCCGCTGCTCTGCTTCGGACTCCTCAGTGTTAGCATCTTCTGGCTCTGAGCACTTCTCAGTACAGAGGGTGCTTCTGTAGTGACGTCATCGCTCCCTCTGTCCTATGACAATGTGGCGCCCCTGAGGGTTCGACCGCCACAGTGATACTGCACTTCTTTAATGGAGTGTAGTGTTCCTCCTCTGAGGTAAGAACAGTGTGATGGTCAGGACCCCACCTCCACATCCAACACCACACTTCTCCCACCAGAGGGGGCTAGAATGCACTAGGTGCTGCCCTCTTGGGTACTCGGGAGACTGGGGAACCAAGAGATAGGGGAACCATTTATTGGGTGAGGGTGGAGGACTCACATTTTAGTGACAATAATTCATATTAAATACACAGCCATCTTGGTCATTGGTCGTCGTCTTTTGGCAGTCTGTCCTTTGCAATGGTTCTTTGACTGTCCTCTACTGTGATCTCCCACCCTGAGCGTGGATCCTGTGTGGACCTGCAGCGGATGGAGACTCAGCCCTCGTACCTTGGCCTTGGGTCGAGGGGCAGGTTGCATATAATGTATGTCTCAACCCGGTCAAGGACCATGACCAAGAAGGCCCGGAGCTTAAGAGTGTAGCTCCACCGCAAATGGATCCCAGGGAGGATGCAGACGGAGCGGTGTACGCTACCTGTCCTCGCTATGCTGATCTATTCAGAGGGATTCTGGCTCCAAGAGGGGTACCGACACCCGACCTTGCTACTCCACGTCCTGGTCGGGAAAGCTCGGTAGGCCCTGAAGATCCCACCGGGTAATGGAAGGAGCGAAGCTGCCACCCGTACCCTGTTTCTGAGAGGAGTTCAGAGGGAGACCTGGCCTATCTACACACGCAGACAGGAATGGACCCAGTCTGAAGTCTAGGAACACTCTGGTGCGGGGTCCTGATTAAACACTTGTATTACTCGGAGGTGGTTGAACCCTCGTTCCTGGTGACCGCAGAACTCCGCGAGGAGCAGGGAGAGGCCTTGCAGCTGTACTCTTCAACGTGAGTAAAAACCCTGGAAGTTAACCCCTATGGCCTCCGGACTCTTTATTCTGCACTACTCCGCACTACGCGGCACAAGAACTCCTAGACTACTACCCCCTCCATCCTGTCTCTCTGCCCTGAGGTCCTGCTCCGCCTGTGGCGAGTAGTAACAACGACGGCTGCTGTAACATCCCGCCTCAGTGGACTGCAGCAGCGCTGGTGGCCTTCACCAGGTGCCACAGGTGGCGTAGTGGAGATCAGCCACTCAACCCGGATAAGCCCGTACCATCCCTTTTTAATGTGACGGCCCTGGGCACGGAGCGGGTCCGGGCCACGGCTGCACCCCATCTACAACATAGGACCCGGCTCCGAGTCCACCATCTCCCAGAGTAAGGCTTTCGTGAGGCGTCACAACATCACAGAGTCAGAAGACGCCGAAGACACCGGAGCTGTGGTGGAACAGGGAGACGTAAGTATTGCAAGTGCCGGGGCCCTGAGCAAGCAGGGGGGCCCTCTCACGGGCTCTGGCATCAAACTCCGCTTACTCACAGGCAGGGGCGGGCTGGGCCAGGGGGAAGAGGGGCAAATGCCCCCCGGGCCAGTTCCCCAGCAGAGACTTTGAGCTGTCGGCTGCCAAGAAGACAGCAGCCAGCACTTTAATTGTATATAAGTGCTGGTCCGGCCATCCCTGTATGTCCGGCTGTGTGACCCTATCTCTTGAACTCACTAGCAAGCCGGCCTGCTGGGTCTTCACCGGAGAGAGGTCAGCAGGGGCCAGGGCAGGAGGTCAGGGCTGGATTCTGAGTGTCTTGTGTCAGCGATGCTCTGAGGTCTCATGAGTTATTACTGCAGCTTCATCAGGTCACGCTGTCTGTAGCCAGATCTGCAGGAAAGTCCCAGAGCCACTGCAGACTGTATATGACGCGCCCCTGGGCCTGTGTCGCGCTGCGGTGCGCACGCGGGAGCTTACCCGGAGCCGGATCCGTGGAGGGTTGTAATCTCGTGGCGGTGACCCGGTCCGTGCCCAGGGAGTCAAACTAGACGGCAGTCTATTAGTAGTAAATAGTTGATGACTACGCCACCCGTTGAGTGCAGCCAGGAAGCTGCTGCTGCAGGGCAGACCGCTGAGGCCGGTGGTAGGATTGTGCAGCGTGATAGTATAACCCCCAACGGGAGGGGTATGGCCTCAGGGCAGCCGACGTGGATGATGGGGGTAGCAGGAACCACTCAGAGACGGTACGGTGTAGTTCAGGGTCTTTACTGGTAACAACGACAGACCCTCCCGGAGTACTTGCTAGCAAACGGGGCCTGGTCAGTCTTTGAGCAGATGGGATCTCCCCTGGCCAGGCGTAGTTGTAGGCCTCCCAAACTGACTGTACTCTTCTAGCTACCTTGCTAGAAGCTGATGTAAGTAGCCCACGTCCCTGAGTGTACCGTGTGGTGCTCACCCGTATGGCCGGTGACTCGGGGCCTTCTAATGGCTTCCGCTCCACGATGGCGGTGCTGGTCCCACGCGTGTGACCGTGCCTTCAGGCTTCTGGGCCAGAGGACCTGAAATCCCCTGCCCGACGGATTCTGCTGCTGGGTAGGAGTTAGTCCCCACAGCCTCGGACTCCGGGTCCGGTAAAGAATCTTCTTAGTCAGGGCGAGCTCTGTAGCTGCCAGCCCCTGACTCCTTGTAACTCTGCTGTTTCCTATGCTGCTTCTCTTCTCCACTCTCCTTGTCTGACTCACCCTGCCTCAGCCCCGGGTTTATACAGGGGAAGTTCTTCCCCTCCCAAGACTGGGCAGGAGGTGTGGCATGCACAGGATCCCTGACCAAAGGACCTCCCACCTGCTCTCAGACATAATATCTCTATCACTGTGGCAACCAGACCCCTGGGGTGTCACATTCCCCCCTAGTGAAATTTAGTACTCCGGGACTAAACACATTTAGAAAAACATAACAAAGTATAACAATAACAATACTATAAGAAAAACACATAAGATGGTTACGGCGTGTCCGCAACCGGATGCAGTCTTTGAAGAAAAGCAAAGGTGTCCATTTCACCAACACAGGGAGACGTAACCAGGTAGGGGTCTGTCCTACCCCGAGTCCTTAACAGTCTCTAGTCCATCCTGGGTTACGCTCCAACTATATACAAGGATTCCCGGTAAATCCACCAAGGTTTCCTAAAAATAACTAGAAACACAAAATTATACACAAGCAACAAGACACAGAAAAACATAGATAAAACAATTTATACACTTTAAATTCTCCAGCGTGCGGGTAACTGGCCTCTAGTGGCCCGAGTGGACCTACGGAGCTGACTGTCTGGCCCTGAACTACAGGGTGTAGGAGCTGTCAAGGGTAAACTGGGTAGCTGTCTACCGGCTCTTTGTCTCACTAGGGGTACGGCAGGCTCACTATAAGCAGAGGGTTGATTCTCCTGTTCTGCTTGTGTGGAGTCTTCTGCCTCCTGGACCGGCTGTTCTTCCAGCTCTACCCGTTGCTCCGTAGGTTCTTGGGATGATGGTTGGAGGAAGGTGAGTACGGGTACCACAACTGCACCATTGACTTGAGTCCAAGACTGAGGAAAGTCCCCGAGCACGGTACTAACCATATCTTCCCTTTCTTCCACGGGTCGATGGTCTTCTTGTTCCTCTTCAGGGTTCCTCAGTTGTTCGGGACACTTCTTCAGGTGGTCCCGGGATACAATGGCTGTGGTTTCCCCTCCGTCTTTACTGATGGTACAGACCTTCGGGTTCTCGTGGCTTGAGGGCAGTACGGTGTACGGGTCCTTCTCCCACTGGTCGTCCAACTTGTGGAGCCGTCTCTTCCTCTTCAAGACCTGCTCTCCGGGTACCAGGGGAACAGCGGGAGCATACTGGTTGTAAGTTTTCTCTTGTCTTTCCCTAGCCTGACAGAGACTTCGCTCCACGCTCTCCTGTACTCTCCGGTACTGCTGCTGCCTCTCTGTGTCCCAGTCTGTTTCTGGTGAAGTGTCCTCGGGGGTCAGGACTCCCATTTCCAGGTCAACAGGTAACTTACCAGGTCTTGCCCTCATTAGGTAAGCCGGGGTACAGTTGGTGGAACCTACCGGGATGTGGTTGTATAGGTCCACCAGATCGGGCAACTTTTCAGGCCACAGACTGCGTTCTTCCAGGGGCAACGTTTTTAGAAGATCCATTACCACCTGGTTCATTTTTTCACAAAGTCCATTAGTCTGCGGATGGTAGGGTGTCGTCCTTATCTTCCGGCAGCCATACAGATTGCAGAATTCCTGAAAGACCTACGCTTCAAAGGCAGGTCCCTGGTCCGTCAGCACTTGGTCCGGGTACCCGTGTGGACGGCAGAAGTGCTGCTGGAAGGCTCTAGCTGCTGTTTGAGCCGTTAAGTCCTTGACGGGGACGACAACCAAGAACCGGGAGTAATGATCCACGATGGTTAACGCGTAGACGTAGCCACTTCTGCTTGGGGTCAGTTTTACATGATCCAAGGCTACCAGTTCCAACGGTTGCCGGGTGACGATGGACTGCAGGGGAGTCTTCTGGCTGGCTCGGTCCTTCCTTCTCAGGTTGCACGGGCCACAATCTCTGCACCACTTCTCGATGGTTCCCCTCATGCCTACCCAGTGGAACCGCTCGCGCAGCAGGAACTCCAGCTTTTTCCACCCAAAGTGTCCAGCTCCGTCGTGGTATGCCTCCATCACCATGGCTGCGTCTCTTCGTGGCACCACTACTTGCCAGAGTAATTCATGCGTCCGGGAGTTAACCATTCTGCGGCACAACTTCCCTTTGTAAAGGAACAGTCGACTCTTCTCTGCCCATAGTTGTTTGGCTTCCTCCGGAGCGTCTGGTTCAAGGCGAGCCTCCGGCCGAGTCAGCATCTCCTTCACCAGTCGGACGGCAGGGTCGCTGTCTTGCGTTTCCGCCCAGTTGTAGTGGGGTAAGGGGTTCAACGTAGCAGCCTGCTTACTCCTTACCCGGTGGGAATACTGAATAGTCCCATGACGGTGGAACGCAGGGAGTTCAACTTCTTCCAGTCCCTCCGGATCTTCTCCTCCGTCCGGCAGGTTGGGCATCCTGGACAGGGCGTCCGCGTTGGTATTGGAGCGTCCTGCCCGGTATTTAATTGTGAACTCGTAGTTGGACAGACGGGCCATCCACCTCTGCTCCAGGGCACCGAGTCTTGCCGTGTCCAGGTGTGTCAGCGGGTTGTTATCCGTGTACACGGTGAACCGGGAAGAAGCGAGGTAATGCTTAAAGCGCTCAGTGATTGCCCATACTACGGCCAGGAACTCTAACTTAAATGAGCTGTAATTCTCGGGGTTCCTTTCGGTGGGTCGCAGTTTTCGGCTGGCGTAGGCGATTACTCGTTCCTTCCCCTGCTGGATCTGGGACAGTACGGCTCCTAGCCCGATGTTACTGGCGTCGGTGTAGAGGATAAAGGGCTGGCTATAATCCGGGTACGCCAGGATTTCGTCCCCCGTGAGGGCCATCTTCAGCTGGCGGAAGGACTCTTCTTCCAGCTCTTCCCATTTGAAGGGCGGCTTCTGGTTCTTGGCCTTCCGGGACTGGCCTATCAGGAGGTCCTGCATAGGTGCTGCCTTTTTGGTGAAACCGGGAATAAACCTTCGGTAGTAGCCTACCAACCCGAGGAACTGCCGCACTTCTTTTACGCTGGAGGGGCTTGGCCATCCCTTAATTGCGGTGATCTTATCGGGGTCGGGAGCCACTCCGTCAGCGCTCACCACGTGTCCCAGGTACTGCACCTTTGGTTTCAGGAGGTGACACTTGGAGGGTTTCACCTTTAGGCCGTAACTCGCCAGAGCCTCGAACACTTCCGCCAGGTGTTTCAGGTGGTCCTCATACGTCTTGGAATATACGATGACATCGTCCAGGTACAATAGGACCGTCTCGAAGTTTCTGTGGCCCAGACAACACTCCATTAGGCGTTGGAAGGTTCCTGGTGCGTTGCAGAGTCCGAACGGCATGCAGGTGAACTCGCTAAGTCCCATCGGGGTGGTGAATGCGGTCTTCTCCCGGTCCGCCTCTGCTACAGGAACCTGCCAGTACCCGCTAGTGAGATCCAAGGTAGAGAAGAAGTTAGCAGATCTTAAAGCAGCCAATGACTCCTCTATCCTTGGTAAGGGGTACGCATCCTTGTGTGTGATACGGTTGATTTTCCGGTAATCTACACACATCCTCATGGTGTTGTCTTTCTTTTTGACTAAAACTAATGGGGCTGCCCAGGGGCTACAACTATCCCGGATTACCCCAGCCTCCTTCATATCTCTAAGCATCCCCTTGGCGTGTTGGTAATGTGCAGGGGGTACGGGTCGATACCTCTCTTTTATGGGAGGATGATCTCCCGTGGGGATGCGATGTTCTACCCCCTTGACTCGCCCGAAGTCTAACGGGTGTTTACTAAACACTCTCTCATACTCTTGAACCACCCGATAGACTCCTTGTTTCTGATGTGAGGGAGTGGAGTCAGTACCCAAATGTAGTTGCTGACACCAGTCCTCCATGTCTTTCTTAGAGCCGTTACCTTCCTCCGGGTGAGATGGAGGCAAGGGTTCCACAGATTGTATAGAACTTTGATTAGTGGTATATAATTTGGCTAGCGTGGCATACCGGGGCAGGTACACTTCCCTCTCCCCGATATTTATTATGCGAATGGGCACCCTCCCATGGCGTACATTGACCACCCCCCGTGCTGTCAAAATGGTGGGCCTACTGTCTGAGTAAACTGGTTCTACCATTGCCTGGTAATCTCTACCTCTCAGACCAATAGCTGCCCGGCACCAAATCATCATTTCACTTTTTGGGGGCATGGCAAAAGGAAAAGGGTCACACATTCTTACGCTACCAATCTCACCGCCGGAGAGTTCCACTTGTTGCCGTTGCATCAGTGCCCGGATCTCTTTCTGGAGCACCCGCTGCTCGCCGGAGCTGGCATTCTTGGCAACCTGCTGTAAAAGGAAAATCACCTCTGCAAGACAATTTTCAATTACATTAGTTCCTAGAGTTATTTTTGGGTGACTCTCATGTTTATCGATATCTACAATGATCAGTCCCTGTGCGGCCAGTTCGACTCTACCAATTTTGATGGTCACCTCTTTAAATCCGATCTGTGGCACGGGCTGACCATTGCTGGCGATGATACTCAAGTCGTCGTCGGGGTAGCGGGTAATATCCGAGTCATTCCAGTACTGCTTGAAGAGCACGTACGGGATGGTGGTGACCTGTGACCCGGTGTCCAGTAGGGCACTCATGGGAATGCCATCCAGTACCACAGGCAAGACTGGACATCCTCCCACATATCTGTCGCGCCAGTTCGATGGGCCTGGTGATCTTTTTCCTGGGGGTTGGCCCTCTACCCCAGGTTGTGCCCGTTTAAAGAACAGTACCTTGCCATATGTCCGGGTTGATTGCAGCGGCGGCAGATGGGTCGTCCGTCCTCACTGTATCGGTCACTGGGTCTTCCTCTGGCCGGTGGGGTCCTCCTTGGTCGACGCCACGGGATGTCCTCCGGTCCGGATGCCAGCTGGATCTTCCCTGGGGTGGAAACCTGTAAAGACTGCACAGTTCGGGTTAGCGCAGCAACGCTCTTAGCTAGCTCTTGGACCTGATGGTGTAGGTCTGGAGCCGGGTCATTGTCCAAAGCCTGCGCATCAGCTCCCACAGGCCCTGCTGACAAGGGCGCCGCCTCCTGGTAGTAAGTGGTAGTGGGGCGTCTGTGGGTCACAACGCCACCTGGTGCCGGTTCTCGGAGCACCCGGATGGCTCTGTCCTTGAACTGTGCAAAGTCCAGATGGGGATCCTGTAAGGCCATTGCCCGCAACTGGGTTCGGTGGGCATTGCAATATAAACCCTCTATAAATTGTTCAGTCAACAGCCTGTCCTCGTTTCCCACCCCATCAGGGTCGGTCTGCTTTATGGCCCTCAGGGCCTCTTGTAGGTTTAGTGCATAGTCCCTTATACTCTCATGCGCTCGCTGCTTGCACCCGTAGAATCTAAGCTTAATCTCGGCTGAGGTGCGGGTATCAAAGGTGTCCTTCAGCCGGGTTAGTATCCCTGCGACAGTCTTCCTCCCAGGTGGCCAGGATTTTACTTCCCTTTTGGCTGCCCCGGTTAGTTGGGCCACCAGGATGCTCACTTTTTGCTCTTCTGTGAGGGGGTACACCTGGAAGAGGCTATCCAGCTTTTCTCTAAACTCATGCAGGGTATGTGACTCCCCTGAGTACTGGGGTAGCCAAGCTGCTCCCGGGATATAGGGCATGGTGAAGGGCATAACTGCAGCAGCGGTAGCGCTGGCGGGGGTTGAGGCAGTGAAGCTCTCCTCCGTATCCGACATCTTCCTCCCCCCTAGTGGACCGTGGCCTACCTTGCGATGATCCTCTTCCGTAGGCCGCGGCTCCGCAGTGGATCGTCAGGGTTGAGGACCTTCCGTCGCGCTCCTGTGACGTCGGCGTCTGCTGGGCTCCTTCCAGGACCTTACGCAACGTAAGGTTAGTATCCCTGCGACAGTCTTCCTCCCAGGTGGCCAGGATTTTACTTCCCTTTTGGCTGCCCCGGTTAGTTGGGCCACCAGGATGCTCACTTTTTGCTCTTCTGTGAGGGGGTACACCTGGAAGAGGCTATCCAGCTTTTCTCTAAACTCATGCAGGGTATGTGACTCCCCTGAGTACTGGGGTAGCCAAGCTGCTCCCGGGATATAGGGCATGGTGAAGGGCATAACTGCAGCAGCGGTAGCGCTGGCGGGGGTTGAGGCAGTGAAGCTCTCCTCCGTATCCGACATCTTCCTCCCCCCTAGTGGACCGTGGCCTACCTTGCGATGATCCTCTTCCGTAGGCCGCGGCTCCGCAGTGGATCGTCAGGGTTGAGGACCTTCCGTCGCGCTCCTGTGACGTCGGCGTCTGCTGGGCTCCTTCCAGGACCTTACGCAACGTCCGGACGTGAGGCGGGGCTTCAGTTCTCGCGCGCTTTCGGAGTCCACGCCCCTCTTCTTCCCGCGCGGCGTCCTCAAGATGGCGTCCAATGGCGGGAAAACTCCACGGATGGCGGGAAGAAGGTCGAAGATGGCGCCGGATGGCGGGAAAACTTCGCGGATGGCGGGAAGAAGGTAGAAGATGGCGCCGGATGGCGGGAAACCTTCACCACTGGTAAGTTTGAACAGTCTTTGCTTTTCAGGCACGCAGTACCCGGTGGTTGCGGGCACGAAATCCTGCCGACTACGCCAAAGTTGACGCGCCCCTGGGCCTGTGTCACGCTGCGGTGCGCACGCGGGAGCTTACCCGGAGCCGGATCCGTGGAGGGTTGTAATCTCGTGGCGGTGACCCGGTCCGTGCCCAGGGAGTCAAACTAGACGGCAGTCTATTAGTAGTAAATAGTTGATGACTACGCCACCCGTTGAGTGCAGCCAGGAAGCTGCTGCTGCAGGGCAGACCGCTGAGGCCGGTGGTAGGATTGTGCAGCGTGATAGTATAACCCCCAACGGGAGGGGTATGGCCTCAGGGCAGCCGACGTGGATGATGGGGGTAGCAGGAACCACTCAGAGACGGTACGGTGTAGTTCAGGGTCTTTACTGGTAACAACGACAGACCCTCCCGGAGTACTTGCTAGCAAACGGGGCCTGGTCAGTCTTTGAGCAGATGGGATCTCCCCTGGCCAGGCGTAGTTGTAGGCCTCCCAAACTGACTGTACTCTTCTGGCTACCTTGCTAGAAGCTGATGTAAGTAGCCCACGTCCCTGAGTGTACCGTGTGGTGCTCACCCGTATGGCCGGTGACTCGGGGCCTTCTAATGGCTTCCGCTCCACGATGGCGGTGCTGGTCCCACGCGTGTGACCGTGCCTTCAGGCTTCTGGGCCAGAGGACCTGAAATCCCCTGCCCGACGGATTCTGCTGCTGGGTAGGAGTTAGTCCCCACAGCCTCGGACTCCGGGTCCGGTAAAGAATCTTCTTAGTCAGGGCGAGCTCTGTAGCTGCCAGCCCCTGACTCCTTGTAACTCTGCTGTTTCCTATGCTGCTTCTCTTCTCCACTCTCCTTGTCTGACTCACCCTGCCTCAGCCCCGGGTTTATACAGGGGAAGTTCTTCCCCTCCCAAGACTGGGCAGGAGGTGTGGCATGCACAGGATCCCTGACCAAAGGACCTCCCACCTGCTCTCAGACATAATATCTCTATCACTGTGGCAACCAGACCCCTGGGGTGTCACATATACCTACTCCAACACTGACTGCTCCTGAGCCTGGATCCAGGACATCATACACTATATATACTGCTATACATGATAATATGTGATGTTCTGTAGCCAGGTCCAGGTGTAATCAGTAAGGGTGTATTCACACTGCGTTCTGGCACTCGTTCATTGGTCCCGCTGGGGCCTACTTCCGAATTCCCAGCAAAACGTGATTAGGGCGTATGTGCCGACGGGGATTTTGACTATAATGGTGGCGACAGAAGAGCGAATGTGTGCTCTGACAAGGGTAATTTTTGGACATGTGCCTCTACTGGATACGGACACTCAGAAGCACGTGTTACTGTCTGCATCCAGTAGGCGTACGGCCCCCGGCCGCAACCAATCAGCAGAGCGGTGTTTAAATTTGGCGCCAATATCGCTGATTGGTCGCGACCGCGACCAATCAGCAGAGCGGTGTTTAAACTTGGCGCTAATCAGCAGAGCGGTGCTTAAACTTGGCGCCAATCAGCAGAGCGGTGTTTAAATTTGGCGACAATCAGCAGAGCAGTGTTTAAATTTGGCGCCGGCTGCGAACAATCAGCGAACAGTATTACTGAGGACCAGGCAGCGGCGCCGTCCCTCCCTTCACACTTGCCGTTGGGAGATTAGCGGGCCAAGGTTCTGATCTCCTGACGGTAGCCGCATGGGGGTCAGCGGCGCTGCAGGTCGGGGTACTTATGCTGCTAGCAGCCGTGAGATGAGCTGCTGTATATTATACTATGTGTACAGACATCTGATGGTATATACAGGATAGTATGTGACTGCTGTATGTTATACTATGTGTACAGACATCTGATGGTATATACAGGATAGTATGTGACTGCTGTATATTATACTATGAGTACAGACATCTGATGGTACATACAGGATAATATGTGACTGCTGTATATTATACCATGTGTACAGACATCAGATGGTATATACAGGATAGTATGTGACTGCTGTATATTATACTATGTGTACAGACATCTGATGGTATATACAGGATAGTATGTGACTGCTGTATATTATACTATGAGTACAGACATCTGATGGTATATACAGGATAGTATGTGACTGCTGTATATTATACCATGTGTACAGACATCAGATGGTATATACAGGATAATATGTGACTGCTGTATATTATACTATGTGTACAGACATCTGATGGTATATACAGGATAGTATGTGACTGCTGTATATTATACTATGAGTACAGACATCTGATGGTACATACAGGATAGTATGTGACTGCTGTATATTATACCATGTGTACAGACATCAGATGGTATATACAGGATAGTATGTGACTGCTGTATATTATACCATGTGTACAGACATCAGATGGTATATACAGGATAGTATGTGACTGCTCTATATTATACTATGCGTACAGACATCTGATGGTATATACAGGATAGTATGTGACTGCTGTATATTATACTATGAGTACAGACATCTGATGGTACATACAGGATAGTATGTGACTGCTGTATATTATACTATGAGTACAGACATCTGATGGTACATACAGGATAGTATGTGACTGCTGTATATTATACCATGTGTACAGACATCAGATGGTATATACAGGATAGTATGTGACTGCTGTATATTATACTATGAGTACAGACATCTGATGGTACATACAGGATAGTATGTGACTGCTGTATATTATACCATGTGTACAGACATCAGATGGTATATACAGGATAGTATGTGACTGCTGTATATTATACTATGAGTACAGACATCTGATGGTACATACAGGATAGTATGTGACTGCTGTATATTATACTATGTGTACAGACATCTGATGGTATATACAGGATAGTATGTGACTGCTGTATATTATACTATGAGTACAGACATCTGATGGTACATACAGGATAGTATGTGACTGCTGTATATTATACCATGTGTACAGACATCAGATGGTATATACAGGATAGTATGTGACTGCTGTATATTATACCATGTGTACAGACATCAGATGGTATATACAGGATAGTATGTGACTGCTGTATATTATACTATGCGTACAGACATCTGATGGTATATACAGGATAGTATGTGACTGCTGTATATTATACTATGCGTACAGACATCAGATGGTATATACAGGATAGTATGTGACTGCTGTATATTATACTATGCGTACAGACATCTGATGTATATACAGGATAGTATGTGACTGCTGTATATTATACCATGTGTACAGACATCAGATGGTATATACGGGATAGTATGTGACTGCTGTATATTATACTATGCGTACAGACATCTGATGGTATATACAGGATAGTATGTGACTGCTGTATATTATACTATGCGTACAGACATCTGATGGTATATACAGGATAGTATGTGACTGCTGTATATTATACTATGCGTACAGACATCTGATGGTATATACAGGATAGTATGTGACTGCTGTACATTATACTATGTGTACAGACATCTGATGTTATATACAGGATAATATGTGACTGCTGTATATTATACTATGTGTACAGACATCTGATGGTATATACAGGATAGTATGTGACTGCTGTATATTATACCATGTGTACAGACATCTGATGGTATATACAGGATAATATGTGACTGCTGTATATTATACTATGTGTATAGACATCTGATGGTATATACAGGATAATATGTGACTGCTGTGTATTATACTGTTGTATAGACATCTGCTGGTATATACAGGATAGTATGTGACTGCTGTATATTATACTATGAGTACAGACATCTGATGGTATATACAGGATAGTATGTGACTGCTGTATATTATACTATGTGTACAGACATCAGATGGTATATACAGGATAGTATGTGACTGCTGTATATTATACCATGTGTACAGACATCAGATGGTATATACAGGATAGTATGTGACTGTTGTGTATTATACTATGTGTACAGACATCTGATGGTATATACAGGATAGTATGTGACTGCTGTATATTATACTATGAGTACAGACATCTGATGGTATATACAGGATAGTATGTGACTGCTGTATATTATACTATGTGTACAGACATCAGATGGTATATACAGGATAGTATGTGACTGCTGTATATTATACCATGTGTACAGAAATCAGATGGTATATACAGGATAGTATGTGACTGCTGTATATTATACTATGTGTACAGACATCAGATGGTATATACAGGATAGTGTGTGACTGCTGTATATTATACTATGTGTACAGACATCTGATGGTATATACCGGATAGTATGTGACTGCAGTATATTATACTATGTGTACAGACATCTGATGGTATATACAGGATAGTATGTGACTGCTGTATATTATACTATGTGTACAGACATCTGATGGTATATACAGGATAGTATGTGACTGCTGTATATTATACTATGAGTACAGACATCTGATGGTATATACAGGTTAGTATGTGACTGCTGTATATTATACTACTAGATGGTGGCCCGATTCTAACGCATCGGGTATTCTAGAATAGGTATGCGGCCGACCAGGCGCAATCAGCAGAACGTTGTTTAAATTTGGCGCCAAAATCGCTGATTGGTCGCGGCCGGCAACCGCGACTAATCAGCAAAACGGTGTTTAAATTTGGCGGCAATATCGGTGATTGGTCACTGGTGGCGGCCGCGACCAATCAGCGAACTGTGTTAGTGATGACCGGAGAGCTTGTTTAAATTTGGTGATAAAATCGACCAATCAGCAGAGCGTTGTTTAAATTTGCCGGCAATCTCGCTGATTGGTCTCGGTCGGCCGGCGGCTGGGACCAATGAGCAGAGCGGTGTTTAAATTTGGCGCCAAAATCGCTGATTGGTAGCGGTCGCCGGCTGCCGCGACCAATCAGCAGAGCGTTGTTTAAGTTTGGCGCCAATCTCGCTGATTGGTCGCGGCTGGCGGCCGCGACCAATCAGCACAGCGGTGTTTACATTTGGCGCCAATCTCGCTGATTGGTCGTGGTCGGCCACCGCGACCAATCAACAGAGCGGCGTTTAGATTTGCCGCCCATCTCGCTGATTAGTCGCAGCCGGCCACCGCGACCAATCAGCAGAGCGGCATTTAAATGTGCCGCCCATCTCGCTGATTGGTCGCGGCCGGCCACCGCGACCAATGAGCAGAGCGGCGTTTAAATTTGCCGGCCATCTCGCTGATTGGTCGCGGCCGGCCACCGCGACCAATGAGCAGAGCGGCGTTTAAATTTGCCGCCCATCTCGCTGATTGGTCGCGGCTAGCCACCGCGACCAATCAGCACAGCGGCGTTTAAATTTGCCGCCCATCTCGCTGATTGGTCGCGGTGGCCGGCCGTGACCAATCAGCAGAGCGGCGTTTAAATTTGCCGCCCATCTCGCTGATTGGTCGCGGTAGCCGGCCGCGACCAATCAGCACAGCGGCGTTTAAATTTGCCGCCCATCTCGCTGATTGGTCGCGGCCGGCCAGCCACCGCGACCAATCAGCAGAGCGGCGTTTAAATTTGCCGCCCATCTCGCTGATTGGTCGCGGCTGGCCGGCCACCGCGACCAATCAACACAGAGGCGTTTAAATTTGCCGACCATCTCGCTGATTGGTCGCAGCCGGCCGGCCACCGCGACCAATCAGCAGAGTGACATTTAAATTTGCCGCCCATCTCGCTCATTGGTCGCGGTGGCCGGCCGCGATCAATCAGCAGAGCGGCGTTTAAATTTGCCGCCTATCTCGCTGATTGGTCGCGGCCGGCCACCGCGACCAATCAGCAGAGCGGCGTTTAAATTTGCCGCCCATCTCGTTGATTGGTCGCGGCCGGCCACCGCGACCAATCAGCAGAGTGGCGTTTAAATTTGCCGCCCATCTCGCTGATTGGTCGCGGTCGGCCGGCCACCGCGACCAATCAGCAAAGCAGCGTTTAAATTTGCCGCCCATCTCGCTGATTGGTCGCGGTCGGCCGGCCACCGCGACCAATCAGCAAAGCGGCGTTTAAATTTGCCGCCCATCTCGCTGATTGGTCGCGACCGGCCACCGCGACCAATCAGCAGAGCGGCGTTTAAATTTGCCGCCCATCTCGCTGATTGGTCGCGGTCGGCCGGCCACCGCGACCAATCAGCAGAGCGGCGTTTAAATTTGCCGCCCATCTCGCTGATTGGTCGCGGTCGGCCGGCCACCGCGACCAATCAGCAGAGCGGCGTTTAAATTTGCCGCCCATCTCGCTGATTGGTCGCGGCCGGCCACCGCGACCAATCAGCGTCGTATTAGTGTGGGCCCGGGAGCGGCGCTGCTTGTGCGGCTCCGTATTAGCGAGGACCGGGGAGCGGCGCTGCCTGTGCGGCTCCTTCTGCTGTGAGAAGCCGGGAGATGAGCGGTTGCTCGCAGCAGAAGCATCCCGACCGGCGGCGCCGCTACCCGGTCCTCCGTTCACACTTGCTGTCGGGAGATCAGCGGGCCAAGCCGCTGATCTTCCGACGTTAGCCGCATGGAGGTCAGCGGCGCCGGTCGGGGTAGTTGTGCTGCTAGCGCCGCTCATCTCCCGGCTGCATCGCCACTGACCTCCGTTCGCCAGATGAGCCGCTAACGGCCAACATCTTTTTTCAGAAATCCCGCGGCACTGATTGGCCGCTGCCGGACTAATGAGCGACGCGGGATTTCCAGGACAGACAGACAGACGGGATAAGACAATTATATAGTAGATGTGTACAGACATCTGATGGTATATACAGGATAGTATGTGACTGCTGTATATTATACTATGCGTACAGACATCTGATGGTATATACAGGATAGTATGTGACTGCTGTATATTATACTATGTGTACAGACATCTGATGGTATATACAGGATAGTATGTGACTGCTGTATATTAAACAATGTGTACAGACATCTGATGGTATATACAGGATAGTATGTGACTGCTGTATATTATACTATGTGTACAGACATCTGATGGTATATACAGGATAATATGTGACTGCTGTATATTATACTATGTGTACAGACATCTGATGGTATATACAGGATAGTATGTGACTGCTGTATATTATACTATGTGTACAGACATCAGATGGTATATACAGGATAGTATGTGACTGCTGTATATTATACTATGTGTACAGACATCTGATGGTATATACAGGATAGTATGTGACTGCTGTATATTATACTATGTGTACAGACATCTGATGGTATATACTGGATAGTATGTGACTGCTGTATATTATACTATGTGTACAGACATCTGATGGTATATACAGGATAATATGTCACTGCTGTATATTATACTATGTGTACAGACATCTGATGGTATATACAGGAAAGTATGTGACTGCTGTATATTATACTATGTGTACAGACATCTGATGGTATATACAGGATAATATGTTACTGCTGTATATTATACTATGTGTACAGACATCTGATGGTATATACAGGAAAGTATGTGACTGCTGTATATTATACTATGTGTACAGACATCTGATGATATATACAGGATAGTATGTGACTGACTGCTGTATATTATACTATGTGTACAGACATATGATGATATACACAGGATAGTATATGACTGCTGTATATTGTACTATGTGTACAGACATCTGATGGTATATACAGGATAGTATGTGACTGCTGTATATTATACTATGCGTACAGACATCTGATGGTATATACAGGATAGTATGTGACTGTGTTTATTATCAGATGTCTGTACTCATAGTATAATATACAGCAGTCAGTCACATACTATCCTGTATATATCATCAGATGTCTGTACACATAGTATAATATACAGCAGTCACATACTATCCTGTATATACCATCAGATGCAAGTGTGAAGGGAGGGACGGCGCCGCTGCCTGGTCCTCAGTAATACGGTTCGTTGATTGTTTGCGGCCGACGCCATATTTAAAGACCGCTCTGCTGATTGGCGCCAAATTTAAACACCGCTCTGCTGATTGGCGCCAAATTTAAACACCGCTCTGCTGATTGGCGCCAAGTTTAAACACCGCTCTGTTGATTGGTCGCGGTCGCGACCAATCAGCGATATTGGCACCAAATTTAAACACCGCTCTGCTGATTGGTCGCGGCCGGGGCCACGACCTATCCGCGATTTTGGCGCCAAATCTAAACACTGCTCTGCTTATTGCGCCTGGTCGGCCACATACATGTTCTAGAATACCCGATGCGTTAGATTCGGGCCACCATCTAGTATGCTAATATATGTACTGATGTTCTAAATTATGTGCACACATACACAGTGTTATATGTGGGGTGCATTCACACTGTGTTCTGGCACAAGTTTGCTGTTTCCTTTGGGGCTTATGACTGAACCTCCCCCCTCCCACATCCCCACCGTGCATCATTTTTGGGCTCGTATGCCTACTGGAGGCAGACAGTAACACGTGCTTCTGAGTGTCCGTCTCCAGTAGAGGCACATGTCCAAAAATGACCCTTGTCAGAGCACATGTTCGCTCTTCTGTCGCCACCATTATAGTCAAAAGCCCCGTCGGCGCATACGCCCGAATCACGTTTTGCTGGGGATTCGGAAGTAGGCCCCAGCGGGACCAATGAACGAGCGCCAGAACGCAGTGTGAATACACCCTTACTGATTACACCTGGACCTGGCTACAGAACATCACATATTATCATGTATAGCAGTATATATAATGTATGATGTCCTGGATCCAGGCTCAGGAGCAGTCAGTGTTGGAGTATGTATACAGTCTGCAGTGGCTCTGGGACTTTCCTGCAGATCTGGCTACAGACAGCGCGACCTGATGAAGCTGCAGTAATAACTCATGAGACCTCAGAGCATCGCTGACACAAGACACTCAGGATCCAGTCCTGACCTCCTGCCCTGGCCCCTGCTGACCTCTCTCCGGTGAAGACCCAGCAGGCCGGCGTGCTAGTGAGTTCAAGAGATAGGGTCACACAGCCGGCAATACAGGGATGGCCGGACCAGCACTTATATACAATTAAAGTGCTGGCGCTGTCTTCTTGGCAGCCGACGGCTCAAAGCCTCTGCTGGGGAACTGGCCCGGGGGGCATTTGCCCCTCTTCCCCCAGGCCCAGCCCGCCCCTGCCTGTGAGTAAGCGGAGTTTGGTGCCAAAGCCTGTGAGAGGGCCCCCCCGCTTGCTCAGGGCCCCGGCACTTGCAATACTTACCTCTCCCTGTTCCACCACAGCTCCGGTGTCTTCGGCGTCTTCTGACTCTGTGATGTTGTGACGCCTCACGGAAGCCCTACCCTGGGAGATGGGGGACTCGGAGCCGGGTCCTATGTTGTAGTTGGGGTGCAGCCGTGGCCCGGACCCTCTCCGTGCCCAGGGCTGTCACATTAAAAAGGGATGGTACGGGCTTATCCGGGTTGAGTGGCTGATCTCCACTACGCCACCTGGTGAAGGCCACCAGCGCTGCTGCAGTCCTTTGAGGCGGGATGTTACGGCAGCCGTCGTTGTTACTACTCCCCACAGGCGGAGCAGGGCCTCAGGGCAGAGAGACAGGATGGAGGGGGTAGTAGTCTAGGAGTTCTTGTGCCGCGTAGTGCGGAGTAGTGCAGAATAAAGAGTCCGGAGGCCATAGGGGTTAGCTTCCAGGGTTTTTACTCACGTTGAAGAGTACAGCTGCAAGGCTTCTCCCTGCTCCTCGCGAAGTTCTGCGGTCACCAGGAACGAGGGTCCAACCACCTCCGAGTAATACAAGTGTTTAATCAGGACACCGCACCAGAGTGTTCCTAGACTTCAGACTGGGTCCATTCCTGTCTGCGTGTGTAGATAGGCCAGGTCTCCCTCTGAACTCCTCTCAGAAACAGGGTACGGGTGGCAGCTTCACTCCTTCCATTACCCGGTGAGATCCTCAGGGCCTACCGGGCTTTCCCGACGAGGACGTGGAGTAGCAAGGTCGGGTGTCGGTACCCCTCTTGCAGCCGGAATCCCTCTGAATAGATCAGCATAGCGAGGACAGGTGGCGTACACCGCTCCGTCTGCATCCTCCCTGGGATCCATTTGCGGTGGAGCTACACTCTTAAGCTCCGGGCCTTCTTGGTCATGGTCCTTGACCGGGTTGAGACATACATTATCTGCAACCTGCCCCTCGACCCAAGGCCAAGGTACGAGAGCTGTGTCTCCATCCGCTGCAGGTCCACACAGGATCCACGCTCAGGGTGGGAGATCACAGTAGAGGACAGTCAAAGAACCATTGCAAAGGACAGACTGCCAAAAGACGACGACCAATGACCAAGATGGCTGTGTAATAAATATGAATTATTGTCACTAAAATGTGAGTCCTCCACCCTCACCCACTAAATGGTTCCCCTATCTCTTGGTTCCCCAGTCTCCCGAGTACCCAAGAGGGCAGCACCTAGTGCATTCTAGCCCCCTCTGGTGGGAGAAGTGTGGTGTTGGATGTGGAGGTGGGGTCCTGACCATCACACTGTTCTTACCTCAGAGGAGGAACACTACACTCCATTAAAGAAGTGCAGTATCCCTGTGGCAGTCGAACCCTCAGGGGCGCCACATTGTCATAGGACAGAGGGAGCGATGACGTCACTACAGAAGCACCCTCTGTACTGAGAAATGCTCAGAGCCAGAAGACGCTAACACTGAGGAGTCCGAAGCAGAGCAGCGGCCAGCGAGGAGAGGTGAGTATTTGATTTTTTTTATGTATGGAGCAAAATATGGGGCCCATTATGTATGGAGCATTACATGGTGCCCATTCTATATGGAGTATTATATTTGGCCCATACTGTATGGAGCAATATATGGTACCCATTATTCTGTATGGAGCATTATATGGGGCCCATCATTCTGTATGGAGGACTATGTGGTGCCCATAATACTGTATGGAGGACTATGTGGTGCCCATAATACTGTATGGAGGACTATGTGGGGCCATTATACTGTATGGAGGACTATGTGGTGCCTATAATACTGTATGGAGGACTACGTGGGGCCCATTATTCTGTATGGAGGACTATGTGGTGCCCATAATACTGTATGGAGGACTATGTGGGGCCATTATACTGTATGGAGGACTATGTGGTGCCTATAATACTGTATGGAAGACTACGTGGGTCCCATTATTCTGTATGGAGGACTATGTGGTGCCCATAATACTGTATGGGAGGACTATGTTGGTTCCATAATACCGTATGAAGGACTATGTGGTGCCTATAATACTGTATGGAGTTCTATACTGTCCAGTCTGCACTGTGCGTTGCGAGGATTCACCTGTTTTGAGTTATTGTAGAATTTACAATAGATATCACTCATGTAAGTGAAATCTTTGGCATTGTACTATACCTATATTTCTCTGCCGTATCTGTGCATTATGAATGGTGGTATGTGTTAAAGGGGCCCACTTAGACTTTTTCACCCGGTGCCCATGAAAACCTGGGGTTGGCCCTGTTCTGTAGATATATATTCATTGAAGTGCTTTTCTATGGGATGACTGAAAAAACATCCAGACGCTCCCCTGAGCCCATGATTATTTCACATATTAGCTCATCTATTCTATAAATGGGTATTCTGATTCATTGAAGAGCTGATCTCCGGGATCACATCTGTGGGGAGTTGGGGGGACAAGGTTTATTTCCGTCCATGTCCTGGTCCATATGACGCGCCCCCTGGGCCCTGGGGTGCACGGTGCCGGGCCGGTCGGTGCAGGGGATGTCACAGTGGCAGTGACCCGGTCCGTGACCCAGGGCGGTCAATAAAAGGGGATTATAGTTTTTATAGTTTAATGTTCATGACGCAACCTGTCATATGCGGCTATATGGAGCCGCCGCAGCGGTGCAGATCCCTTGGAGCTAATGGTGATGCAGCAGAGTTGGTTCAGCTCTCCACAGGTAGAGCTATGCTCCAGGGCAGGATATAGTGATTTTATGAGGTAGATGTTGCTGGTGCTGTGTAGTGCAGGGCTGGTGATGGTTATTCAAGGACACAGTGGGGTGCAGTCTTCCGATTTTACTCAGTTATCACGCTGCTCCTGGTTACAACTGCCAGCTTATAACCACCCACGTCGTCCTGCGTTCACCAAGGAAGGGGTTCAGCAATCCCTCTTTCAGGAGTACTTAAGCGGAGTACTAAAATGGGACCCAGTTCTATGTGCCTTCCTTTTTCAGGAGTACTTAAACGGAGTACTTAAACGGGACCCCGTTCTACGTGCCTTCCTCGGTCGTCTTCCTGCACTGGCTCTCACCCTCCTGCCCTGCGCCTCACAATCAGTGCCCCAAGCCGGTAGCCTCGGATCTTGTCGGGCGACCTGCAGTCCCCTGGACCTTCTGTGACCACCTTTTTGGCGATGTAATTGTGGTGGTTGGCAGCTAAACCTTGCAAGTACAGCAGCCTCTGGTTTCTAGCTGAGATTTGTAGTTCTCCACTAGTTAGGGGCCGGTCCCCTCTGCGGCCTGATCCCTCCATGTCCTGGTAGATTGGGGCGCACGGGTGGCATCCGCACTTCCCGTGCCCCTGGGATCCCCTCTGTTCCTCTTGGAGCCTTCCCTCTGCTCCCGTCCTCTCTCTCAGTCTGTTCTCCTGGGCCTCCCAGACTAGGCCCGCTCCTTCCTCCTCTCCTCCTGAGCAGAGCTCCTCCAGAGCTCCTGCTCCCAACTCTCTCTCTCTCAGACTGACCACACTCTCTCAAGATGACTCCCCTTTTTATACACCTACTGAAGTGCTCCCCTAAACTACTTCTTCCACCCACACCCACTACATGGTTCCACCCTCCAGCTAGAGACCAGGGACTGTGCTCTCCCTTAGGAGCAATCTCGCCCTTCCCTCTGAAGTGGAGTGTAATGGATGCAAGTGTGTGGGTCCCAGGCAGTACTCCATCCTTACCTGAGAGTGGGATACCACACCTCTGGGTGAGATGCAGTACCTATGGGGCGCCACACATATATGCTCCTATCAGGATACAATATATACATTGCCCTCTATGTTTCAGTAAACTTTAAATCAGTTGCACATTGATATAAGACCAATACTGACTCCAACCAGCTCAAAGTGCCATCCAGTGTTTGTCCTATTTGTTCCCATATGGTGATAATGGAATACCCTTTAAGACCTCTCCATAGAGCATTCATGGAGCAGATAGTGCATTATGCCGATAGATTAGCTTTGCTCAGCTATAAGGTCCAGGTTACTGTGACGCCTCCCCTCACGGGGACTCGCTCGCTAGCCCACCCTGAGAGTTGGGGTACTCGGAGCTGGGCCTCCGTGTAGGGTGGATGCAGTTGTGACCTAGGCCCGGTCCGTGCCCAGGGTTTTCACATCAAAATACGGGCTAGGAGGGATGATGGAAAGGTGCTCGACTACGCCACCTGTGGTGTCCGGTGATTGGCAACAGCGCTGCAGCAGTCCTCTGAGGCGGGATGTCGTGGCAGCAGCAGATGGTACTACTCCCCACAGGCGGAGCAGGGCCTCAGGGCAGCGAAGAGGGATCAGGAGAGTAGTAGTGGGTTGTATGTTGTGGTGTGGTGTCGCGCTAGAATAAAGGACTGGAGGCAATGTATGCAGTCTTCCAAGCTTTACTCATGTTGTCAATGGTCAGCTCCAAGGCTTCTCCTTGCTCCTCACGCTGCGCTGCGGCCACCAGGAAAGGGGGTTCGGCACTCTCCGGGTAGTTCGGGTGCATCAATCAGGAACCCCAGCACCAGAGTGTTCCTAGAAACTCCCACTAGGTCCTCTCCTGTTCGTGTGTGGTGCGTGTAGTAAGGCTGGGTCTCCCTCTGGTTACTCACAGAACAAGGGTACGGGTGGCGACTCCGCTCCGTCTGTTACCCGGTGGGATCCACCAAGCCTCCGGAGCTTTTCTGACTAGGACGTGAAGTAACAAAGTCAGATAACGGGGGCCGGTTCCCTCTTGCAGCAGGAGTCCCTCTGACTAGGCCAGAATGAAGAGTACAGGTGGCGTAAACCGCTCCGTCCGAATTCCCTGGGATCCTTTTGCCTGTGGAGCTTTACTCCTCCGCTCCCCTCCAGGCCTTCTTAGGTAGGGACCTTGACCGGGTAGAGACAGCCGTTAACTCTAACCCGCTCCTCGCCTCAAGGCCAGAGTACGAGGACCGTGTATCTTCAACAGCTGCAGGTTCTAGCAGAAAGCCAAGTTCAGCGATGAAGATCACAATGAAAAGACCTTGAACCTAAGATGGCTGTTTATTAAATATGTATTAGCAAGTGTAATCTCCTGGTGTGTCCTCCATCCTCACCCACTACTAGGTTCCCCCTATCTTTGGTCCCCCCCCCCATCTCCTCTTATCCTGGCTGGGGCAGCACCCTGGTGCATATAAGAACCCTACAGGTGGGAGAGGTGTAGTGTTGAATGCAGAGGTGGGGTCCTGACAGGTGCTCCATCCTTACCTCGGAGAGGAGATACCACACCTCATTAAAGAGATGCAGTATCCCTGTGGCGACAGAACCCTCAGGGGCACCCCATTACCATCAGACTCACACACCACTCAGCCCACCCGTTTCTTGTGCAGTGATAAACCAGCTGTTCTCCACCTTCCATACACATTTTCTAAGCATTCCCTATTTCTTTCTTCAGGTGGTCCTGACATCAGTCCCCAGCCGAAACATCTTTATGGCTGTAAAAATGATCAAGAAAAAGAAGGTGAAGGAAAACATCCTTATGAGAGAGCGGCGGATACTCCTGGCGGCCCGAGACTGCCCATTCTTATGTCACCTCTATGCCGCACAGCAGTCTCGGAAGCTGGCGTATTTCATCACGGAGTATCTGTCCGGTGGCAGCCTTGAGGCTTTGATTGACATGTGCGGCTGCCTGAACATCGACAGCGTAAGGTGAGTATGAGGAAGATATGCGAAAAAGAGAGCAGAGGGGTGAAAATAAAAGCAGAGGTGGAGATGTAGCTGGGAGAGGACTGGCAGGTCATGTAGCCCAGGAGAGAAGGAGGTATCAGCGATGACATTGATACTACACTCTGTTCTCTCCATCAGATTCTACACAGAAGAGATTGTATGTGGTCTCCAGTTCCTCCACGGACACAACATCGTCCACCGGTAAGCACAACTTTCCTCCTTCTCTCTGTCCCCTTTACATGCTCAAAAAATTGCCCCCAACTTTCCTGGGCTCCTGTCTGCCTAGTCCACCTGATCTTGCAGTGACCCATTTTCCATCTCCTGTATCATGGGGTAGATTTCTTATTATATTTTCTTATTTCATTGCAGAGATATTAAGCCAGTAAACATCATGTTGGATGCCGATGGCCACATCCGTGTAGTTGACCTGGGGCTTGCCCAAGATGGGGTCACCTCCTCCAATAACATCTCTGGAGTGACGGGCACTTTCCACTTCATGGCCCCTGAGGTGCTTCTCAAAAAAGGATATGGCACAGCAGTGGATTGGTGGAGCCTGGGGATTGTGGTGTCCAAGATGGCAACAGGACGCTCCCCATTTTACACCGGCTCCGTCAGCAAAATGGCTTACACAGAAATAACCAGAGGAGAGCCTGAAATTCCATCTTGGCTTGATGCTGACTTGAAAGATCTTATCAAGAAGCTGCTGTGCAAAAATCCTGAGAAGCGCTTGGATGTGTGCGGGAACATCAGAGAGCATCCATTCTTTACCAACATCGGCTGGGAGGATCTAGAGAAAAGGAGAGCAAAGCCGCCATTTATACCATTCAGGCCAGTTCTGGAGAACCATCATCTGCAGTGGCCGGAGGATAAGAAAGCCTTTAACCCCGTGGCCGGATTCAATTATGTGTCATCAAGCTGGGCCCGGTAAGATCATCCTCTGTGAGGATAAATTCCATCAAATGTTCTTCTCACCTTGTGGCCATTATGACCATCTTTGTCTTCTCCCACTGTTTCTGTCAATGACTATGTCTCTGTCATTCTTAGGTGGATGAGAATATCTCGGCTGTAAAGAATCCACGACCATCTGGTGAGTGACCGCTGTACACCGCTGTACACACAGGACACCGATCATTAGATGTGTACATTATATCTGATGTTACATAGGGGAATGGTTCATTATAATGACCATTCCTCTAAGATAACAGAAGATCCAGGAGATAGAAGTTATTGAAATGTCTTCCTCCTTATGTCTTGCAGGATGAACCCGTGCCAACTGCCCAGAACTTCTTGCCTCCTGACCCGTACCTCACGTCTCTGCTGCTGTTTGTCACCTCGGCTGCCCTAGAACATCATGTCTCTCATTAACACCTTCATGTCGGACCACTGCCATCGTGTCGCTGCACCAGGCCCTTGACTTGGCCTCCTCCAATCCATGGCTGGCATCTGAGATCCCTCCAGCCCGAAGGTCTTCTGCGCCCCAGGAGCGGCCTGTGCTAAGTTTCCATTTGGTGAGTTCAGGAACAATAGTATAATATAGGCCATTATCCCTGAACTTACCTCAGCGCAGGCCGGGTAAGTACTGCACCCATCATCCGTCACATCCACAGTACATGATAGGTGTAGACCCTACACTACACTACAGATATAGGCACACACACATAGACACATAGGACGTAGATAGAGATTTCGGCTTTTGATCCTGGGATTTAATCTGATCGCCATATTTGGGGTCAGGAAGGAATTTTCCCCCCTAATATGAGGATAATTGGCCCATTCCTCATAGGGGGTTTTCGCCTTCCTCTGGATCTACACGGCCTTAAATAGGTTTAGTAATATATCAATAAGTAGATTCACACATAAGTAGTGCAAAAAAATAAGTTTAAAAAAATAAAATTCAAAAATAGTTTATTTTACACAAACCAAAAACATTTTTAGTCTAAATATATAACAATTAAAAAATGTAAATATATTTTTAAAAAATCTCACTTCCATTACACACAGGGAGGTACGAGCCTTTGATCCTGGGATTTAATCTGATCGCCATATTTGGGGTCAGGAAGGAATTTTTCCCCCGTCATGAGAATAATTGGCCCATTTCTCACGTGGGGTTTTCGCCTTCCTCTGGATCAACACGGCCCATAGATAGGTTTAGTAAAATAGAAGAAATAAGTAGGTTCTTATATTTATAATGAAAAAATATCTAAAAAAATAATTTATTTTTTGGTTTAAGGCTGAGTTCACACGATGCGTTTTTCGTGCGTTTCCGCGGCGTTTTTGCAGTTGCGTAAACGCCGCGGAAAAGCATGAAAAACGCATGGTAGAAGGGCAGCAATGTTCCCCAATTGAAATCTGCATGTGCTGTGCCCATGATGCGGATTTTTCCGCAGCGTAAACGCTGCGGTCAAAAATCCGCAGCATGTCAATTAATTTTGCGGAAACGCTGCTCTTTTGCCGCCATTGACTTGCATTAGACCGCATGGAATCCGCATCACTGTATATGTTGATGCGCTTTTCATGCGGTCTAATGTGCAGATGGTACCCGGGTGTGGATGAGAGGACTCTCATCCAGACCCAGGTACCATTAAAAAAAAAAGAATAAAATAAAAAATACATATTATTATTCTCACCTTCTGACGGCCCGCGCTGCGTCCTGCCGGCTTCCCGCGCACTTCGCGGTTGAATGAAGGACCTTCGCTGACATCAGAGTCATGTGACGGGTCACGTGACGCTGACGTCGGAAGGTCCTACAGTCTTCACTGCCGGCAGCCGGGACCGATGAAGCAGGACACCGGGGGCCATCAGAGGGTAACGTATAGATTTATTTTTTATTTTTTGACATCACACACTATATAAATCCATGCCGGCTGCATGGATTTATATAGTGTGAAGTTGACAAGCACTTTCCAAGTGATGCTAAAATCGCTTGGGAAGCGCTTGTCAATCCGCATGCGGAAATGAAAGTGAAGACCGCTTCATTTCCGCATGTCCCTGGCAGGAAACTGCATGTACAATCCGCATGCGTTTTTTCCTGCCAGAGAGATGCAGAAACGCTGAGGAAAAAATCCTGAGCATTTCTGCATCGTGTGCACATACCCTAAGAAAAATTAGTTAAAATAAATATAAAAATAAATTAGTCCAAAAATTGAAAATAATTAAATATTTAAATAAAAAATGTACACTTACGTATCACACATTAGCTATGAGCCCTTGATCCTGGGATTCATCCCGATCATCATATTTGGGATCAGGAAGGAATTTTTCACCTTCTTCTGGATCAACACGGCCTTAAATAGATATAAACTGACAGTTATATAAGTAATTCCCAGATTAATGGCTTATTATAAATACATAAAAACATTTTAAAGTATAGGCAGATTTTCAGATAATGTATAATATATACCGTAGCTCTGAACTTAAATAAGGAAAAGATAAATAGTTTAATACATTTTTTAGAAATTCATTTAATTTCGGTCTCAGCCCTTGATCCTGGGATTTATTCTGATCGCCATATTTGGGGTCAGGAAGGAATTTTCCCCCCTGATATGAGGACAATTGGCTTATTCCTCACAGGGGGTTTTCGCCTTCCTCTGGATCAACGCGGCCCATAAATAGGATTATTCTGATAGAAGAATAATTTACACATATACATGATACTATAACATATAATAACCCCATCTATAAATAAAATCTTTCGTTTACCCCCTACATCGTTGTTCTTGTCTTTATTCCATCTGTCATCCATGTAGTGAATGTGGGTTTCACCCCTAAGTCTTGATGGGGTCGTACGGTCTCATGTAAGGTTTCTCCATATGGGTCAGAGGTGAAACCCCAATGTGCTGCGGATAAAGACCAAACTGATCTCTTCTGCAGTAAGCGAGTACCCGGCAGCAGGTGCTGAATTTCCCTACAGCGCCTCCAAAGGAGAAATGAAGTATTACACATGATTCTCTGTAATCACTGGGCTGTACCTGGAAATCATGGAAGTGTTGGGTCCTCCAGGGCAGGAGACGCTGTTTGGTGGTCGCCTCCATTCTGACTAATGGATGAGAATACAGAACTTCAGATTCCCATAAGGTGGCATTTGGATATTGGGTTTTCTACAGCTGCCGCTCACTATACACAGAGCGGTGATTGAAACCGCGCAGGCGCCGCCCCTGTGACTGACAGAGAGAGGCTGCTGGGTGACATAAAGTTAATTTCCTCCTGGCAGCGGGGCTCTCAGTGCAGGCACCGCACAGTGTCACAATGCTATTACTTGCAGATTTACCCCATATCCCATATCTGCAGGTTAAGTGTTATTTTACAAGACAGGTTCCCTTTAACCCATGATGTAGTTTTGTCCCAGGTCTCTAAGGCCTGTATGAAACCGACTCAGTAGTAGATCTCACATCATATGTAGCAGATGCCGGCTGTGCTACACAGCCAAAAACTGCAGCAACCAGAGCTCGCTCCGATCGCTGAGGTTTATCCATCTAAATGCCTTTGTCAATCACTGAATGGCGATTGCAGGGAGCTGATGGGTTACTGACGCGCCCCCTGGGGCTGTGGGGTACTCGGTAGCTGGGCCGGTTGGTGCTGGGGATGTCACGGTGGCAGTGACCCGGTCCGTGGCCCTGGGTGGTCAAATTAAAGGAAAAGTAAAAGGGGAATAAAGTTTTTTAGAGATAATGTTTGTGACGCCACCTGTGGTATGCGGCTATATGGGGCCGCCGCTGTGGTGCAGATCCACTGGAGCTGAAGGTGACGCAGCAGAGTTGGTTCAGCTCTCCACAGGCAGAGCATAGCCCCAGGGCAGAATAAGATGAATTTTGAAGGTAGATGTTGTTGGTGCGGTGTAATGCAGGTGATGGCGCAGCAATTATTCAAGGACGCAGTGGGGTGCAGTCTTCAGGTTTTACTCACAGTTGTTAAGTTCCTCAGGTTACAGTCACCAGTATGCAACTTCCCACGTCGCCCTGTGTCCTCCGGGGTAGTGATCCTGCAAACTCTAAGGTACCTCAGGAGCACTTGGACGGGACCCCGTTCTATGTACCTTTCCTGGTCGTCTCACGGCGCTGGTTCTCACCCTCCTACCCTGCGCCTCACAATCAGTGTCCCAAGCCAGTGGCCTCGGGCCTTGTCGGGCAACTTGCAATCTCCTGTACCCTATGTGGCCACCTTTTCAGCGATATAATTGTGTATTTTGGCTGCAACACCTTGCAAATGCTGCAGCCTCTGGTTGGCTAGCTGAGCCTGATTGTTCTCCACTAGTCTGGGGCCGGTACCCCTCTGCGGCCTGATCCCTCCACGTCAGCATGAATTCGGGCGCATGGGTGGCTTTCTGCACTCACCGTGCCCCTGGGATCCCCTCTGTCTCTGGAGCCTTTCTCTCCCTGCTCCCGTCTTCTCTCACTCTCTTCCTGGGCCTCTCTTACTAGGTCCGACTCCTCTCTCTCCTTCCTTGCTCTCCTGAGCGGAGCTCCTCCTGAGCTCCCACTCCCAACTGAGCTTCTCTCTGTACTGTCCGCTTCTAGATGGTTCCCCTTGTCTCTTATACTCTTTCTGTCTGTGCTCCCCTGAACTTCTTCCTCCACCCACCTCCTCTACCTGGTTCCACCCTCCAGCTAGGGACCAGGGACTGCTCTCCCTTAGGATCAATCTTCCCTTCCCTACTGTAGTGGAGAGTATTGGATGTGGGTATGTGGGTCCCGGGTAGTACTCCGTCCATACCTGAGTGTGGAGTACCACACCTCTGGGTGAGATGCAGTACCTCTGTGGCAACTGGACCCA
Source organism: Phyllobates terribilis (assembly GCF_046119375.1). Lineage (NCBI taxonomy): Eukaryota > Metazoa > Chordata > Amphibia > Anura > Dendrobatidae > Phyllobates > Phyllobates terribilis. Next base: position 1,591,605 of record NW_027363077.1, read on the forward strand.
CAGGGTCGCCACATTACCATGGCAGCCGGTAAGTATAGTGTAAGCAATCGAACAATTGCAGGTTGAGATCCCCTAGTGGTACAAAAAAAGTAGAAATAAAAAGATGGGAACCTGTCACGTGAAAAAACAGGGTTAATCTGCAGGTTAATAGCGTTCTGAACCTGTCTGGCCCTGGCATTTAGAGCCCCGCTGCCGGGAGGAAATTATGTGTATTCCTCCTGGCAGCGGTCAGCTTCCAGTCATAGGTGCGGTGGCGCGGGTTCAGTCACTGCTCTGTACATAGAGAGTGGCGCCTCCAGCACTGACTGTCGTCCGGTCGTACTGCTGAGCTGCTGTCAACCAATACCGGGGGGTGCGGTTACACCAGTGCCGGGAGGAATAAAGCTTCCTCCTGGCAGCGGTGCTCAAAGTGCGGGCGCCGAGCAAGTTCAGAGTAACCCCACATCTGCAGGTTGATAGCGTTTTTTCACATGATAGGTTCCATTTAAAAAATAAAAATGTATAAAAAACTGCACCTCCTTTGTCCCCATTCAAAAATGGAAAAATGTAAAAAAAAAAATTGATATCGTCATGACTAAAAAGTCCGATCTATCGAAATATTAAATTATTCAGACAATATGTTAAACATGAAGAAGAAAAAAAAAAGTTATGGCTCTGGGAAGAAGGGGAGCAAAAAACGAAAACGCAAAAAAGGAAAAACCCAAGGTGGTGAAGGGGTTAAAAGCATCAGCTCCCAGCGAAAAATAACCAAGACCTCACTCAGCTCCATGAGCGAAAAGCTGCAGGTCTCAGAATATGGAGAGACAAACAATTTAAGGTTCTGATTTTTTTTTTAACCACTAAAATATAAAGAAACGTCATAAGGGTATGTGCACATGTTCAGTAATTGCAGCAGAAAAATCCGCTGCAGATATTGGAGTATTATTTTCCGCCCTATAACAGAACCCAGAGGGTCCCCTTGCTTCCATTTGTATCAGACATACTGATAGGGAATGTAGATTGTGAGCCCTGATGGGGACAGCGCCCAGAATGTCTGTAAATTGTCTGAATTGTAAAGAGCTGCAGAATATGTTGGTGCTATATAAATAAACAGATTATTATTATTAGAAAGATTATTATTTATGCAAAGGGTTGAAAAAATGCAGCATGTGAACATAGCCTAATAACTGTTCTTAAAAATAAACTATTATCACTTCTATTTTTAAAGCTTTTTACTCTGCGGCATATTTTCCACACCTGCCTAATAATTTTGCACAGTACTGTATATGAGATGCTTTTACAAAAAGATGCAGTATTTTTTGATAGTATGATACAAATCACTCTTGCTATGTGACTCCCTATTTCTTAATTTAAGAATCCATGTAGTAATTTGCATTTCGACCTCTAGATGGTGACACCTGAATACTGCAGTGACAATATCTCCGAAATATCCTAGGTCAGTGATGGCGAACCTTTTACAGACCGAGAGCCCAAACTGCAACCCAAAACTTACTTATTTATCCCATAGTGCCAACACGGTCATTTAACCAGAATACTGAGGTTCTAGTTTAGAAAAACAACTCATACATAGAGCAGGCGAGGGGAACCGAAAGCAGCCACAAACAGCAGCAGGGGTATGAGACTGCAGAAAGAAAAAATATGCTCCCCCTTCCATCCTGGTATATGTTTGCTCATCCTTGTATATATGCTGCCCCCCATCCTTGTATGTGCTCCCCACCATCCTTGTATATATCCTGCTTCCCCATCCTTGTATATATGCTGCCCCCCATCCTTGTATGTGCTCCCCCCCATCCTTGTATATATGCTGCTCCCCCATCCTTGTATATATGCTGCTTCCCCATCCTTGTATATATGCTTCTCCCCCATCCTTGTATATATGCTGCTTCCCTATCCTTGTATATATGCTGCTCTCCCATCCTTGTATATATGCTGCTCCCCCTTCCTTGTATATATCCTGCTTCCCCATCCTTGTATATATGCTTCTCCCCCATCCTTGTATATATGCTGCTTCCCTATCCTTGTATATATGCTGCTCTCCCATCCTTGCATATATGCTGCCCCCCATCCTTGTATGTGCTCCCCCCCATCCTTGTCGGAACAAAGAGGAATCAGCTACTAGTGAAAAGTTTCTGTGTTTTCTTATTAGGAGTTTTCCCTGGAGAAAGCGATGCATACCATGGAAGAAATGTGGGACTCCATATCCTTTAATACCAGTCCCTATCGATAATCTGGCGTTTCTATTCTATCAGCAGTGGATGAAATCCAAACCAGTCTGGATGAGCAAATTGTGAAGACTCAGACAATGAGGGGATCGCCTTTCATCAAGCCCTATGAGAAAGAAATCAAGGTATAAAATGTTCACTTGCTTATTAGCAGAAGCTAAGGTTTCATTAGGATTTCCGAGGCTAAAGTTACATGCGGCTCCAGCTTACATGTAAAGGGGATGGTGTCAAGGAGTCTCACCAAACTTTCCCTACAAATGTCCAACAATTCAGAATGAATATCCATTGATAATTTATCTTCTAAAATGATAGCATTTTTTCTATCATTTTCATTTTATGTGTAATTAACTTTTTGCTCTCCTCCTTTAAGCAATGGGAGGAACGACTGATAAGGATGCAGGAAACCATTGATGAATGGCTGAAGGTGCCGGCCCAGTGGCTTTATCTAGACCCCATCTTCTCTTCTGAGGACATCATGCAGCAAATGCCTGAAGAAGGACGCTTATTCCAGACTGTGGACAGAAACTGGAGAGAGATCATGAAACATTGCGTTAAAGACCCGAAGGTAAATGGATGCTTCATGGTGGACTGATACAAGAAAGCACGGTCATCTTGCATCCAGGATTGATGTTTTCCAAGAGTCCGTGTCCTGATGCTTCCATCACAAGGATCCTGGGTTATGGGGCTCCGCACTGCCTGGACTCCAGCCTCCCGCATCTTCTATTTTCTATCCAAATAGGTTCTAATTTTTTTTTTAATATGAACTATTGGCACAATAGTCAATGAATGTGACCTTTTTTCAGTCTCTATAACTATATAATGGAATCTTACTTATGGGCTATCTACTTTGTTTTAGGCTTTAAGCGCCACTTCTCTGACCGGACTTCTGGAAAAACTTCAGGACAGCAATGTGCTTCTGGATAAAATCATGAAAGGGCTGAATGCCTATCTGGAGAAGAAGAGGCTTTTTTCCCACGGTATAGTCCTTTCACTTGTTGCAATGATTCTATATACTACTTAAAGAAATTTATTTTTTCTTATTTAAACCATTGAAATCATTTTTGTAATTGGATTTCATTAATAATTTTGCACTGTTTGCCTTCTATTGGCTCTGTGTTGCGCTGGCTATTGGACTTATTTTTAATCTGTCTTTTTTCAGCTCCTCTTAGCCGATTTATGACCACAGATCACATCAAAGCTGAATGTACAGGAAACAAAAAGCCGAACGGTGCAACATTTTTAATGAAACTGAATTGTCGCAAATACTCGCAATTAAATAGGTATTCCCATCTCCAAGATCCTATCCCAATATGTAGTAGGCGTAGTAATAATAATAATATTAGCAAATACCTCCAATTAGAAATGTAGTATAATTCTTCTGATTCGCTATGTCGCTTTCCCCAGCTTCGGTATCCATGGTTACGACCACTCATATAGTGACAGTTATTTGCTAGTGGTCGTAACCTAAGCTACTGCAATGCCCTGCACATGGGGTAAGCGACAAAGCAAATCAGAAGAACTATACTACACTTCTAATTGGAGGTATTTGCTAATATTATTATTATTACACCTACTACATATTGGGGTAGAATCCTGGAGATGGGAATACCCATTTCAGTTAAATAAAAAAAGTTCCCAAAGATGGATAGCCCCTTTAAGCTAGCCATACGCATGAGATATGAGATACCCGTCGTCTGAATGGTTATTTGGCTACTTCTCCTGACTCCCACATATTCTGCTGAACAGTCATGTGTTTTTAATGGGGAGAGAGGAGAAAGTCGGTACTGGACACCTCCGGCAGCGGGTTATCTCCCCTGAGAACCAAAAGACCGGGTATTGAAATCCCATCTGCCCGATCCTTCTGGCCCTGACATCCTCTATCGGGGGAGAGTCAGGAGACCCCCATACACATCAGTGGGTAGGCCGGTCCTGCTGCAATCGTCAGGTTTAAACTATTTTAATCCAATGTGTACGGGGACTGAATCTTTACTTTAAAGCTTTGCTTTTCTATTTTCTCACAGACACTAATACAAATGGCGCCTGACCCAATACTTTAATGACATCTTTATCATATTGTGCATTTTCGCTTTAGCTTTTTCTTCCTGTCCAACGACGAAATGCTAGAAATTCTATCTGAGACTAAAGATCCTCTGCGGGTCCAACCACATCTAAAGAAGGGCTTTGAAGGCATCGCAAAGCTGGAGTTCCTTCCTAACCTGGACATCAAAGCCATGTACAGCACCGAGGGGGAACGCGTAGAGCTCATCCAGACCATCTCCACCTCCGAGGCTCGGGGGGCCGTGGAGAAGTGGCTCATCCAAGGGGAAGATGTCATGTTAAGGAGCGTGCATGATGTTATTGCTCAGTCACGAATGGTACGGATCTACCAACAGACCAAAAGCATTAATTGGTACTAATCTAGTACTTTTATATTTGTATAAGATTATTTGGCAGCAGTGAATGATTTGTGGATGATGTATCTCTTGCTATAGAGCCAGGTAGCAGATCTTCTACCAGCAATCGGTAGAAATGAATTTGCTAGATAATACTAGTAAGGTTGTCCCTCTCTTAAATGCTTCTGTCAACGTAATTTAACTTTGTTTTTTTAAAGGCATACCCTGAGACTGCAAGAAAAGACTGGGTGAGGGAATGGCCGGGACAGGTCGTGCTCTGTGTGTCTCAGATGTTCTGGACAAGTGAAGTGCATGAAGCTATCGGCAGTGGCCCAGAGGTACGGCATAAGCTCCTTTACTGATCAAGGTGGCTTCACTATAAAGTCATGGCCGGAAGTGTTGGCTCCCTTGAAGTATTTTTCCATAAAATTATTGCAATTGCATGTGTATTTTTTGTTATACACATGTTTATTTCCTTTGTGTGTATTGGAACAACAAAAAAAAAAAACAGAGAAAAAAAAGGCAAATTGGATATCATTTCACACAAAACCCCAAAAATGGGCCGGACAAAATTGTAGGCATCTTTCCAAAATTGTGGGTAAACAATTTTGTTTCAAGCATGTGATGCTCGTTCAAACTCACCTGTGGCAAGTAAAAGGTGTGGGCAATATGAAAATCACACCTGAAAAACGATGCAAAGGGGAAAAGTTGACTCAATCTTTGCGTTGTTACGTGCCACACTAAGCAGGGAGAACAGAAAGAGGAAAAGAGAACTGTCTGAGGACTTGAGAACCAAAATTGTTGACCAATATCTTCTTTTTGTGTTGTTCCAATACACACAAATTAAATAAACATGTGAACAACAAAACATGTGTAATTGTAATAATTTTCTGGGAGAAATACATATATATACATTCATAGACAGACTTCATGTGTTCTCCTGCTAATAGACTGTCATACCCAGGGACGCAGCTTATAGGAGTTTCCAGGGGCGGATATACCATTGGTGCAACAGAGGTAAGGGGACCCACATTCACATCAAAAGATGCAAGTAGCTTCTTTCACAGTACTTTATTAGACTGCAAAGAGTCCATGTACTGTTCTTGCCCAGGGGTCTTCTCCTGGGGGTTGCAGTTGTACAGCGGCTCAGTATCTTGAAGGTACCCAAAAGGCTCCATAGTATTGTTGGGATTTTGCATAGATTCATGCATCTTGTCTAGAGATGAGCAACTAAATTTGCAGGACCTTGGTCTAAGAGAGCAGGTTAGTAGTCTGTGGCTGTTGGATGGGAGCCTTGCTAACCGCCTCTTACATGCCGGCATCCCTGGCTCCTCTTTTGATTAGCCGGCCAGGCGTGATGTCATTTGTGCCTCACACCACAACTATGACATCGACATCAAAAGAGGAGCCGGAGATGCCGGTTCATGGGGCTCCGGTCCTGCGGCCGTGGAATACTGACCCGACTGTTGGACCAGAGTCCTGCAAATCCATTCGCTCATCTCTACTCTCGTCATATCTACCAATAAGGGAAGACATTGTATGGGATTTCCCATAATACCAGCATAAAATGAATCCATCTGCATTGAGTTTTCCATGCTGTTTGTGGCAGGGTTTTATAGAGGTACATCTGGGTATTTGGGGCTCTGGGTTCAATCCAGATCTCCAACTTCTATAAAGATATGTTGTAAAATTGTTGTGTACATTATAAAGTGCCTGCATATTGTGGAGTTCTCAATCTAGTCTGCAGCTTATAATCTGTATAGATTTCAGCCCCCTTGCAATATGTATGTTCTATGAATGTTTCTGCAGATGATTTCACCGTTACATCCTTCTTGTAGGGCCTGAAAAACTCCTATGATAATCTGCAGCTCCAGCTAAATGATATTGTGGAGCTTGTGCGAGGAGGCAAATTGTCCCAGCAGACTCGCAGCACATTGGGGGCTCTCGTCACCATAGAGGGGCACGCTCGTGACGTGGGCATGGAAATGATCCAAACAGGTTTGTGCAAACATCATGGCTGGCACCAAACTTTCCAATACCATGTTCTATTTATCATACACTACATGGAGAAAGGTATTGTGCCCCCTCCACATTACACCTACAGGGGCTTTTATGGCCCCCTATTCTAAATCCATATACAGGATGTTAATATGGAGTCCGTCCCTCTACAGATATCACAGCTCAATATGCAGAGCACCTTCATACATTTCACCCCATTCCTATGTTCTTTCCATATCTATGTTATATTCCCCCCTCTTTTCTTTGAGTTTTCATAGGACACAATTGATCTTGTCACAGTAAAGCAATCTTGGGGTGTACTTACAATGACGTCTATGGGGCAGTAGTCATTTCTGCATATTGAGATGGTGGTCCCTATATAGGAATGTTTTGGCATCTGTATGTGTCGGCGTCCCCTGTATATGACTCATTGCCACAATTGATATTCTTTATAGTCAGTGTTTTGGATGGCCTAGGTGCGGTTTGTAATATTTTCTATCAATGGTGTGTGTGCCCTCCTCTGTGCGGTGTCCTTCCATAACCATGGATGTACTAATAAAGGGGTGTTATGTCAATTCCTTTAATGACCTTTTGTTCGGTTTCTTTGTAGGTATTATGTAATTCTCTGAATGGTCAGCCATTCTAAGCCTGAGCAGACATATGGCAATGTAATTGATGTGTGACTGACATTGTTCTTCCCTATGTTGCGGTGACATATTTATGCTGCCATTGTGCAGTATTTTTTCTAATTAATCATCCTAAAGGTGTTTAGTGGGGTTGAGGTTGAGAACGTGTGTGAAACAGTTCTGCTCTTCTATTCCCTTAGGGTTGGAAGCTACAATTGTTTAAAATGTCTTGTGCTGAAGCATTAAGATATCTTTTCACTGGAACTAAGGGGCCTAGACCAACCCCTAAAAACAAGGCCATACCCCCACCAGCAAACTGTTCAGCGGGCACAATGCAGTTAATAGGGTAACGTTCTCCTGGCATTCACCAAATCCAGACTCGTCCATCAGATGCCAGATAGAGAAGTGTGATCCGTCACTGCACAGAACAGGTCTCCTCCAGAGTCCTGTGGTGGCGGCTTCACACCACTCCATCTGACGCTCGGCATCGTGCTTGGTGATGTAAGGCTGCATGCAGCTGCTCAGCCATAAAGCTCCTGGCGGGGACGCAGTGTTTGTGGTGATGTTGTTACCAATGGAGTCAGGAAAGCGTTCTGCCCTCTGCTCCTCAGCACTCAGTGACCCCGCTCTGTAATGTTCCGGGGTCTCCTGAGTTGCTGCAGTTCCTTCTACTCCTTAATAATATCACTCACTTGTGATGGGGGAAGATTTAGGAGGGGAGAAATTTAATATCCAGACTTGTTACGCCGGTGGCTCCTATTACAGGACCGCGCTGGTATCAGAGAGCTCTGCACCACCAGCCGTTCTGTCATATGTTAGTAACAGCACACAGCATGGGAGGGCGGATGTTATACACCGGGGGGCGTGGGGATTGATGTTATACACTGGTGGGGGCGAGAGTCTTAATGTTATACAAGGCCGAGGGGCCAGATGTTATACCCTAGGGGTATGAGGGGCTAGATGTTATACATGTCCGAGGGCTGGATGTTATACACTGAGGGGCAAGGGGACGGATATTATACACCAGGGACGAGGGGACAGATATTATACACCGGGGCGAGGGGACGGATATTATACACCAGGGGCGAGGGGATGGATATTATACACCAGGGGTGAGGGGACGGATATTATACACCGTGGGCGAGGGGATGGTTGTTATACACTGGGAGCGAGGGGACGGATATTATACACCAGGGGGGCGAGAGGCCGGATGTTATACACCAGAGGGAGGGAGCGAGGGTACAGATGTTATACACTGGGGCTGGGGGCCGGATGTTATACCCTGGGGGTCGGATGTTATGCAAAGGAGGGCTTGGGGTTGGATGTTATACAGTGGGGTTGAGGGGATGGATTTTATACACTGGCGGTGGGGCGAGGGGACGGATGTTATACTAAACTAGGGGCGAGGGGCGGATGTTATACCCCGGGGGAGGCGAGAGGCCGGATTTTATAAACTGGGGGCTGAGAGTCCGGATGTTATACACCGTGGGCAATGGGACTAAATGTAAAAGCAGAATTCGGTGACTAGGAGTTTTGTCCTATAATGTATGGGCATTTGCCTTCCCTTTAGAAACTCTCCCTTGTGATTCTGCAGTGTCTTAGAGGTTGACTATCTTTTCCTACATTGCTCAGGAGTTTCTCATGAAACAGACTTCCAGTGGCTTGCCCAACTCCGCTATTACTGGGAGAATGAGAATGCGAGAGTGCGAATCATCAACTGCAATGTGAAGTCCGCCTATGAGTACCTGGGCAACTCCCCACGCCTGGTCATCACTCCGCTCACTGACAGATGCTAGCGGACTCTGCTATGATGTGATGGGTTATGCTCAGAAATTTTTTTGACTTTTGTATGATGCATGAAACTTATTAGAAAGTTTATTGATATTTCATACCAGTTCATTCATGTTTCATTGGTAGATCGGTGCTTTTTATCTAAATCTTGGTGGAGCTCCAGAAGGTCCGGCCGGCACAGGAAAAACTGAGACCACCAAAGATTTGGCCAAGGCGCTGGCCGTGCAGTGTGTGGTCTTTAACTGCTCTGATGGTTTGGATTACATAGCAATGTCAAAGGTACATACAATGTTAAGCTGCTCCATTGCAGATAATAAACTGACTCCAACCGATGTTCTGCTGACACCTTTTGATTATATAGTACAGAACAAAAGTTTGGACACACCTTCTCATTTAAAGATTTTTCTGCATTTTCATGACTAAGAAAATTGTAAATTCGCACTGAAGGCATCAAAACTATGAATTAACACATGTGGAATTTATATACTTAACAAAAAAGTGTGAAACAGAAAATATGTCTTATATTCTGGGTTCTTAAAAGTCGCAGGTTAACAGCAGCTCAGATTAGAGACCAGGTCAATGCCACACAGAGTTCTATCAGCAGACACATCTCTACAACAACTGTTAAGAGGAGACTTTGTGCAGCAGGCCTTCATGGTAAAATAGCTGCTAGGAAACCACTGCTAAGGACAGGCAACAAGCAGAAGAGACTTGTTTGGGCTAAAGAACACAAAGAATGGACATTAGACTAGTGGAAATCTGTGCTTTGGTCTGATGAGTCCAAATTTGAGATCTTTGGTTCCAGCCACCGTGTCTTTGTGCGACGCAGAAAAGGTGAACGGATGGACTCTACATGCCTGGTTCCCACCGTGAAGCATGGAGGAGGAGGTGTGATGGTGTGGGGGTGCTTTGCTGGTGACACTGTTGGGGATTTATTCAAAATTGAAGGCATACTGAACCAGCATGGCTACCACAGCATCTTGCAGCGGCAAGCTATTCCATCCGGTTTGCGTTTAGTTGGACCATCATTTATTTTTCAAAAGGACAATGACCCCAACACACCTCCAGGCTGTGTAAGGGCTATTTGACCAAGAAGGAGAGTGATGGGGTGCTACGCCAGATGACCTGGCCTCCACAGTCACCAGACCTGAACCCAATCGAGATGGTTTGGGGTGAGCTGGACCGCAGAGTGAAGGCAAAAGGGCCAACAAGTGCTAAGCATCTCTGGGAACTCCTTCAAGATTGTTGGAAGACCATTTCCGGTGACTACCTCTTGAAGCTCATCAAGAGAATGCCAAGAGTGTGCAAAGCGGTCATCAAAGCGAAAGGTGGCTACTTTGAAGAACCTAGAATATAAGACATATTTTCAGTTGTTTCACACTTTTTTGTTAAGTATATATTTTTCCACATGTATTAATTCATAGTTTGATGCCTTCAGTGTGAATGTACAATTTTCATAGTCATGAAAATACAGAAAATCTTTAAGTGAGAAGGTGTGTCCAAACTTTTGGCTGTACTGTATATACTTTTTTTTAGTTTTTCAAAGGGCTGGCATCATCGGGAGAATGGGCGTGTTTTGATGAGTTTAACCGTATTGAGCTGGAGGTGTTGTCCGTGGTGGCCCAACAGATTCTCCGCATCCAGAGAGCAATCCAGACGAAGATGGACATGTTGAACTTCGAAGGAACAGAACTGAAGCTTAACCCAAATTGCTTCGTAGCCATTACCATGAATCCTGGCTACGCGGGACGTTCTGAGCTGCCCGATAACCTCAAGGTAAAGAGTCCCAGTGCCTTGCATCGGGTCCTTCCACAACATTTCTATAGGATTAAGCTCAGGACTATGACTCGGCCATTCCAAAACTTTATGTTTATTCAACTATTCTTTTGTAGAATGACTTGTGTCTTTGGGCCATTGTCTTGCTGCATGACCCACGTTTTCTTGAGATTCAGTACATGAACTGATATCCTGATATTTTCCTTTAGCATTTGCTGATAGATTTTAGAATTCATTGTTCCATCAATGATGGCAGCCGTCCTTGGCCAAGTGCAGCAAAACAGGCCCAAAGCATGTTACGATTACCATCTTTGTGTTTCATAGATGATAGGAGGTTCTTATGCTGTAATGCAGTATTTTCTTTCTGCAAGCATATAGCTTCTCACTTAAAATCTCTATCTTGGCCTCATCCTTCCACAAAGCATTATTCCAGTTACCTATTGATGTGCCCAGGTGAGTTTTAGCAGTGACATTTTAAATCGCATTGCCTTTCTCCTTGCAATCCTGCCATGCTCGCCATTGTTGTTCATTGTCCTTCTGATGGTGGACTCATGAACAATTACATTAGCTAATATGAGGAGAGGCCCTTAGTTGCTTAGAGGTTACCTTGAGTTCCTTTGTGACCTCACAGACTGATGTAGCTTTAACCACTTCGCGCCAGAGCCTGTTTTTGCCTTCGTGACCGGGCCAATTTTTTCAATTCTGACCACTGTCACTTTATGAGGTAATTACTCTGGAACGCTTCAACGGATTCCCCTGATTCTGAGAATGTTTTTTTGTGACATATTGTACTTCATGATAGTGGTAAAATTTCATCGATATCACTTGCATTTATTTGTGAAAAAATCGGAAATTTGGCGAAAATTTTGAAAATTTTGCAATTTTCAAACTTTGAATTTTCATGCCCTTAAATCAGAGAGATACGTTGCACAAAATAGTTAATAAATAACATTTCCCACATGTCTACTTTACATCAGCACAATTTTGGAACCCCAATTTTTTTTTGTTAGGGAGCTATAAGGGTTAAAAGTTGACCAGCGATTTCTCATTTTTCCAACAAAGTTTAAAAAACATTTTTTTAGGGACCACATCATATTTGAAGTCACTTTGAGGGGTCTTTATGACAGAAAATACCCAAAAGTGACACCATTCTAAAAACTGCACCCCTCAAGGTGCTCAAGACCACATTGATGAACTTTATTAATCCTTCAGGTGCTTCACAGGAATTTTTGGAATGTGGAAGAAAAAAATTAACATTTAACTTTTTTCACAAAAATGTTACTTTAGACCCAATTTTTGTTATTTTCGCAGGGGTAACAGGAAAAAATGAACCCCAACATTTTTTGTGCAATTTCTCTTGAGCGCGCTGATGCCCCATATGTGAGGGAAAACCACTGTTTGGGCGCACGGCAGGGTTCGGAAGGGAAGGAGCACCATTTGACTTTTTGAATGTAAAATTTGCTTGAATAATTAGCAGACGCCATGTTGCGTTTGGGGAGCCCCTGATGCGCCTAAACAGTGGAAACCCCCCACAAGTGAAACCATTTTGTAAACTAGACCCCTCAGGGAACTTATCTAGATGTGTGGTGAGCACCTTGAACCCCCAGGTGCTTCACAGAAGTATGGAACATTGAGCCGTAAAAATAAAATTTTCACATTTTTGCAACAAAAATGTTTTTCAGACTCCAATTTTGCATTTTCATAAGGGTAACAGGAGAAATTGCTCCATGCAATTGTTTGTGCAATTCCTCCTGAGCACGCTGATACCCCATATGTGGGGGAAAACCACTGTTTGGCGCACGGCAGGGCTTGGAAGGGAAGGCGTGCCATTTGACTTTTTGAATGTAAAATTTGCTTGAATAATTAACAGACACCATGTTGCTTTTGGAGAGCCCCTAATGCGCCTAAACAGTGGAAACCCCCCACATGTGACCCCATTTTGGAAACTAGACCCCTTAGGGAACTTATCTAGATGTGTGGTGAGCACCTTGCACCCCCAGGTGCTTCACAGAAGTTTATAATATTGAGCCGTAAAAATAAAATTTTCACATTTTTCCCACAAAAAATGTTTTTCATCCCCTAATTTTGCATTATCATAAGGGTAACAGGAGAAATTGCACCATTAAATTTGCTGTGCAATTTCTCCTGAGTACGCCGATACCCCATATGTGGGGGAAAACCACTATTTGGGTACACTGCAGGGTTCGGAAGGGAAGGAGCGCCATTTGACTTTTTGAATGTAAAATTTGTTTGAATAATTAGCGGACGCCATGTCGCATTTGGGGAGCCCCTAATGTGCCTAAACAGTGGAAACCCCCCACAAGTGACACCATTATGTAAACTAGACCCCTTAGGGAACTTATCTAGATGTGTGGTGAGCACATTGGGAGACATAATAAACAAATCAGTAGCAGGTGAAGAATTGGTTTTATTTATTTTTTACGCCGTTTCTCCTGCGGTATAAGTGATGAGATTACTTTATTCTTCGGGTCGGTGCGATTACAGAGATACCAGATTTATATCGGGTTTTTATGATTGACAGCTGTCACACACTAAAAGACGCTTTTTTTTGCAAAATCTAGTTTTTGCATCGCCATATTTTGAGAGCTATCATTTTTCCATATTTCGGCTGACAGAGTCATGTGACGGCTTGTTTTTTGCGGGACGAGTTGACATTTTTATTGCTACCATTTTTGGGAACGTGACATTTTTTGATCACTTTCTATTCCATTTTTTGGGAGGTAAAATTAACAAAAACCAACAATTCATTGTTTTTTGAGGGTTTTTTTATGCCGTTCTGCGTGTGGTAAAAGTGATAAGGCAGCATTATTCTTCGGGTCAGTACGTTTACAGCGATACTACACGTACTGTATATTTTTTTATGTTTTGGCGCTTTTACACAATAAAACAATTTTATAGAAAAAATATTTTTTTTGCATCACTTTATTCTGAGCGCTATAACTTTTTTATTTTTCGGCTAATGGAGCTGTATGGCGGCTTTTTTTTTGTGGAACAAGATGACGTTTTCAGCGGTACCATTTTTATTTCCATTTTGCTTTTTGATCGCATTTTTTTTCCACTTTTTGTTTGGCGATATGAGGAAAAAGCATAGTTTTTTGCTCCGTTTTTTATTTATTTTTAATTACGGTGTGCATAGAAGGAGTTAATTAGTGTGACAGTTTTATAGCTCGGGTTGTTTCGGACACGGCGATACCAAATATGTGTACTTTTTTTGTTTTTGCATAAATATACGGATTTATCGGTTTAATATTTTATTTATTTATTTTTATTTATTTTGTGATTTTTTTTTTAACAATTTCAAAACATTTTTTTTACTTTTTTTTTACATTTTTACTTAGTCCCTGTATGGGACATTAATTTTTATTTTTCTGATCACTGATCTCATGTAATGTAATAGACATATATTACATTACATGAGATCTCTGCTGACTGTTTCACAGTCAGTGTCTCCTGCCAGGCTTCTGCTGCAGGCTGAGTCAGGCAGGACACCATATATGGCAGATTTGGAGGCGGTCCTGTGACCTCCAGCTGCCATAGCAACGTCAGGTCCTGGAAGTATCAGGGGTCTTCGGAGAGGTAAGTATACGACCCCCTCTCCTCCTGCTGTCTTCTATATGCCGCGATCACTATAGATCGCGGCATATAGACGACAGCAAAGGGTTAATGTAGCACCCCGAGGGCTCGGCTGCTACAGGGGTATTGCACCTCAAACCAGAGGTGTGATATTCCACTCCCGGGTAAGGATGGATTGTGGACCAGGACTCAGTAGCTGCATGCACCACACACACCCCATTTCCGAGGGACAGCTCAACGGTGCTCCCACAAGATAGAAGCGCAGGCACGACAGCATCTGTCCCTGGCTGGAGTGGGGAGGGGGTGGAATACCCAGTGGTGTAGGAGCAGATAGGGGTGGGTCTCTGGGCATAGGTAGGAGCCCATTGGTTGCTAGTCACCTGGGCTCGGGTGTCAGAAGGAGGTATATAAGGTGGGCACCATCTTAGAACAGAGTCGAGTTCAGTCCGGTTTAGTTCAGAGAGGAGGAGAAGAAGACAGGAGTTCAGCCAGAGAGGGCTGACAGGGAGCTGTGGCTCAGTCTGGGCCCAGCTCCAGAGGCAGGCCTGGAGTGGAGGCCAGAAACAGCAGAAAGAGAGAAGAGAAGGAAAGGAAAGTAAGAAAGGAACTGGAACAGAGGAGAAAGGAAGCAAGGAACACAGAGAAAGGCCCAGAGACACGAGGACCGAAGGAACCCCATATGCCCAGAGGAGATACAGGGTGAAGGGTTGGCAGAACAGGGTACCGCAACCCAAATTGGTGGAGGCAACAGATTCCTCAGCCAAAGACCGGAGGTTGTTACCACATCTTGGTGCGACCCCTCACTACATCCACCAGAAAGGCATACCGTATAGGGTCAGGGAAACCGGGAGAGGTTTCGCCAACAGAAGGCCCGAGGAAGCTGGACAAAGGTGGGTCACTGGTGGGGACGGCCAGAGAAAGGTAGAGAAGGGAGCTCTGAACCACACTCTGGAATTACCTGGGAGTTGACAGAGTCCCTTGCCTGGTGGACGCAGCACGGCTCGGGCAGTCATCGCCTGCAGCATTGACATGAACAACAACTGTGAGTAAAGCATTGAAAACTGCAACCGCACATCTCTGTGGTTCCACGCCGCACCAGCACCATTAGCACTGGGACGCTCACACCATCACTCCCATCATCTCTCACATTAGCTGCCCTGAGGCAATACTTCTCCCGTGGGGAGTTATCCCATACTCAGTTGCGAAAACAACATCAGCCTCAGCGGTCTGCAGCACGGCGGCGGTCCCCACTGACCGCAATCCACGGGTGGCGTAGTCGGACATTTGCTATACATTAAGACTGCCACTGGTTTGACCACCCTGGGCACGGACCGGGTCACCGCCACACGGAGACTACAACCCCCAGCATTCTACAACAGGCCCGGTTCCGGGTTCCCCTGCACAACACAGGCCCAGGGGGCGCGTCAACTTTGGCGTAGTCGGCAGGATCGAGACCAACCCGCCACAAACGGGTATCGCGTGCCTGAAGAAAATTGTACATGTACCTGGAAAAGAAGTCTCCCGCCATTTCCCGAAGTTTCCCGCCATCCGGAGCAGATTCCCGCCATCAGACGCTATCTTGGACCGTTTCCCGCCATCGGACGCCATCTTGGGTCGTTTCCCACCGTCTTCCCGCCATCCGCAGTCGTTTTCCCGCCATCGGGCGCCATCTTCGGGATGCCGCGCGGGAAGAAGAGGGGCGTGGACGCCGAAAGCGCGCGAGATCTGAAGCTCCGCCCCACGCACCAACGCTGCGTAAGGTCCAGAAAGGGAGAGAGAGCGACGCTGACGTCACAGGAGCGCGACGCAAGGTCCTCAACCCCGACGATCGACTGCGGAGCCGCGGCCTACGGAGGAAGATCAACGCAAGGTAGGCCACGGTCCACCAGGGGGGAGGAGGACACCAGGAACGGAGAGCAAGATGGTGGACCGGCAGCAGACCAAGCTGCCCAGCATCGGCAGTGCCCAAGCCGTCGCGGGCCCCGACCAGCGCCAGGAGAAGACGCGTGATGCAGGAGTGGTCGTGGGAGCAGGTAAGAGGAGTCTCCCTGTCCCGGACGCTGCCAGCGTCAGCCTGCTCCCGAGCCCCCTGGTGGAGCCGCCGATCCCGGGCGCTGCAAACACCGACCTGCTCCAGACCCCGCAACAAGCCCTGCTGCCGAGCCCTCCAGCCCTGGTCGCTGCCACCACCAGCCAGCGCAAAGGCCCAAAGTCGCACCCTCTGATCCCGGGCGTCGTCAACAGCGGCTCTCTCCAGGCCCCGCCGCAAGGCCTGCTACACAAGGGCACCAAGGGACTGTATGCCCTCCATGTCCACCGTCTAACAGAGGAGGAGCTGAGGTACCGCCCAGACATGGACTACCCTGAGGATCCGGACAGATCTGAAGACTATGAGGAAGGAGCATCAGGAGGATACCGTTACCAGTAAACGGTAAAATGGAACTGTATATAGTTACCCGTAAGGGTATAGAAACTGTTGCTGAGTGGAGTGTGGTCCCCGTTGGAACTAATGTGGAACTGTTAAAGGACTGTTATCTGTGTGCCCCTAATCCCTAACCAGGCTGAGGACTGTGAGCAGCCATTCCCCTATCCCCACTGGTCGAGGACTGAGAGCGGCCACCCTTGTATATAGTTGCGCTTCCTAAAGCGCCCCCTACTGGTTTTATACAAAAACCGCAACGTCTACCTCAAGGCAGATTAAATGGACTGTTGCACCTTTTCCTGGTCGCAAGTTGCACAGCGGCCAGAGCTCAAGAATGTTCTACTTGAAAAAGTTTTATATTGAAAAGTTTTATATGCTGCTAGAATAATAATGCAAATGTTTCATGTGATGTTTTATATGCTAAAAGAGTTCCGGTAGTTTTGACCATAGCTAGTGACAGAAGAATGTTAAAGAAAAGAAAAAGAGTACCAGCAACGTTAAAAGAGAAAAGTGCCTCCCATAAAGGGATGGGTTTATAGTTATTGTCTTATATACGAATGCATTCTAAAAATTTGTATGTTTAAATTGTTTTGCTCTTTTCCAGCCCGAGGAGTTCAGCCAGAGAGGGCTGACAGGGAGCTGTGGCTCAGTCTGGGCCCAGCTCCAGAGGCAGGCCTGGAGTGGAGGCCACAAACAGCAGAAAGAGAGAGGAGAAGGAAAGGAAAGTAAGAAAGGAACTGGAACAGAGGAGAAAGGAAGCAAGGAACACAGAGAAAGGCCCAGAGACACGAGGACCGAAGGAACCCCATATGCCCAGAGGAGATACAGGGTGAAGGGTTGGCAGAACAGGGTACAGGAACCCAAATTGGTGGAGGCAACAGAGTCCTCAGCCAAAGACCGGAGGTTGTTACCACATCTTGGTGCGACCCCTCACTACATCCACCAGAAAGGCATACCGTATAGGGTCAGGGAAACCGGGAGAGGTTTCGCCAACAGAAGGCCCGAGGAAGCTGGACAAAGGTGGGTCACTGGTGGGGACGCCCAGAAAAAGGTAGAGAAGGGAGCTCTGAACCACACTCTGGAATTACCTGGGAGTTGACCGAGCCCCTTGCCTGGTGGACGCAGCGCGGCTCGGGCAGTCATCGCCTGCCGCATTGACATGAACAACAACTGTGAGTAAAGCATTGAAAACTACAACCGCACGTCTCTGTGGTTCCTCGCCGCACCAGCACCATTAGCACTGGGACGCTCACACCATCACTCCCATCATCTCTCACATTAGCTGCCCTGAGGCAATACTTCTCCCGTGGGGAGTTATCCCATACTCAGCTGCGCAAACAACATCAGCCTCAGCGGTCTGCAGCGCGGCGGCGGTCCCCACTGACCGCAATCCACGGGTGGCGTAGTCGGACATTTGCTACACATTAAGACTGCCACTGGTTTGACCACCCTGGGCACGGACCGGGTCACCGCCACACGGAGACTACAACCCCCAGCATTCTACAACAGGCCCGGTTCCGGGTTCCACTGCACAACACAGGCCCAGGGGGCGCGTCAACTTTGGCGTAGTCGGCAGGATCGAGACCAACCCGCCACAAACGGGTATCGCGTCCCTGCACAACACAGGCCCAGGGGGCGCGTCATTAACATCACTGGGACCTGATCCAATCAGGTCCCGATGATGTTCCCTGTCAGAGCTATCGCTCTGCACCGCTCCCGCAGCGCTTGCAGGACCCTCAGGGTCCTGAGCGCTGCGGGACCACCCACCGTTTTTAAACGTCGGCGCTGCACAGAGCCCAGGCAGCACCGACGTTTATCTACAGTGGGCCGTCGCGAAGCGGTTAAGTCAAATTTATGCAGTAATACAGAAATTTTTGAGGGGTTCACAAACTTTCAAGTAAATACTAGGTTTACAAAAGAAACATAAGATTTCATCAAAGGGATTATTCTCCCCCAAACCTATATGAGATTGTACATTTCCTATGTATAATCACAACACCGGATGCCCTCATTTCTGCAAGCTCCTTAATATTGATGTCCCATTCTCCTATTTTCCAAAATGGACACAGTAGAGGTGTGGAGAGAGATTTGGAAAGTGTTAAAGGAGTATTCCCATCTCCAAGATTCTATCCCAATATGTAATAGGTGTAATAATAATATTAATAGCAAATACCTCCAATTGGAAATGTAGTATAGTTCTTCTGATTAGCTATGTTGCTTAACCCATGTGCAGGGCATAGCAGTAGCTTAGGTATCCATGGTTACGACCACTAGCAAGTAACTAACTGTTACTATGAGTGGTCGTAACCATGGATACCATGGATACCTAAGCTACTGCAATTTCCTGCACATGGGGGTAAGAAATATAGCTAATCAGAAAAACTATACTACATTTCTAATTGGAGATATTTGCAAACATTATTATTATACCTATTACATATTGGGATAGGATCTTGGAGATGGGAATACCCCTTTAACCACACTTTGACTGACTTTCCTCTGATGTGGAATAGACACATCACTTTTAGGTCTGGGGTGGAGGATAGTGTAAATGGACATAATGGGTTCCCCGGCTCTATGCCTAGTTTACAGTAATTTAGTTTCATTTGTTGACTGACCCATCTGGTTTGCGCATTTCAGGTTCTTTTCCGGACTGTAGCAATGATGGTCCCCAACTATGCTCTGATTGCGGAGATCTGCCTTTATTCTTACGGTTTTCTGCACGCTAAACCTCTAAACATTTACAAACTCCCCGTCAGCCAGCAAAAACGAGTTCACTGACAGTATCTCACTTAACTCATTCTGCAGCCGGCAATTAACAGTGCAACACAGAGGCCACATGTATTCCCTATGGAAAAACAATTCTGCAGCATATTTTAGTGCAACTCAGCAGCGTTCCATTCCTCTTTTATCATTCCTGGAAATGTAGGAATTAATTGAAATCTGTCAATAACGAGTCCCCTACACAGTCTGACAATGTCACCACTGTTTGGGCACAGTCAGATTGTATAGGGTTGTCCCCTATATAGATTATATATACATTATATATCATTTACACATACATTTCCAGGAGGTATAACAGAGGGACGATACAATGTAGAGTTTTAGGAAAAGAGGTTTCATCCTTATTTTTTGGAGAATACTATTCTTTACTAATACAGACATACCACAAGAGCTGACTGCTCCTTTGTAATGGGGTTCCTCACTTTTAATATTGTTTCATGTCATATTGTATATGAATTATTTTATCATTTAATCCTTTTTCATTCTATTTAGCTCTTGCGGTCAATTAAGGATGTAAACAAACGCAAATTTTTGTCTCCTGATATTCCTCTGTTCAATGGGATTACCAGCGACCTGTTCCCTGGCATTCAACTTCCGAAAGCCGACTATAAGGTATTAAAATATAATAGTGTCTTAAAGGGGTTTTCCAAGACTTAAAGAGGACTTGTCCCTCGCCATAAATATGGAAATGCCGCTGTTCTCCTGACTCCGGCATTGTTTTTCTTTTCTTCCTGCTCCTCTCCGTTCCTGACATCTGTCACTCTCCTCTAGCCCTTTAAGCCAACTGGGCAAGGCCTTCCTGAAGACTCCCACAGAGAGGACTTGATGACCACGCCCACTTGGCTATTAAAAATTATGAACTAGATTTCTATAAAGAGGCTATATCTCAGGAATGGAGAGGCGCAGGAGCAAAAGAAAAACAACACCGGATTTAGGAGAACAGCGGCATTTACACCAGGTAATAAAATTGCATATTAATGGCAAGTGATAGGTCCTATATAGCTGGCCAGCTATCATTTGGATGACAGTTATCTTTCCCGACTCCCCCATATTCAGCAATGCTCGCTCCTGTTTTCTCTATGACAGAGTCGCTGCCAGGATCTTATGGCAGCTGCTAATTTCAGGGTCAGAAAGTAAGGATCGGGTGATTAAATTCCATCCGCCCGATTTTTATGTCCCCCAACATAATCTGTCATGAGGCCCCCATACACAGTAGATGGTAGACCAATCCCATTGAAATCACCCGATCCTGATCCACTGCTTTGGAATTGGGTTACATGACCTTGTCACTCATCGTCCGGTCCCATTAGTGCAACCTGGGCAGCTGCACAGGGGCACCAGAGATAAGGGGGCTCACTTATACCTCCAATGCAGGATGATCTGATGTAGAAAACAAATGGTTAAAACATCTGTGAGTGATTTATCGCTAGTTTAGTTGTAGGTTATGGAGACATTTTTTTTTAGATGAATGAATCGATTCGCAGGAGACTGATCCAATGGCCAGGTGTCATGGGTGCGTCAGATGTGACAGACAGTCACATGACCCCTTGTGAAGGCTTGGAGCAAGTGCAGCTCTTACTTCCTCTCTGGTGCTAAGAGGATGTGTGTGCCATCTCTCTGAAGTCGACTCAAGCTAAGCTACTTCCCCTGTGTCTGTCTCCCCTTGCTGTCTTTAGTTGTCAGTGGGGATCGAATAGTGCTCACCCCCCTTCCCTATCCAGGGTCAAGCGCTAAGGAAATACAGGGATAGGTTCCTGTGCGGCAATTGGTGAGGAATCAATATAGAGTGGGTAGGGGAGACAGGGTGATTGCAGATCAGCCTAGGAGGTTTCCATTTCCCCCTTTCCCTAGTATCTGGGCTCCCTTCCCCTCATCCCTTTGTGTCGCACTTTGTCTTTCCTACACTGTGCGTGACATCAGGTCAGTGGTGGGCACTGAATGAGACCCCTGAGAGCCACCTTATTTCTTTCTGCCCCCTGGCTCTTCTTCAGATTAGCCTGCCTGGCATGACGTTATGGTTGCAGCATGATGTACACCAGGCCATATATTCAGAAGAGGAGCCGGGGATGCCGGCAGCTAGGAGGCGGCTCTCAGGGGTCCCGTCCAGCGGCCACAGAATACTGATCTGGGTCCTGAAAATGTATTCTCCCACCTCTAATTGGATCCACTGTAAACAGACTGATAAAATATTTTACCTTCCTTTTGCTCAGGATTTACTGGAATGCGCACAGGAGAGCTGTGCTGGACACAACATCCAACCCGAGAAGGTCTTCCTGGAGGAAATGATCCAGACGTATGAGATGATGATTGTCAGACACGGGTAAGCTGGAACTACAGAAGTCCATGGGACGGGGGATTTATTATTCGCTGTTTCCATTTTATACAATGGACCATGCTGCATTTTGTTTATCCCGTACAGTTGTATGTTGGTTGGAGAGCCGTTCTCTGGAAAAACGAAGGTCCTCCACGTCCTCGCTGATACGCTGTCTCTTATGAATGAGCGAGGGTGCGAAGAAGAAAAAGTGATTTACCGGACAGTGAACCCTAAAGCCATCACCATGGGGCAGCTGTTCGGGCAGTTTGATCCAGTGTCACATGAGGTTCGTCTATGATTGAAATTATTGTTTACTAGATGGTGGCCCGATTCTAATGCATCATTGGATCAGGTCCCAGTGATGTTAACCCTTTGCTGTCTTCTATATGCCGCGATCTATAGTGATCGCGGCATATAGAAGACAGCAGGAGGAGAGGGGGTCGTCTACTTACCTCTCCGACGACCCCTGATACCTTCCAGGACCTGGCGTTGCTATGGCAGCTGGAGGTCACATGACCGCCTCCAGATCTGCCATATACGGTGTCCTGCCAGGCTCAGCCTGCAGCTGAAGCCTGGCAGGAGACACTGACTGTGAAACAGTCAGCAAAGATCTCATGTAATGTAATATATGTCTATTACATTACATGAGATCAGTGATCAGAAAAATAAAAATTAATGTACCATACAGAGACTAAGTAAAAATGTAAAAAAAGTAAAAAAAAATGTTTTCAAACTACTAAAAAAAAATCACAAAATAAATAAATAAATAAAATATTAAACCGATAAATCCGTATATTTATGCAAAAACAAAAAAAGTACACATATTTGGTATCGCCGCATCCGAAACAACCCGAGCTATAAAACTGTCACACTAATTAACTCCTTCTGTGCACACCATAATAAAAATAAATAAAAAACGGAGCAAAAAACTATGCTTTTTCCTCATATCGCCAAACAAAAAGTGGAAAAAAATGCGATCAAAAAGCAAAATGGAAATAAAAATGGTAACGCTGAAAACGTCATCTTGTTCCGCAAAAAAAAAACCGCCATAGAGCTCCATCAGCCGAAAAATAAAAAAGTTATAGCTCTCAGAATAAAGCAATGAAAAAAAAAAATTTTTTCTATAAAATTGTTTTATTGTGTAAAAGCGCCAAAACATAAAAAAATATACAGTAAGTGTAGTATCGCTGTAAACATACTGACCTGAAGAATAATGCTGCCTTATCACTTTTACCACACGCAGAACGGCATAAAAAAACCCTCAAAAAACAATTCCTGAATTGTTGGTTTTTGTTAATTTTACCTCTCAAAAAACGGAATAGAAAGCGATCAAAAAATGTCACGTACCCAAAAATGGTAGCAATGAAAATGTGAACTCGTCCCGTAAAAAACAAGCCATCACATGAGTCTGTCGGCAAAAATATGGAAAAATTATAGCTCTCAAAATATGGCGATGCAAAAACTAGATTTTGCAAAAAAAAGCGTCTCTTAGTGTGTGACAGCTGTCAATCATAAAAACCCGATATGAATCTGGTATCTCTGTAATCGCACCGACTCAAAGAATAAAGTAATCTCATCACTTATACCGCACGAGGAACGGCGTAAAAAATAAATAAAACCAATTCTTCACCTGCTACTGATTTGTTTATTATGTCTCCCAACGTGCTCACCACACATCTAGATAAGTTCCTTAAGGGGTCTAGTTTCCAAAATGGTGTCACTTGTGGGGGGTTTCCACTGTTTAGGCACATCAGGGGCTCCCCAAATGCAACATGGTGTCCGCTAATTATTCAAGCAAATTTTACATTCAAAAAGTCAAATGGCGCTCCTTCCCTTCCAAACCCTGCCGTGCGCCCAAACAGTGGTTTTCCTCCACATATGGGGTATCGGCGTGTTCAGGAGAAACTGCACAACAAATTTCATGGTGCAATTTATTCTATTACCCTTATAATAATGCAAAATTAGGGGATGAAAAACATTTTTGTAGGAAAAATGTGAAAATTTTATTTTTACAGCTCAATATTATAAACTTCTGTGAAGCACCTTGGTGCTCACCACACATCTAGATAAGTTCCCTAAGGGGTCTAGTTTCCAAAATGGTGTCACTTGTGGGGAGTTTCCACTGTTTAGGCACATCAGGAGCTCTCCAAACGCAACATGGTGTCTGCTAATTATTCAAATACATTTTGCATTCAAAAAGTCTAATGGCACTCCTTCCCTTCCGAACCCTGCAGTGCGCCCAAACAGTGGTTTTCCCTCACATATGGGGTATCAGCACGCTCAAGAGAAATTACACAAAAAATTTTGGGGTTCATTTTTTCCTGTTACCCCTGCGAAAATAAAAAAAATTGGGTCTAAAGTAACATTTTTGTGAAAAAAGTTAAATGTTAATTTTTTTCTTCCACATTCCAAAAACTCCTGTGAAGCACCTGAAGGGTTAATAAAGTTCTTAAATGTGGTTTTGAGCACCTTGAGGGGTGCAGTTTTTAGAATGGTGTCACTTTTGGGTATTTTCTGTCATAAAGACCCCTCAAAGTGACTTCAAATATGATGTGGTCCCTAAAAAAATGGTTTTGTAAATTTTGGAAAAATGAGAAATCGCTGGTCAACTTTTAACCCTTATAGCTCCCTAACAAAAAAAAATTTTGGTTCCAAAATTGTGCTGATGTAAAGTAGACATGTGGGAAATGTTATTTATTAACTATTTTGTGTGGCATATCTCTCTGATTTAAGGGCATGAAAATTCAAAGTTTGAAAATTGCAAAATTTTCAAAATTTTCGCCAAATTTCTGATTTTTACACAAATAAACGCAAGTGATATCGAAGAAATTTTACCACTGTCATGAAGTACAATATGTCACGAAAAAACAGTCTCAGAATCAGCGGGATCCGTTGAAGCGTTCCAGAGTAATTACTTCATAAATTGACAGTGGTCAGAATTGAAAAAATTGGCCCGGTCACGAAGGCAATTAGAGTTAATTAGAGACACACCTGTGGATGTATTTTAATGCATACCTGAAACACACTGCTTCTTTGTGTAGCATAATGGGAAAGTGTAAATAAATCAGCCAAGATATCAGGAAGAGAATCGTGGGCTTGCACAATTCTGGCTCATCCTTGGGTACAATTTCAAGATATCTGAAGGTGCCTCGTTCATCTGTACAAACAATTATATGCAAGTACAAACAAGATTGGAATGTCCAGCCATCATACCACTCAGGAAGGAGATGGGTTCTGTGTCCCAGAGATGAACGTGCTTTGGTCCGACATGTGCATATCAACCCCAGGACAAAAGCAAAAGACCTTGTGAAGAGGATGGCAGAAGCTAGTAAGATTGTCAGAGTGACAATTCACAGTGAAACGAGTACTGTATCAACATGGGCTGAAAGACCACTCAGCCAGGAAGAAGCCATTACTCCAAAAGAAACATAAAAAATCCAGATTAATGTTTGCAAATGCACACAGGAACAAAGACCTTTTTGGAGACATGTCCTGTGGTCTGATGAAACTAGAATTGAACTTTTTGTGCATAATGACCATCGTTAAGTTTGGAGGAAAAAGGGAGAAGCTTAGAAGCCGTAGGTGGCTTCATGAGAAAAGAAGATTATGTGGCAATACTGAAGCAACATCTCAAGACATCAGCCAGGAAGTTAAAGCTTGAGCAGAAATAGGTCCTCCAAATGGACAATGACCCGAAGCATACTGCCAAAATGGTAACAAAGTGGCTTAACCCCTTCATGACCAAACCAATTTTTTTAAATCTGACCAGTGTCACTTTATGTAGTAATAACTCTGGAATAACATATCCCATAGCTTTTGAGACTGTTTTTTGTGACACATGATACTTTATAATAATGGTAAATTTAGGCTGATATGGTTTGCGTTTATTTATAAAAATATCAGAAACTTGGCAAAAATGTCTTAAAAATTGCACTTTTCAAACTTTGATTGATTATGCCTTTAATCCCAATAGTCATACCACACAAAAACAGTAATAAATAACATTTCCCTCATGTCTGCTTTACATCAGCACCATTTGTAAAATGTTGTTTTATTTTATTAGCATTTTAGAAGATTTAAAAATGTAGCAGTTATTTTTCATTTTTTTCAAGGAAATTTACAAAACTTATTTTTATAGGGACCTGTTCAGTTTTGAAGTGACTTTGAGGCTGCGTGCCCACTGTGCGTTTTTCAAGCGTTTTTGCTGCGGAATTTTCGAAGCGAAAACGCTTAAACACTTGGTAATGCGTGCCCCATGGTCCTCAATGGTAACCCGCATGTGCTGTGTGTTGGTATATGCAACAGTTGTGGACTTCTTTGTTTGTGTGAAGGAGGACTTTATGCTGATCTGACAGTAGATGGCGATGTTGTGTAAAGTTTCCTTGTTTACTGTATTGTAAAAGAAAAAAAGTCTCTCTTGTATTTTCTATTTTGTTCTTACTTCCTGATGCAGTACTGTGTGACTGCGTTTTTTCCTTTACCTCATGTTCTGAGAAGTAAAAGCTTGTTATCCCCTGTAATCTGCTCTGTGAAGTTTTATACTGCAACTGTCGGTATCCAGAAGCTATGCAACACTGTGCACATGCTGCGGAAATTTACGCTGCGGATTATCATTGCGGAAAAATCTGAAGCATATCCATTAATTTTGCGGAAACGCGGCGTAATTGCCGCCATTGACTTCCATTGAATTGCATAATATCTTAATGACTACATGTACACATGTGGATATTAAGTAATTCAATGTGGGGATGGTACCCGGGTCTGGAGAAGAGGAGACTCTCCTCCAGACCCGGGTACCATAGTACCTGTAGTTAAAAAAGAATAAAATAAAAAATAACATTATACTTACCTTCTCATGGCCCCCGGTCTCCTGTATGGTGCGTCCGGTGTCTTCGGCGGCTCGTGGTGATGTAAAAGGACCTTCCATGACGTCATTTAGTCATGTGACAGGTCCCGTTACCGCTGATGTCGGCCGTCGCTTGACCTGTCACATGACTAAATGACGTCATGGAAAGTCCTTTTACACCATCGCGAGCCGCCCAAGACACCGGACGCACCGGAGAAGGAGACCGGGGGCCATCGGAAGGCGAGTAGAATGTTTTTTTTTTTTACCATTTTTATTCTTTTTTTAACTATTAACTTGGTCACACTATATAAATCCATACCGGTTGCATGGATTTATATAGTGTGACCAAGTTGTCAAGCACTTTTCCAAGTGATGCTAAAATCGCTTGGAAAAGCGCTTGATAACCCGCATGCAAAAATGCATGCAAAAACGCTTGACAAACGATTCAACCTGGCGGGAAAAAACGCATGTAAAATCCGCATGCATTTTTCCTGCCAGGGAGATACAGAAAAAATCTGGAGCATTTTTGCTTCGTGGGCACTTAGCCTGCGAGTCTTATATGTTGGAAACCACCCAAAAGTGTTACCATTTTAACCCCTTTAAAGCCCATGACGTACTAATACGCGTCTATGCCCTGGGCTTTAAGAGCCTGATCCGTATTAGTACGTCATCGCGATCGCGCGCGCACACAGGCTGTGCGGGCACGATCGCCGCCGGGTGTCAGCTGTTTGTCACAGCTGACACCCGGTACTATGTGCAGGGAGCGGTCCCGCACCGCTCCCAGCACATTAACCCCCGCAATGCTGCGATCGAAGTCGATCGCAGCATTGCGGAGGCAAGGGGAGGTGATCAGTATACTCACCTCCTCTTCCGGCCTCCAGCGCTGTCTGCCGCGGCTTCCCGGTTGTTGCCATGACGACCCAATGTCGTCATGACAACATACGGGTCACCAGACAGCAGTAAGATTGTTTGGACATGTGCAGTGCATCTCCAAACTATCTTCTCCCTGTCCAGCGCTGACAGCCTGCATGGCACAGGGATGGTGCTCCATCCCTATGCTGCGCAGGCGATCAGAATAAAAAAAGTGAAAGTCCCACAGTGGGACAAAGTAAAAAAGTGTAAAAACTCCCAGAAAGTGAAAAAAAATATATAAAAAAAATAAAAAAAAATAATCCACTAAAAATAAAAATATAATGTACCCATCAATAAATATTATGAAAAAAAACCAAAAAAAACAATCAAAGTACACATATTTGGTATCGCCGCGTCCGTAACGACCTGGCCTATAAAACTGTTTCACTAGTTAACTCCTTCAGTGAACACGGTAAAAATAAAAAACAAAGCAAAAAACAATGCTTTATCATCATACCGCCAAACAAAAAATGGAATAACACGCGATCAAAAAGACGAATATAAATAAAAATGGTACCGCTGAAAACGTCATCTCGTCCCGCAAAAAAAAGGCCGCCATACAGCTCCATCAGCCGAAAAATCAAAAAGTTACAGCTCTCAGAATAAAGCAATGCAAAAAAATATTTTTTTCTATAAAATAGCTTTTGTTGTGTAAAAGCGCCAAAACATAAAAAACGATATAAATGTGGTACCGCTGTAAACGTACTGACCCGAAGAATAAAGTTACCTTATCAATTCTACCACACCCGGAGCAGAATAAAAAAAAACAAAAAAAACAATTCCTGAATTGTTGGTTTTTGTTTATTCTGTCTCCCAAAAGCTGGAATAGAAAGCGATCAAAAAATGTCACATGCCTGAAAATGGCACCAATAAAAACGTCAACTCATCCCGCAAAAAACAAGCCGTCACATGACTGTCTGCCAAAATATGGCAATGCAAAAACTAGATTTTACAAAATATGTGTCTTTTAGTGTGTGACAGCTGTCAATCATAAAAACCCAATATGATTCTGGTATCGCTGTAATCACACCGACCTGAAGAATAAAGTAATCTCATCACTTATACCGCACGAGGAACGGCGTAAAAAATAAACGCTAGGGCTGGGGTTGGGGTTGTGCTAATGTTAGGGTTGGGGTTTTTTTTTTTTTCAAAAGTAAAGAAAAAGAAAAAAAAAAAAGATGACGATATGGCAACTAGTGTTGAGCGCAAGTGCTCGCTACTTGAGTTTGCATCGGGTGCTCGGGTATGCATTGAGTATCACGGGTGCTCGAGTCTCCGCCCCATATGCTTCGCGGCCAAAAAAACCTCGCGGGGATTGCCTGCCATGCACGAGCGATCCCCGCATGTTTTTTTTGGGGGGTCTAATAACCGTGAAACATGCGGGCGGGGACTCGAGCATTTCACTTGAGCACCCGTGATACATGGTGCATACCTGAGTACCCGATGCAAACTCAAGTAGCGAGCACTTGCGCTCAAGAGTAATGACAACTTATTCAATATGATGACCTAATGTTATCAAATTCTGTGTCGTACCTCTGGGTTCAAAATGTTCACTATACACCTTAATAAAATCCTTGAGGGGTATAGTTTCCAAAATGGTGTCACTTGTGGGGGGTTTCCACTGTTTAGGCATATCAGGGGCTCCCCAAACGCAACATGGCGTCCGCTAATTATTCAAGCAAATTTTACAATCAAAAAGTCAAATGGCGCTCCTTCCCTTCCGAGCCCTGCCGTGCGCCCAAACAGTGGTTTTTCCCCCCATATGGGGTATCTGCGTGCCCAGGGCAAATTGCACAACAAATTTTGGGGTCCATTTTTTCCTGTTACCCCTGCGAAAATAAAAAAAATTGGGTCTAAAGTAACATTTTTGTGAAAAAAGTTAAATGTTCATTTTTTTCTTACACATTCCAAAAATTCCTGTGAAGCATCTGAAGGGTTAATAAAGTTCTTGAATGTGGTTTTGAGCACCTTGAGGGGTGCAGTTTTTAGAATGGTGTCACTTTTGGGTATTTTCTGTCATAAAGACCCCTCAAAGTGACTTCAAATGTGATGGGGTCCCTAAAAAAATGGTTTTGTAAATTTTGTTGGAAAAATGAGAAATCGCTGGTTAACTTTTAACCCTTATAGCTCCCTAACAAAAAAAAATTTTGGTTCCAAAATTGTGCTGATGTAAAGTAGACATGTGGGAAATGTTATTTATTAACTCTTTTGTGTGACATATCTCTCTGATTTAAGGACATAAAAATTCAAATTTTGAAAATTGCTAAATTTTCAAAATTTTCACCAAATTTCCATTTTTTTCACAAATAAACGCAAGTGATATCGAAGAAATTTTACCACAATCATGAAGTACAATATGTCACGAAAAAACAGTCTCAGAATCAGGGGGATCCGTTGAAGCGTTCCAGAGTAATTACCTCATAAAGTGACAGTGGTCAGAATTGAAAAAATTGGCCTGGTCATTAACGTGCAAACCACCTTGGGTTGTAAAGGGGTTAAACACTGCACCCCTCAACGTATTTAACCCCTTAAGCCCCGGAGCATTTTCCGTTTTTGCATTTTCGTTTTTTGCTCCCCTTGTTCCTAGAGTCATAGTGTTTTTATTTTTTGGTCAATATGGCCATGTGAGGGCTTATTTTTTACGGGACGAGTTGTACTTTTCAACGCCATTACTAGTTTTACCATATCGTGTACGGGAAAACGGGAAAAAATTCCAAGTGCGGTGAAATTGCAAAAAAAGTGCAATACCACAGTTGTTTTTTATTTATTTTTTTTACCACGTTCACTGAATGCTAAAACTGACCTGCCCTTCTTATTCTACAGGTCATTACGAGTTCGTAGACACCAAACATGTATAGGTTATTGTTTATTTAAGTGGTGAAAAAAAATTCCACAATTTGTTAAAAAAAAATAGCGCCATTTTCTAAGACCCGTAGCGTCTCCATTTTTCGTGATCTGGGGCTGGGTGAGGGCTTATTTTTTGTGCACCGAGCTGAAGTTTTTATTGCTAACATTTTGGGGTAGATACGATGTTTTGATCGCCCGTTATTGCATTTTATTGCAATGTTGCGGGGACCAAAAAACGTAATTCTGGCGTTTAGAATTTTTTTCTCGTTACGCCGTTTACTGATCGGATTAATTCTTTTTTTATATTGATAGATCGGGCGATTCTGAACGCGGCGATACCAAATATGAGTGTGTGGATTTTTTTTATTATTATTTTATTTTGAATGGGGCGAAAGGGGGGTGATTTAAACTTTTATATTTTTTTAATTTTTTTTTATTTTTAAAAACTTTTTTTTTTCACTTTTTGCTTGCTTCAATAGTCTCCATAGGAGACTAGAAGCAGCAACTATCCGATTGTGTCTGCGACATACAGGGGATCAGCAGATCCCCTGCATATAGCAGAATTGGTCCTGTGCTATGAGCGCCGACCACTGCTGCAGACCCTGGGTTGTCATGCCCACCCATCGGTGACCCGCGATCACGTGACGGGGTCGCCGGTGGGCGGGGCTTAGGACGCGCTTCCAGGAAGCACGCGTTAAATGACGCTGTCGGAGATTGACAGCGGCATTTAACATGTTAACAGCCGCGGGTGGATCGCGATTACACCCGGGGCTGTTGCGGGCACATGTCAGCTGTAATAATCAGCTGACATGTGTTCGGTTCAGTGAGGGCTCAGCGCAGCAGCCCTCACTGAACCGGGGGGGGAGGCCAAATGTGCGTACTAATACGGCACCCGTTGTTAAGGGGTTAAAATTGCTTTCATATAGTTCATTAACCCTTCTGGTTCTTTTCAGGAAGTAATGGAAAGTGGAATGACAAGAATGAAAAAGTTTATTTTTACAATCTAGATTTTGATAACTTCTGAACAGGCAATTATAGCCGGCATACTTTAAAGGTAGTTATTTGGCCATGAGCTGCCAAGGCAAACATCAGGACCACACAATCAAGATATCAAGGTGCCGATAAAGTTAAAAGGAAGCCCCCACACTGTGTTAACTATTTAGATTCTATAATCACTATTGACAACAGAATCAAAGGGGTTAAACGTCCATGGTCTGTGCCAACACTGATCATGGCTGATGCAGCAAGTTGTCAGCTATAATGTACAGGTGACAGCTACAGGATAGTCACCTGTCGGGGAACGCTAGCCTCTTATACTGCAGATCAGTAAAAAGACGTCTATTGGTCAATAAGGGGTTAAGGATAACAAAGTCAATGTTTTGGAGTGGCCATCACCAAGCCCTGATCTTAGTCCTATTGAAAATGTATGGGCAAAGCTGAAAAGGCTGCGAGCAAGACGACC
Organism: Phyllobates terribilis; assembly: GCF_046119375.1. Lineage (NCBI taxonomy): Eukaryota > Metazoa > Chordata > Amphibia > Anura > Dendrobatidae > Phyllobates > Phyllobates terribilis. The sequence goes on from NW_027363077.1 coordinate 1,623,592, forward strand.
TACAAACCTGGATCAGTTACACCAGTTGTGTCAGGAGAAATGGGCCCAAATTCCGACCTAAGAGTATGTGCCCACGTAGCGTTTTACAAGCGTATATGCTGCGGACTTTCCTCAGCGTAAACGCTTGTGAAACGCTAGGTAATCTGCCCCCCATGGTCCCCAAGGGGAATCCGCAAGTTCTATGCCCATGCTGCGGATTTTTCCGCAGCGTTTTTGATGCGCGCAATAATCCACAGCATGTCAATTAATTTTGCGTTTCCACAAGCGGAATTGCCTTTGTAATGCAATAAAAAACGCAAGGTAATTCCGCATGTGGAAAACGCGTGATAAACGCAGGATAAACGTGCGTGGAATTCCGCATGTGGAAAACGCGCGATAAACGCAGGATAAACGCGCGTGGAATTCCGCATGTGGAAAACGCGCGATAAACGCAGGATAAATGCGCGTGGAATTCCACATGCGTTTTTCCGGGAGAGGACATGCGGAAAGCAACGTGGGCACATAGCCTTATATTGTGAGAAGCTTGTGGGAGGAAATCCCAAATGTTTCACCCAAGTCATTCACTTTAAGGACAATGGTACCAAATACTAATGAAATGGATGGAAAGTTTTGACTTTGTTTTAAGCATTTTTATTACTTACTGCATTCTCGCTCTCTCATTATTCTGGCATTTGGCAAATATTACAAATGATGGTAATCCTAATTGACCTAAAACAGGAAAGGTTTATTCTGATTTCATGTCAGATATGGAGAGAAACATGCATATACTGTATGTCTTTTTATATAGTGTATGGAAACTTCTGGTTTCAACTGTATATGAGATATTGAAATGTAATTGGTCATATTGTCATTTATTTTGAATGAAGTAAGTGAATTCCCACATTAATTTGACATTATATAATAATGTCTTTATATTTAAATAAATCTCAAGTGATTTCAACAATACAACAGGATGTTATTTTCTTATAATAAAAAAATTAAAATAAAAAATTCTATTGTGGTGTTAATTTTGTAATATTGATTTCTTTATCTGTTTCATTTATGTCTCAGTGTTTGAAAAAGGCCTTTTGCATAAGGCTGAAACGTTACATTGAATTTTGGGATTTCTTTATGAAATAAAGAATTGCATTATCATTATGAATATTTGAGTGCCGAGTATCTATATATACACTGGCATGCCAGGCATGTCAATCTCCACAAGGAGAAAAATGACCCTTTAGATCCCAGTGAGAAGCCTCTCATACAGTCAAATCGGATCTCATGCTTTGTACTGACGAGGAGCAATACCCTGAAACACCGTGGCTGCAAATTGAGATTCTGGTTTGGCTTTTATCCCAAGTCATGTGACAAGGCTCGTTAAAGGGTCGATATTGACTTTTAGGATTGCTACTTCCAATAGACTTGTCACTTATCTCACTTTTAGCAAATCAGAATATACCGTAGATCATATATAATAGAAATAATCATTATCCACTGTCTGTTTTTCCAAAAGTGATAATAGGAAGTGCAGCCATATCGGTTGTGAGCTTTGAATTCATTTCTCAGAAACAGACAGTGAACAGTCATTTTGTCAGGATGTTATATCAATGACTAAGTCATTAGTTTCCAAGAAGCTGCTTTAAAATTGACAAACTACTTCTTCCTATTTTTGCAGCGGTGCAATATTGCCATCTTATTAGAGAAGAGCAGTTAAAGAGAATGTGTTATCAAAAAATAACCAATTGTTTAAATTACCTTTTTACATGAAATTTATTATTTTTTTTTTACTTTTTTTTTACTATAGTAACCATCTAAACTAAAAAAACACACCCACAGATCTTGCAATTATCACCCTGGCCAAAATTAGTTTCATATTTCCTGTTGTATGCAGAAGATTTTTCAGCAGTTTTATTATCATGACTGAAAATGACAATGAAAGATGACACCTCTATATAAAGCAGATAAAGTAGCCACCATTCACAATAAATGATAGTCACAGCTCACCTCCTCACCCTTCCTTCACAATGAGTCTATTCTTAGGACTAGTGGCCAGTGTGAAAATTGTAAGACTTCAGGATTGGTTTTTTTTGATTGTGATGTTAAAAAGTGAAAATCTAAAAAAAATGACATTTAAAGTAAATTTAATGTAATCCCTTCTCACCATGGACAGTTTTAGTTTTTGTGCTTTTTCTTTGTTCCTCTCCTTCTTTCTCCCCTTTCATGTGACATAGCTGTATGAGGGCTGGTTTTTTACCCTACAATATACTGGAAAACTGGAACAAAAATTCCAAGCGAAGTTAAATGGGATTAAGCATTTAAGAATGTATTTATTTTTTACTTTGCAGATAGTATACTGGCATATGCTTTGTACTTAAAGGGAATGTCTGCATTAGTTAATGTCTTTTTGTTAGAAGGGCCCCAATATGCTGACTAAAGGATGATCTGTTGCTGGCAATCTCAGCAATAAGCCATTTGTTGAAAAATCTGGCAACAAGCATTTAATTCTCCTGCACTGCCACCAAAGGAAACAGGAGGTACTGCACAGTATCCAGTGAAATCAATAAGCTGACTATGTAATGAATGAAGTACTGGGACCTTCAAAGTGGGAATGACTCCATGTAACTGCTCTCTAGTCTGCATAAAATGGGTTCAGGTTTACAACGGAGAATCCCCACTATTAACCTGTATAGTGCCCCAAGTATGTGCAAGTGGTTTCTAAACCAGACAACCTCATTAAGTCTCATAACACCTTTGTCAATAAACAGGTATTCTCAAATTACTAAGTTGCTTTAATTAGTTAAACAGCATGACAATACTAAAGTTTGCAACTGACTTGCTTTTTCTATCTGCTGTCATTCTCCTGCAATGAGAGCTTTTATCTTACATAGTGTAAAGCTCATTTCCATGGAGTTCAGCCACTAGTAGACCTTGGTAGAGAGTGTGCAGTAGTCACATTCCAGGAGAAAAGTTAACTCCTAACATACCGTTATCTCTGTCCAGCCCATTCATTTCTATACATCAGTTAGCTGCTCCCTGCCTTCTCCCTTTAGGCTTTTGACGAGATGCTCTTATCAGGGGCGGAACTACCGCCCGTGCAGCCGGTTCATTGAACGGGGGCCCCGAGGGAGAGGGGGCCCCTCCAGCCTCCAGCAGGGCCGCCATCAGGGCATGACTGCCCTGACTCCAGTATGGGGCCCGGCCGGTAGGGGCCCCCTCGGGGGCCCCCCTCTTGTGCGTCTCTCTCCTCATGGGGCCCCCGGCCCCATGCTATGCGCCGGGTCCGGGACATTTCAGCGCTGAGCTGCGCTGTTGCAGCAGCGCCTTCATGATTCCCCTGACTTCCGGTCATGTGACGGTGCCGTCACATGGCCGGAAGTCAGGAGAACCTGCTGTCAGCGATTTGGACGAGCGCCAGGATTCTGCAGGGATCGCATGGGGGTAAGTATAACAAGTTTTATTTTTTTTAAAATACAATTAACTAGGAGTGGAGAGATGGGAGAAGCACATGTGTGTGTGTATGTGTGTGTGGGGGGGGGGAGATGGGAGATGGGAGATGCACATGTGTGTGTGTGGGGGGGAGATGGGAGATGCACATGTGTGTGTGTGTGGGGGGGGAGATGGGAGATGCACATGTGTGTGGGGGGGGGAGATGGGAGATGCACATGTGTGTGTGTGGGGGGGGAGATGGGAGATGCACATGTGTGTGTGTGGGGGGGGAGATGGGAGATGCACATGTGTGTGGGGGGGGGAGATGGGAGATGCACGTGTGTGGGGGGGAGATGGAAGATGCACATGTATGTGGGGGGGGAGATGGAAGATGCACATGTATGTGGGGGGGGGAGATGGGAGATGCACATGTGTGTGGGGGGGGGAGATGGGAGATGCACATGTGTGTAGGGGGGGAGATGGGAGATGCACATGTGTGTAGGGGGGGGAGATGGGAGATGCACATGTGTGTAGGGGGGGGAGATGGGAGATGCACATGTGTGTAGGGGGGGGAGATGGGAGATGCACATGTGTGTGTGGGGGGGATGGGAGATGCACATGTGTGTGTGGGGGGGATGGGAGATGCACATGTGTGTGTGGGGGGGATGGGAGATGCACATGTGTGTGTGGGGGGGGGTGGCAGATGCACATGTGGGGGGGGATGGGAGATGCACATGTGGGGGGGAGGATGGGAGATGCACATGTGTGTGGGGGGGGGAGATGGGAGATGCACGTGTGTGGGGGGGGAGATGGGAGATGCACATGTGTGGGGGGGAAATGCACGTGTGTGGGGGGGGAGATGGGAGATGCACATGTGTGGGGGGGAGATGGGAGATGCACATGTGTGGGGGGGGGAGATGGGAGATGCACATGTGTGGGGGGGGGATGGGAGATGCACATGTGGGGGGAGATGAGAGAGGTGCACATGTGGTGGAGGGGGATGAGAGAGGGGCACATGTGGGGGAGGGGGATGAGAGAGGGGCACATGTGGGGGAGGGGGATGAGAGAGGGGCACATGTGGGGGGGAGGGGGTGAGAGAGGGGCACATGGAGGGGGATGAGAGCTGCACATGGGGGGGTTTGAGAGCTGCACATGGGGGAATTGGGAGTAGGGGGATAATGAGCTGCACATAACGAATGTGGGGTGGGGGAGAGTAAATGATAAATGATGATGGGGTGGTGAGAGCACGGACATGATATAATGAATTGGGGCAGGGGGTGCATGTAAATATTGAATGCGGGGAGCAGGAAGTATAGAGTAGGGGGCGTTGCGGATGCAGGAGTGTGACTGGTAACAAATTGGCGGAAAGAGTAGAGGTTCTAATTAAATTATATATTAAGTGCCTATTTACAGTTAATGGGGGCACAGTGGTGGATTACAATTTATATTTGGAATGGTAGGTTGCCTAATAACTAACCATATATTGATGGTGGATGCACGTCTGTATTCAGCTGCGTAATGTAGAAGTTGGGGAATGTGCTCTAGATAACTGTGTTATTTTATGCAGAGACGAGTCCTGGCTGGAAGACGTGATGGCGGTCTGTGCTGGATGAAGGAGAAAAGCGAAGATGAAGGACTTCACCTAGAGACGTCACCGGTGAGTTAGTCTATTACATGTACACTGTGTATAATGTCACTGGTGATCACTGTATTACCTGTACACTGACACTATATACAGAGCTCCTGTGTATAATGTCACTGGTGATCACTGTATTACCTGTACACTGACACTATATACAGAGCTCCTGTGTATAATTTCACTGGTGATCACTGTATTACCTGTACACTGACACTATATACAGAGCTCCTGTGTATAATGTCACTGGTGATCCCTGTATTACCTGTACACTGACACTATATACAGAGCTCCTGTGTATAATGTCACTGATGATCACTGTATTACCTGTACACTATATACAGAGCTCCTGTGTATAATGTCACTGTATTACCTGTACATTGACACTATATACAGAGCTCCTGTGTATAATTTCACTGGTGATCACTAGATTACCTGGACACTTACGTTATACATACCATGTATAGAGCTCCCGTGTATAATGACACTTATGGTAATATTAGTAATGTGGTGGTAATATTAGTAATGTAGTGGTAATATGTGGTCTGGTCATGGTGTGGCAGTTTTTCTCCCTTCTGTGTGGTATTATTCGGTCACTATGTTGTGGTAATATGTGGTCTGGTCATGGTGTGGCGGTATTCCCTGTATGTGGTATTATTGGTCATTTAAAAAAAAAATGTATATGACACATTCCCTTAAAGAAAACTAAATAAAAATATATCTAAAAAGAGTATTGGATATTTTAAGAAAATTTTAATAGGTTAGAGTAGGGCCCGCCCAGAAGAGTCTACCTTATCGTGGTGGCGGCTTTAAAAATCTTTTGGCCAAAACAAAAGCTGATGGCTATGTATGTGGCGCCGTCACATGGCCGAACGTCAGGAGAACCTGGTGGCAGCGACGTGGACGAGCGCCAGGATTCTGCAGGGATTGCATGGGGGTAAGTATAACAAGTTTTATTTTTTTTAAATACAATTAATTAACTAGGAGTGGGGGGGATCAGAGATGCACATGGGGGGGGATGAGAGATGCACATGGGGGGGGATGAGAGATGCACATGGGGGGGGATGAGAGATGCACATGGGGGGGGTGAGAGATGCACATGGGGGGGGTGAGAGATGCACATGGGGGGGTGAGAGATGCACATGGGGGGGTGAGAGATGCACATGGGGGGGTGAGAGATGCACATGGGGGGGATGAGAGATGCACATGGGGGGGATGAGAGATGCACATGGGGGGGATGAGAGATGCACATGGGGGGGATGAGAGATGCACATGGGGGGGATGAGAGATGCACATGGGGGGGATGAGAGCTGCACATGGGGGGGTGAGAGATGCACATGGGGGGTTATGTTTACATAACTTTGTTGCCTTATGAAGGGCAGGGGGGGCCCCCCAAAATTTCTTGCACAGGGGCCCACTACAGTCTGTGTCCGCCCCTGGCTCTTATCCATCCTGAGCAGCTCAAGAGATCACTTATTAAAACTCCTTTTAGGCATCAAACATTTCCTTTGTTCAAATAGAAAGAATATAGATCTACATATTTTAGAATGTGTATGAACTACATGTCTGAAATAAAAATAAATGATTCTAAATAATATATATATATATATATATATATATATACACACACACATATATATATATATATATATATATATATATATATATATATATACATACATACAGTACAGACCAAAAGTTTGGACACACCTTCTCATTTAAAGATTTTTCTGTATTTTCATGACTATGAAAATTGTACATTCACACTGAAGGCATCAAAACTATGAATTAACACAGGTGGAATTATATACTTAACACAAAAAATTTGGGAAACAACAAGTTAAGGTGGCCACACACAATAACTGAAAGTTGATTGCTGGTTCGGCCGTCCACTACCTCTCCCAACTCTCATACACGAGAAGGTTTGGCTTGGTTAAATGTTCATGTGTTTTCAAAGTGGAGAACTGTGAAAATCACTGCCAAACGGCTCTGGCAGCAGCTTATCACCTGAATAACAAAAGGGTCGGGCATTAAGGGTCAGGCAGTTTGAATTTTATCTCCTCTGACCTCATCTGTCAGGGAAGAGTCTGGATGTCCCCTTGGACTATTAGCTTAGTCTATTGTGTATGGAGGCTTAAAAGGGTTTTCCATTACTCAGACAACACCTTCTCAATCCATATGTGTGTCGCCCAGTAAAATAATAACACCTATACTCACCTCCAGTGCCAGCACTATTCCAGCGGTGTCTGCACTGGCTCTCCTGGGAATTGCGTGTGTCATGGGTGTGTCAGAAGTGACAGACAGTCATCCTGCAGTTGGTTGCAGGAGATCTCTTCATTTGGCCTTACAGACAACTTCTTAGAATATGTATCTCTACGACCCAGCGGCTAGCTTCCTTCTGGCTAATTAACACCCTGGCCTGGATGTATAAATACCTGTTGTGAGCCAGAGGGAGGTGCCGGCGATATTCATTACCCCTTGTGAAGGCTTGAGCGAGCAAGAGCAGTACTTCTTCCTCTCCTGTGCTAGAGAACGTGTGCGCATTTGTCTGGAGTCGACTAAAGCTAAGCGATTTTCCCTTGTTTGTCCCCCCTTGTTGTCTTTAGTGTTCAGTGGGGATCAACTAGTGCTCATCCTTTCTGTTCCCTAGCCTGAGCCTAATGGCAGGGAAAGACAGGCGGAGATACGCGTGCGGCGATTGGTGAAGAACCAATAAAGGGACATTATTGGAGACAGGGTGACACTAGATCAGCCTAGGAGTTCTCCACTCCCCACTTTCCCTAGTCTGGGTTCCCTTTCCCTTTTCCCTTTGTGTTGCACTTAGTCTTTCCCACACCTTACTTGACAGCATGACATTATATCTCATGATTCCTAGGGGCAATCAGCGCTGACTTTACTCTCCCCACCTTTAGCCAACTTGCATACATCCAGAGGAAGTGAGAGCTGTTGCTGCTCTTACTTCCTCCGGATGTACAGGTATGTGCTATAACTGGAGGCAGGAAGAGTGAAGCCAGCGCTGATTGGCAGCAGGGATCACTTGACATAACAATGTCACGTGATCCCAAGGAGAGCCAATGCCGACACGGCTGGAACACTGGAGGGGAGTATAGGTGTTATTATTTTACTGAGGGCAAAAATATATTTATGGAGAAGGAGATGTCCGAGTAGTAGAAAACCCCTTTAACTGTTGGCTACTACTTTGATGGATGTGGACAGAAAGCTCTTTCTGAGTTAAACAGTTCAATCTGACAAAGGTTTCCAATAGAGTTGGTGCGAGTCAATTCGCAGGACCCAGTCCATCAGCCACATCCATAATCTGTGACCGCTGCATCGGAGCCCTGAGAACCACCTCCTACATCCCGGCATCCACAGCTGTTCTACTGATTAGCCGGCCTGATGCAATGTCACATATGCATCATGCTGTAACCATAAAGATGCAGCTAATCAGAAGAGAAGCAGGGAATCTTGGAAGGTAGAAGGCAGGTCTTGAGGCTCCTGTCCAGCATCCAAAGATTACTGACGTGGCCGATGGACCAAGTGCTGCGAAACGAATCGCACCAACTATAGTTTTCAAATAAAACAACAATGTCTAAATGGCTAACCAATATTGCATTAAAGGATCTATCTACTTTATTTCTCCCCAAAACTGTGCCTCTCTAGTCCATGGGGTGTGTCTGGTATTGCAACTCAGTGCCCCATTGATTTGGTTAGGGATAAGCTACAATATCAGGCAGCGCTCATGGGTAGTGTGAAATGTGTATGGAGTGTGGTCTGTATCTATGCTATTCTCTTTGTTTGAATTTTTTTTTATACATTTGTAGGTAACTCAAATGGATCATAAACTCAATCTCATAACCGATATGATTCACCACCTGATAGCAAACCAACAAAGCAGTCAGTCTACCAACAGAACACCGCACCGGAGCAACTCTCTGAACGACGGGAGCAACCTCTCCAGTACTCTGCCTACCTACCAACAGTTACAGTGCCAAGACGAGACCAAGATAATGCATCTTGATGAACAAACACAAACTAGTTCTTCTACTGTCCTCAATGCAGATATTCATTATTTTAATGAATGCATTTATAAGCAGAAAGTAAAATGAATGATGAAATTAGACTGAGTATCGAGTAAGTGTGTAACACTGTAAAGGACGTCTTGTCTATTCTCTGTAGATCCTATCAGGGTTCATTGAAGGTTTCTTAGAGGAAGGGACATGGAACATATGTGTATTGCTCCATGTAGAAACATGCAAGAAAGCATCTGATACATTGATGAATCCTTTCTCAGGAAGATTGTAGCTCATCGGCCGGTGGGATGGTAAATCGCTATGGGTCGTGCTGTAAAACTGGCAATACAACTGAACAATTACCCTGATTTTTTTTATTGTATTAAAATACACTTTTTACATTGATTTTCAATTTTTGGGGGGCCTAAAATGAAAATTCTTTTGAGAAAAATAGAAATAAATATTGTACTGTAGAAAATTACACTTCTTTTTTTTACAATGTATTTTTGGTAAAAATGGTATTAAAGAGTTAATTTTTCTTTATGATTTCTGATCACAATTTTTTTTTTTCTGGAAAATTTTTTGACATCTGATCAAATGTATTGTATTTTCTCAAAAATGTTGATATTTGCACATTGATTGGTTTAAAGCAGTGATGGCGAATCTTTTAGAGACCGAGTGCCCAAACTGCAATCCAAAACCCACTTATTTATCGCCAAGTGCCAACACGGCAATTTATCCTAAATAATGAGGTTTTACTGATACAAACAACGGATACAAAGAGGAAGCGAGGGCAGCATAGAGCAGCCACAGACAGGAGCAGGGGTAAGAGACTGCAGAAATAAAGAATGTGCTCACCCCCATCCTGGTATATATGCTGGCCCTCCCCTCAATCCTGGTATATGTGCTGGCCCTTCCCTCAATCCTGGTATATATGCTGGCCCTCCCCTCAATCCTGGTATATGTGCTGGCCCTCCCCTCAATCCTGGTATATATGCTGGCCCCCCCATCAATCCTGGTATATATGCTGGCCCTCCCCTCAATCCTGGTATATATGCTGGTCCTCCCCTCAATCCTGGTATATATGCTGGCCCTCCCCTCAATCCTGGTATATATGCTGGTCCTCCACTCAATACTGGTATATATGCTGGCCCTCCCCTCAATCCCGATATATATGCTGGCCCTCCCCTCAATCCTGGCATATATGCTGGCCCTCCCTCAATCCTGGTATATATGCTGGCCCTCCCCTCAATCCTGGTATATATGCTGGCCCTCCCCTCAATCCTGGTACATATGCTGGCTCTCCCCTCAATCCTGGCATATATGCTGGCCCTCCCCTCAATCCTGGTATATATGCCGGCCCTCCCATCAATCCTGGTATATATGCTGGCCCTCCTCTCAATCCTGGTATATATGCTGGCCCTCCCCTCAATCCTGGTATATATGCTGGCCCTCCCCTCAATCCTGGTATATATGATGGCCCTCCCCTCAATCCTGGTATATATGATGGACTTCCCCTCAATCCTGGTATATATGCTGGCCCTCCCCTCACTCCTGGTATATATGCTGGCCCTCCCCTCAATCCTGGTATATATGCTGGCCCTCCCCTCAATCCTGGTAGATATGCTGGCCCTCCCTTCAATCCTGGTATATATGCTCCCCCCCTCAATCCTGGTATATATGCTGGCCCTCCCCTCAATCCTGGTATATATGCTGGCCCTCCCCTCAATCCTGGTATAAATGCTGGCCCTCCCCTCAATCCTGGTATATATGCTGGCCCTCCCCTCAATCCTGGTATATATGCTGGCCCTCCCCTCAATCCTGGTATATATGCTGGCCCTCCCCTCAATCCTGGTATATGTGCTGGCCCTCCCCTCAATCCTGGTATATATGCTGGCCCCCCCCTCAATTCTGGTATATATGCTGGCCCTCCCCTCAATCCTAGTATATATGCTGGCCCTCCCCTCAATCCTGGTATATATGCTGGTCCTCCCCTCAATCCTGGTATATATGCTGGCCCTCCCCTCAATCCTAGTATATATGCTGGCCCTCCCCTCAATCCTGGTAGATATGCTGGCCCTCCCCTCAATCCTGGTATATATGCTCCCCCCTCAATCCTGGTATATATGCTGGCCCTCCCCTTAATCCTGGTATATATGCTGGCCCTCCCCTCAATCCTGGTATAAATGCTGGCCTTCCCCTCAATCCTGGTATACATGCTGGCCCTCCCCTCAATCCTGGTATATATGCTGGCCTTCCCCTCAATCCTGGTATAAATGCTGGCCCTCCCCTCAATCCTGGTATATATGCTGGCCCTCCCCTCAATCCTGGTATATATGCTGGCCCTCCCCTCAATCCTGGTATATATGCTGGCCTTCCCCTCAATCCTGGTATACATGCTGGACTTCCCCTGAATCCTGGTATATATGCTGGCCCTCCCCTCAATCCTGGTATATATGCTGGCCCTCCCCTCAATCCTGGTATATATGCTGGCCCTCCCCTCAATCCTGGTATATATGCTGGCCCTCCCCTCAATCCTGGTATATATGCTGCCCCCCCTCAATCCTGGTATATATACTGGCCCTCCCCTCAATCCTGGTATATATGCTGGCCCTCCCCTCAATCCTGGTATATATGCTGGCCCTCCCCTCAATCCTGGTATATATGCTGGCCCTCCCCTCAATCCTGGTATATATGCTGGCCCTCCCCCCAATCCTGGTATATATGCTGGCCCTCCCTTCAATCCTGGTATATATGCTGGCCCTCCCCTCAATCCTGGTATATATGCTGGCCCTGCCATCAATCCTGGTATATATGCTGGCCCTCCCCTCAATCCTAGTATATATGCTGGCCCTCCCCTCAATCCTGGTATATATGCTGGCCCTCCCCTCAATCCTGGTATATATGCTGGCCCTCCCCTCAATCCTGATATATATGATGGCCCTCCCCTCAATCCTGGTATATATGCTCGTCCTCCCCTCACTCCTGGTATATATGCTGGCCCTCCCCTCAATCCTGGTGTATATGCTGGCCCTCCCCTCAATCCTGGTAGATATGCTGGCCCTCAACTCAATCCTGGTATATATGCTCCCCCCTCAATCCTGGTATATATGCTGGCCCTCCCCTTAATCCTGGTATATATGCTGGCCCTCCCCTCAATCCTAGTATAAATGCTGGCCTTCCCCTCAATCCTGGTATACATGCTGGCCCTCCCCTCAATCCTGGTTTATATGCTGGCCTTCCCCTCAATCCTGGTATAAATGCTGGCCCTCCCCTCAATCCTGGTATATATGCTGGCCCTCCCCTCAATCCTGTTATATATGCTGGCCCTCCCCTCAATCCTGGTATATATGCTGGCCTTCCCCTCAATCCTGGTATACATGCTGGCCTTCCCCTCAATCCTGGTATATATGCTGGCCCTCCCCTCAATCCTGGTATATATGCTGGCCCTCCCCTCAATCCTGGTATATATGCTGGCCCTCCCCTCAATCCTGGTATATATGCTGGCCCTCCCCTCAATCCTGGTATATATGCTGCCCCCCCTCAATCCTGGTATATATGCTGGCCCTCCCCTCAATCCTGGTATATATGCTGGCCCTCCCCTCAATCCTGGTATATATGCTGGCCTTCCCCTCAATCCTGGTATACATGCTGACCTTCCCCTCAATCCTGGTATATATGCTGGCCCTCCCCTCAATCCTGGTATATATGCTGGCCCGCCCCTCAATCATGGTATATATGCTGGCCCTCCCCTCAATCCTGGTATATATGATGGCCCTCCCCTCAATCCTTGTATATATGCTGGCCCTCCCCTCACTCCTGGTATATATGCTGGCCCTCCCCTCAATCCTGGTGTATATGCTGGCCCTCCCCTCTATCCTGGTAGATATGCTGGCCCTCCCCTCAATCCTGGTATATATGCTCCCCCCCTCAATCCTGGTATATATGCTGGCCCTCCCCTTAATCCTGGTATATATGCTGGCCCTCCCCTCAATCCTGGTATATATGCTGGCCCTCCCCTCAATCCTGGTATATATGCTGGCCCTCCCCTCAATCCTGGTATAAATGCTGGCCCTCCCCTCAACCCTGGTATATATGCTGGCCCTCCCCTCAATCCTGGTATATATGCTGGCCCTCCCCTTAATCCTGGTATATATGCTGGCCCTCCCCTCAATCCTGGTATATATGCTGGCCCTCCCCTCAATCCTGGTATATATGCTGGCCCTCCCCTCAATCCTGGTATATATGCTGGCCCTCCCCTCAATCCTGGTATATATGCTCCCCCCCTCAGTCCTTGCATACATGCTCCCTCTCCCCCCCAGCCACTGTGCATCGCATATTAAAAAAAAAAAACCACATAATAAACCCTCCTCCTCACCTTCCTTCTTCTCCCGCGCAGCATCCTCTCCTGTAGTCGGCATATCTAGCTGAAGTGCATTGCAGCGCACGTACTAGCCAGGCCCGTGCGCGCTGCAGTACACGCTGCCTGCCAATCAGAGGCAAGCGGCCGCTGGCCTCTGATTGGCCAGCCGACGTCATGCTGGCCTCTGATTGGCCGGCAGCTGCTTCTGATTGTCCGGAAGCCGCTAGCCTCTGATTGTCCGGCCGAATTCATGCTGGCCCCTGTTTGGACGGCAGCCGCTGGCCTCTGTTGGCCGGCCGACGTCATGCTGGCCTCTGAATGACCGGAAGCCGCTTGCCTCTGATTGACCGGCCGACGTCATGCTGTCCTCTGATTGGCCGACAGACGCTGGTCTCTGATTGACCGGCCGACGTCATGCTGGCCTCTGATTGACCGGAAGCCGCTGGCCTCTGATTGACCGGCCGACGTCATGCTGGCCTCTGATTGGCCGACAGACGCTGGTCTCTGATTGACCGGCCGACGTCATGCTGGCCTCTGATTGACCGGAAGCTGCTGGCCTCTGATTGACCGGCCGACGTCAAGCTGGCCTCTGATTGGCCGGAAGCCGCTGGCCTTTGATTGGCCGGCAGCGTGTATTGCAGCGCACGGGCCTGGCTAGTTCGTGCGCGGCAATACACTTCAGCACGATGTGTTTCCGTCCGAGAGAGATCGCACATCTAGCTGCAGTAGCGGAGCTGGTGCCGGCACTCGGCAGCTCAGAGTTCTCCCCCGCCGGCCCGATCCAGTAGCGCTAGTGCTGCGGCCATGGTGCCCATCAGGAGGGCTCTGCTGCCCCCTCTGCACGCTGCCATAGGTTCCCAGCACTGGTGTAAAGCATTTCTTCTTTTACAGCTGACGACCCAAAATTGGGGATTTTCTGAAAAAAAATAAAATGTCCAGTCTGCATTATATATGGTGGAAGTGAGAATGTATCATCTGGATAAGGGGGTGGTCTTCACAGAGGGGTCTATGGAGAGACGTCACTTTATAAGGAGCACATAGCATGGAATACCGGGGGGAAGCCTTCTGGCTCCTTATGTTGCACCAGTCCGGAATGCTCCACTATGGTCCATCCTTCTATAGTTCTTCTCTTACACTTTCTGCTGGTCGCTATATGGACGTATTCGCTCTAGGCTGACAGGCACTCCCTTAGTATAGCCCATGTAATGCACGGCACCACAATGTTGTAGGTTCTGACTACTGTGTAAAAAAAACACCCACCCAGAGACCGGCCATAATCTTATAGTCTGGGTGTGAATACGCTGTAGGTAGAGCTACACTTTTGTTGTGGAGATTTTGGTAATTTTATTTACCTTTTTGCATTTACCCGAATGAGGCTTGTGATAAATCCTTAAATATGCTGCAGATTTCTCCTGTATGATGCTGACCAATCATAAGCCAGCAGCAACACTCAAAGAAAAGAAGAACACGCCCCCACCATAGCTCAAAGCGGGTTTCTTAGGGTATAAAGCTACGTTCTCACAATGAGTTTTTAGTGAGTTTTTTCGCTGCATATTTTAGAAATAATGCAAGTAACCTATCTTAATGGGTGCAGAAATTCTGCAACATCAAAAACTCACCAAAAGCTCATCGTGGGAACCTAGCCTAAGATGTATAATGATGGAGAGTCCTGATCTCCTGGTCTAACCTTCTGCATGATTAGAAAGCAGAGATAACAGCTCTTAGACAAGGAAGGAGCCGCACAGCTGAGTTTCTCTGTGTCACATTACAAACCCTTTTATTGACTCTCCTGATTATGGAGTGTGCCAGTATCACACTTATGTCTTCTGTGCTCAAGCAACTTGTATTCTCTCTGCAGTGATATTAGCCTGTTATTACACCTCACACAGGAGCAGTGTGTTCTGGGTTACTTCTATGGTGAAATGTAATGACAGTCTGCTCTAATCTCACTGCAGAATGAGTACAAGTTGAGCACAACGGATCTAAGTGTGATACTGACGCTGTGCTCTCATTTCTGGACAGGCAGTGTGGGATAGGCGCAGTACAGCAGAGGTGAGAGTACCATAAGAGGAGGAGAGCTGTTAGAAAGGTTTGTAATGTTGCACAACTAAACTCTCTTGTGCTGCCCCTTCACCCACAGAGACCTTAACTGAAAGGTATTAGTCAGTTGTGTGCTCTAATCATGCAGGAGGTTAGCCCAGGAGATCAGGTCTGTATCCTTACATCTTAGACACTGAGAAATCTGCTCTAAGCTATGGTGGGGATGTGATCATCTTTCTTTTCAGTGTTGTCGTCTGCTTATAATTGGTCAGCATCATGCAGGGAGAAGAATTTCGCACCCCCAGTGAAAACTCTGATAACATCTACTTGGACTTAATTTTTTTAACTCATTAGGCGCCAAATACTTTCATTGCTAATATCTCCGCAAATGAAAGATAAAATAGAAAAAAAAACATGAAAAATTTGGTGACAGGTCCTCTTTAGGATAAGACAACCCGTTTAAATGTAAGAATTGAATTTTAGTCAAAAAAATGTATGCAACAAAAATGCCACATGTGATTTGATCCAAAAACATGCTGCATTTCAGGATGAGAGAAGCAAGTATTTGCAAAAAAAAGTTAAAAGGGGTGTTCACTGTTATGATATTGATCACTTATACTTAGGATGGACCACCAAGATCAGATTGGTAGAGTTCCAACACTCTACCACCCCATTGATTCCATGCTGGAGCTGGTAACAGCTGATTGGTGGTGTTAGGATTTGGACACCTATCAATCTGATACTACTGACTTATATTGATGCCTTCTCCTAATTGATAAGTGGTAGCATACCCCTTTAAAACAATACGTAGTTTTTATTTAGTTGTAAGATGAAAGTGACTCTACACATTAAGGCGTGTCATGGTCTGAGCACAAAATGACTCTAAGATTAGTTGCTGGCCTCTTGACCCGAACTTAAGAGCTTAAGGCCATGTTCATACATTCAGTAATTTGGTCAGTATTTTACCTCAGTATTAGGAAGCCAAAACCAGGAGTGGAACAATTAGAGGAAAAGTATAATAGAAACACGTCACTGATGAAACTTACTGAACGTGTGAAGGTGCCTAATAGAGACGCTGTGGAGAAGGACAGGAGCGCACACAAAATAGGGCAATAGCGTCTGATAAGGGGTCGGGATAATTGATGGCAGCGCTCACCTAGAGGTGTTGTGTGCAGTCACCACAGCTATAATGGTGTAGAAAGCCGCTGCTGCCCTGTGGCTGGAGGAAAGGTTCTTCAAGAGGTGGAATGGCAAAAATGGAAGCTGGCACATTTAGGTGGGCTGTGCTGCGGGAGTCAAGAGCTTGTTTTTTTTATACCTTGAGAAAGGCCCTGGTCCATTGCAGAAACGCATTGATATTAATAAAAAACGTTTGGGAATCCCAAGGCTCTTCATTCCCACAGTGCAGCCCACCTAAACGTGCCAGCTTCCATTTCTGCCAATGTGGCCTAATAGACGTATATGAGGCTGTCAAAGATCGGGGCAGGAGACTCGCAAACAGCTTGTGCATCACGATCTATGACACACAGATGTGTGAATACGCCATTACTCTCATATAAGATTACCTGCATCAAGTTTCAAAGGAGCAATTGTAACCCTCTTTCAATTATTTAACCCCTTAAGCCCCGCGGGTGGTTTGCACGTTAATGACCGGGCCAATTTTTACAATTCTGACCACTGTCACTTTATGAGGTAATTACTCTCGAACGCTTCAACGGATCCCCCTGATTCTGAGATTGTTTTTTCGTGACATATTGTACTTCATGATTGTGGAAAAATTTCTTCGATATCACTTGCGTTTATTTGTGAAAAAAACGGAAATTTGGCGAAAATTTTGAAAATTTTGCAATTTTCAAAATTTGAATTTTTAAGCCCTGAAATCAGAGCGATATGTCACACAAAAGAGTTAATAAATAACATTTCCCACATGTCTACTTTACATCAGCACAATTTTGGAACCAAAATTTTTTTTTGTTAGGGAGCTATAAGGGTTAAAAGTTGACCAGCGATTTCTCATTTTTCCAACAAAATTTACAAAACCATTTTTTTAGGGACCACATCACATTTGAAGTCACTTTGAGAGGTCTTTATGACAGAAAATACCCAAAAGTGACACCATTCTAAAAACTGCACCCCTCAAGGTGCTCAAAACCACATTCAAGAACTTTATTAACCCTTCAGGTGCTTCACAGGAATTTTTTGAATGTGGAAGAAAAAAATGAACATTTAACTTTTTTCACAAAAATGTTAATTTAGACCCAATTTTTTTTATTTTCACAGGGGTAACAAGAAAAAATGGACCCCAAAATTTGTTGTGCAATTTCCCCTGGGCACGCAGATACCCAATATTTGGGGAAAAAATACTGTTTGGGCGCACGGCAGGGCTCGGAAGGGAAGGAGCGCTATTTGACTTTTTGATTGTAAAATTTGCTTGAATAATTAGCGGACGCCATGTTGTGTTTGGAGAGCCCATGTGTGCCCAAACTTTGGAGCTCCCCCACAAGTGACCCCATTTTGGAAACTAGACCCCCCCAAGGCACCTTTCTAGATGCATAGTGAGCACTTGGAACCCCCAGGTGCTTCACAAATTGATTCGTAACAATGAAAAAGTGAAAAAAAAAAACACTTTTTCATTTTTATGAATCAATTTGTGAAGCACCTGAGTGTTCCAAGTGCTCACAATGCATCTAGATAGGTGCCTTGGGGGGTCTAGTTTCCAAAATGGGGTAACTTGTGGGGGAGCTCCAATGTTTGGGCACACAGCGGCTCTCCAAACGCAACATGGTGTCGCTAACAATTTGAGCCGATTTTCCGTTAAATTTGTTAGAGGACACCATGTTGCATTTAGAGAGTCCCTGTGTGCCCAAACATTGGAGCTCCCCCACAAGTGACCCCATTTTGGAAACTAGACCCCCCAAGGCACCTATCTAGATGCATAGTGAGCACTTGGAACCCCCAGGTGCTTCACAAATTGATTCGTAACAATGAAAAAGTGAAAAAAAAAACACTTTTTCATTTGTATGAATCAATTTGTGAAGCACCTGAGGGTTCCAAGTGCTCAGTATGCATCTAGATAGGTGCCTTGGGTGGTCTAGTTTCCAAAATGGGGTCACTTGTGGGGGAGCTCCAATATTTGGGCACACAGCGGCTCTCTAAATGCAACATGGTGTCCGCTAACAAATTTAACGCAAAATTGGCTCAAATTGTTAGCGACACCATGTTGCGTTTGGAGAGCTGCTGTGTGCCCAAACATTGGAGCTCCCCCACAAGTGACCCCATTTTGGAAACTAGACCCCCCAAGGCACCTATCTAGATGCATAGTGAGCACTTGGAACCCCCAGGTGCTTCACAAATTGATTCGTAACAATGAAAAAGTGAAAAAAAAAACACTTTTTCATTTTTATGAATCAATTTGTGAAGCACCTGGGGGTTCCAACTGCTCACTATGCATCTAGATAGGTGCCTTGGGGGGTCTAGTTTCCAAAATGGGGTCACTTGTGGGAGAGCTCCAATGTTTGGGCACACAGGGACTCTCTAAATGCAACATGGTATCCGCTAACAAATTGAATGGAAAATCGGCTCAAATTGTTAGCGGACACCACATTGCGTTTGGAGAGCTTCTCTGTGCCCAAACTTTGGAGCTCCCCCACAAGTGACCCCATTTTGGAAACTAGACCCCCCAAGGCACCTTTCTAGATGCATAGTGAGCACTTGGAACCCCCAGGTGCTTCACAAATTGATTCGTAATAATGAAAAAGTGAAAAAAAAAACACTTTTTCATTTTTACGAATCAATTTGTGAAGCACCTAGGGGTTCCAAGTGCTCACTATGCATCTAGATAGGTGCCTTGGGGGGTCTAGTTTCCAAAATGGGGTCACTTGTGGGGGAGCTCCAATGTTTGGGCACACAGGGACTCTCTAAATGCAACATGGTATCCGCTAACAAATTGAATGGAAAATCGGCTCAAATTGTTAGCGGACGCCACATTGCGTTTGGAGAGCCCCTCTGTGCCCAAACTTTGGAGCTCCCCCACAAGTGACCCCATTTTGGAAACTAGACCCCCCAAGGCACCTTTCTAGATGCATAGTGAGCACTTGGAACCCCCAGCTGCTTCACAAATTGATTCGTAATAATGAAAAAGTGAAAAAAAAAACACTTTTTCATTTTTACGAATTAATTTGTGAAGCACCTAGGGGTTCCAAGTGCTCACTATGCATCTAGATAGGTGCCTTGGGGGGTCTAGTTTCCAAAATGGGGTCACTTGTGGAGGAGCTCCAATGTTTGGGCACACAGGGACTCTCCAAATGCAACATGATATCCGCTAACAATTTGAGCCGACAATTTGTTAGCGGATATCATGTTGCATTTGGAGAGTCCCTGTGTGCTCAAACATTGGAGCTCCCCCACAAGTGACCCCATTTTGGAAACTAGACCCCCCAAGGCACCTATCTAGATTCATAGTGAGCACTTGGAACCCCAGGTGCTTCACAAATTGATTCATAAAAATGAAAAAGTGTTTTTTTTTTCACTTTTTCATTTTTACGAATCAATTTGTGAAGCACCTGGGGGTTCCAAGTGCTCACTATGCATCTAGAAAGGTGCCTTGGGGGGTCTAGTTTCCAAAATGGGGTCACTTGTGGGGGAGCTCCAAAGTTTGGGCACAGAGGGGCTCTCCAAACGCAATGTGGTGTCCGCTAACAATTTGAGCCGATTTTCCATTCAATTTGTTAGCGGATACCATGTTGCATTTAGAGAGTCCCTGTGTGCCCAAACATTGGAGCTCCCCCACAAGTGACCCCATTTTGGAAACTAGACCCCCCAAGGCACCTATCTAGATTCATAGTGAGCACTTGGAACCCCAGGTGCTTCACAAATTGATTCATAAAAATGAAAAAGTGTTTTATTTTCACTTTTTCATTTTTACGAATCAATTTGTGAAGCACCTGGGGGTTCTAAGTGCTCACTATGCATCTAGATAGGTGCCTTGGGGGGTCTAGTTTCCAAAATGGGGTCACTTGTGGGGGAGCTCCAATGTTTGGACACACAGGGGCTCTCCAAACGCAACATGGCGTCCGCTAACAATTTGAGCCGATTTTCCATTCAATTTGTTAGCGGACACCATGTCGCGTTTGGAGAGCCCGTGATGTGCCTAAACAGTGGAGCTCCCCCACAAGTGTCCCCATTTTGGAAACTATACCCCTCAAAGATTTTATTAAGGTGTATAGTGAACATTTTGAACCCAGAGGTACGGCACATTATTTGTTTACATTAGGTCATCATATTGAATAAGTTTTCATTATTCTTGAGCGCAAGTGCTCGCTACTTGAGTTTGCATCGGGTACTCAGGTATGCACCATGTACAGCGTGTGCTCGAGTGACATGCTCGAGTCCCTGCTCCGCATGTTTCACGGTTATTAGACACCCAAAAAAAAACATGCGGGGATCGCTCGTGCATGGCAGGCAATCCCCGTAAAGTTTTTTGGCCGCGAAGCATATGGGGCAGAGACTCGAGCATGTCACTCAAATACCCACGATACTAAATGCATACCAGAGCACCCGATGCAAACTCAAGTAGCGAGCACTTGCTCTCAACACTAGTCGCCATATCGTCATCTTTTTTTCTTACTTTTGAAAAAAATCCCAACCCCAGCCCTAACCCTAGCACAACCCTAGCCCCAGCACAACCCTAGCCCCAGCACAACCCTAGCCCCAGCACAACCCTAGCCCCAGCACAACCCTAGCCCCAGCACAACCCTAGCCCCAAACCCAGCCCTAACCCTAGCCCAATCCTAACTCAAGAGTTTATTTTTGACGCCGTTCCTTGTGCGGTATAAGTGATTAGACGACTTTATTCTTCGGGTCGGTGTGATTACAGCAATGCCAGAATCATATGGGGTTTTTATGACTGACAGCTGTCACACACTAAAAGACGCATTTTTTGTAAAATCTAGTTTTTGCATCGCCATATTTTGAGAGCTATAATTTTTCCAAATTTTGGCAGACAGTCATGTGACGGCTCGTTTTTTGCGGGATGACTTGACGTTGTTATTGGTGCCATTTTCAGGCACGTGACATTTTTTGATCGCTTTCTATTCCGATTTTTGGGAGGCAGAATAAACAAAAACCAACAATTCAGGAATTGTTTTTTTTTTTTTTTTTTTATTCTGTTCCGCGTGTGGTAAAATTGATGAGGCAGCTTTACTCTTCGGGTCAGTACGTTTACAGCGGTACCACATTTGTATAATTTTTCTATGTTTTGGCGCTTATACACAATAAAAGCTATTTTATAGAAAAAAATATTTTTTAGTATCGCTTTATTCTGAGAGCTATAACTTTTTTATTTTTCGGCTGATGGAGCTATATGGCGGCTTGTTTTTTGCGGGACGAGATGACGTTTTCAGCGGTATCATTTTTATTTATATGCGTCTTTTTGATCGCGTGTTATTCCACTTTTTGTTTGGCGGTATGGTGATAAAGCATTGTTTTTTGCTTGTTTTTTTTTTTTTTTTTTTACCGTGTTCACTGAAGGGGTTAACTAGTGGGACAGTTTTATAGGTCAGGTTGTTCCGGACGCGGCGATACCAAATATGTGTACTTTTATTGTTTTTTTTTTATTTTTTTTATAATAATATTTATTGATGGGTACATTATATTTTTATTTTTGGTGTATTATTTTTTTATTTTTTTATAATATTTTTGCACATTTTTTTTTTTTTTTTTTTTCCACTTTCACACAGTTTATACACTTTATTACTTTGTCCCACTCTGGGACTTTCACTTTTTTTTTTCTGATCGCCTGCATGGCACAGGAATGGAGCACCATCCCTATGCCATGAAGGCTGTCAGAAGTGCACAGTGTGAAGATTGCTTGGAGATGCACTGCGCATGTCCAAGCAATCTTCCTGCTCTCTGGTGACCCGGATGTTGTCATGACGACATCGGGTCGTCATGGCAACACCCGGGAAGCCTTTGCAGACTGCGCTGGAAGCCGGAAGAGGAGGTGAGTATCGGCGATCACCTCCCCTTGCCCCCGCAATGCCGCGATCGACTTCGATCGACTTCGATCGCAGCATCGCGGGGGTTAATGTGCTGGGAGCGGTGCGTGACCGCTCCCTGCACATAGTACCGGGTGTCAGCTGTGACAATCAGCTGACACCCGGCGGCGATCGCGCCCGCACAGCCTGTGTGCGCGCGCGATCGCCATGACGTACTAATACGGGTCTGGCTCTTAAGTCCCAGGGCACAGACGCGTATTAGTACGTCAGATGTTATTAAGGGGTTAAAGGCATTTTCCCACAAACAAAATTCATTTTAATCAATAGATCTTGGAATAATAATAAGTTCCACAATTGGATGTGTTTAAATAAAATGTTCCTGTGCTGAGATAATCTTAGAAATATGCCCCCGCTGTGTACTGTGTAACGTCTGACCATACAGGAACATGGTCTGAACATACCACATCTCCTGGACGGGGAGGATGCAAGAGAGTATACAGACATTACAGCAGGGGATCACAGCCGATTCTTTATGTGAGGTAAAACAAGTTTTTAAACAGGCAGGGAAATGTTTTACCTCACAGAATCAGCTGCCATCCTGTGGTGTCCTGTCTGTATACTCTTTTGCTTCCTCCCATGGCCAGCTGTGTTCATGGGAGGTCCATTATGCATTCATTTGCTTTTCATGGCAAAAAAGGTGCAGCATGCAGCGCTATTCCTACCATCCAAACAATGCAGACCTCGAAGACCACTCAGCGGCTTGCGTCAATGGGATCCAGGGGTGCCATATGGCAATGGATCCACAGGGATCCAGCATTGAATTTTATTTCCCCTAATAACTGACTTAATGATGCCCCTTCTAACACATCAGATGACTGTATGATGCCAAGAATACAAATAAAGTAAAGAGCATAATTGCTGTCCAGACACTGAACAAGCAGGCTATGCCGTAAAATTAAGAATGATCAATGTAGATGTGGAAGAGAATAAGGTATAACTCAGGGCCAGTGCAAGACAAGCAATTCTATCTAGTAACAAAGTTGCTCAATTTATTATGTAGATTATAAATGGATGTAATATAAAATTGTTTTGCGGATGAATCGCTGCTCTGAGTGTTAGATTTTCAAAGTGGTAAAAAGGTTTATCTGCCAGTAATGATATTTACCTGGGGACATCCACCTATTGGAGACAGGCCATTAAAACTGGCCAAACTTTCTCCTTACTTTCTTGGCCACTGAGGGGCTTTTTGGACTGCAAATGGTTGATAAGTGTTGGTAAGAGTTTTTGAAGTATATATGTCATAAGTGTCTATGGTTGGAGAACCCCTTTAAAGAAAAACATTGGTCAACAATTTTAGGAATTGTAAGGAAGGTTAGAAGATGTTTGGCTACGGTCACAGTCTGGTGGTTTCACATTTTATATAATTTAGGCTTTGCATGTGTTAGTTCACTATATCGCACCTCTGATCTCTCTATTGGACCATGTAAAACATAAAAAACCTATTGACAGGAGAAAGGATCTGCAGGATCGGTGATGGTAGTTACTGGGAACCCCACCAATCACTACAGTGGGGATCCCTATCCTCTCTTATGGAGGAAATAGTATGGAGCCGTTGCCAGGCATGCTCACTGCCACACTCCATTCAGTGTCTATGGGACTGATGGGGACAGCCGAGAACATCAGCAGCCGCGTATATATATATATATATATATATATATATATATGTATATGTACGCGGCTGCTGATGTATATACAGTACAGACCAAATGTTTGGACATACCTTCTCATTTAAAGATTTTTCTGTATTTTCATGACTATGAAAATTGTACATTCACACTGAAGGCATCAAAACTATGAATTAACACATGGAATTATATACTTAACAAAAAAGTGGGAAACAACTGAAATTATGTCTTATATTATAGGTTTTTCATAGTAACCACCTTTTGCTTTGATGACTGCTTTGCACACTCTTGGCATTCTCTTGATGAGCTTCAAGAGGTAGTTACCGGAAATGGTTTTCACTTCACAGGTGTGCCCTGTCAGGTTCAGTAAGTGGGATTTCTTGCCTTATAAATGGGGTTGGAACCATCAGTTGTGTTGTGCAGAAGTCTGGTGGATACACAGCTGATAGTCCTACTGAATAGACTGTTAGAATTTGTATTATGGCAAGAAAAAAGCAGCTAAGTAAAGAAAAACGAGTGGCCATCATTACTTTAAGAAATGAAGGTCAGTCAGTTTGAAAAATTGGGAAAACTTTGAAAGTGTCCCCAAGTGCAGTTGCAAAAACCATCAAGTGCTACAAAGAAACTGGCTCACATGAGGATCGCCCCAGGAAAGGAAGACTAAGAGTCACCTCTGCTTCTGAGGATAAGTTTATCCGAGTCACCAGCCACAGAAATTGCAGGTTAACAGCACCTCAGATTAGAGACCAGGTCAATGCCACACAGAGTTCTAGCAGCAGACACATCTCTACAACAACTGTTAAGAGGAGACTTTGTGCAGCAGGCCTTCATGGTAAAATAGCTGCTAGGAAACCACTGCTAATGACAGGCAACAAGCAGAAGAGACTTGTTTGGGCTAAAGAACACAAGGAATGGACATTAGACCAGTGGAAATCTGTGCTTTGGTCTGATGAGTCTAAATTTGAGATCTTTGGTTCCAACCACCGTGTCTTTATGTGACGCAGAAAAGGTGAACTTATGGACTCTACATGCCTGGTTCCCACCGTGAAGCATGGAGGAGGAGGTGTGATGGTGTGGGGGTGCTTTGCTGGTGACACTGTTGGGGATTTATTCAAAATTGAAGGCATACTGAACCAGCATGGCTTCATTAGGAGAATATTTCTGTGTGAGCACATATAAAGGAGCAGGTGAGATTAGGGTCCCAGCACTATACACTCGCTCTCTTTCTTATTTGTGAGGTATGTACAAGGACCCTTCTTCACTGATAAAGCCATGTACAATAGTTTAGTTATTATATTCTGTAACGTTCATTAACTTGTAAATAACCTGCAGTCTATAATGAGCCGTGTTAATAATATGATCCCACCAATAGTGACAATAAACTGTGTTGGTATAGTACTTTTTTTTTTCATCACTAGATGGCAGTGCAGCAGTGTAAATGTGTGAGAGAATGGGATGATGGCGCCATTATTGATCACTGGCGGCATTTTCTCTGTATTGGGTAAACTGGAGATAAACCGCTCTTGTCAGCAGATAGAATATTTCAGACTTTTGCCATATTGATTAATTTGCACATAATTTTCCTGTTTACAGTTTAGGCACCTGGATGGTGGAGGCCTCCATTACACATGTGGACATCTCCGAATTCCAGGACTTAAACATCATATATATCTTGTTTTTTTCACTTCAAAGTCCATTATTATCTGTAAATAAGCCGGAGCCTTCACAATTTTACTTACTTAATAATAATCTATTAATCTTGAATAAATGCTCCAGATCCTGGATTTTACAATTTGGCTATTATGTTCCATTATGTAAAATCAGGAGCTGACCTTCTTTATTGGTAAATCACGATGTAATTCAGGTTAATGATTCTTATGATTTTGCTAATAAAAACACTATTGCATTGTACACGTGTCGTTGTGTGATTGACCTAGATCCCAGCAGCCTCAATTGTCCGCTATTATTGAGAAGTCTTGGCTGCTAGATATGGCAGTGTCATCAATCTCAAGAAGCCTTTTATTCTCACATACATGATAGAATCCAATAGTAAACATCAGCATATCCCTTCCAGGAGCGGAACGACATCGGTCACAGAGGGTGCGACCGGGCCCGTGCAGGAGGGGGGTCGGCCGCCACCAGCACCTATTTCAGTTAGAGGTGCATGCAAGGACACACATTCAGCTGAAATGTATTGAGACGCAGAGACCATCTGTATCCCTGCACCGCAATACACCCTGCCAGCCAATCAGAGGCCGGCTGTTGACGTTGGTGTGCCAGTCACAGGCGGCACATGACCATGACGTAATGCACCATGCCAGCAAGACGAAGTTAGATGCCAGTTCCTTCAAGTGCTATAGAAGAATACGCTGCGAGTTGTGGGAGTGGAGGAAGGGAAGAATAATAATTTATTTATTTTTAAATGTATTGGAGAAGAACAGGAAACATTATTAATGGAAGGGGCACAGGATGGGGGACATTATACCAGGAAGGGTACAATAAGAAAGCACAGCAAAACACTGCAAGGGACAATACATATGCTGACACTGAGAACATAAGAGCTAAACTGCATTATTGCTAAATAAAATGTACTTACAAAAAATGAAGGCTCTTAGCGCACAAATTGGCCAATTCATGTATGCCCATCAACCACGACAAGGTAGCCTCCACATGATGGGTAACTAACCTCTTAAACATGCCTCTCTTGGGCTATAAGCCTGCAATATAAATGGGCAAACATGCCTCTCTTGGGATAGAAACCTACAAATTTAAGTGGGCAGGTAGAAACCAACACTAATTAAAAGCACCCGTGGGCTGATGGGTGCTTATACCAGGAAGGGTCCCAGGATGGAGTGCATTATACCAGGAAGGGTCCCAGGATGGGGAACATTATACCAGGAAAGGGCTCAGGATGGGGGACATTATACCAGGAATGTGCTCATGATGGGGGACATTATACCAGGAATGTGCTCAGAATGGGGTACATTATACCAGGAATGTGCTGAGAATTGGGTACATTATTCCAGGAAGATGCCCAGGATGGAGTGCATTATACCAGGAAGGTGCTCATGATGTAGTGCATTATACCAGGAAGGTGCTCAGGATGGGGAACATTATACCAGGAAAGGGCGCAGAATAGAGCACATTATACAAGGAAGAGGCCCAAGATGTACAGTTGAAACCAGAAGTTTACATACAGTATATAAAAAGACACATATGCATGTTTTTCTCAATATCTGACATGAAATCAGAATAAACCTTTCCCGTTTTTTTAAATGCCTTAATACATTCTCTCTCTCCTTATTCTGGCATTTGGCAAATATTAAAAATTATGGTAATCCTAATTGATCTAAAACGGGAAAGGGCATCAGCGTTCCCATGTAACTTCCCAGGCCTATGCTCTACGTGAAAGTTGAAGTCCTGAAGAGCTAGGAACCATCTAGTTACCCTGGCATTGTTACCCCTCTTTTCCCTCAACCATCTCAACGGGGCATGGTCTGACACCAACTTAAACTTCCAGCCTAGTAGGTAGTATCTTAATGTATCTAAGGCCCACTTTATGGCTAAACACTCCTTTTCTACTATTGCGTAGTTTTTCTCGCAGGAGGACAGCTTCCGGCTCAGATAGAGAATGGGATGTTCTTCCCCATTTATCCATTTATCTCTTGAGAGAGAACAGCTCCTAGACCAAGCTCTGAAGCGTCTGTCTGGACCACAAACTCTTTCTTAACCCCTTTACCCCCGAGGGTGATTTGCACGTTAATGACCAGGCCAATTTTTACAATTCTGACCACTGTCACTTTATGAGGTAATTACTCTGGAAAACTTAAATGGATCCCCCTGATTCTGAGACTCTTTTTTCGTGACATATTGTACTTCATGATTGTAGTAAAATTTCTTCGATATCACTTGCGTTTATTTGTGAAAAAAATGGAAATTTGGCGAAAATTTTGAAAATTTTGCAATTTTCAAAATTTTAATTTTTATGCCCTTAAATCAGAGAGATGTGTCACACAAAATAGTTAATAAGTAACATTTCCCACATGTCTACTTTACATCAGCACAATTTTGGAACCAAATTTTTTTTTTGTTAGGGAGCTATAAGGGTTAAAATTGACCAGTGATTTCTCATTTTTCCAACAAAATTTACAAAACCATTTTTTTAGGGACCACATCACATTTGAAGTCACTTTGAGAGGTCTTTATGACAGAAAATACCCAAAAGTGACACCATTCTAAAAACTGCACCCCTCAAGGTGCTCAATACCACATTCAAGAACTTTATTAACCCTTCAAGTGCTTCACAGGAATTTTTGGAATGTTAGTTTAGACCCAATTTTTTTTATTTTTGCAGGGGTAACAAGAAAAAATGGACCCCAAAATTTGTTGTGCAATTTCCCCTGGGCACGCAGATACCCCATATGTGGGGAAAAAACACTGTTTGGGCGCACGGCAGGGCTTGGAAGGGAAGGAGCGCCATTTGACTTTTTGATTGGAATATTTGCTTGAATAATTAGTGGACGCCATGTCACGTTTGGAGAGCCCCTGTGTGCCTAAACATTGGGGCTCCCCCATAAGTGAACCCATTTTGGAAACTAGACCCCACAAGGCACCTATCTAGATGCATAGTGAGCACTTGGAATCCCCAGGTGCTTCACAAATTGATTCGTAAAAATGAAAAAGTGGAATAAAAAACACTTTTTTATTTTTACGGATTAATTTGTGAAGCACCTGGGGGTTCCAAGTGCTCAATATGCATCTAGGTAGGTGCCTTGGGGGGTCTAGTTTCCAAAATGGGGTCACTTGTGGGGGAACTCCAATGTTTAGGCACACAGGGGCTCTCCAAACGCGACATGGTTTCAACTTGTTAGCGGACACCATGTCGCGTTTGGAGAGCCCCTGTGTGCCTAAACATTGGATCTCCCCCACAAGTGACCCCATTTTGGAAACTAGACCCCTCAGGGAACTTATCTAGATGTATGGTGAGCACTTTGAACCCCCAAGTGTTTGGCAAAGGTTTATGACGTAGAGCCGTGAAAAAAAATATTTTTTTTTCCCACAAAAATGCTCTTTTAGCCGCAATATTTTTATTTTCACAAGGGTACTAGGAGAGATTGGATCCCAAAAGTTGTTGTGCAATTTCTTCTGAGTACGCTGATACCCCATGTATTGGAGAAAACTACTGTTTGGGCGCATGTCAGGGCTCGGAAGGGAAGGAGTAACGCTTTGGAATGCAGACTTTGATGGAATGGTCTGCGGGCGTCATGTCACGTTCTCAGAGCCCCTGATGTGCCTAAACAGTGGAAATGCCCAACAAATGCCCCCTTTTTGGAAGATACCTGATTTGTCAATTTTATAATGTAGTGTTATACGCCAGTTGTGTAGGACAACCTGACAAACACTACACAACTGAAGTATGACAACCTGACGAACATTACGTCAGCTGTGTAGTGTTTGTCAGGTTGTCATACATCAGAAATTAATTCAATAGTCCATGGAAGTATGGTACCTTTTGAAGCAGTCTTTCATGCAGAGGCCAGGTTTGTCGGGGCAGGTGTCACATTGGTAAATGGTGTCCTTGCGTATTCCCCTTCGGTAACACACTCGGCACTTCTTTTGTGACTTACCTTTTTTTTCGCTGTGAGGGATCTGCCCCAGGAAATGCTGGCCAGGTATAATTCTAGGTCCTTCAGTTCTAGAAGTAGAGGGGCCCGCTCCACCACCACTGCCAAATATCAGGGCCTTGATAACTGTCTCCTGGAAGTGAAGGTACGACGTAGAAGTCTGGCCTGCACATTTTGATAGAAGGAAAGCGTTGTGCATTGCCATCTGAACAATGTGCACGGCCGGCTTCTTATACCATACCTTGGCCTTTCTCAAAGCACTGTACGGCTGGAGGACTTGATCGGAGAGATCAACTCCCCCCATGTACTTGTTGTACCCCACTACACAGTCTGGTTTGGCGACCTGTGTAGTGGAGCCTCTTACAGTGCTGAGGGTGCTGCCATCACCATGTATGGTGGTCAAGAGAAGGACATCCCTCTTGTCCTTGTACTTGACCACCAACAGGTGGTCACTACATTGGGCTCTGCTCTCACCCCTTCTGAGCAGCTGCCCAATTAGCGCCTTTGGGAGGCCTTTCTGATTTTTGCGGACAGTACCGGAAGCTGCGGTATGTCGCGCAGAGAGGGACTTGAAGAGCGGGTTACTTGTATAAAAGTTATCCACGTACAGGTGATAACCTTTATCCAGCAGTGGGTGCACCAAGTTCCACACAATTTTCCCACTCACTCCCAGAACAGGGGGGCATTCAGGGGGTTCAATCCAGGAGTCCTTCCCTTCATAAACTCTAAACTTGTGAGTGTACCCTGAGGTACTCCCCCAAAGTTTATACAGCTTGATCCCGTACCTGGACCTTTTACTGGGCAGGTACTGCCGGAATCCAAGCCGCCCCTTAAAAGAAATTAAGGACTCATCCACGCAGATGTCCCTTTGGGGCACGTGCACTTCACCAAACTTGTTGAAGTGCTCGATGACCGGCCGAACTTTGAAAAGACGATCAAAGTTTGGGTCATCGCATGCAGGACACATTGCATTATCTTGGTAATGCAAGAACTTGCGGATGGCCTCAAAACATGTCTGGGTCATGACCATTCGGAACACTGGAGTGTTATACAAAACGTCAACACTCCAGTATTGCCGAACCTCTGTTTTTTTCAGGATCCCCATATGAAGGACCAGGCCCCAAAACTTCATCATTTCTTCTGCGTCTACAGGAGACCAGTTAGAAAATGATGAAGAGGGGTTTTGTTTTAAAAATTGATGAGCATACAAATTAGTTTGGCCCACCATGAGGTTTATAAAATCCTCAGACAAAAAGACTTTGAAAAAGTCTATTTCTGTGAGGCCGGTGGTGTCAAACTTGATTCCTGATTCCGCCACGAAATCAGGAATCAGTGGCTCAACATTTTCGGGGGGCGAGGTCCATATGGGGTCAGTAGTGGGGGGCGCTGGAACATCTCTCCTGCGACGACTGCGGGGCGGTCCAGCAGCACCTGAGGAGGAAGAGGAGGAAGAAGAGGAGGAAGAGGAGGACGATGAGGCGTCGGAAAAGTAAAGAAATGTGGGATCCTCGCCCTCGCTGTCAGCCTCAGTGTCGGAGGCAACAATAGCGTATGCCTCCTCCGCTGAATAGCAAGTTTGGGATGAGCCGGACATTTTTTTTTTCTCGTGTATGTGGTGCATGTGTGTCAGTACTTTATTTAGAGTGTGTGTGTGTCAGTGTGCTTGGTGTGAATTTTTTTTTTCTGAAAAAAAAAGAGAAAAAAAGGAACTACCGTAGGTGGTGCAAACAGCGAGCACGAGTGCGAATCGGTGAACTATGTCACCTATCAACTCTCGGCAGCTGATGGGTGTGTGCGCGGATGTGGTGCAAAGGTGGGTGGGGGGGAATTGACAGGGGCAAGAAAAAGTCCTGAAAAGCAGCGAGCACGGACGTTGATCAGTGACATAGACACTGCTCAGCGCTCAGCCGCTGCAGGACGCACGTAAAAAAAAAAACTGGGGGGGAGGAGGATTGGGGGTAAAAGGAGGTGGGGAGAGGAGGAGGGGGAGAGAGGGGTGAATGAGGGGAGAACAGAGATGGACTTACCAAAGTCTTCTCTCTTCTTCTTTCAGCAGGATCAGCTGCAGGTTCTGGAAGGGGCTCTGGAGCAGGATCCGCAGCAGCTGGATAAGGAGCTGGAGACCCAGGACCCTGGAGACAGCAGCAGGACGCCGAAGCTGGAGACCCAGCAACCTGGAGACAGCAGCAGGATGCCGGAGCAGGAGATCCAGGACCCTGGAGACCGCAGCAGGATGCCGGAGCAGCAGCAGCGACTGGAGCAGGTAGGAGAAAGGTCTTGTAGTGTAACAGAAGATTCTGTGGCACTACAAGGCCCAGCACAGCGCAGATCAGACGTGACCGCTCTGTAGAAATCCTCACCAAGTGTGAGGATCTGCAGGGCGGTCACAGGGGGGTGATAGGGTGGTGACAGGCAGGTCACCGGCTGGTCACCACCCGGTCACCTCCCGGTCAGGTACTCTGATTGGTGCGATCGATGATGACATCGATCGCACCAATCAGAGATGGCAGGGGCCTGGGCAGCATCACAGGGGGTCACAAAGAGGTGACAGGCAGGTCACAGGTCACAAGCCGGTCATCGCCCTGTGACTGCCCTGTCACCTGTGTTCAGGTACTCTGATTGGAGCGATCGATGTCATTATCGATCGCTCCAATCAGACCTGGCTGGGGCTTATTTGACATCACAGGGGGTCATGGGGAGGTGACAGGCAGGGTTACTAGGCAACAGCCTAGGATCAGTGCTCTTAGGAGCACCGACCCTAGGCTGCACATCACTGTTTCCGGCAATCTGATTGCCGGAAACAGTGAGAAATGCTGTGATTGGCTGTTCAGAATTGAACAGCCAATCACAGCGATCGTGGGTGTGAAGGGGCGGCGACACCCCCAAGATGCTGGCGCCATCTACCCTAAGGTAAGATGGCACCGGAATTTTAATGCTATCACCGCGACTTCAGTCGCGGTGCCGCATTAAAGATAGGGCGTATTAATACGCATCTGGTCCATAAGGCCCAGGGCACAGATACGTACTAATACGCCCTATGTCGTAAAGGGGTTAAAGTCTGGTGCGACCAGGACCGGTTGTTTACACAGTGCTGACTTCAACAGTTGGAACGTGGTCTCTGTTTTCTCCGTCCACTTCCCCATGGTTGACCTGGTGCCTTTTAGGAGATCCGTCAGTGGTGCAGCCATCATGGAAAAATTTGGGTTAAACTGCCGGTAATATCCCACCATTCCCAGGAATGCTCTCACTTGCTTCTTGGAGAGCAGTTGCGGGCAGGTCTGGATTGCCTCCACTTTATTAACTTGCGGCTTTATTTCGCCTCTCCCGATGACATAGCCCAAGTACTTGGCCTCCTCTTTTCCAAAGGTGCATTTTTTCAGATTTATTGCAAATCCCGCCTTCCTTAGAGCATCCAGAATGGGCTGTAGTTTAGTTCTAAAGTCTGGGCTAAAAACTACAATGTCGTCAAGGTAGGCTGCGGCATACTTCTTATGTGGGGCTATGATCCAATCCATAGCCCTCTGGAAGGTGGCTGAGGCCCCCTGTAACC
This sequence comes from Phyllobates terribilis, assembly GCF_046119375.1. Classification (NCBI taxonomy): domain Eukaryota; kingdom Metazoa; phylum Chordata; class Amphibia; order Anura; family Dendrobatidae; genus Phyllobates; species Phyllobates terribilis. Next base: position 1,656,900 of record NW_027363077.1, read on the forward strand.
CAAATGGCATCCAAGTGTATTGAAAGCACACATCTGGGTGTAGAGAAAACCGTCTTCTCCTTGGTCACCTGGGACATGGGGATCTGCCGATAGCCCTTCGTCAGGTCGAGAGTGGTGATGTATCTCGCCGGTCCAAGCCTTTCGATGAGTTCTTCAACGCGGGGCATCGGGTACGCATCACACTTGGACACCTCATTCAGCCTGCGGTAGTCATTACAAAACCTCCACTCTCCGTTGGGTTTTGGTACGAGGACGATTGGGCTCGACCACCCACTCTTTGACTCCTCTATCACATCGAGGTCTAACCTCCTTTTCACCTCAGCCGAGATCATTTCCCGGCGTGCTTCCGGAACCTGATACGGCTTCAGATTCACTCTTACATGTGGTTCTGTTAACTCGTCATGCTCTACCACCTGAGTATGCTCCGGCAACTCTGAGAACAGCTCCCGATTCCACTGTAGTAGTTCTCGACACTCTTGCTTCTGGGCTGGCAATAGAGTCTCTGAAATAGTGACCTCTTCCACCTTGCCTTCGGGAGCGGCTCCCAGGCAAGGAGTTTCCACAGGCTCCCGGTTCCGCCACAGCTTGAGCAAGTTCACATGGTATACTTGGTGCGGCTTTCTTCAGCCATGCTGGTGGACTCGGAGTTCACTTAACTGAGTTTCTCCACCACCTCATATGGGCCCTGCCACTTGGCCAGGAACTTACTTTCGACAGTGGAAATGAGAACCAGAACACTATCCCTGATCAAGGTCACCAGACTCCTGGAGTCCAACAGCCCATCACTCCATTAACGGACATGGCACACCCCTGCGGCCCCTCGCCGTGTCGACAGTCCACACTGCATGTTGGGTAAGCATAGTATGAACATCATCTGCCTAGGCTCAGCAGATGTATGACACTGGGCGGCTACGTGTCCCGGACTGCGACATCGCCAACAAATCACATCCTTCACAACAGACCTTGCAGTCTCTTCAGTGGAAATGGAATGCCATCAGTTGTAGCTCTGAATCCCTTCCATGGTGAACCTATCCCCTTTTGGGCACTCCAGTAAGGGTAGGTGGCTATGTCGGGTTTCCCCAGGGATTTTTCGACCACTTGGTATCTTTCTACCAGACCTACGAGATTGTCTGCGTCCGAGGGTCACCTTGGGCAAACTAGGTCTGCATCGGCCTGGTTAGGGAATGGATGAACCTGTCCATCACCACACGCTCAACCATCTGGGCAGGAGAGGAAGACACTGGCTGCAGACATTTTTGTACAAGATGTAACAAGTCGAACATCTATGAGCGTGGAGATCTGTCGCCAGCATACGCCCAGTGGTGGACCCTTTGTGCTCTGACAGACATAGTCACTCCTGAGCGTGCCAATATTTTGGTTTTTAATTTGGCGTATTCCTTTGCGTCCTGTAAAGTCAGATCGTAATAAGCCTTCTGCGGCTAGAATTGGGGGCTTTGTGGGCAGTACACAATGTTAGTACTAGTATAGTTGGCTATCATACAGTGTGAGGAGTATTATACTGTGTACACAGGAGATGTGGGCCATTATAGTGTATACTAGATGGTGGCCCGATTCTAATGCATCGGGTATTCTAGAATAGGTATGCGGCCGACCAGGCGCAATCAGCAGAGCTGTGTTTAAATTTGGGGCCAAAATCGCTGATTGGTCGCGTTCGGCAACCGTGACCAATCAGCAAAGCGGTGTTTAAATTTGGCGGCAATATCGATGATTAGTCGCGACCAATCAGCAGAGCGGTGTTTAAATTTGGCGCCAATACTGCTGATTGGTCGCCGGCCGCGACCAAACAGCAGAATGTTGTTTAAATTTGACCAATCAGCAGAGCGATGCAGAGCGGGGTTTAAATTTGGCGCCAAAATCGCTGATTGGTCGCCGGCCGCGACCAATCAGCAGAGCGTTGTTTAAATTTGGCGCCAATCTCGCTGATTGGTCGCGGATGGCGGCCGCGACCAATCAGCAGTGCGGTGTTTAAATTTGGCACCAAAATCGCTGATTAGTCGCGACCGCGACCAATCAGCAAAGAGGTGTTTAAATTTGGCGACAATAGTGCTGATTTGTCGCGGCCGGCGACCGCGACCAATCAGCAGAGCGATGCAGAGCGGGGTTTAAATTTGGCGCCAAAATCGCTGATTGGTCGCCGGCTGCGACCAATCAGCAGAGCAGTGTTTAAATTTGGCACAAAAAGCGCAGATTGGTCGCGGCCGGTGGTTGCTGACATCCAATTGGTCGCGGACGCTATTTAAAATTGCCGCACAAATCGGTGATTGGTCGCTGTCTTGGCCCGCGGCCAATGACTGATCTTGGCGTCAAAGTTAAACACTATTGTGCTGATTCGTTGCGGACGCTGACTGCGACCAATCACGGATTTGGGCGCCAAAATTTAAATATCGGCCGCGACCAATCACCGATCTTGGCTCCACATTTATACACCGCTGTGGTGATTGGTCGCGGCCGATATTTAAATTTGGCGCCCAAATCGGTGATTGGTCGCGGCCAGCGTCGGCGACCAATCAGCACAGCTGTGTTTAAGTTTTGCGCTAAGATCAGTGATTGGTCAGGGCCGAAGACCGCGACCAATCATCGAATCGTCTTGGTGAGGACCGGGGAGCGGCGCTGCCTGTGCGGCTACTTACGCTGCGAGAACCCGGGACATCGCGGGCGCTCGCAGCAGAAGTATCCCGACCCGCAGCGCCGCTCCCCGGTCCTCCCTTCCACATGGAGGGGAGCGGCGCCGGCGGTCCTTCCGCTGATACCGGCCGGGAGATGAGCGCCTCGCGCCGCTCATCTCCCGGCTGCATCTCCGTCCCGCAGATGGGTCCGGCGGTCGGGTTCCTTCTGCTGTTGCCGGCCGGGAGATGAGCGCCTCGCGGTGCTCATCTCCCGGCTGCATCGCCGCTCAGCTCCGTCCCGCAGATGAGCCGCTAACGGCCGCCATCTTTTTTTAGAAATCCCCCGGCGCTGATTGGCCGCTGCCGGACCAATGAGTGACGCGGGATTTCCTGGACAGACAGACAGACAGACGGGATAAGACGATTATATATATAGATATGGGAGCTATGCGGACATCCTGGTGTAGAGAGCATTATACTGAGTATTGGGGGCTTTGAGGATATTATACTGTATTAGAACTACAGTAGAGTTGTAGGAAACTATTAAAAGGTAGTTGCAAAAACAAAGAAAATATCCATCTATCCATCTATCTATTATCATCTATCTGTCTGTACTTCATGTCTGAGTGTCTATTTATCTCTCTACTAGAGATGCGTCAAACTGCTAAAATTCAATGAGACAAATTCACTTGAATTCGGCCAGAAAATGTGATTTGCGGCAAATGTATTCAACGCAAATTGAATTACTGGTAAACTTGTGATGGGTAGATGTTACATAAGATGTTGTTAAGCATCCAGCAACTAGGGTGGTTAACAGGGTGCAGCTAAGGTGAGTGGTCAGGCCTGCCCCAGTGAGACTGGGTAGTGTCAGTTCTGAGCTGGTGAGCCAGCTTAAGGCTGTGTGCCCACGATGCGTTTTTTAAGCGTTTCCGCAGCGGCAAAAACGCTGCAAAAATGTATGGTAGAAAGCCTGCCATGTTCCCCAATGGTAATCCGCATGTGCTTTGCACATGCTGCGGAAATTTCCACTGCGGGTTATCATTGTGGGAAAAAACGCAGCACTACCAAATATTTTGCGGAAGCACAGCGTTTTTGCCGCCACTGACTTTCATTGGAACGCATGGAATCCGCATCACTACATCTGTAGATGCGGAGTCCAAACGTTTCAGTGTGCGGATGGTACCAGGGTCTGGAGGACAGGAGACTCTCCTCCAGACCCAGGTACCATAGAACCTGTAAAAGAAAGAATAAAATATATATTATACTTACCTTCTGATGGCCCCCGCTGCGATCGTCTTCACTTGCCGGCAGATCGCGGTGGACTGAAGGACCTGCGCTGACATCATAGTCATGTGACGGCAGGTCCTTCGGTGTAGTGTACCGCGAGCTGGGCATCGTGGGCACATATCCTTAAGGATGCAGACCTCTTCATCAGGCTGATGAGGATACTGGGACTCTCCCACTGTGACTGCCATTTAGTTGCTAGTGGTATCTATAGTAGAAAGTAGTGGAGAAAGGAGTTAACTGTTGTTTAGCAAAAGCAAGGATTGAACACCACATCTGAGGACTGGACTCATCCTTCCATTCTAATCGCCCCATCGTACCTCACAACACTAGAAGGTAAAGCCTGTGACACTGTGGACCGTGGACTGCTGGTGGGAGCATTGCTGTTGTGGGAGTATAGAAGTGTGCTACTAAAGAGACTTGATCTGTGCTGCACTGTACTAGTAAGAAAGACTGTTTATTAATGTGCTTTTAAGAAGAAACTATTTGTTACTGGAGCCTGTTGCTCAAGGGACTTAAATTGCACTGGCCGTGCGGCTTCATTAAATGCGACTGTTCATGAGGACTCATGTCAAATGTGTCTGGTCAGCAAGTGAATCCAGCTATATGTCTGTGCCTGAGGGTCAATGCCCCTGTATGACTGAGAGAAACTGCAGTATATGGTCACCCTGAGTAACGGTTCGCCCAGGATTCCAAAGAATTCATGAACCTGTCTCTCCGCTATCTAAACCTAGCGGTGTGCACGTAACATTGGTGGCCCGTACGGGGAGTCCTGAGCGGGAATTAGCGTATAGGAGGGAGAAGAGGCAAAGTGTCTGGAAAAACATAGCAGCACAGCACCTCAATTCAACCCTGGTATACCAGTGAAAAGGGAAGACAGCCAGTGATGACTGGGAAGAAATAAGGAGATAAAATACAGAGAAACAGGCACCTGCAAAATGCAAGACTTGACACATGTTGTACAGTTAAAATGGTGTCTGTTTTTGTTAAAAGCACAGTGGGGAAGAAGAAGGACATCCCATCTTGTAGGAGTATATGATAAAAGAGCGCCAAACAGGGCCAAACCTCCTGCAGTGGAACAAGCCGGGGAAGGCTGGCCTCAGAGAAAAGACACCCCAACCACCAGCATGTTGGACCAATGGCCAGTGAGGTACTGTCCCAGAGGAGGAGGAGTAAGAGTGAGCTGGAGCTCTTCTGGCCAGAAGAACTCCATTCTGGTCAGGAGTGAAAAGGAGAGGAGAGTGCGAGTCATAGTGCCTGCCAGTATGTCGGAGCTAGGAAGGTGTGCTATGTCCCAGTGTAGCACCCTGAGGATTCGGCTGCTACAGGGGTATTGCACCTCAACCCAGAGGTGTGATATTCCACTCCCGGGTAAGGATGGAGTGTGGAACTGAGCTCGGTAGGCTGCATGCACTACACACATCCCATTTCCGAGGAGCAGACCGACGGTACTCCCACTTAGAAATGTGCAGGTACGACCGAGTCTGTTCCTGGCTGGAGTGGGAGGGGGGTGGTACATCCCAAGTAGTGTAGGGGCAGATAGGGGGAGCAGCCTGGGTAAAGATAGGAGCTCATTGGGTGCTGGTCACCTGAGCTCACACATAGAGGGTGTATATAAGGTGGGCACCATCAAAGAACAGGGTCAGTCAGCCACAGTCAGTCAGTCTGTGAGGAGCCAGAGGAAGAGGAGCAGAGCAGCCCTAGAGAGAGAGAGAGAGGAGAAAGAAGGAAAGACCCAGAGAGGGGACAAAGAGAGGACTCTGAGAACCCAAATTCAATCCACGGGTGAAGAGTCGGCATCAGGGTACCGGAACCCAAGCTGGTGGGGGGCAAAAACACACCCCAGCCAGAGACCGGAGGCCGTGGGCAGCGTCTGCCACGGCCACCCACCACATCCACCACGAAGGCATACCACGTGGAGGGTCAGGGAACCCAAGGCCAAGGGTCACCCAACAGAAGGCCCGAGGGAGCTGGACCTGGGTGGATCAATAGTGGGGACGGCCAGAGGAAAGGACAGAAGGAGAGCTCAGGGTCACGCTCCGGACTTGTTTGGGGGTTGACTGGATCCAGGACCTGGTGGACGCAGCACGGCTCGGGTGGTCACTTGAAGCTGGAGTGACCGGAACATCAGCAGTGAGTAAATACCCTAAACTGCACAACCCGACTCTGTCTTCCTTTAACATCTATGCTGCACCACCACAACCCCCATCCTCTGCACCTGACCCCCTGAGGCTATACCCCACCCGTTGGGGGTTATACCACCAAAAGCTGCACCTACACCATCAGCCTCAGCGGACCCTGCTGCAGCGGCGGCCATAGTGACCGCAACACAACGGGTGGCGTAGTCGACAATAAAGAACTTATAACATCTGTAGGACTGCCACATACAACTGAGTTTGACACCCTGGGCACGGACCGGGTCACAGCCACTCGGAAGACTACAACTCCCATCTGATCCGGCTCCGGGTATTCCCCTAAAGAATATGGCCCAGGGGGCGCGTCAGCTTTGGCGTAGTCGGCAGGATTACGTGCCCGCAACACCCGGGTACTGCGTGCCTGAAGAAAAGAACGAATTTACCTCAAAAAGAAGTCTCCTGTCGGTTCCGGAGGGTCCATGCCATCGGACTCCATCACAGGTCGATTCCCGCCGGTTGTCCGCCATTAACAGCTTTTTCCCGCCATCTGCAGAGTTTCCCGCCACTGGGAAGCGATTCCCGCCATTTCCAAAGGTTTCCCGCCTTGGAAGAGCGGACGCCATTATGGGCGTGCCAAAGGATGGCGAGAGGCCACCTCCCATCGTGGGCCAGGACCGAAAATGGCGCCAAAAGTGGAAACCGCCCCCACCAACAGAGACTGTGATGCTAGAGGTGTCTGTCAGCGTGAAAGAACAGCCCCTGGAGCTGACAGTCACCAAGTGGCCCCGGGACCGCCCTCGAAGGGGGAGGAGACGAAAGGAGAGAAAAAAGATGGGTGTCGCCTGGAGCAGTCTGGAGCGAGCGCACCCGGAGGCAAGAAGCCGGGAGAAGAAGATCGGAGGAGCTTACCCGGAGATGGCGAGAAAGCAGAGCAGCACCGGCCCGTTGGCCAGGAGCCTGCTAGAAACAGAGGAGGGAGAGCAGAGCAGCACCGGCCCGCTGGCCAGGAGCCTGCTGGAGACAACAGGAGGAGAGCAGAGCAGCACCGACCCGTTGGTCAGGAGCCTGCTGGAAGCAACGACCCCACTAGGCCTAGTGGAGGTCCTAGCACAGCTCCCCCGAGATCGGGAGTGTGCACAGACCGCTCTGGAGGGCCTCGCAAGGAGGATGGCCCGGGTGCAGCGAGAGACGTTGGCGGAGTGGAGCCGTGAGTTGGCCCAGCAGACCGAGACCTGTCAGCGGAGCACGCCACCCGAGACGAGGAGACAGACCACCTCTGAGGATGGCGCGGGAGGACTGAAGGCCGGAGACGGCGCCGAGAAGGGAGCCGAACGAGTGGAGGCAGGTAAAGGGGACGTCTATACCCCAAACCGGGAAACCGCGTACCTGCCCCAGCTCCCCGTCGCAGAGCCCGAAGTCTATCCTGCCGTGCCCGTCGCTGCAACGTCACCGCCGCAGACTAGGCCTCAAACGGGAGCCGCGACCCCTGTGACGTCACACGCCTCGACCCCGAGCGTGACCAAGCAGGAAGTACCACCAGCCTGGTCGCAAGGCCTAGTACCCCCGGGCGCCGCAATACCAACAGCGCCCCCTACCTCCGCGGAGCCCCCGGCCTGGTCGCAGGGCCAAGTAGCCCAGGGCGCCGCCGTCCTTACGGTGCCCTTTACCTTCCAGATACCCCAGGCCTGGCCGCAAGGCCCGGGCAACCCGGGCGCTAACACCACCGCGCCCATAAGACCAAAAGTGCCGCATCTGGGAGAGGACCTGTACGCCCAGCATACGTGCCCGGATGGGCAGCCATTTATTTGGCCACCGGAGTTCCACCATCCCCGACTCCGGAGAGAGAGACCCCTGGATGAACCCTTGATCCCGGCTCCAAAGCCCGTAAAGAGGATCTCGCCCCCGCTAGCAGAAGTGCAGTTCGAGTGGGACCCCACCGGAGAAGATCTCATGGGGTTCACTCAAGAGACTCGGGCAGCTGCAGCGGAGCGTGCTGAGTGCTGCCGCCAACAGCTCGAGGACTTTGAGAGGGAGCGGAGAGAGAGGCGGGTCCGGGAACAGCAAGCTCAAGTAAGGAGCGCGGAGCAGAAGAGCCGGGCCAGGAGAGACCCCCGTGCAGCGCATAGTCCCCGCACCAACGGGACTGTGATAAAGTTTAACATGCAGCATGGGTGGGGCTTCATCCGAGACCACCGCACCCTAGGCGACGTCTTCGTGACCAGGAGAGACGTTGAGTCCCACCTACCGGAGGGACACAGAGGTCGTGACCTTTACATCGGGGACGAGGTCACCTTCACCCGGCACAAGTGTGCCAAAGGACCCTACGCCCTCCATGTGCATCGTCTGACGGAGGAAGAGCTGCGGTGTGAGGAGGAAGAACAAGAGGACCCGGACGGGTCTGAAACTAGAGCCAAAGGTAACAATAAAGAAAGAGCAGGAGGACGCCGTCGTTAAGTACAGCGAAGCAGGAGCTGTATATAGTTGCCCGTCGGGGCACCATAAACTGAAACTGAAACTGTTGCTGTTGCTAAAAATAGTCCCCGTTGGGACCAGCAAGTGTGAACTGTTTACCCGTATTTCCCTTAAATCCCACTGACCGAGGACTGAGAACGGTCATTCCTCCCCAATACCTGGCCGAGGACTGAGAGCGGCCATATCCCTTGTATATAGTTGCGCGTCCTAAAGCGCCCCCTACCGGTTTTATAGGGAAAACCAGTTTTCCAGAGAGACTGTCGCGCTTTACCCGGTCACATGTTGCACAGTGACCGGAGGAGGAGCCTGAGGCGACGAGGATGTTTTATCTGCTAAGATATGTTGTTTAATATGTTTTATATGTTTATGAAAAAAAAATGTATGTTTGGTGTTTATGTCTTACAGCCCGAGGACGTGCTGTGATTTACCAGGGGGGAATGTAGCACCCTGAGGATTCGGCTGCTACAGGGGTATTGCACCTCAACCCAGAGGTGTGATATTCCACTCCCGGGTAAGGATGGAGTGTGGAACTGAGCTCGGTAGGCTGCATGCACTACACACATCCCATTTCCGAGGAGCAGACCGACGGTACTCCCACTTAGAAATGTGCAGGTACGACCGAGTCTGTTCCTGGCTGGAGTGGGAGGGGGGTGGTACATCCCAAGTAGTGTAGGGGCAGATAGGGGGAGCAGCCTGGGTAAAGATAGGAGCTCATTGGGTGCTGGTCACCTGAGCTCACACATAGAGGGTGTATATAAGGTGGGCACCATCAAAGAACAGGGTCAGTCAGCCACAGTCAGTCAGTCTGTGAGGAGCCAGAGGAAGAGGAGCAGAGCAGCCCTAGAGAGAGAGAGAGAGGAGAAAGAAGGAAAGACCCAGAGAGGGGACAAAGAGAGGACTCTGAGAACCCAAATTCAATCCACGGGTGAAGAGTCGGCATCAGGGTACCGGAACCCAAGCTGGTGGGGGGCAAAAACACACCCCAGCCAGAGACCGGAGGCCGTGGGCAGCGTCTGCCACGGCCACCCACCACATCCACCACGAAGGCATACCACGTGGAGGGTCAGGGAACCCAAGGCCAAGGGTCACCCAACAGAAGGCCCGAGGGAGCTGGACCTGGGTGGATCAATAGTGGGGACGGCCAGAGGAAAGGACAGAAGGAGAGCTCAGGGTCACGCTCCGGACTTGTTTGGGGGTTGACTGGATCCAGGACCTGGTGGACGCAGCACGGCTCGGGTGGTCACTTGAAGCTGGAGTGACCGGAACATCAGCAGTGAGTAAATACCCTAAACTGCACAACCCGACTCTGTCTTCCTTTAACATCTATGCTGCACCACCACAACCCCCATCCTCTGCACCTGACCCCCTGAGGCTATACCCCACCCGTTGGGGGTTATACCACCAAAAGCTGCACCTACACCATCAGCCTCAGCGGACCCTGCTGCAGCGGCGGCCATAGTGACCGCAACACAACGGGTGGCGTAGTCGACAATAAAGAACTTATAACATCTGTAGGACTGCCACATACAACTGAGTTTGACACCCTGGGCACGGACCGGGTCACAGCCACTCGGAAGACTACAACTCCCATCTGATCCGGCTCCGGGTATTCCCCTAAAGAATATGGCCCAGGGGGCGCGTCACCAGCAGTCTGCAGCAAGAAGAGAAGCAGGGGAGGACGCAGCCCTTCATCACCTCACCCACAACCGCGAGGTACCGGGCAATACCCAGCCAGGCCAGGGCACGGCCGCACCGCCTCATCAGAATCCGGAGGCAGCCCGAAGGCAGGAGTTGGGACCCCGAGGTCTGCCGTCAGACCCTGTGCCCATCCCACCACCAACTGTGGACCGTGAGCCGATGTCCGGAGCCCCGGCTGTCATCCCGCCGCAGGCCACCGCGTAATCCTGCCCAGCACCGGACCCACCTGAAGGACCGCTGCTCGTTCCAGAACCATTCCGACCTTTAGCTGATGAAATCCGTCCAGTGGTTCTTTTATAATCTTTAGTTTCAGTTCTGCCATAATGATATGCATGTGCTCTGGTGCTCTGCTTCTGTATTCATGTATTCCTATCTCTGGCCTCTGACAAGTCTCTGTGCTTTCAATGACCTGCCTACTATTTTAAATACTGGCTGTGTAATTTCTCTGCCCATGTGAAATCTACATATCCCAAAATGTCCGCCCAACACCCACGCATGCGCTGTAGCAACTTTCGGTTGCCAAGAGATACTACTGCGCACGAACAAGCACCATTTTGCTTTTGGAAAAAGAGCGTGGGTGCAGAAATATTGTGCCGCATGTGCGCAGTAGCATCTCTCGGCAACCGAAAGATGCTACTGCGCGGGCATCGGGCGGCCATTTTGGGATATGTAAATTTCACATGGGCAGGGAAATTACACAGTCAGTATTTAAAATAGTAGGCAGGTCACTGAAAGCACAGTGACCTGTCAGAGGCCAGAGATAGGAATACATGAATACATAATGAGAGCACCAGAGCACATGCATATCATTATGGCAGAACTGAAAATAAAGATTATAAAAGAACCGCTGGACGGATTTCATCATGAAAGGTATCATTTTACTCAGTGTAACGGTGTCCACCTGTCAGTCTATGTAATTTACTAAGCACAATCCTGCTGGCAGGTGCGCTTTAAGCATCCAGCAACTAGGGGGGTTAACAGGGTGCAGCTAAGGGGAGTGGTCAGGCCTGCCCCAGTGAGACTGGGTAGTGTCAGTTCTGAGCTGGAGAGCCAGCTTAAAGAAGTTGTCCACTACTTTCACATTGATGCCCTATCCAAAAGATAGGTCATCAATGTATGATCGGCCGTGATGCCATACCCGGCACCCCTGCTGATCAGCTGTCATCGGTGCCGCCACCGGCCAGAAGTGCTTACCTGCGGTGCTTGGCTGTCCATCTGTAGTGGCTGCCGCGGGATACTGCACATCCACCTCCCATTGAATTGAATAGAAGGCAGATGTGCAGTAACAAGCACTGGCCACTGTAACTTGATGGCCAGGTAAGCACTTCCTGCCGGCGGCTGCCGCCACCAATAACAGCCGATCGGCAGGGGTGTCGGGTGCAGGACCCCAGACGATCATACATTGATGCCCTATTCTACAGATAAGGCATCAATATGAAAGTAGTGGACAAACCCTTTAAAAGATACAGACCTCTTCACCAGGCTGATGAGGGTTCTGGGACTCTCCCACTGTGACTGCCTTTTAATTGCTAGTGGTATCTACAAGAGAAAGTAGTGGAGAAAGGAGTTAACTGTTGTTTAGCAGAAGCAAGGACTGAACACCACATCTGAGGACTGGACTCATCCTTGCGTTCTAACCATCCCTCATACCTCACTGCACTAGAGGCTAAAGCCTATGACACAGTGGACCGGGGACTGCTGGTGGGATCATTACTGTTATGAGGCATAGAAATGTGCTGCTAAAGAGACTTGATCTGTGATGTACTGTGCTAGTAAGAAAGACTGTTTGTTAATGTGCCTTTAAGATGAAACTGTTTGTTACTGGAGCCTGTTGCTCAAGAGACTTAAATTGCACTGGCCATGTGTGGCACCCCAGGGGTCCGGTTGCCACAGTGGCATTGCCTCCCTCACAAGAGGTTATGCCATGCCTGGAAGTAAGCAGGGGTCCCCTAATCAGGTTTTGCTAAGCATGCAACACTTTCCTGGCTCAAGACCAGCAAGGGGAGTTCCTCCACTTGGCAACTGGGATCTGGAGGCGGGGTTAGTGAGACTTAGTGTGAGGAGTTGAAGTCAGGACGTCGAAGAGAGAGGAGCTGGGGACTGGAGCTGCACGGCAGCTCACCCCAGAAGGACCAGCACAGAAGAACCGGACACCGGAGTCCGAGGCTGTGGGGCACTGAAGGCCCAGCAGCAGAAACCGGAGGGCAGGAGATTGCAGGTCTCCTGGCCCCATCAGACGGCCAGAGGCTCAGCAGCACTGCAGGGCCCAGCACCGCCACGTGGGAGCGACGCACCAGCAAGGCCCGAGCTGCCTGCCATACGGGCGAGCACAGAACCGTTGCACTCAGGGACGAGGGCCACCGCACAGCTACAAGCAGCAGGGCCAAAGAGTTTATTGGAAAGGGAAGGCCTCCAACTTCACCTGGCAAGGAGGATTCTTTACTTGCTTCCAGGCTGCCCGGACTTCCACTTTTAGCCAGTACCCTAGTCCCGGCTTGTCTACTCACCAGCAGTAAAGATAAGAGGAAACCGTCATTAATGTTGGAATAATACATATTAATCTGTATGTGTATTGCAACAACTACTGTGTGCTGTTTCATATGTTGTGCATATTGTGAGGTTGTTAACAAAGTTGTGTTTTAAAAAAAAAAAAACTCACACAGACAGGATGCCCCCTCCTTCTCTTCCTGTATTGTTGATATATGTTTTGTTTCTCCTCATGCTGCAGTAACACCAGACTCCATGCTGTGCCTATGCTGGATATGAATAAACCTACATTCTGTGTTCTAAACTCTGGATGTCACGCGGATTAATACTCTGCTAACAGGTTATGGGCCCAGATGTACCAGATGTACCAGAGTCCCCAGAGTTCCCAGAGTCACAGATCCCCAGAACACAGAGGAAAGAAAAGAAAGAAAGACAGCAAACTGAGAAGAAGCAAAGATGGCCACCAGCAGCAGCTCCATGAAATTTACAGTGCCAAGTCTCACTAACCAGAATTATCAATCCTGGAAATTCAAAGTGAAAATGCTGCTGATAAGAGAAGGTACGTGGAAATACACACAGGAGCCTAAACCTGACCCAGTGCCACAGGAGTGGACAGAGATGGATCAGAAAGCACAAAGTACCATATCACTCAGTATAGATGATGACCAGATTGTGCATGTGTGTAAATGTAATACTGCAAAGGAAATGTGGGAGCAGTTGCAAAAGGTACATGAGAGGATAAATTTAAGCAATAAGCTCTATCTCATGAGAAAGCTGTACCAGTCTAAGCTACAGAAAGGCCATGATATGCAGGATTACATAAGAAGTGTTCTGGAAGTTGTAGAACGCCTGAGAGGCATTGGGGAAGATCTAAAGGACTTTCATGTGGCCGCATTACTGCTTAGTGGCCTTCCAGAGAGCTATGATACGCTTGTAACCGCACTAGATGCACGTCCAGATGATGAGCTTACACTGGAGTATGTCAGGAGGAAGCTCATAGATGAATATAAGCGAAAGGCAGAAGGTATAAACAGTAGGATATGCAGCACAGAATCTGCTTTACAGACACAAAACCTAACTGATAACAGGAAGCACACAAAAGAAACACGTGAATGTTTTGTTTGCAAGAAATCAGGACATTTGAAAGCTGACTGCAGAGTCTGGAAAGCTAGAATGAATCAGCTGAAAAAGCAAAGCAGTCATCAAAGGGTTAAAAGTGCTGTATCTGGAGAAAATGATTCTGTGAATACTGAAACTGCATTTACTGTCAGTGCAAATACATCAAAGCATGCATGGTGTATAGACTCTGGAGCAACTAGTCACATGACTAATAACAGAGACTTCTTTTCTAAGCTTGACCAAAGTAAATCAGAGAAAGTGATTATGGCTAATGGTCAGTACATGACTTCAGAAGGCATAGGAGATGGTTATATTGATTGTCAAATCTCACCAACACAAAGCATGAAGATCCCAGTAAAGGATGTGCTGTATGTGCCTAGTCTTGAAAGTAATCTACTATCTGTGAAGAAACTCACAAAACAAGGAAATGAAGTTACATTTAAGCATGATAACTGCATCATCTCAAAGGAAGGCCACTCACTAGCAGAGGGAAACATCACAGATGAACTTTATCAGCTGAAATGCAAAGAGTGTGTGTATACAGCGCAACAAGAAGAGCATAAAAACTGTATACATGTGTGGCATAGGCGTCTGGCACACAGAGACCCAGAAGCAATAAGAAAGTTAGTCCAAAAGCAACTAGCTGAGGATATTACAATTGATCTATGTAACCAGACAATGAAGTGTACTAGCTGCATCAAAGGGAAAATGTCTAGGAAAGCTTTTCCTAAGAGAATTAGTACAACAACAGCACATCCACTAGATTTAATACACACAGATGTCTGTGGTCCAATGAGCACTCTGACTCCAGGGAAGAAGAGATATTTTCTCACATTTATTGATGATCATTCAAGATATACAGTTGTCCACCTGCTTCACAGCAAGAAGGAAGTTCCAGAGAAACTTGAAATATACCTAGCTGAAGTATATAATAAATTTGGAAGAATGCCAAAGATTCTACGTGCAGATAATGGGACTGAATATACAAGTAATGAGACACAGAGCATTTTAAAGAAAAATGGAATCCTATTTCAGACCACTGTACCGTACAACCCAGAGCAAAATGGTGTCGCGGAAAGAAGGAACCGAACACTATGTGAAAGTGGAAGAAGCATGTTATTTGATGCAAATCTGCCCACAGCATATTGGGGTGAAGCAATCATGACAGCTTGCTATCTTCAGAACAGACTACCAGGTAAAGCTACAGAGAAAACTCCATTTGAGCAATGGAATAGCAGAAAGCCAAAACTACATCACATAAGAATATTCGGAAGTAAAGCATTTGTACATGTTCCCAAAGAAAAGCGAACTAAGTGGGAATCTCACGCTAAGGAAGGTATCCTGGTAGGCTACAGCGAAACCCAGAAAGGTTATAATATTCTACACCCAGAAACAAACAAGGTCACAATAAGTAGAGATGTAGTGATTGATGAAAACTTTGTATCACCTAAGTTTTGTGACATCACGCCAGTAGTCCAGCTGAAGTCACAATTACAAGACAGCAACAAAGAGGATGTAGAGGTCTGGCTGGATTCTTCAACTAATGAAGGAACAACAGAAAAATCAGGTGAATCTGAAATCAGGAGATCGTCAAGATCAAACAAAGGTATACCAGCTAAACGTCTATCCTACATTGTCAAGACACTACCTGAATCAGAGCCGCTGTCATGGGATGAAATGCAAGCACTACCTGTCCATGAAAGAACAAAGTGGATCGATGCCGCTAATGAGGAAATCAAATCGCTTCATCAACTCCAAACTTGGAAACTCACCAAGCTACCACAGGGCAAAAAGGCAATCAAGTGCAAGTGGGTCTTCAAAACCAAATATGACTCTGAAGGTAAAGTCCACAGATTCAAAGCAAGGTTGGTCGCAAAAGGATATTCTCAAAAGTATGGCGAAGATTACGATGCTACATTTGCTCCAGTCGCTAAACAGACCACGTTCAGAGCTTTGTTAGCTGTAGCTGCTGTACAAAAGATGTATGTCAGACATTTGGATATAAAAACTGCCTTTTTAAATGGTGACATTGAGGAGGACTTATACATGACTCAACCTGAAGGTTATGTAAAAGGAGGTGAAGAGAATCTTGTTTGCAAACTACAAAAATCTCTCTATGGTCTTAAGCAATCAGCAAGAGCATGGAACACCAAGATGAATAAAGTCTTGTTGGAAGAAGGATTTAAAAGAGGTCAAGCAGATCCGTGCTTATACACAAAATATACAGATGGAAAGTGGATGTATATTCTCTTATATGTGGACGACGTGATTGTTGTTCATCAAGACGACGCAGAAATTGGAAAAATGACTGAAATTCTGAATCAGCACTTTGAAACAAAAGACCTTGGAAGTGTGACATATTATCTAGGAATCCAAATCCAGAGAGAGGAAGATGGAAGTTTTCTTCTAAACCAAAGTGCAAAAATTAATTTGATTCTGAATCAGTTTAAAATGTCAGAGGCCAAAGGTATATCAACCCCGATGGAACCATCCTACCTGAAGCTGGAAGGAGAAGATGACCTGTTGCCTAACAATGAGAAATATCGTCAGGCAGTGGGGGCACTTCTATACATATCAACTATGACTCGACCGGATATCACAACAACAGTTGGAATCCTTTGCAGATATGTGGAAAAACCGCGCCAAAGAGACTGGAATGCTGTTAAGAGACTTCTCCGATATTTGAAAGAAACGCAAGATGTAAATTTAAAACTATCTGCAGCAGGAGATCTAGAACTTACCGGCTATGTAGATGCAGATTGGGCTGGTGATTCGCGTGATCGTAAATCCACAAGTGGATACTTGTTTAAAGTTGGAGAAAGTTCAATCTCCTGGTCTAGTAGGAAACAAGTGTCTGTTGCCTTGTCATCTACAGAAGCGGAGTATGTGTCCGCAGCCTATGCAAGCCAGGAGGTTGTTTGGCTAAGACAATTGATGGACGATCTTGGCAAACCGTCAACTCAGCCGACTGTAATTTATGAGGACAACCAAGGATGCATTAAACTTGCATGCAGTGAAAAGATCAGTGCTAGAACCAAGCACATTGACGTCAGACATCATCATCTACGTGATTTGATAGATCGTGGCATAATTCAGTTTGTCTATTGTGAAACTGATAAGATGGTAGCTGACATTATGACAAAGCCATTGCCACGAGCTACGTTCCAAGAATTGAGAACCACAATGGGACTAAGAGGATAAGTAGTTGTTGAGTGGGGGTGTTAGAATAATACATATTAATCTGTATGTGTATTGCAACAACTACTGTGTGCTGTTTCATATGTTGTGCATATTGTGAGGTTGTTAACAAAGTTGTGTTTTAAAAAAAAAAAAACTCACACAGACAGGATGCCCCCTCCTTCTCTTCCTGTATTGTTGTTATATGTTTTGTTTCTCCTCATGCTGCTGTAGCACCAGACTCCATGCTGTGCCTATGCTGGATATGAATAAACCTACATTCTGTGTTCTAAACTCTGGATGTCACGCGGATTAATACTCTGCTAACAATTAAGTTGTGGACTGATTATTGCTGTGCCATCAATCCCTGCACTACAACGCCCAGCAGCACCTATAACATCCACACTGCCCTGGAGCTAGCTCTACCTGTGCAGAGCCACACCATCCCTGCTGCACTAACATCAGCTCCAGAGGACCTGCTCCGCAGCGGCGGCTTCCTGTAGCCGCATACTACAGGTGGCGTCACAAACTTTATACAAACACTATAAATCCCCTATAAATAAACCCCTTTTATTGACCGCCCTGGGTCACGGACCGAGTCACCACCACTGTGACATCCCCCAGCATCTACCGGCCCGGCACCGGGTACCCCAAGGCCCAGGGGGCGCGTCACATGCGGCTTCATTAAATGCAACTGTTTAACTGTTCATGAGGACTCGTGTCAAATGTGTCTGGTCAGCAAGTGAATCCAGTTACATGTCTGTGCCTGAGGGCAAGTACCCCTGTATGACTGAGAGAAGCTGCAGCACATGGTCTATGGTCGCCCTGAGTAAACAGTTCCCCAAGGATTCCAAAGAATTCATGAAACCTGTCTCGCCCCTATCTAAACCTAGCGGTGTGCATGTAACAAAATCTTTCTATTTCTCTCTGAGGTCTCTCCAGAATGCAGGGCACAATAAACAGACAGGTTATAAAAGAAGTACAATATACTTATGTTGCACCTCTCCTGTCTCTGCCCAGTCCTCCGCTGGCTCGCTTACTCCCTTTCTCCCATCTGACTTCACTCTTCAGAACCTCCAGTGCTCACTGGGACTTAAATGACGTCCTGTTGAGCATCACCCAGTGATGTCATGATGTCTCTTGATGCCTAATGAGCATTGAATTCCAAAAATTTGGGTTCTGGAAAATCCAATTTTTTGTGAAATTTGAAGCAGAGAGACAAAAATAAGACAGCCCCCAAAAAGGGAATGGTATTATAGTATCTAGTTTTGCATTTTGCATGAGTTCTTGTAAATACTGCTATCATAAGGCGGTATCTGCAGCCCATTCAGGTTGCACAGGTTGTCCAGTGCCTAAAGGATAACAAAGAGGTTTGCCATGTCTTTCAGCACAGTCTCCAGAGCATGGAGGAGATTCCAGGACACTGTCTGTGGCACATTATTATTATTATTATTTGGCACTTTTCATGTGAAAAAGGGGGTATACATAGCAAACACAATTGCAAAAATCTTGAACAAAAACGCAATGGCAAACTGGTACTGGAGGAGAGAGGACCCTACCTGCGATGTCTCACAATCTTCAAGGGATGGGTGAGGATACAGTAGGTGAGGGTAGAGCTGGTCATGCAGCGGTGTGGTGGAGCAATGATTACTGCAGGTTGTAGGCTTTTCGGAAGAGGTGGGTTTTCAGGTTCCTTTAGAAGGTTTCCTCAGTAGGCAAGAGTCTGATGCTTTGGGGTAGAGAGTTCCAGAGTAGGGGGGATACACGGGAGAAATCTTGTATGCGATTGTGAGAAGAAAAGATAAGAGGGGAGTAGAGAAGGAGATCTTGTGAGGATCGTAGGTTGCGTGTAGGTGTGTACCGGGAGACTAGGTCACAGAAGTATGGAGGAGAAAGGTTGTGGATGGCTTTGTATGCCACGGTTAGGGTTTTGAACTGGAGTCTCTGGGCAATGAGGAGTCAGTGAAGCATTTGACAGAGAGGAGAGGCTGGGGAGTAGGCGGGAGGCAGGTGGATTAGTCGGGCAGCAGAGTTTAGGATAGATTGGAGGGGTACGGGAGTGTTAGCGGGGAGGCCACAGAGCAGGATTTTGTAGTAGTTGAGGCGGGAGATGATGAGGGCGTGCACTAGTGTTTTTGCAGATTCATGGTTGAGGAATATGCGGATCCGGGAGATGTTTTTGAGTTGGAGTCGGCAGGAAGAGGAAAGGGCTTTGATATGTGGTTTGAAGGAGAGGTTAGAGTCCAGGGTTACCCTGAGGCAGCGAGCTTATGGGACTGGGGAAAGTGGACAGCCATTGATTTTGATGGATATGACTCGCCCCCAGGGCCATGGGGTACTCGGCAGCTGGGCCTTATGGCTGCTTGCAGGGGGGATATCACGGTGGCTGGCCCGGTTCGTGACCCAGGGCGGTCAGTGCAAAAAGGGGATATAATTGTTAGGGACATTTTGTGACGCTGACTCGCCCCCGGGGGCCTGCAGCTGATCGCCAGGGTTATCACGGTGTCTGGCCCAGGGCGGTCAGTGCTCAAAGGGGTATCAATTATTAGTAGAAGTTCAGAGAGTTCGTGACGCCACCTGTGGTGTCTGGTGAAGGTCCTCTGAGACAGATGTCAAGGCAGCTAAAGATGGTAGAGCTCCCCAGAGGCGGAGCGGGCCTCAGGGCAGTGTAAATAGATGAATGGTGCACTGGGCGTTGTAGTGCGGTGATGGAAAATGGCGCCGGTGAAGAAACAGACAGAGGCTGTTCGATGCAGTCGTCCAAGGTTTTACTTACAGTTCTTAGGCAATTCACAAGTGCACTTTACAGGTGAAGGCCTCCCGCGTCGCGCTGCGTTCACCAGGCAGGGGTTCAGTCCTTCCTTAAGCAGCTTAGGAGTGCCTGGCAGAACCCCACTTTCTCGTGTTCCTACTTTGACCATCTTTACACTTGGTCGTTCTCACCGCTGCCCTACGCTGCCCACTCTCAATTCCGCTGGGGTATGCTGAAGTCCTTGCTGTACATCGGATCCGGGATCAACCTGACCCCCTGGGGATTAGAATGAAGCAAACCGATCCCTCCTGACACCTGGCAGGAGCGGGGCGTACGGGTGCCGTCCTGCACGCGCCGTACCCCCTGGGATCCTTTTTGGAGAATGGAGCCTACTCCCTGCTCCACTCCGGGGCCTCTATCCTGAGCCCTAACTTGCGGAACAGAGTTCTGACTGAGCCTCTGCTCCCAGACAGTCTTCACTAACTGGCCTCAACTCCAAATATGGCTTCCTATTATATACCTACTGTATAAGTGCTTCCTGTATCTGCTTCCTCCACCCACACCCACTACTGGTTCCCCCTACCTTTGGATTCCCCCCTACTCCAGCCAGGGTCGGGGCTCAGCAGAAACTACATTGCAACTTGCTCCTCCTGCTGGCCTGGAGTGGTGTAGTGTTGGATGTGGGTGTTTGGGGTTCCGTGCAGCACACCTATCTTACCTGAGAGAAGGAAGACACCACACCTCTGGGTGAGGTGCAGTATCTCTGTGGCGACCGAACCCTCAGGGGCGCCACAATGCCACCTGTGGTAACTGGTGAGGATCACCAGCACTGCAACAGTCCTCTGAGGCAGATGTTAGGGCAGCTAGAGATGGAACGGCTCCCGACAGGTAGAGCAGGCCTCAGGGCAGTGTAAACGATGCAGGTTGCACTGGGCGTTGTGGTGCAGGGGGAACGATGGCGCAGTAGGAGTAACGGACAGAGACAGGGAATTTGCTTTGTTACCTTTACTCATGCAATTGTTAGGTATGGTCCAGGGTACTCCATAGGATAGGTGCACTTCAGGACTTCGCCCCAGTGAGCGGGTATAAGGCGGCCTCCTGATCCGTGTTTGCCTCTGTGTATGCTCCTGGCCAGCCTGCAACTGGGCCTAGATTATGTGTTACTTCACCTGTTGCTCAGAAGTAGGACCTCCGGTTGGTAACCACTTTCCCTGGACGTCGGGGCCTTCGTGGTTCCTGGTCCTGTGTGTGTCTAGCTTTCAAGTTTTGCCAGGGACTTGTAGTCCTCCTGGGATTCCGGTTGACCCTACTGGGTGTAAAGGGTCCCTGTAGGCACGGACCCGGAGTCCGGTATGTATAACGGGGTGAGCTTACTATGCTCCTCTGCCCCCTTGGTTCCACTCTCCTTTCCTCCTCGCCGTCGGCCACACTCGGGGACGTCACTACTCGGCAGCTGACGTGTTGCGTCTTCACCGCTCTCTGAGCATCGGCACGCTCTCAGACTCTCTCTGTCTAACTGCTCTGTTCTGCTCTGAGCACTGACTAAACTCAGACTGACTCTGACTAACTAACTCTGACTAACCAACTGAGCTGCCTGGCTCCACCTTCCCTTTATATGTCCCTATCAGGGCTCCCTCTGCTGGTATGAGGTGGAAGGTGGAGGTGTGTGAATGTAGTGAGGGCCTCTTGTGGAGAAGTCCATCCATGCACCCATATGGGTCTGTGGCACCAAAGTCAGATGGGGGGCTGAGTGAAATGGGGGAAAGATGATGAATTCTGTTTTATCCATGTTAAGTTTTAGAAATCTAGCAGAGAAGAAGGATGAGATAGCGAACAGACATTGTGGGGTTCTGGTTAGTAAGGAGGTGATACCAGGTCCAGAGAGGTACATCTGTGTGTCGTTAGCATAGAGATGATACTGAAAGCCGTGGGACTCTATGAGCTGTCCCAGGCCGAGGGTGTAGATGGAGAGGAGCAGGGGTCCTATGACTGAACCTTGGGGAACACCGACAGATAGGGTGCGAGATGAGGAGGTGGTGTGTGAGTGAGAAACACTGAAGGTTCTGTCTGTTAAGTATGACTAGATCCAAGATAGGGCCAAGTCTTTGATACCAAGAGATGAGAGAGTCTGTAGTAATAGGGAATGGTCCACTGTGTCAAGGGCAGATGACAGTTCCAGGAGGAAAAGGACAGAATAGTGTCGCTTGGATTTGGCGGTTAGTAGGTCGTTGGTGACTTTAGTCAGGGTAGTTTCAGTAGAATGGTGCGGTTGTAAGCCAGATTGTAAGCGGTCAAAGAGGGAGCAGGAGGAGAGGTGGGAGGACAGTTCAAAATGGACGTGCTGTTCCAGTAGTTTTGAGGCATAGGGGAGAAGTGATATGGGGCGATAGCTAGTCAGAGAGGATGGGTCAAGGGAGGGTTTTTTAAGGATGGGTGTGATGGAGGCATGTTTGAAACATGAGGGGAAGGCACCAGTTGTTAGTGACAGGTTGAAGAGGTGGGTTAGAGTTGGGATGAAGACTGTAAGGTTAGGGATGAGGTGGAATGGGATAGGGTCAAGTTCACAGGTGGTGAGGTGTGACTTAGAGAGTAAGGAGGAAAGTTGATCTTCCGAACTGGCGGAGAAGCTGGTTTTGGAGGAGGAGGATTGAGTAGATATGAGGAGGGGCTGTGGGGACTTTAGGAAAAAGCTTTGTCTGATGGTATCAATCTTCTGCTTGAAGAATGAGGCAAAGTCCTCGGCTGAGATGAAAGTAGAGGGAGGAGGGGATGGGGGGCGGAGGAGAGAATTGAAAGTGTTGAATAGCTGTTTAGGGTTGTGTGACAGGGAAGTTATGAGAGATGAGAAGTAGGTTTGTTTTGCTGCAGTGAGTGTGGACTTGAAAGTAGTGAAGGACTGTTTGAATGCGATAGAGCGCTCGTTGGAGTGGGACTTTTCCCATTTCTGCTCAGCAACCCTGGAGGTCAGTCTCAGTTCTTTTCAGGCTGGTGTGCCAGGATTGCCTGTTGATTGCGCGAGCTTTGTTATATGTAAGGGGGGTGACCGAATTTAGAGCTGTAGCTGTTGTGGTGCTATATGAAGCAGCAGCAGCATCTGCATTGTGTAAGGAACTTATGTCTGTAAGAGAGAGAAGGGATTAAGAGAGTGAATGTAGGTCAAGGTGTTTGAGATTTCTGCAAGGGTATGCAAGTTTGTCAAGTGGGGATTGTGCACCTGGAGAGGAGAGGGAAGAGAATGTTAGTAGGTTGTGGTCAGATAGAGGGAGAGGTGAGTTGGAGAGGTTAGATAAGGAACAGAGGCGGATGAAGATGAGGTTCAGTGTGTGGCCATCTTTTTGGGTGGCTGCGGAAGACCATTGAGGAGGAAGGAGGAAGTGAGGGATAGAAGCTTAGAGACAGATGAGTGGGAAGTGTCAATGGGGATGTTGAATTCACCCATGATGATAGTGGAGATGTCAGCGGAAAGGAAGTGAAGCAGCCAGGTGGTGAAATGGTCGAAGAAATTGGTGGCTGGCCCTGGAAATGACAGCCAGTTGGAGGTTGGAGGGGGAGTAGATGTGTAAACAGTGCGCCTCAAAAGAGGGGAAAGTAACAGAGGGCGACAGTGGAATTGGGGAGAAGGAGCAGTTATCTGACAGGAGGATACCAATTCCTCCGCCATGCTTGCCGCTGGAGTGTGGGAAAGATGGGATCCACCATAGGAAAGTGCAGCTGGAGAACCTGTGTCAGAGGGGGTGAGCCAGGTTTCTGTGATGCCGAGGAAGGAGAGTTTGTTAGTAATGAAAAGATCATGGATGTAGGAAAGTTTGTAGCAGACAGAGCGAGCGTCCAGAGAGCTCCTGTTAGTGGGACTGGGGAAGCGGGGGCTGGGCGGATGGGTATAAGGTTAGAGAGGTTATGGAAATTTGTAGTAGGTTGTGGGTAGGAGGTAGAAGTGACTGTGGGGATGTGGTGAGGAAGGCCAGGATTTGGAGAGATATCGCCAGCAGTGAAGAGGAGAAGAGAAAATGTTAGTAGGTGGGAGCATGAGAGAGCATGAAGTGGCTGTCTGTCTTTGGAGACAGAGGATTGAATATTAAAGAAGAATTCTGAAGAGGAGGTGAATTGAAGGGGTAGGATGGGGGGAGAGATGAACAGTTCATTACGAGGTGTAGGTATTAGGGGGGTTAGTAGAAAGTAGAGGACTATAGGGGAGAGAGTGAAAACACATAGAAACATTGCTTATTGTGAATGTGTACTATCTTTCAGTGCATAGTTAAAGAGAGTATAAAGTGTGGTTACCTGACTCCTGCAATGACTAACTGCCAAATGTAATAACTGCCCACACTTGGCGCCGATGACATTCAGCGCAAGACACGTGCATGTGACGCGCCCCCTGGGTCGTGGGGTACCCGGTGCCGGGCCGGTAGATGCTGGGGGAATATCTCAGTTGCGGTGACCCGGTCCATGACCCAGAGCGGTCAATAAAAGGGGTTATGTATAGGAGATTTATAGAGTTTTTATAGAGTTCATGATGCCACCTGTGGAATGCGTCTAACGGGAGCCGCCGCTGCAGAGCAGTCCTCTGAAGCTGATGTTACTGCAGCAGGGATGGTGTGGCTCTCCACATGAAGAGCTAGCTCCAGGGCAGTGTAGATGATGTTGCAGGTTGTGCTGGGCGTTGAAGTGCAGGGGTTGATGGCGCAGCAAGAAACACAGAGACAAGATAGTGCAGTCCCAGGGTCTTTACTCACAGTTGTTGCAGTCCAGATTACAGGCGCCAAAGCAATCTCCCTCGTCGTGCTTACTCAGTGAGGGGCTCAGTCCACCCTCAGATAGCTCCGGAGTACACAGCAGGACCCCCTTCTGTGTCTTCTCTCTGGCTGTCTCCCTGAACCTCATACCAAGTGTTCCAGTCTAGTACCTGCGGGCCTTGGCGGGCAACGTCTGCTCCATCTCCTGGGTCCTATATAGCTACCTTCCTGGTGAGACTGGTATGGGATGTTGGCTACATGACATAAAGTTCTGCAGCCTCCGGTTTCTAGCTGAGACGTGCAATCTTCTACTAGTTGAGGGACCGGTTCCCTGTGTGCAGCCTGACCCCTCCACCTCCCGGTAGATTCGGGCGCACGGGTGGCTTCTCGCATTGCCCGTACCCCTGGGGTCCTCTCTTCTGTTCCTGGAGCCTTTCTGCTCCATCTACTCTCTTCTCTCCTTCTCTTCAACCTTGGGCCTCACTGATTAGGCCCGTCTCTGGAGCAGAGCTCCTACAGAGCCCCTGCACCTTCCACTCTCCTCCTCTGACTGAACTGACTTTCTAAGATGGCTTCACTATTTTATATCTTTCTTCTATGTGCTCCCCTTAACTACATCCTCCACCCACACCAACTACATGGTTCCCCCTTACTAGGCCCCCCCCCCACTCCAGCCAGGTTCCAGGGATTGTGCTCTCCTGTAGGAGCAATCTCGCCCTGCCGTCTGAAGTGTGGTGTAATGAATGCAGGTGTTAGGGTCCTGAGCTGTACTCCTTCCTTGCCTGAGGGTGAGATACCACACTTCTGGGTGAGATGCAGTACCTCTGTGGCGACCGAACCCTCAGGGGCGCTACACATGCACCCCACACGCGTGCACCCCTTAAGCAGCTTCTAAATTTATGGAGCAGAACTGTAGAAGAGCATCAACTGAACATCAGGACCAATATCTGCTCCTTTGTGTAAGGATGAACAGGAGGACTGCAAAGGCCCTACAACATAACCAGAAGCACGTTACACCCAAAATTGTCAGAAACAGACTCCATGAGGGCGGTATGAGGGCCCGACGTCCTGTAATAGGACCTTACTCACAGCTCAGCACCTTGCAACTCAATTGGCATACACCTGAGAACACCAGAATTGTCAGGTCCTACAGTCTCTGTACAGGTGATAGCAGGTTCACATTGAGCATGTGATAGATGTGAAAGTCTGGAGACGCCGTGGTGAATGTTATTCAGTCTGCACCGTCACCCAGCATGATGGGCACCATGTGATAGCCAATGGCAACCTGACTGCTGTTAGGTACACGGATGAAATCCTTAGAGCCAATGTCAGACCTTACTGTGGTGCAGTGGACCGTTGGTTCCTCCTAGTGCAGGACAATACCCTTCCTCATGTGCCATACTGGGAAGGCAGTTCCTGGATGATGAAAACATTGATGAGCTCACTTTTCCCAGACCCAGGTGCAAACCTGGTACAACTTGTGTAGCTACACAGGGGTCCAAAAGGTAAGAGGGGCCACTACCACTTCCAAAACAGGTGGAATTGTCTGTGTCCACTCATGCCCAGACCTGAATCCAATTGTGAATCTTTAAATCATTATGTATCAATGCATCCAATGCCGGGGTCTGGGAGGCTGTGGTTGGTGTTACCGAAAAGGATGATTGCAACAGACTCCATGGATGGGCGGCTTATGACTGGTAGTGAACAGAAGGGCGGCTATATTAAAGGGGCCAGAGCCGTACTTATAAGCAGAGGCCCACATGACGGTGATTGGGCCAGGAGAGAAAAATAAAGTTTGAATGGGGTCTATGGGATTGGATCAATAGGGAGTGGGAGGGGATAGTAAAAGGGAGTATAAAAGGAAAAGTGTGGGAAAAGGGGCCATTCCTGTGGGGACAGCAATGGGAAAAGTCTCACCTGCACACCCTCTTTTTTCAGGGAATTTAGAGATATCTAATGGAAATATATAGTACAAACCAAAAGTTTGGACACACCTTCTCATTTAAAGATTTTACTGTATTTTCATGACGATGAAAATTGTACATTCACACTGAAGACATCAAAACTATGAAATAACACATGTGGAATTATATACTTAACAAAAAAGTGTGAAACAACTGAAAATATGTCTTATATTCTAGGTTCTTCAAAGTAGCCACCTTTTGCTTTGATGACTGCTTTGCATACTCTTGGCATTCTCTTGATGAGCTTCAAGAGGTAGTCACTGAAAATGGTTTTCACTTCACAGATGTCCCCTGTCAGGTTTAATAAGTGGGATTTCTTGCCTTATAAATGGGGTTGGGACCATCAGTTGTGTTGTGCAGAAGTCAGGTGGAGACACAGCTGATAGTCCTACTGAATAGACTGTAAGAATTTGTATTATGGCAAGAAAAAAGCAGCTAAGTAAAGAAAAACGAGTGGCCATCATTACTTTAAAAAATGAAGGTCAATCAGTGCGAAAAATTGGGAAAACTTAGAAAGTGTCCCCAAGTGCAGTTGCAGTAACCATCAAGCGCTACAAAGAAACTGGCTCACATGAGGACCGCCCCAGGAAAGGAAGACCAAGAGTCACCTCTGCTTCTGAGGATAAGTTTATCCGAGTCACCAGCCTCAGAAATCTCCGGTTAATAGCAGCTCAGATTAGAGACCAGGTCAATGCCATACAGAGTTCTAGCAGCAGACACATCTCTACAACAACTGTTAAGAGGAGACTTTGTACAGCAGGCCTTCATGGTAAAATAGCTGCTAGGAAACCACTGCTAAGGACAGGCAACAAGCAGAAGAGACTTGTTTGGGCTAAAGAACACAAGGAATGGACATTAGACCAGTGGAAAGGTGAACGGATGGACTCTACATGCCTGGTTCCCACCGTGAAGCATGGAGGAGGAGGTGTGATGGTGTGGGGGTGCTTTGTTGGTGACACTGTTGGGGATTTATTCAAAATTGAAGGCATACTGAACCAGCATGGTTACCACAGCGTCTTGCAGCGGCATGCTATTCCATCCGGTTTGCGTTTAGTTGGACCATCATTTATTTTTTAACAGGACAATGACCCCAAACACACCTCCATTCTGTGTAAGGGCTATTTGACCAAGAAGGAGAGTGATGGGGTGCTACGCCAGATGACCTGGCCTCCGCAGTCACCAGACCTGTACCCAATCGAGATGATTTGGGGTGAGCTGGACCGCAGAGTGAAGGCAAAAGGGCCAACAAGTGCTAAGTGTAGCGTCGGCGTCCCTGCCGCCTGCTAGGCAGGGACGCTGTTCCCCTCACCTCTCCGCTCCGTGCCTGGCGTCCTCCTCCCGCTCTGCTGGCAGCGCGCACTGCTTCCCGGCAACAGTGCTTAGGGCGCGCGCGCGCGCGCTCCCCCTCTCTTAAAGGGGCCACGCGGACCGTCCTAAGGAGTCCCCGGACAATGGCCGGAGGACCTCACCATATATAAGGCACCTCCTCCAAAATGGAGGTGCCCGAGCAATGTTGTTGCAAAGCCTTCACTCTGCTTCAGCCCTCAGGTCCCGTTACCAGTTACCTGCCAGTCACCTGCCAGATTCCTGCTTGATACCTGCCTGATATCCGCTTACCTGCTTGCAAGCCTGCGGTCCGACGGTCTGCCTTCCGACACCTGTCAGTCTGTCTATGGACCAGCCTGCCCGCTCACCAGGGAGCGCTCACCTGCTACCTGCCTGCTAGCCTACCTGGAGGCTCTGCCGTCACTTGCCGTGACCACCTGCCAGTCCAGAGACTCTTGCCCGCTCACCTGGGAGCGCTCACCTGCTACCTGCCTGCTAGCCTACCTGGAGGCTCTGCCGTCACTTGCCGTGACCACCTGCCAGTCCAGAGACTCTTGCCCGCTCACCTGGGAGCGCTCACCTGCTACCTGCCTGCTAGCCT
The DNA here is from genome assembly GCF_046119375.1 of Phyllobates terribilis. NCBI lineage: Eukaryota > Metazoa > Chordata > Amphibia > Anura > Dendrobatidae > Phyllobates > Phyllobates terribilis. The sequence continues at coordinate 1,685,275 of NW_027363077.1, forward strand.
ACCTGGAGGCTCTGCCTTCACTTGCTGTGACCACCTGCCCGTCCAGAGACTCTTGCCCGCTCACCTGGGAGCGTCCACCTGCTACCTGTCTGCTAGTCTACCCTGAGACTGTCCCTGTCACTTGCTGTGACTACCTGCCCTTCTACCCAGAGACTGTCCCTGTCACTTGCCGTGACTACCTGCCCTTCTACCCAGAGACTGTCACTGCCACTTGCCGTGACTACCTGCCCGTCTTCCCTGGGAGCCACCCGCTTCCTTACAAGGACCGCCCCCTTGTATAGTTGCTCAGAGGTTCCGCCTCCCAGACCCGTTACACTAAGCATCTCTGGGAACTCCTTCAAGATTGTTGGAAGACTATTTCCGGTGACTACCTCTTGAAGCTCATCAAGAGAATGCCAAGAGTGTGCAAAGCAGTCATCAAAGCAAAAGGTGGCTACTTTGAAGAACCTAGAATATAAGATATATTTTCAGTTGTTCCACACTTTTTTGTTAACTATTTAATTCCACATGTGTTAATTCATAGTTTTGATGCCTTCAGTGTGAATGTACAATTTTCATAGTCATGAAAATACAGAAAAATCTTTAAATGAGAAGGTGTGTCCAAACTTTTGGTCTGTACTGTATATTGTTATGTTTTATGGCTCGGGCTTATGATGAAGGTTATAAATTTTTACTGTGAGTCACAGTGGCTGGGGCAGTAGGGGGTGTCTTTGGGGTTGGTGGAATTTTTTATGGGTGGGAATTTACAGAGATGGTTCCCTTCAGGATGGAATTACTAATTGGCTGATCTGGCACTTAGTGGGGCTCTGGACTGGGGTGTACTCTTGGAGCCAGTGGTGGTGTTTCCTTTACCACTGATTGTGGTGTGGTGCCCTCGAGCTTGGGGTTACGGCTGAGAGTAAAATAATTCTATGGAAAAATGCCTTGTTCTACATGTGCCGGATCTTGTAGCCCCAAGGACCTCCGCCAATTCTTTCATTGGTTATTGTTGTTTGTTAATAAATGGCCGATATGGCAAATTATATCCAAAAAAAAAGTCTCCTGTGTATCATTTATTATAAGTTAAGTGGTATGAGACACTGCTTGGGGAGAAAGAAAATAATTAATATGAGGGATGGTTTCAGGAGAACGATTTGTGCCATACACCGTCATGATCACAGATATATTTTTTTAAATGTCAGAAATATATTTTTTAACATTTTGATTTCTTTGATTAACAGTTCTGCACACAGAGATATTCCCCTAAGGCCACATTCACACATTCAGTATTTGGTCAGTATTTTACATCAGTATTTGTAAGTTAAAACCAGGAGTGGGTGATAAATACAGAAGTAGTCACGTGTTTCTATTATACTTTAACTCTGATTCTTCCACTCCTGGTTTTGGCTTACAGATACTGATGCAAAATACTGACCAAATACCTCACTTTTATTTTTGTAAATATTCAGGTTTCGGATTTTATTAACCTTTATGATTAACCAGCAGCACTGTAGTTGTTCAATACTAAAATTAATCATTAAAAATACAAATTGTGCACTCCGTGTATATCTGTATACTGTATGTATACATCTGCAAAAGTTTGGTTCCCCATCCTTCAAATTTGATATCTATCTATCTATCATTTTGACATTAGAATAAAAATGATGTCACAAGTGATGTGATGACATCACCACATTCTATATCCCAGTGTTCCGTCCTAAGGGAAACCACTGCCTTCCAGACTCCCAAGGGTGAGGCAGCCCCTTTTGTTTTTCGTGACAAACGAAGCAAAAATTGATTTTAAAATGGATAAAGAGAGAAGAAGAGCCCATAGAGATCGGGTTCTCAGTGAGAGGAGAGGAATAAATGAAGAGCAGGTAATATTGTTCGCTTTAGGGCGAAAAGACTTTATACTACCGGACATTGACACTGACGCCTCAAAAATGGCGTCCAAACGTCAAATTCTAGACAAAATGAGAAAGACCAAAAGACATGAGATCCTTACAGAGAGAAGGAAAATGGAGACCCTCACGGAGTCTCACTCTGCAACCTCCGCTGAGCTTCAGAGGGCCATTCTTATCTCCTTGATAAAACTCGGAGATCTGGTCCCTGAAATACGGAGGAGAAACAAAGATGCCATCCTCAATAAGAGGAGAAACATCAGCGCAGAGTTAGAGCTGGAAGAGGTTCTCCAAGAGACACCGAGACAAGTGACATCCTCCAGATCTGAAAGTCTGGAGGCACCGAAACTACAAAGAGTGGCAGCCCAGAAGAGGATCAGGAACAGCAGAGACTGGGTTGTCCAATGTAGAAGACGTCTCATCTACGCTAAACCCATTATAAATGGGAATGGTGCATTACGGAGGTCGAGGTCATCAGCTGAAAACATCTCCATCCCAGAGAACAAACAGCTGAGTGTTTCTCCACCAAACACATCACTGGATACAGATGGACCAGGTAAGATGGATCTGCTCAGTGTAATAAGACTGGGGGTGACGGGGATTATACTCCTAATATTATGTACTGGCATCAATTATCAAAAGTGCAGAAAAACTGTCCTTGTTGCCCATAGCAACCAATCACAATGCAGCTTTCATTGTTCCATAGAATGTTAAGAGATGGAATCTATGCTGTGATTTGTTGCTATGGACAACAGGGACATTTTTACTATTGGACAGTTTTGATAAATGAGAGCCCAAATATTAGACATTTCCTGCTCATTTACATAATTCTATTTAAAATTATAATATTTTCTTTTAGTTATATTTGTTAACCCCTTCTTGACCGGGTAACCTTTCGTTGTTTTTTCCTTCCTCCTTCGAAAACCCATAACTATTTATTTTTTAATTTGTCTCCCAATGTAGCTGTATGCGGACTTGATTTTTTAGTGGACGAGCTGTAGTTTTGAACATTATTTATTTTACTATTCAATATTCTTGAAAAAGATTCAAAATGTGGTAAAATTGTGGAAAAAAGTGATTCCGCCATTGTTTTCTTTACTGTGTTCATTGAATGGTAAAAATGACCTGACAAAATGATTCTCCATGTCAGTTACAGCTATGATAATGCTGAACAGACATAGGGGTTATAATTCACTGAACTGGTAGAAGAAAATTAGGAATTTTATAAAAAATAAATTGGTTTGTGTCCCTATATTCTGAGACATTGTATCTTTTGGATTTTGATAGCTGGATGGAGCTGTGCGAGGACTTGATTTGGGTTTTTTTGCGGGACAAGTTGTAGCTTTTATAGATAACTTTCTCGGGTAGACAAGACATTGTGATATCTTTTATTACAATTTATTAGATGTATACTGCGCCCTCACAAAAACACTATTCTGGTCTTTACATTTATTTTCTCATTTCAGTGTTTACTGTTTGGGTTAATTAATGTTCCGGATGTGGTTATACTAGATATTCAAATTATTATTATTATTATTATTATTATTATTATTAATGGGGAAGTATTTTTTTTACATTTTATTATTTTTTTTACTTTTTTTTGTTACTTCTTTTCTTTAGTCTCCTTTGGGGACTTGAACCTGCGATATTCTGATCGCTTCTACTAGATACTGTGATAGAACTGTATATAGCTAAATTAAAAATCTCATATGAAAGCCAGGCTGGTCTTAACAGGAAGAGGAAAAGACAGGGGCTTTCAGCAGGCTGAGGTAGTCATTTCCAATAATGTGTTCACTAAGGGGTTCAAATTTTTTATATCATCTCAGCAGATGGAATCGATAAGACGCCCTACGACACAACGGACATACCGGCACAAAGCCTTGATGATGCCAGTTTACAGATTTCTGACCCAAGAGAACTGGTCCACACTGACCAACCTATAGACTTTTCCAATCTCGAGTTCTGGAAAGTTCTTGGAAAAGGAAACTATGGAAAAGTAAGTGTCAATTTATATTGTCCGTGTTCCCCAATGTATCCTGCACCAGATACACAGGAGAGATGTACATATTCATTACAGGATGCTCATATGTAATGATAATTGGGATTAACTAGTGAACTACTACACAGTAATAGATGAGAGTTTGGTCTGATCTGTTGTGATTTTTCTCCAGGTCGTCTTGGCATCAGATCCAGTCAGTGAAGGACTGCTGGCCATCAAAATCATGGACAAAAGTTCTTGTGAGGACTTAATCTCTACAGAGCTAGAAGTCCTAAGAATGGCTGCCGGGTGCCCCTACCTAATGACTATGCGGGCGTTTAGGGAAACACCTACGGAGTATGAAATAGCCATGGACTATATGGCTGGAGGAGACCTGTTTGGCCACATGAAAGATTCAATGATGTTTAACACAAAGACAATAAGGTAAATGTCCGGTACTGAATGTGAATAATCCGCTGCCGGCACATTGTAGTCTTAGATCAATGGACAACGACAACAAGAGAAACTAATGATGTGAAAAGGACACGTGTGTGATCTCCTCATGTTCTCTGTATGATTGTGCATGTAACCACTGATCCATCCTTTCTACTCCACAGACTCTTTGCGGCAGAGATGGTGTGCGGACTCCAGTTCCTGCATGAACGCGGCATCATACATAGGTAATCATTTCACCTTCATAAATCTGTCACTTGTGACTCTCTGTTGTCTCCTTACATATCTATTGTAGAAAGTTCTTTCCATGAATTGTCCTCACAATCAGTGTCTGCTCCTTCTCCCTGCAGTGACCTGAAGCCAGAGAACATCCTCCTCCAAGACACCGGACACATCAAAATCTCAGACTTTGGCTTAGCAGCCATGAATGTGTTTGAGGGTGACATAGTGGAATATACTGCTGGCACTAAGGGTTACATAGCGCCCGAGGTAAGGAACATCTCTGTGTGATTGATGTCGATAGTAGGATTGAGGGATAATCTGATCCCAATGTATCCTGCTCATATCTAATCACAGACCGGTCCTCATAGTCTCTGTGTGTAAATCCCCTTCCCGGTATATTCAGATTCTCTCCAATCTCATGTTCCCATAGGTAATGGACGGTGAAGGATACAACCATCTGGCAGACTCCTTTTCCTTTGGCGTTATCTTATATATGATGACTGTAGGTGACTGGCCATTCTATACCAGAGGCACAATGGACGAATACCACCAGTCTCTGTATGACGACATCCCTTCTTTTCCACCTGGGATATGCTGTCATGCCATGGATATCATAAAACGGGTGAGTAAGATCAGATGGACAATGATAAAGGGGAATTACAAGAAGATATAGAAGATAAGATATGGACAGTCCATAGACATTGTGTAATAATTTATCAGTAATAATACATAATATAATGACTAATGCTTTGTTTTCATTTTCTAGCTCCTCTGCAAAACTCCATCTGCCCGATCTGCCATTACATCATCCATCAGATCGCATCCGTTTTTCTATTCTATAGACTGGAGCGATGTGGAGTCCGGCAGAGCCGACCCACCATTCCCATATTACTATGTAAGTACAACACATACAGACATCCAAAGTGTTATCACTACCCAGTAACACACTTACCCACTATACACCTTATCGCTATATCCCCCTAGTACTGTATATACTGTATGTGAGGGGCTGATTCTCAGACGTGTATATTTCTCTTCTTCCAGCAGGAGTATTAGGCTGATAAAAATCAGCCCCATTCCAGTAACATCCAGGAATGAAGATTTACATTAATCGGATGAGACAATTACACTGGACTTTCTTATTTACCGGACTGTGACAAACCTACCAAGCTTCCACCACATAACATCCAAGTAGATTTGAGCACCAAACATCCAGGGATTTATTCCGATCGCCATATTTGGGGTCAGGAAGGAATTTTTTTCCCTTGATATGAGGATGATGCAACAACGAGTCCTCAGGGTTATTTTTCGCCTTCCTCTGGATCAACATAGCAAGTAATTAAAGGCTGAAATTGAAGGACTTCTTTCAGCCATACTTGTTATGTCACCATCTGGACGACTCATCTACAATGTGGTGGTAAGGAGACGACTACAAGATATGGACATAAAGAAGGAAGCGGCTGCTCCTTCTCCTACTTGGCCATGTACAGACAGAAGGAAGCGGCTTCTCCTTCCTCTACCAGGCCATGGTCAGACAGAAGGAAGCGGCTGCTCCTTCACCTTCCTGACCATGGTCAGACAGAAGGCCATTTGGCTGATCGCGATGCTGTAGGAATCCAGGAAAACTCCAACTACACAGATCACAAGTCACACATTCCTGCTCTTCTCCTCTCTCATGTGTGATCCAGACCTGGATGTCCAAAAGCGGCAAAAGTGTAAGCCGAGGCCTGAGGAGCGGAATCATCATCATCTGCTCCTTTCCACAGAAAGTGACTATATCTACACACTTTCTTTTTATATATTTGCATAATATTAACAACTTTTATGCATAAAAATAAATATATAAAACATCTATGTTGCTTTTGGTTATATTACAGACATGCTTTTTGGTATTTTTATTAATATCATGATAAGGTATTTTGCTGCCTTAGGCAGATGACGCAAATGGCTTCCCCCCCAAGAAAAGGAATAGGTGAGACTCTATGGTAACTGGACCTCTAACTTCCTCGTCTGATCCATCAGGTAACAAGCTCTGATGAGCACTTCCTTTACAATGTCAGACCCAAGAATAGTCATGGAAACTAATATAGCTTAATTATAATGGGGGCCGTTTGGTTTCAATTAATGAGATACAATAGATGCCGCTTGTAACAAAACCGATGGTTGTTCTACTGCCGTATTCCTGTGTGGCGCCATCCTCTAACAGGGGGCAGACTGTCCATACCCTGCGTATTGCGGGAATTACCGCCAGAACATCGACCTGATTACAGCTCCTCTGCTCCTGTCCTGGGGGCAGCGTTCACATTGTCTTAAAGACACAAATGCATTTCAATGCAGAGAGGGAATGAGAACCGGGGCGCAGACGTTGAGCGGTGTTAGTGACCCACTGACTCCTCTCACCTTTGTTCCTGTGTACCGGCTGTCAGCATGCTGAATGTTTGCGGCAGGAGGAAGGTGCCAGTTGACTGCAGGCGTTCAATAATGTCAATTTTTTTTCTTAAACTGCTCCCCCCTCAGAGAGGTAGCGTCCTAGGCGGGTGCCTACCCCTTGTCCCGGGCCTGCACTGGTGGTTCAGCTTGGATCCTCTTGCAGGAATAGTGCCATACACTATTGCAGTCAGTACAATGGAAATCATTGACTTGTCAAATTTAAAGGCTTTTTTGCGAAGAAGAGAAAAATGAAGACTGTTTACTGGGTTTTTTCAACCATAGCTGTGATTAAAGCAATGCTCCTTTGCTCATAGGGGAAATCAGTTTTATCAATCGGTTTGTTGGGGAGCTGTCCACTCCATTCTGGTCTTTCGGTCGTCCCACGTTACTTCTGACTCTCAGAATCCTACAGGATCTTATACGCGGTGTGGAAGACAATTTCTCTATATAATGAGCCTTAATGTGACTCTCACAAGAATGCAAAGTGAGATTCATTCACCTCTACATCACTAGTCAGAGCTGTAGACACCAGGTTAATTTAATGAAATATCAGACCACCACTTTCAGGCCATATTCACACGTTCAGTATTTGGTCAGTATTTTACCTCAGTATTTCTAAGTCCAAACCAGGTGAGGAACAATCAAAGGAAAAGTATAATAGAAACACGTCACCATTTCTGCAGTTATCACCCACTCCTGGTTTTGCCTTACACATACTGATGTAAAATACTGACCAAATACTGAATGTGTGAACGTGGCATGACATTTATTGCACTAGTCCATGTGCCGTCTGTTTTTTAATAACAGTTCCGTGTCTAATCCGTGAGACTCAGAGCAGGTTCTATTCTCATTCATTTTGCAGATCAGACTCAGCCATTAAAGTCTAAGGAAATCCATGTACAACGGATGAAGCACTGAAGACTTTTCTTTTCCTTTAGTGCTCCATCAGTGTTTCATCCATTTTTAATAGATCCATTAATAGTCAATGGATAAATAAAAGTTCAGACTGTCTACCTGCTTCAGTTTTTGCAAATGTATGAGGAAAAAATATATCTATACAACACGGATATAAAATGGAGACAATGCGGAGACACATTGGAGAAAAAGGTTCTGTTTTACAAGGATATAGAAATAGACAAGGATTTGTGAATGTAGCGTCCTCTGAAGAATAGGTAAAATCCATCAAGCTAAAGACAAGACAGACTGATAACTCAGTGAGGAATACAATAGAAGCTGCCTATTGAAGTCTACGGAGAGGCTCCGGACATCACTAGGTAGGCTTCATTTCTACACATGAGCTTGATGTATCATCCATTACTTTTTCTGTACATTTATTAGCATTTGTTATGTTTGTAGCATGGTATTCTACAGTTAGCATTACTAGTCGTATATGCCTTTATATATGACGCGCCCCCTGGGCCGTGTGTGTGGGAATACCCGGAGCCGGGTCTCTGTGTGATGTCAGCGGTTGTAGTCTCCGTGGCGGCGACCCGGTCCCGTGGCTCAGGGTGGTCAAACCAGTGGCGGATCTGTTTACTAGGTTTTTAATGTTGAAATGTCCGACTACGCCACCCGTGGATTGCGATCACTGAGAACCGCCGCTGCAGGGCACACCGCTGAGGCTGATGTTGTGTGCGCAGCAGAGGGTAGTATAACTCCCCACGGGAGGAGTATAGCCTCAGGGCAGCATGTGTAGATGGTGAGGGTTGTGGTGCATAGGCGCAGCAGAAATGACTCAAAGTCCATGCAGTGCAGTTCAGGGTCTTTACTGTTGGTGATGAAGGAGACCCTGCTGGGAGTACTGGCTAACATTAGAGGCCTGGTCAGTCTGTGAGCGAACAAGAATCCCCCTGGCCAGGTGGAGGTGTAGACCTTCCCGTCTAACTGCACTCTTCCTGGCTACCTTGCTGTAGTCGTGTAGTAGCCCACATCCGTGAGTGTACCGTGTGGTGCTCACCCGTATGGCTGGTGACTTGGGGCCTTTGGATCCTTCCGCTCCTCGATGGCGGTGCCGGTCCCTTGCATGTGACTGAGCCTCCGGGCTTTCTACGGCCAGAGGACCTGAAATCCCCTGCCAGGTGGTTTCTGCTGCTGGATGTGAATATCCTCACAGCCTCGGACTCCGGTGTCCGGTTCTCTGCGTCTTCTGCCAGGACGAGCTCTGCTGCTCCAGTCCCTGGCTCTCAGCTCCTGTCTCCTACAGGGCTGCTTGCTGCTCTATCCCTCTCTCTGGAGCTAACTAGTTAACCTCGCCCTAGATCCAGTTTATAAAGGGTAGGTTCCTCCCCTCCCTGGACTGGGGCCGGAGGCGTTGCATGCAAATGTGCTCCTGACCAGGAAAACCCATGCTCGCTCTCAGACATGGTATTTCTACCACTGTGGCAACCAGACCCCCTGGGGTGCCACATTCCCCCCTAGTAAACTTTAGTACTCCGGGACTAAACACTTTTTTTTTTAAAAACACACATAACAGGGTATAAACAATAACACAACAATATATGTACAAGGAGTTCAGTCTTGATAGGTCACGGCGCTTCCGTAACCAGGTGTCCGTGTCACCCAAGATGCATTTTGAGGGACCCGTCCCAAACCCTCCACGTAGGCCCTGGGGTGGCTACAGGGCATCGATGATCCGGCGTTGGACCACGTCTTCAGCCACCTCCACGGGTTTTTGTTCTGTGGTCTGGCCCAAAAGGGGCACTTAACAGGTGCAACTATTTACAAGGTACAGTTCCGGTTATTCATTGTCCATAACCTGTCCGTCCATAGACCCTGTCGGGTAACTTGAGAAACATAATCAGTATTGAGGTAACAAACATAAAACATTACAACATTTGCAATATACAGGTATATATAATTTCTCCTAGATTCTCCAGCGAGAGGGCTTCTGACCTCTAGTGCTCCTTGTTGACCTACGTAACACACTATCTGATGGTGTTCTTTCTGGGTCCCCTGTTTCCACCCCTTGTGTAGTGGGCTCGCTAGTGTCTGCACTACAGGTGTTTGGAGATGTTACGGGTCGGTTGGGCAGCTTTCTGCGTACTCTTTGGCTTACCACGGGCACGGCAGGCTCACTACTAGCAGAGGGTTGATTCTCCTGGGCTGCTGGTAGGGAATCCTCTGCCTCCAGGGCCGGTTGCTCTTCCAATACTACTTGCTCTTCTGTAGGCCCTTGAGGGGCTGGCTGGAGAAAGGTAAGGACGGGTACCACAATAGCGTTGTTAATTTGTGTCCAGGACCGGGGAAATTCTCCGAGTACTGTACTGACCATTTCTTCCCTTTCCTCTGCGGGTTGAGGGCTATCTTGGTCTTCATCAGTGCTTTGCAGCTGCTCGGGACACTTCTTCAGGTGGTCTCTAGAGACAGTGGCTGTGGTCTCTCCTCCATCCTTACTGATAACGCATACTTTCGGGTTTTCATGACTTGAGGGCAGTACTGTGTACGGGTCTTTCTCCCACTGGTCATCCAACTTATGGAGCCGCCTCTTCCTCTTCAAGACCTGCTCTCCAGGTGCCAGGGGAACAGCGGGAGCATGCTGGTTGTAAGTCCTCTCTTGCCTTTCTCTTGCTTGAGACAAACTTCTCTCAACACTCTCCTGCACTTTCCGGTACTGCTGCTGCCGTTCTGTATCCCAGTCTGCCTCTGGCGAGGTATCCTCGGGTGTCAGGACTCCCATATCCAGGTCAATAAGCAGCTTACCAGGTCTTGCTCTCATTAGGTAAGCCGGGGTGCAGTTGGTGGAATTTACTGGGATGTGGTTATACAAGTCCACCAGATCAGGCAGTTTTTCAGGACACAGACTGCGTTCTTCCAGGGGCAACGTTTTCAGCAAGTCTATCACCACCTGGTTCATCTTCTCACACAATTCGTTGGTTTGGGGGTGATAGGGCGTTGTCCTTATCTTCTTGCAGCCATAGAGGTTGCAGAACTCCTGGAAGACCTCCGCTTCGAAGGCTGGACCTTGGTCCGTCAACACTTGCTCTGGATACCCGTGTGGATGGCAGAAGTGCTGCTGGAAGGCTCTAGCTGCTGTCTGAGCTGTTAAGTCCTTGACAGGGACAACCACCAGGAACTGGGAGTAGTGGTCTACGATGATGAGAGCGTAGACGTACCTGGACCTACTTGGAGCCAGCTTCACATGGTCCAGGGCTACCAGTTCTAGGGGCTCCTTGGTGATGATGGGCTGCAGGGGAGTCTTCTGGCTGGCACGGTCCTTTCTTCTCAGGTTGCACGGGCCACAGTCTCTGCACCTTCTCTCAATGGCCCCTCTCATGCCTACCCAGAAGAACCGTTCACGCAACAGGAACTCCAACTTCTTCCATCCAAAGTGTCCTGCTCCGTCGTGGTATGCCTCCAGGACCATAGCCGCGTCTCGTCTCGGGACCACTACCTGCCAGGTCAGCTCATGTGTCCGGGAGTTAACAATTCTCCGGCACAGCTTCCCCTTGTAGAGAAGCAGTTTACTCTTCTCCTTCCACAGCTGTTTGGTCTCTTCCGGAGCGTCTGGGTCAAGGCGGGCATCAGCCTGTGTCAGCATCTCTTTTACCAGGCGGACGGCTGGGTCACTGTATTGCGTCTCCGCCCAGCTGTAGTGGGGTAAGGGATTGAACGTGGCAGAGTGCTTGTCCCTTACACAGTGGGAACACTGGGTAATCTCATGACGGTGGAACGCAGGGAGTTCAATCTCTTCCAGTTCTTCTGGATCTTCCCCTCCGTCCGGCAAGTTCGGCATCCTGGACAGGGCGTCTGTGTTGGCATTTGTGCGTCCCACCTGGTATTTGATTGTAAATTCATAGTTGGATAGGCGGGCCATCCATCTCTGCTCCAGGGCACCAAGTTTCGCAGTGTCCAGGTGTGTCAACGGGTTGTTGTCCGTGTACACGGTGAACTTGGAAGAGGCAAGGTAATGTTTAAAGTGTTCTGTAACTGCCCACACCACTGCCAGGAACTCTAGCTTGAAGGAGCTATAATTTTCGGGGTTTCTCTCTGTAGCCCGGAGCTTCCTGCCGGCATAAGCAATTACCCGTTCTCTGCCCTGTTGGATCTGGGACAGCACCGCCCCTAGCCCGATGTTGCTCGCGTCCGTGTGGTGGATGAAAGGCTGGCCGTAATCAGGGTAAGCCAGGACCTCATCCCCCGTGAGGGCCATCTTCAGCTGGCGGAAAGACTCATCCTCCAGCTTGTCCCATTTGAAGGGTGGCTTCTGATTCTTGGTCTTTGACTGACCCAACAGGAGGTTTTGCATAGGGGCTGCCATTTTGGTGAACCCGGGGATGAATCTTCGAGGAACTGCCGCACTTCCTTTATGCTGGAGGGTCTTGGCCAGTCCTTAATCACTGTAATTTTATCAGGGTCTGGAGCTATTCCATCAGCACTCACCATGTGTCCCAGGTACTGTACTTTTGGTTTCAGTAGATGACACTTGGAGGGTTTCACCTTTAGGCCGTAGCCTGCCAGGGCGTCAAACACCTCTGCCAGGTGTTTCAGATGGTCCTCATATGTTTTGGAATACACGATGACATCGTCCAGGTATAGCAGGACCGTCTCGAAATTCCTGTGCCCCAGGCAGCACTCCATCAACCGCTGGAAGGTTCCTGGTGCGTTGCAGAGCCCGAATGGCATACAGTTGAATTCGCTGAGAACCATCGGGGTGGTGAACGCGGTCTTCTCCTTGTCTGCCTCTGCTACAGGAACCTGCCAGTACCCGCTAGTAAGATCCAAAGTGGAGAAGAAGTTAGCAGACTTTAATGCAGCTAAAGATTCCTCTATCCTAGGTAACGGGTACGCATCTTTGTGTGTGATACGGTTGACCTTTCTGTAATCTACACACATTCTCATGGTGCCATCTTTCTTTTTCACAAGAACTAGTGGAGCTGCCCAGGGGCTACAGCTGTCCCTGATTACCCCAGCCTCCTTCATGTCTCGCAACATCCCCTTGGTATTCTGATAGTGTGCAGGGGGTACAGGTCGGTATCTTTCCTTTATGGGTGGATGGTCTCCTGTGGGGATGTGGTGTTCTACCCCCTTTTCTTGCCCAAAGTCTAGCGGGTGTTTGCTAAAGACTCTTTCGTACTCCTGCACCACCCGGTAGACTCCCTGTTTTTGGTGTGAGGGAGTGGAGCCGGTGCCCACATGCAGCTTCTGACACCAGTCCTCCATTCGTTTCTTGGAGCCGTTACCCTCCTCTAGTTGAGATGGAGGCAAGGGTTCCATGGCCTTTATGGAGTTTTGGTTAACGGTGAACAATTTGGCTAGAGTGGCATACTGGGGCAAGTATACTTCTCTTTCCCCAATGTTTAGGATGCGGACGGGTACCCTCCCATGGCATACATCGACCACCCCCCGTGCCGTCAAAATGGTGGGCCTACTGTCTGAGTAGACGGGTTCTACCATGGCTTGGTAGTCCCTTCCTCTTAACCCGATTGCAGTTCGGCACCAGATCATCATCTCACTCTTTGGGGGCATGGCGATAGGGAACGGGTCACTCATCCTTACACTACCAATCTCACCACCAGACAGTTCTACCTGCTGCCTTTTCATCAGGGCTCTGATCACTTTTTGTGGGACATGCTACTGGCTGGAGCTGGCGTTCACCGCAACCTGCTGTAATATGACAATTATCTCTGCAAGACAATTTTCAATAACATTAGTACCCAAGGTTATCTTAGGGTGGCTTTCACGACGGTCAATGTCCACAATAATCAGTCCTTGCGCTGGCAGTTCAACTTTACCAATCTTTATGGTCACCTCCTTGAATCCCACCTGCGGCACGGGCTGACCATGTCTTGCGATGATGCTCAAATCGTCATCTGGGTAGCGGGTAATATCTGAGTCATTCCAGTACCGCTTAAAGAGCACATAGGGGATGGTGGTTACCTGTGACCCGGTGTTCAGTAGTGCACTCATAGGAATGCCATCCAGCACCACAGGCAAGACCGGTCGTCCCCCTACGTACTTATCATGCCAGCTCGATGGGCCTGATGATCTTATGCCTGGGGGTCGGTCCTCTGCCCCAGGTCGGGCCCGTTTAAATGACAGTACTTTGCCATATGTCCTGGTTGGTTGCAGTGGCGGCAGATGGGTTGTCCGTCCTGGTCATAGCGGTCGCTGGGCCTTCCTCTGAACGATGGGATCCTCCTCCGTTGGCTCCAAGGGACGTCCTCCGGACTGGAAGCCAGCTGGATCTTTCCTGGGGAAGACACCTGTAAAGACTGCACAGTTCTTGTTAGCGCGGCAACGCTTTTGGTCAGATCTTGGACCTGATGGTGCAGGTCTACAGCGGGGCTTTGTCCAAAGCCTGTGCATCAGCTCCCACAGGCTCTGCAGGCAAGGGTGCCGCCTCCTGGTGATAGGTGATAGCAGGGCGCCTGTGGGTTACAGCGCCACCTGGTGCCGGTTCTCGGAGCACCCGGATGGCCCTGTCTTTAAACTGCGCAAAGTCCAAATCAAGGTTCTGCAAGGACATTACACGCAACTGGGTTCGGTGGGCGCTGGACAGTAGACCCTCAATGAACTGTTCAGTCAACAGCTTATCCTCATTCCGCACGCTGTCAGGGTCTGCCTACTTAATGGCTCTCAGGGCCTCCTGCAAATTCAAAGCATAGTACCGTATACTGTCTTGTGCCCGCTGTTTGCATCCATAAAATTTTAGCTTGATCTCTGCTGAGGTGCGGTATCAAAAGTGCCAGTATTTCCTTTACAGTCCCCTTTTCCCTGGCTGACCAGGACTTCACTTCTCTTTGGGCTGCTCCAATTAACTGACCTATCAGGATGCTCACTTTATGTTCCTCGGACAGGGGGTATACTTTGAATAGGCTATACAGTCTTTCTTTAAAGTTGCTCAGGGTATGCGACTCCCCTGAGTACTGGGGTAACCATGCCGCTCCAGGCATATACGGCATCGTGAACGGCATCACTGCGGCAGCAGCCGCGCTGGCGGTAGGAGCTCCCTCCATTCCTGGTGTCTTCCTCCCCCCTAGTTAACCGTGGCCTACCTTCCATTGCTTCTTCTCGTAGGCCGCGGCTCCGCAGGCGATCGTCGGGGTCGAGGACCTTGCGTCGCGCGCTGGTGACGTCGGCGTCCGCTGGGCTCCTTCCAGGACCTTGCGCAGTGTCAGTACGTAAGGCGGGGCTTCAGCTCTTGCGTGCTTTTGGCGTCCACTCCCCTCTTCTTCCCACGCGGCATCCCAAAAATGGCGCCCAATAGCGGGAAAATGGCTGCGGATGGTGGGAAAACGTTTGCGGATGGCGGGAAACTTCACCACGGTAAGTATCACAGTCTTTCTTCAGGCACGCAGTACCCGGTGGTTGCGGGCACGAGATCCTGCCGACTACGCCAAAGTTGATGCGCCCCCTGGGCCGTGTGTGTGGGAATACCCGGAGTCGGGTCTCTGTGTGATGTCAGGGGTTGTAGTCTCCGTGGCGGCGACCCGGTCCCGTGGCTCAGGGTGGTCAAACCAGTGGCGGATCTGTTTACTTGATTTTTAATGTTGAAATGTCCGACTTCGCCACCCGTGGATTGCGGTCACTGAGAACCGCCGCTGCGGGGCAGACCGCTGAGGCTGATGTTGTGTGCGCAGCAGGGGGTAGTATAACTCCCCACGGGAGGAGTATAGCCTCAGGGCAGCGTGTGTAGATGGTGAGGGTTGTGGTGCATAGGCGCAGCAGAAATGACTCAAAGTCCATGCAGTGTAGTTCAGGGTCTTTACTGTTGGTGATGAAGGAGACCCTGCTGGGAGTACTGGCTAGCATTAGAGGCCTGGTCAGTCTGTGAGCGAACAAGAATCCCCCTGGCCAGGTGGAGGTGTAGGCCTTCACGTCTGACTGCACTCTTCCTGGCTACCTTGCTCTAGTCGTGTAGTAGCCCACGTCCCTGAGTGTACCGTGTGGTGCTCACCCGTATGGCTGGTGACTTGGGGCCTTTGGTTCCTTCCGCTCCTCGATGGCGGTGCCGGTCCCTTGCATGTGACTGAGCCTCCAGGCTTTCTACGACCAGAGGACCTGAAATCCCCTGCCAGGTGGTTTCTGCTGCTGGATGTGAATATCCTCACAGCCTCGGACTCTGGTGTCCGGTTCTCTGCGTCTTCTGCCAGGACGAGCTCTGCTGCTCCAGTCCCTGGCTCTCAGCTCCTGTCTCCTACAGGGCTCCTTGCTGCTCTGTCCCTCTCTCTGGAACGAACTAACTAACCCCGCCCTAGATCCAGTTTATAAATGGCAGGTTCCTCCCCTCCCTGGACTGGGGCAGGAAGCGTTGCATGCAAATGTGCTCCTGACCAGGAAAACCCATGCTCGCTCTCAGATATGGTATTTCTACCACTGTGGCAACCAGACCCCCTGGGGTGCCACATATACATATATTTTTACACTTTTTGAATGGGCTATGTATGGACTAGCTTTGGTTGTACTCAGGGCCTGTTTCAGAGATAGTGGGGCCCCAAATGCTCACATATTGCACCATCACACAGAAATATTTTGGTTGTATTTACATGCGCTGAGTTCAGGCCATTAAACTAGCGCGATCGACAATATTGAAGTCATTCGACGCTTGTTTCCCGGGTTCTTTACACCGGCTGAGGAAGAATGATGGGGACAGAACAGTCACTAGTAGATCAATCTGTCCCCTTACAGTATCATTTTATTAGCAGTATATCTGCAGATTACACCAAACGATGTGCTGCTGAGAACAATGAGCTTTGTTTTGGCGTAAACAATCCAATCACTCGATGAATAGGCAGCATTGTGCTCCTTAAGTACAATATGCCCCATAGTCCTCCATATAGTATAATGTGCCCCATAATCCTCCATACAGTATAATGTACTCTCCATAGTTCTCAATACTGTATAATGCAGCCCTCATATAGTACAATGCACTCCCCATAGTCCTCAATACAGTACAATGCGGCCCCCATAGAGTATAATGCTGCCCCATAGAGTACATATACTATAATGCACCCCCCATAGCCCTCCAGCCTTGTGACCACCATGTTCTCAATGATGTAAAAAAATAAATACAATACTCACCTCTCCCCATTCCCCCACTGCTCCGGTCTGTGCAGCATGTCTGCTTGGCCTCAGCAGCTCCACTGCCTGGCACACAATTAAGTGACATAAATGACGTGCCCCCTGGGCCGTGGGGAGACCCGGAGCCGGGCCTGTAGATGCTGGGAGTTATAGTCACTGTGGCAGCGACCCGGTCCGTGACCCAGGGCGGTCAAACCAGGGTAATCTATGTGTCTCAGTTATTGATAGTCTGACTATGCCACCTGTGGATTGCGGTTATTGGTAACCGCCGCTGCAGGGCAGTCCGCTGAAGCTGGTGGTATGCGCAGCAAGGTAGTGTAACTCCTCACAGGAAGAGTGTAGCTTCAGGGCAGCGTGTATGGATGATGGTGGTGATAGTGCCTGGATCAGTAATAATAACACGGAGTCTTTGCAGTGCAGTCCTAGGGTCTTTACTGGTGGTAATTATATAGGCCCCAACAGGAGTACTTGCTAGGGATGAGGGCCTGGTCAGTCTGGGAGCAATCCTAGAATCCCCTGGCCAGGTGGAGTTGTAAGCCTGCCGTTCCGACTGTACTCTTTTGGCTATCCCGCTTATAGTCGTGTTGTAGCCCACGTCCCTGAGTGTAACGTGCTGCTCACCCGTATGGCTGGCGACTCGGATCCCGTGTATTCCTCGCTCCTCTGTGGTGGTACTGGTCCTTTCGTGTGGCTGAGCCTCCGGGCTTCTGTCAGCCAGGAGACCTGCAATCTCCTGCCTTGCGGTTTCTGCTGCTGGATATACAATCCTCACAGCCTCGGACTCCGGTGTCAGGTCTTCTGTATCCACTGGCCAGGATGAGCTCTGCACAGCTCCAGTCCTCAGCTCCTTGTTCCTTAGTCCTAACTGACTCCTCACACTGAACTAGACTCTCACTAGACTGACTAACCCCGTCTCCAGATCCAGTTATATAGGGCAGGATCCTCCCCTTTTCTGGTCTGGAGCAGGAGGTGTTGCATGTAGTGTGTTCCCTGACCAGGAAACTCCTGTTTTGCTCCCAGACATGGTATTACTACCACTGTGGCAACCAGACCCTCTGGGGTGCCACATTCCACCCTAGTAAATTTCAGTACTCCGGGACTGAACATATTTTGCAAAAATACAACAGGTAACAATACATTAACATATTTACAACCATTAGAGTCTTTAAAGGTCACGGTATCATCCGCAACCAGGTGTCCATTTCACTGAAACAAGGTGCAATCAGAGGGACCTGTCCCAAACCCTCAACGTAGGCCCTAGGGTGGCTACAGGGCATTGATGATCCGGAGTTGGACCACATCTTCAGCCACCTCCACGGGTTTTTGTTCTGTGGTCTGGCACCAAAGGGGCACTTTACAGGTGCAACTATTTACAGGCAGAGTTTTTGGTTATTCATTGTCCATAACCTGAAAGTCTTTTTGGACCCTGTAGGGTAACTGGAAAAACATATTCAATACACACACAAAACAATTCAACATTACAGTTATAGTTACATTTAAATTTTCCAACGAGCAGGAATTTGACCTCTGGTGATTCTGATGGACCTGCGTAACACACTGTCTGTCTGTGTTCCACTCTGGTCCCTTTTCCCTACCCCTGGTGTGGTGGGCACTGTGTGACCTGCACTACTGGTATTTTGAGGTGTCACTGGTAGGTTGGGCAGCTTCCTACAGATCCTTTGGCTTACCGTGGGTACGACAGGCTCGCTACTAGCAGAGGGTAGATTCTCCTGGTCTGCTGATGAGGAATCTTCTGTCTCCGGGGCCAATGGTTCTTCCAACTCTACTGAGACTTCTGTAGGTGCTTGAGGTGCTGGTTGGAGAAATGTAAGGACAGGCACAACAATGGCATTATTCACTTGTGTCCATGACCGGGGAAATTCTCCGAGTACCGTGCTGACCATTTCTTACACTTCCTCTGCGGGTTGAGGGATATCTTGGCCTTCTTCAGCATGCTGTAGCTGCTCGGGACATTTCTTCAGGTGGTCTCTGGAAACTGGAAACTGTTGCTGTTGTCTCACCTCCGTCCTTACTTATGAGGCTCACCTTGGTATTATCATGACTTGATGGTAGAATGGTGTACGGCTCTTTTTCCCACTGGTCATCCAACTTGTGGAGTCGCCTCTTCCTCTTTAGGACTTGCTCTCCAGGTGACAAGGGGGCAGCAGGTGCATGTTGATTGTAAGTCCTCTCTTGCCTTTCTCTTGCTTGGAACAGACTTCTTTCAACACTTTCCTGTACCTTGCGGTATTGCTGTTGCCGCTCAGTGTCCCAATCTGCGTCTGGTGAGGCGTCCTCTGGTGTCAGAACTCCCATATCCAGATCGATGGGCAGCTTACCAGGTCTCGCTCTCATCAGGTAAGCTGGTGTGCAGTTGGTGGAATTCACTGGGATATGATTGTAGAGGTCCACTAGGTCTAGCAACTTTTCTGGCCACAGACTGCTTTCCTCCAGGGGCAATGTTTTCAGTAGGTCTATCACCACCTGGTTCATCTTTTCACACATCCTGTTGGTCTGGGGGTGATAAGGCGTTGTCCTGATCTTCTTGCAGCCGTACAGGTTGCAGAACTCCTGGAATACCTCCGCTTCGAAGGCCGGACCTTGGTCAGTTAGCACACGTTCTGGGTAACTATGCGGGCGGCAGAAGTGCTGTTGGAAAGCTCTGGCTGCTGTCTGAGCTGTTTGGTCCTTGACTGGCACTACTACCAGAAACCGGGAGTAGTGGTCTACGATGGTGAGAGCGTAGACATAGCCTGACCTGCTTGGGGACAGCTTCACATGGTCTAGGGCTACCAGTTTGAGCGGCTGCTTGGTGATGATGGGCTGCAGGGGAGCCCTCTGGCTGTCACGGTCTTTCCTTCTCAGGTTGCACGGTCCGCAGTCTCGACACCACCTCTCGATTGCTCCTCTCATGCCGACCCAATAGAACCGTTCACGCAGCAGGACTTCCAGCTTTTTCCATCCGAAGTGTCCTGCTCCATCGTGGTACACTTCCAAGACCATAGACGCGTCCCGCCTCGGGACTACCACCTGCCAGACCAGCTCATGCGTCTGGGAGTTGACAGTTCTTCGACACAGCTTCCCTTCATAGATGAACAGCTTACTCTTCTCTTTCCACAGCTGTTTGGTCTCCTCTGGAGCATCTGGGTCAGGGTATGAGTCGGCTTGTGTCAGCAACTCTTTGACTAGGTGGACGGCCGGGTCACTGTCTTGTGTTTCAGCCCAGCCGTGGTGGGGCAAGGGATTGAACGTGGCCTCTTTGGTGGAAGAGTACCTGTCTTTCACACAGTGGGAGCACTGAGTTATCCCATGACGGTGGAAAGCGGGGATTTCTATCTCTTCCAGTTCTTCTGGGTCTTCTCCCCCATCTGGCAAGTTAGGCATCCTGGACAGTGCATTTGCATTGGCATTCTTGCGCCCAGCCCGGTACTTGAAGGTGAACTCATAATTGGAGAGTCGGGCCATCCATCTCTGCTCCAGGGCACCAAGTTTCGCAGTGTCCAGGTGTGTCAGCGGGTTTTTGTCTGTGAATACGGTGAACTTGGAAGAGGCGAGGTAATGTTTAAAGCGCTTTGTCACTGCCCATACCACTGCGAGGAACTCTAGCTTGAAGGAGCTGTAATTTTCAGGGTTCCTTTCTGAGGGCCGGAGCTTCCTGCTGGCATAAGTGATTACCCGTTCTCTGCCCTGCTGAATCTGGGACAGCACCGCTCCCAGTCCCACGTTGCTCGCGTCCGTGTGGAGGATGAAGGGCTGGCCATAATCAGGGTAAGCCAGGATCTCGTCCCCCGTGAGGGCCATTTTCAGCTGGTGGAAGGACTCATCTTCCAGCTTGTCCCATTTGAATGGCGGCTTCTGGTTTTTGGCCTTCCTGGACTGGCCTATCAGGAGGTCCAGCATGGGTGCTGCCATCTTGGTGAGGCCTGGAATAAATCTTCGGTAGTAGCCTACCAACCCGAGGAACTGCCGCACTTCCTTTACGGTGGAGGGTCTTGTCCTTAAACTTAGCAAAGTCTAAGTCAGGGTTTTGCAGAGCCACTATGCGCAGCTGGGTTCGGTGGGCGCTGGGCAGTAAACCCTCAATAAACTGCTCAGTTAACAGTCTGTTTTCATCACGCACACTGTCAGGGTCTACCTGTTTGATGGCCCTCAGCGCCTCCTGCAGGTTTAAAGCATAGTTCCATACACTGTCCTGTGCCCGTTGTCAGACCATGCCCCGTTGAGATGGTTGAGGGAAAAGAGGGGTAATAATGCCAGGGTAACTAGATGGTTCCTAGCTCTTCAGGACTTCAACTTTCATGTAGAGCATAGGCCTGGGAAGTTACATGGGAACGCTGATGCCCTTTCCCGTTTTAGGTCAATTAGGATTACCATAATTTTTAATATTTGCCAAATGCCAGAATAAGGAGAGAGAGAATGTATTAAGGCATTTAAAAAAACGGGAAAGGTTTATTCTGATTTCATGTCAGATATTGAGAAAAACATGCATATGTGTCTTTTTATATACTGTATGTAAACTTCTGGTTTCAACTGTACATCTTGGGCCTCTTCCTTGTATAATGTGCTCTATTCTGCGCCCTTTCCTGGTATAATGTTCCCCATCCTGAGCACCTTCCTGGTATAATGCACTACATCATGAGCACCTTCCTGGTATAATGCACTACATCCTTGGCACCTTCCTGGTATAATGTTACCCTTCCTGAGCACCTCCTGGTATAATGCACTACATCCTAAGCACCTTCCTGGTATAATGCACTACATCCTTGGCACCTTTCTGGTATAATGTTACCCTTCCTGAGCACCTCCTGGTATAATGCACTCCATCCTGGGCATCTTCCTGATATAATGTACCCCATTCTGAGCACATTACTGGTATAATGTACCCCATTCTGAGCACATTCCTGGTATAATGTCCCCCATCCTGAGCACATTCCTGGTATAATGTCCCCCATCCTGGGCCCTTTCCTGGTATAATGTTCCCCATCCTGGGACCCTTTTTGGTATAATGCACTCCATCCTGGGACTCTTCCTGGTATAATGCACTCCATCCTGGGACCCTTCCTGGTATAATGCACTCCATCCTGGGACCCTTCCTGGTATAATGCACTCCATCCTGGGACCCTTCCTGGTATAAGCACCCATCAGCCCAAGGGTGCTTTTAATTAGTGTTGGATTCTACCTGCCCACTTAAATTTGTAGGTTTCTATCCCAAGAGAGGCATGTTTGCCCATTTATATTGTAGGCTTATAGCCCAAGAGAGGCATGTTTAAGAGGTTAGTTAACCATCATGCGGAGGCTACCTTGTCGTGGTTGATGGGCATACATGAATTGGCCAATTTGTGCGCTAAGAGCCTTCATTTTTTGTAAGTACATTTTATTTAGCAATAATGCAGTTTAGCTCTTATGTTCTCAGTGTCTGCATATGTATTGTCCCTTGCAGTGTGTTGCTGTGCTTTCTTATTGTACCCTTCCTGGTATAATGTCCCCCATCCTATGCCCCTTCCATTAATAATGTTTGCTGTTCTTCTCCAATACATTTAAAAATAAATAAATTATTCTTCTTCCCTTCCTCCACTCCCACAACTCGCAGCGTATTCTTCTATAGCACTTGAAGGAACTGGCATCTAACTTCGTCTTGCTGGCATGGTGCATGACGTCACGGTCATGTGCCGCCTGTGACTGGCACACCAACGTCAACAGCCGGCCTCTGATTGGCTGGCAGGGTGTATTGCGGTGCAGGGACACAGAGGGTCTCTGCGTCTCAATACATTTCAGCTGAATGTGTGTCCTTGCATGCACCTCTAACTGAAATAGGTGCTGGTGGCGGCCGACCCCCCTCCTGCACGGGCCCGGTCGCACCCTCTGTGACCGATGTCGTTCCGCTCCTGGAAGGGATATGCTGATGTTTACTATTGGATTCTATCATGTATGTGAGAATAAAAGGCTTCTTGAGATTGATGACACTGCCATATCTAGCAGCCAAGACTTCTCAATAATAGCGGACAATTGAGGCTGCTGGGATCTAGATCAATCACACAACGACACGTGTACAATGCAATAGTGTTTTTATTAGCAAAATCATAAGAATCATTAACCTGAATTACATTGTAATTTACTAATAAAGAAGGTCAGCTCCTGATTTTACATAATGATCAGTAATGGCGCCATCATCCCATTCTCTCACACATTTACACTGCTGCACTGCCATCTAGTGATGAAAAATAAAAAGTACAATACCAACACAGTTTATTGTCAAATTGGCCATACAGAGTCACTATTGGTGGGATCATATTATTAACACGGCTCAATATAGACTGCAGGTTATTAACAAGTTAATGACACGGTGGTTGGAACAAAAGATCTCAAATTTCGACTCATCAGACCAAAGCACAGATTTCCACTGGTCTAATGTCCATTCCTTGTGTTCTTTAGCCCAAACAAGTCTCTTCTGCTTGTTGCCTGTCCTTAGCAGTGGTTTCCTAGCAGCTATTTTACCATGAAGGCCTGCTGCACAAAGTCTCCTCTTAACAGTTGTTGTAGAGATGTGTCTGCTGCTAGAACTCTGTGTGGCATTGACCTGGTCTCTAATCTGAGTTGATGTTAACCTGCGATTTCTGAGGCTGGTGATTCGGATAAACTTATCCTCAGAAGCAGAGGTGACTCTTGGTCTTCCTTTCCTGGGGCGGTCCTCATGTGAGCCAGTTTCTTTGTAGCACTTCATGGTTTTTGCAACTGCACTTGGGGACACTTTCAAAGTTTTCCCAATTTTTCGCACTGACTGACCTTCATTTCTTAAAGTAATGATGGCCACTCGTTTTTCTTTACTTAGCTGCTTTTTTCTTGCCATAATACAAATTCTAACAGTCTATTCAGTAGGACTATCAGCTATGTATCCACCAGACTTCTGCACAACACAACTGATGGTCCCACATTTATAAGGCAAGAAATCCCGCTTATTAAACCTGACAGGGCACACCTTGTGAAGTGAAAACCATTTCCGGTGACTACCTCTTGAAGCTCATCAAGAGAATGCCAAGAGTGTGCAAAGCAGTCATCAAAGCAAAAGGTGGTTACTTTGAAAAACCTATAATATAAGACATAATTTCAGTTGTTTCACCATTTTTGTTAAGTATATAATTCCACATGTGTTAATTCATAGTTTTGATGCCTTCAGTGTGAATGTACAATTTTCATAGTCATTAAAATACAGAAAAATCTTTAAATGAGAAGGTGTGTCCAAACTTTTGGTCTGTACTGTGTATACATATATATATATACGCGGCTGCTGATGTTCTCGGCTGTCCCCATCAGTCCCATAGACACTGAATGGAGTGTGGCAGTGCGCATGCCTGGCAACGGCTCCATACTATTTCCTCCATAAGAGAGGATAGGGATCCCCACTCTAGTGATTGGTGGGGTTTCCAGTAACTACCATCACCGATCCTGCAGATCCTTTCTTCTGTCATTAGGTTTTTTATGTTTTACATGGTCCAATAGAGAGATCAGAGGTGCGATATAGTGAACTAACACATGCAAAGCCTAAATTATATAAAATGTGAAACCACCAGACTGTGACCGTAGCCAAACATCTTCTAACCTTCCTTACAATTCCTAAAGTTGTTGACCAATGTTTTTCTTTAAAGGGGTTCTCCAACCATAGACACTTATGACATATACTAGATGGTGGCCCGATTCGAACGCATCGGGTATTCTAGAATAGGTAAGCGGCCGACGGGGCGCAATTAGCAGAGAGGCGTTTAAATTTGGCGCCCAAATCGCTGATTGGTCGCGTTAGGCAACTGCGACCAATCAGCAAAGCGGTGTTTAAATTTGGCAGCAATATCGGTGATTGGTCGCGGGCGGCGGCCGCGACCAATCTGCGAACCGTGTTAGTGAGGACTGGAGAGCGTGTTTAAATTTAAATTAGTCGCGACCAATCAGCAGAGCGGTGTTTAAATTTGGCGCCAATACTGCTGATTAGTCACGGCCGCCGACCGCGACCAATCAGCAGAGCGATACAGAGCGGGGTTTAAATTTGGCACCAAAATCGCTGATTGGTCGCGACCGCGACCAATCAGCAGAGCGTTGTTTAAATTTTGCGCCAATACTGCTGATTGATCTCGGCCAGCGACCACGATCAATCAGCAGAGCGTTGTTTAAATTTGGCGCTAATCTCGCTGATTGGACGCGTCTGGTGTCCGCGACCAATCAGCAGAGCGTTGTTTAAATTTGGCGCCAAGCTCGCTGATTGGTCGCGGCTGGCATCCGCGACCAATTAGAACAGCAGTGTTTAAATGTGGCGGCAAGATCAGTGATTGGTCGCGGCCGCTATTTAAATGTGGCGCCCAAATCGGTGATTGGTCGCGGGCAGCGGCCGCGACCAATCAGCAGAGCGGTGTTTAACTTTAGCGCCAAGATCACTGATTGGTCGCGTGCGGAGAGCGCGACCAATCAGCGAATCGTATTGGTGAGGAGCAGGGAGCGGAATCGTATTAGTGAGGACCGGGGAGCGCCGCTGCCTGTGCGGCTACTTCCGCTGCGAGAACCCGGGACATGAGCGACTGCTCGCAGCAGAAGTATCCCGACCCGCAGCGCCGCTCCCCGGTCTTCCCTTCACACCCTAGCCGCTGATCTCCCCACAGTATCCGCATGGTGTTACAAAGGTCCGGACATTTGTGTTAAAAATCGTTGATTGGTCGCTGGCGCTGCCCGCGACCAATCACCGATTTGGGCGCCAAATTTAAATATCGGCCGCGACCAATCACCGATCTTGGCTCCACATTTAAACACCGCTGTGCTGATTGGTTGCCGACGCTGGGCGCGACCAATCACCGATTTTGGCGCACATTTAAACAGCGTCCGCGACCAATCAGTACAGCGGTGTTTAAATGTGGAGCTAAGATCGGTGATTGGTCGCGGCCGATATTTAAATTTGGCGCCCAAATCGGTGATTGGTCGCGGGCTGCGCCAGCGACCAATCAGCAGAGCGGTGTTTAACTTTAGCGCCAAGATCACTGATTGGTCGCGTGCGGAGAGCGCGACCAATCAGCGAATCGTATTGGTGAGGAGCAGGGAGCGGAATCGTATTAGTGAGGACCGGGGAGCGCCGCTGCCTGTGCGGCTACTTCCGCTGCGAAAACCCGGGACATGAGCGACTGCTCGCAGCAGAAGTATCCCGACCCGCAGCGCCACTCCCCGGTCTTCCCTTCACACCCTAGCCGCTGATCTCCCCACAGTATCCGCATGGTGTTACAAAGGTCCGGACATTTGTGTTAAAAATCGCTGATTGGTCGCTGGCGCTGCCCGCGACCAATCACCGATTTGGGCGCCAAATTTAAATATCGGCCGCGACCAATCACCGATCTTGGCTCCACATTTAAACACCGCTTTGCTGATTGGTCGCTGACGCTGGGCGCGACCAATCACCGATTTTGGCGCACATTTAAATAGCGTCCGCGACCAATCAGTACAGCGGTGTTTAAATGTGGAGCCAAGATCGGTGATTGGTCGCGGCCGATATTTAAATTTGGCGCCCAAATCGGTGATTGGTCGCGGGCAGCGCCAGCGACCAATCAGCGATTTTTAACACAAATGTCCGGATCTTTGGAACACCATGCGGATACTGTGGGGACATCAGCGGCTATGGTGTGAAGGGAGGACCGGGGAGCGGCGCTGCGCGTCGGGATACTTCTGCTGCGAGCAGTCGCTCATCTCCAGGCTTCTCGCAGTGGAAGTATCCGCACAGGCAGCGGCGCTCCCCGGTGCTCACTAATACGATTCCGCTCCCCGCTCCTCACCAATACGATTCGCTGATTGGTCGCGCTCTCCGCACGCGACCAATCAGTGATCTTGGCGCTAAAGTTAAACACCGCTCTGCTGATTGCTCGCGGCCACTGCCCGCGACCAATCACCGATTTGGACGCCACATTTAAATAGCGGCTGCGACCAATCAGTACAGCGGTGTTTAAATGTGGAGCCAAGATCGGTGATTGGTCGCGGCCGATATTTAAATTTGGCGCCCAAATCGGTGATTGGTCGCGGGCACCGCCAGCGACCAATCAGCGATTTTTAACACAAATGTCCGGATCTTTGTAACACCATGCGGATACTGTGGGGACATCAGCGGCTAGGGTGTGAAGGGAGGACCGGGGAGTGGCGCTGCGCGTCGGGATACTTCTGCTGCGAGCGCCCGCTCATGTCCCGGGTTCTCGCAGCGGAAGTATCCGCACAGGCAGCGCCGCTGACATCCATGCGGCAAGGGTGTGAAGGGAGGACCGGGGAGCGGCGCTGACATCCAATTGGTCGCGGCCGCTATTTAAATGTGCCGCACAAATCGGTGATTGGTCGCGGGCAGCGTCCGCGACCAATCAGCACAGCGGTATTTAACTTTTGCGCTAAGATCAGTGATTGGTCGGGTCCGAAGACCGCGACCAATCATCGAATCGTCTTGGTGAGGACCGGGCAGCGGCGCTGCCTGTGCGGCTACTTCCGCTGCGAGAACCCGGGACATGAGCGGGCGCTCGCAGCAGAAGTATCCCGACCCGCAGCGCCGCTCCCCGGTCCTCCCTTCCGCATGGATGTCAGCGACGCCGGCGGTCCTTCCGCTGCTGCCGGCCGGGACATGAGCGCCTCGCGCCGCTCATCTCCCGGCTGCATCTCTGTCCCGCAGATGGGTCCGGCGGTCGGGGTCCTCCTGCTGGTACCGGCCTGGAGATGAGCGCCTCGCGGCGCTCATCTCCCGGCTGCAACGCCGCTGAGCTCCGTCCCGCAGAAGAGCCGCTAACGGCCGCCATCTTTTTTCTGAAATCCCGCGGCGCTGATTGGCCGCTGCCGGACCAATGAGCGACGCGGGATTTCCTGGACAGACAGACAGACAGACAGATAGACAGACAGACAGACAGACAGACGGGATAAGACAATTATATAGTAGATACTTCGAAAACTCTTACCAACACTTATCAACCATTTGCAGTCCAAAAAGCCCCTCAGTGGCCAAGAAAGTAAGGAGAAAGTTTGGCCAGTTTTAATGGCCTGTCTCCAATAGGTGGATGTCCCCAGGTAAATATCATTACTGGCAGATAAACCCTTTTACCGCTTTGAAAATCTAACACTCAGAGCAGCGATTCATCCGCAAAACAATTTTATATTACATCCATTTATAATCTACATAATAAATTGAGCAACTTTGTTACTAGATAGAATTGCTTGTCTTGCACTGGCCCTGAGTTATACCTTATTCTCTTCCACATCTACATTGATCATTCTTAATTTTACTGCATAGCCTGCTTGTTCAGTGTCTGGACAGCAATTATGCTCTTTACTTTATTTGTATTCTTGGCATCATACAGTCATCTGATGTGTTAGAAGGGGCATCATTAAGTCAGTTATTAGGGGAAATAAAATTCAATGCTGGATCCCTGCGGATCCATTGCCATATGGGACCCCTGGATCCCATTGACACAAGCCGCTGAGTGGTCTTCGAGGTCTGCATTGTTTGGATGGTAAGGAATAGCGCTGCATGCTGCACCTTTTTTGCCATGAAAAGCAAATGAATGCATAATGGAGCTACAGACGGAGGGCCGGAGCACAGAACAGGACCCTACAAAAAGCAGTACAGCAGAACTAAGCTGTAGCTAATCATGTGTCACCCCACACCTTTACATTCAGTAGTAATTCAGTGTGAATGCAGCTTTGAGCTATGATACAAGTACAGAATCATTTTTTACAAACTTATGCTACATTTGAAGACGTTCTGAAGATTGATGATCTGGGTAAACGGGTGAAATGGTGTATAAAGGTGAACCTATGCGTTACATGGATCAACAGCTGCAGCTCAATAACTAGCATCTATCTCTAGGCGGACATCTTCAGTGTCACATTGGACTTCCACACTACACTGGGCCTTACTATAATAGCTTTGTACCTGACATCATTACTGATGACTGCACTTTTACTGTGTCGTGTCATAAACAGACTCCCACTGGAGCGAACATGGTCTGCACATAACACAGCTGGCCATGGGAGGAAGCGAAAGAGTATACAGACAGGACACCACAGGATGGCAGCTGATTCTGTGAGGTAAAACATTTCCCTGCCTGTTTAAAAACTTGTTTTACCTCACATAAAGAATCGGCTGTGATCCCCGGCTGTAATGTCTGTATACTCTCTTGCATCCTCCCCGTCCAGGAGATGTGGTATGTTCAGACCATGTTCCTGTACGGTCAGACATTACACAGTACACAGCAGGGGCATATTTCTAAGATTATCTCAGCACAGGAACATTTTATTTAAACACATCCAATTGTGGAACTTATTATTATTCCAAGATCTATTGATTAAAATGAATTTTGTTTGTGGGAAAATGCCTTTAAATAATTGAAAGAGGGTTACAATTGCTCCTTTGAAACTTGATGCAGGTAATCTTATATGAGAGTAATGGCGTATTCACACAGCTGTGTGTCATAGATCGTGATGCACAAGCTGTTTGCGAGTCTCCTGCCCCGATCTTTGACAGCCTCATATATGTCTATTAGGCCACATTGGCAGAAATGGAAGCTGGCACGTTTAGGTGGGCTGCACTGTGGGAATGAAGAGCCTTGGGATTCCCAAACGTTTTTTATTAATATCAATGCGTTTCTGCAATGGACCAGGGCCTTTCTCAAGGTATAAAAAAAAAACAAGCTCTTCACTCCCGCAGCACAGCCCACCTAAATGTGCCAGCTTCCATTTTTGCCATTCCACCTCTTGAAGAACCTTTCCTGCAGCCACAGGGCAGCAGCGGCTTTCTACACCATTATAGCTGTGGTGACTGCACACAACACCTCTAGGTGAGCGCTGCCATCAATTATCCCGACCCCTTATCAGACGCTATTGCCCTATTTTGTGTGCGCTCCTGTCCTTCTCCACAGCGTCTCTATTAGGCACCTTCA
The DNA here is from genome assembly GCF_046119375.1 of Phyllobates terribilis. Lineage (NCBI taxonomy): Eukaryota > Metazoa > Chordata > Amphibia > Anura > Dendrobatidae > Phyllobates > Phyllobates terribilis. Next base: position 1,715,187 of record NW_027363077.1, read on the forward strand.
CACGTTCAGTAAGTTTCATCAGTGACGTGTTTCTATTATACTTTTCCTCTAATTGTTCCACTCCTGGTTTTGGCTTCCTAATACTGAGGTAAAATACTGACCAAATTACTGAATGTATGAACATGGCCTTAAGCTCTTAAGTTCGGGTCAAGAGGCCAGCAACTAATCTTAGAATCATTTTGTGCTCAGACCATGACACGCCTTAATGTGTAGAGTCACTTTCATCTTACAACTAAATAAAAACTACGTATTGTTTTAAAGGGGTATGCTACCACTTATCAATTAGGAGAAGGCATCAATATAAGTCAGTAGTATCAGATTGATAGGTGTCCAAATCCTAACACCACCAATCAGCTGTTACCAGCTCCAGCATGGAATCAATGGGGTGGCAGAGTGTTGGAACTCTACCAATCTGATCTTGGTGGTCCATCCTAAGTATAAGTGATCAATATCATAACAGTGAACACCCCTTTTAACTTTTTTTTGCAAATACTTGCTTCTCTCATCCTGAAATGCAGCATGTTTTTGGATCAAATCACATGTGGCATTTTTGTTGCATACATTTTTTCGACTAAAATTCAATTCTTACATTTAAAGGGGTTGTCTTATCCTAAAGAGGACCTGTCACCAAATTTTTCATGTTTTTTTTTCTATTTTATCTTTCATTTGCGGAGATATTAGCAATGAAAGTATTTGGCGCCTAATGAGTTAAAAAAATTAAGTCCAAGTAGATGTTATCAGAGTTTTCACTGGGGGTGCGAAATTCTTCTCCCTGCATGATGCTGACCAATTATAAGCAGACGACAGCACTGAAAAGAAAGATGATCACATCCCCACCATAGCTTAGAGCAGATTTCTCAGTGTCTGAGATGTAAGGATACAGACCTGATCTTCTGGGCTAACCTCCTGCATGATTAGAGCACACAACTCACTAATACCTTTCAGTTAAGGTCTCTGTGGGTGAAGGGGCAGCACAAGAGAGTTTAGTTGTGCAACATTACAAACCTTTCTAACAGCTTTCCTCCTCTTATGGCACTCTCACCTCTGCTGTACTGCGCCTATCCCAAACTGCCTGTCCAGAAATGAGAGCACAGTGTCAGTGTCACACTTAGATCCGTTGTGCTCAACTTGTACTCATTCTGCAGTGAGATTAGAGCAGACTGTCATTACATTTCACCATAGAAGTAACCCAGAACACACTGCTCCTGTGTGAGGTGTAATAACAGCCTAATATCACTGCAGAAAGAATACAAGTTGCTTGAGCACAGAAGACATAAGTGTGATACTGGCACACTCCATAATCAGGAGAGTCAATAAAAGGGTTTGTAATGTGACACAGAGAAACTCTGCTGTGCGGCTCCTTCCTTGTCTTAGAGCTGTTACCTCTGCTTTCTAATCATGCAGAAGGTTAGACCAGGAGATCAGGACTCTCCATCATTATACATCTTAGGCTAGGTTCCCACGATGAGCTTTTGGTGAGTTTTTGATGTTGTAGAATTTCTGCACCCATTAAGATAGGTTACTTGCATTATTTCTAAAATATGCAGCGAAAAAACTCACTAAAAATTCATTGTGAGAACGTGTCTTTATACCCTAAGAAACCCACTTTGAGCTATGGTGGGGGCGTGTTCTTCTTTTCTTTGAGTGTTGCTGCTTGCTTATGATTGGTCAGCATCATACAGGAGAAATCTGCAGCATATTTAAGGATTTCTCACAAGCCTCATTCGGGTAAATGCAAAAAGGTAAATAAAATGACCAAAATTTCCACAACAAAAGTGTAGCTCTACCTACAGCGTATTCACACCCAGACTATAAGATTATGGCCGGTCTCTGGGTGGCTGTTTTCTTACACAGTAGTCAGAACCTACAACATTGTGGTGCCGTGCATTACATGGGCTATACTAAGGGAGTGCCTGTCAGCATAGAGCGAATACGTCCATATACCGAGCAGCAGAAAGTGTAAGAGAAGAATTATAGAAGGATGGACCATAGTGGAGCATTCCGGACTGGAGCAACATAAGGAGCCAGAAGGCTTCCCCCTGGTATTCCATGCTATGTGCTCCTTATAAAGTGACATCTCTCCATAGACCCCTCTGTGAAGACCACCCCCTTATCCAGATGATTCATTCTCACTTCCACCATATATAATGCAGACTGGCCATTTTTTTTTTTTTTTCAGAAAATCCCCAATTTTGGGTCGTCAGCTGTAAAAGAAGAAATGCTTTACACCAGTGCTGGGAACCTATGGCAGCGTGCAGAGGGGGCAGCAGAGCCCTCCTGGGGGGCACCATGGCCGCAGCACTAGCGCTACTGGATCGGGCCGGCGGGGAGAACTCTGAGCCGCCGAGTGCCGGCACCAGCTCCGCTACTGCAGCTAGATGTGCGATCTCTCTCGGACGGAAACACATCGAGCTGAAGGGTATTGCAGCGAACGAACTAGCCAGGCCCGAGCGCTGCAATACACGCTGCCGGCCAATCAGAGGCCAGCATGAATTCGGCCGGACAATCAGAGGCCTGCGGCTTCTGGCCAATCAGAGACCAGCATGACGTTGGCCGGCCAATCACAGGCTAGCGGCTTCCGGACAATCAGAAGCGGCTGCCGGCCAATCAGAGGCCAGCATGACGTCGGCCGGCCAATCAGAGACCAGCATGACGTTGGCCGGCCAATCACAGGCTAGCGGCTTCCGGACAATCAGAAGCGGCTGCCGGCTAATCAGAGGCCAGCATGACGTCGGCCGGCCAATCAGAGGCCAGCGGCAGCTGGCCTCTGATTGCCGGCAGCGTGTACTGCAGCGCGCACGGGCCTGGCTAGTACATGCGCGGCAATACACTTCAGCTAGATGTGCCGACTACAGGAGAGGACGCTGCGCGGGAGAAGGAAGGTGAGGAGGAGGGTTTATTATGTGTTTTTTTTTTTTTTTAATATGTGATGCACAGTGACTGGGGAGGAGAGGGAGCATGTATGCATGGACTGAGGGGGGGAGAGCATATATACCAGGATTGAGGGGAGGACCACCATATATACCAGGATTGAGGGGAGGACCAGCATATATACCAGGATTGAGGGGAGGACCAGCATATATACCAGGATTGAGGGGGGGGGGGCAGCATATATACCAGGATTGAGGGGAGGGCCAGCATATATACCAGGATTGAAGGGAGGGCCAGCATATATACCAGGATTGAGGGGGGGGGCAGCATATATACCAGGATTGAGGGGAGGGCCAGCATATATACCAGGATTGAGGGGAGGGCCAGCATATATACCAGGATTGAGGGGAGGGCCAGCATATATACCAGGATTGAGGGGAGGGCCAGCATATATACCAGGATTGAGGGGAGGGCCAGCATATATACCAGGATTGAGGGGAGGACCAGCATATATACCAGGATTGAGGGGAGGGCCAGCATATATACCAGGATTGAGGGGAGAGCCAGCATATATACCAGGATTGACGGGAGGGCCAGCATATATACCAGGATTGAGGGGAGGGCCAGCATATATATCAGGATTGAGGGGAGGGCCAGCATATATACCAGGATTGAGGGGAAGGCCAGCATATATACCAGGATTGAGGGGAGGGCCAGCATATATACCAGGATTGAGAGGAGGGCCAGCATATATACCAGGATTGAGGGGAGGGCCATCATATATACCAGGATTGAGGGGAGGACCAGCATATATACCAGGATTGAGGGGAGAGCCAGCATATATACCAGGATTGAGGGGAGGGCCAGCATATATACCAGGATTGAGGGGAGGGCCAGCATATATACCAGGATTGAGGGGAAGGCCAGCATATATACCAGGATTGAGGGGAGGGCCAGCATATATACCAGGATTGAGGGGAGGGCCAGCATATATACCAGGATTGAGGGGAGGACCAGCATATATACCAGGATTGAGAGGAGGGCCAGCATATATACCAGGATTGAGAGGAGGGCCAGCATATATACCAGGATTGAGGGGAGGGCCATCATATATACCAGGATTGAGGGGAGGACCAGCATATTTACCAGGATTGAGGGGAGGGCCATCATATATACCAGGATTGAGGGGAGGGCCAGCATATATACCAGGATTGAAGGGAGGGCCAGCATATATACCAGGATTGAGGGGGGGGGGGGCAGCATATATACCAGGATTGAGGGGAGGGCCAGCATATATACCAGGATGTGGGTGAGCACATTCTTTATTTCTGCAGTCTCTTACCCCTGCTCCTGTCTGTGGCTACTCTATGCTGCCCTCGTCTGCTCTTTGTATCAGTTGTTTGTGTCAGTAAAACCTCAATATTTAGGTTAAATTGCCGTGTTGGCACTTGGCGATAAATAAGTGGGTTTTGGATTGCAGTTTGGGCACTCGGTCTCTAAAAGATTCGCCATCACTGCTTTAAACCAATCAATGTGCAAATATCAACATTTTTGAGAAAATACAATACATTTGATCAGATGTCAAAAAATATTCCATAAAAAAAAATTGTGATCAGAAATATAAAGAAAAAATAACTCTTTAATACCATTTTTACCAAAAATACATTGTAAAAAAAAAGAAGTGTAATTTTCTACAGTACAATATTTACAGTTATATGAAAAAGTTTGGGCACCCCTATTAATCTTAAACTTAATGTTTTATAAAAATTGGTGTTTTTGCAACAGCTATTTCAGTTTGATATATGTAATAACTGTTGGACACGGTAAATTTTGTTTGAATGCAGATTGCACATTTTCTGTTAGTACAATAAACCTCATTTCAAGGCAGAAACATTACTGTGTCCAACAGTTATTACATATATCAAACTGAAATAGCTGTTGCAAAAACACCAATTTTTATAAAACATTAAGCTTAAGATTAATAGGGGTGCCCAAACTTTTCATATAACTGTATTTCTATTTTTCTCAAAGAATTGTCATTTTAGGCCCCCAAAAATTGAAAATCAATGTAAAAAGTGTATTTTAATACAATAAAAAAAATCAGGGTAATTGTTCAGTTGTATTGCCAGTTTTACAGCACGACCCGTAGCGATTTACGATCCCACAAGCCGATGAGCTACAATCTTCCTGAGAAAGGATTCATCAATGTATCAGATGCTTTCTTGCATGTATCTACATGGAGCAATACACATATGTTCCATGTCCCTTCCTCTAAGAAACCTTCAATGAACCCTGATAGGATCTACAGAGAATAGACAAGACGTCCTTTACAGTGTTACACACTTACTCGATACTCAGTCTAATTTCATCATTCATTTTACTTTCTGCTTATAAATGCATTCATTAAAATAATGAATATCTGCATTGAGGACAGTAGAAGAACTAGTTTGTGTTTGTTCATCAAGATGCATTATCTTGGTCTCGTCTTGGCACTGTAACTGTTGGTAGGTAGGCAGAGTACTGGAGAGGCTGCTCCCGTCGTTCAGAGAGTTGCTCCGGTGCGGTGTTCTGTTGGTAGACTGACCGCTTTGTTGGTTTGCTATCAGGTGGTGAATCATATCGGTTAGGAGATTGAGTTTATGATCCATTTGAGTTACCTACAAATATATAAAAAAAAATTCAAACAAAGAGAATAGCATAGATACAGACCACACTCCATACACATTTCACGCTACCCGTGAGCGCTGCCTGATATTGTAGCTTATCCCTAACCAAATCAATGGGGCACTGAGTTGCAATACCAGACACACCCCATGGACAAGAGAGGCACAGTTTTGGGGAAAAATAAAGTAGATAGATCCTTTAATGCAATATTGGTTAGCCATTTAGACATTGTTGTTTTATTTGAAAACTAGAGTTGGTGCAATTCGTTTCGCAGCACTCGGTCCATCGGCCACGTCAGTAATCTTTGGATGCTGGACAGGAGCCTTAAGACATGCCTTCTACCTTCCAAGATTCCCTGCTTCTCTTCTGATTAGCTGCATCTTTATGGTTACAGCATGATGCATATGTGACATTGCATCAGGCCGGCTAATCAGTAGAACAGCTGTGGATGCCGGGATGTAGGAGGTGGTTCTCAGGGCTCCGATGCAGCGGTCACAGATTATGGATGTGGCTGATGGACTGGGTCCTGCGAATTGACTCGCACCAACTCTATTGGAAACCTTTGTCAGATTGAACTGCTTAACTCAGAAAGAGCTTTCTGTCCACATCCATCAAAGTAGTAGCCAACAGTTAAAGGGGTTTTCTACTACTCGGACATCTCCTTCTCCATAAATATATTTTTGCCCTCAGTAAAATAATAACACCTATACTCCCCTCCAGTGTTCCAGCCGTGTCGGCATTGGCTCTCCTTGGGATCACGTGACATTGTTATGTCAAGTGATCCCTGCTGCCAATCAGCGCTGGCTTCACTCTTCCTGCCTCCAGTTATAGCACATACCTTTACATCCGGAGGAAGTAAGAGCAGCAACAGCTCTCACTTCCTCTGGATGTATGCAAGTTGGCCAAAGGTGAGGAGAGTAAAGTCAGCGCTGATTGCCCCTAGGAATCATGAGATATAATGTCATGCTGTCACGTAAGGTGTGGGAAAGACTAAGTGCAACACAAAGGGAAAAGGGAAAGGGAACCCAGACTAGGGAAAGTGGGGAGTGGAGAACTCCTAGGCTGATCTAGTGTCACCCTGTCTCCACTAATGTCCCTTTATTGGTTCTTCACCAATCGCCGCACGAATACCTCGGCCTGTCTTTCCCTGCCATTAGGCTCAGGCTAGGGAACAGAAAGGATGAGCACTAGTTGATTCCCACGGAACACTAAAGACAACAAGGGGGTACAAACAAGGGAAAATCGCTTAGCTTTACTCGACTCCAGACAAATGCGCACACGTTCTCTAGCACCAGAGAGGAAGAAGTACTGCTCTTGCTCAAGCCTTCAAAAGGGGTAATGAATATCGCCGGCACCTCCCTCTGGCTCACAACAGGTATTTATACATCCAGACCAGGGTGTTAATTAGCCAGAAGGAAGCTAGCCGCTGGGTCATAGAGATACATATTCTAAGAAGCTGTCTGTAAGGCCAAATGAAGAGATCTCCTGCAACCAACTGCAGGATGACTGTCTGTCACTTCTGACACACCCATGACACACGCAATCCCCAGGATAGCCAGTGCAGACACCGCTGGAATAGTGCTGGCACTGGAGGTGAGTATAGGTGTTATTATTTTACTGGGGGACACACATATGGATTGAGAAGGTGTCTGAGTAATGGAAAACCCCTTTAAGCCTCCATACACAATAGACTAAGCTAATAGTCTAAGGAGACATCCAGACTCTTCCCTGACAGATGAGGTCAGAGGAGGTAAAATTCAAACTGCCTGACCCTTAATGTCCGACCCTTTTGTTATTCAGGTGATAAGTTGCTGCCAGTGCCGTTTGGCAGTGATTTTCACAGTTCTCCACTTTGAAAACACATGAACATTTAACCAAGCCAAACCTTCTCGTGTATGAGAGTTGGGAGAGGTAGTGGACGGCCGAACCAGCAATCAACTTTCAGTTATTGTGTGTGGCCACCTTAACTTGTTGTTTTCCAAATTTTTTGTGTTAAGTATATAATTCCACCTGTGTTAATTCATAGTTTTGATGCCTTCAGTGTGAATGTACAATTTTCATAGTCATGAAAATACCAAAAAATCTTTAAATGAGAAGGTGTGTCCAAACTTTTGGTCTGTACTGTATATATATATATTATTTAGAATCATTTATTTTTATTTCAGACAGATTTCTAGATTCTTTCTATTTGAACAAAGGAAATGTTTGATGCCTAAAAGGAGTTTTCATAAGTGATCTCTTGAGCAGCTCAGAGCTATGCAGTCTCCTTACTTCCTGATTTCTGGCAGGACGGGCTCTTCTCCCTGAGTGAGAGCTCTGATGAGCAGCAGAGCTGTAGTATTATTAGAACTATAAAGCTCAGCACAAGTTCTGCTGTAACACATTCTGCCATCAGTGGTTGGTTCTGGAATATACTCTATCACTATCACTATTTTTACACATAGAGACAACAGGGTATTTGAGCAAGCACACAGCCACAGACAATGAGAGCCTAGATACTGGGTGCAGCAATTGTGATTCTACAGGATGGATAAGAGCATCTCGTCAAAAGCCTAAAGGGAGAAGGCAGGGAGCAGCTAACTGGTGTATAGAAATGAATGGGCTGGACAGAGATAACGGTATGTTAGGAGTTAACTTTTCTCCTGGAATGTGACTACTGCACACTCTCTACCAAGGTCTACTAGTGGCTGAACTCCATGGAAATGAGCTTTACACTATGTAAGATAAAAGCTCTCATTGCAGGAGAATGACAGCAGATAGAAAAAGCAAGTCAGTGGCAAACTTGCGTATTTTCATGCTGTTTAACTAATTAAAGCAACTTAGTAATACCTGTTTATTGACAAAGGTGTTATGAGACTTAATGAGGTTGTCTGGTTTAGAAACCACTTGCACATACTTGGGGCACTATACAGGTTAATAGTGGGGATTCTCCGTTGTAAACCTGAACCCATTTTATGCAGACTAGAGAGCAGTTACATGGAGTCATTCCCACTTTGAAGGTCCCAGTACTTCATTCATTACATAGTCAGCTTATTGATTTCACTGGATACTGTGCAGTACCTCCTGTTTCCTTTGGTGGCAGTGCAGGAGAATTAAATGCTTGTTGCCAGATTTTTCAACAAATGGCTTATCGCTGAGATTGCCAGCAACAGATCATCCTTTAGTCAGCATATTGGGGCCCTTCTAACAAAAAGACATTAACTAATGCAGACATTCCTTTTAAGTACAAAGCATATGCCAGTATACTATCTGCAAAGTAAAAAATAAATAAATTCTTAAGTGCTTAAAAGGAACGTGTCCTCTGTTGTTTAACCCCTATCTGCCCTACATGTATAGTGCATGTTGGGTGCGAGTGTGTGGAGTGGACTCTGCAACTCCACCCGCAATATACCTGCAGATTCCAGCTGTGTTATACTGCCGGTATTTGTCTGTAAAAGCCGCTATTAGAGCAGCTCTGGTTGCTGCTGTTAACCCCTTAGATGCTGCAGTAAATCCCTGACCGTGGTAGTTAAGGTGCGATGTCCCAGAGGTTCACCATTTTGGATGCCCATGGGATGTTGCCTTCCACCCCCCTTCACTAAGTGAAAGTGCTGCTTATGGATTTCAGTGGCAACCATGAGCCTGCTGACCGTCCCCATGGCTGCCATGTTGGTACATGAAAAAGTGGGATTGAAACATCGTATATAACCCAAAAAATGTTATTAATGAAAACCTCAGCAATTAACAAGCCCTCATAAAGCTATGTCACACGAAAGGGGAGAAAGAAGGAGAGGAACAAAGAAAAAGCGCAAAAACTAAAACTGTCCATGGTGAGAAGGGATTACATTAAATTTACTTTAAATGTCATTTTTTTTAGATTTTCACTCTTTAACATCACAATCAAAAAAGCCAATCCTGAAGTCTTACAATTTTCACACTGGCCACTAGTCCTAAGAATAGACTCATTGTGAAGGAAGGGTGAGGAGGTGAGCTGTGACCATCATTTCTTGTGAATGGTGGCTACTTTATCTGCTTTTTATAGAGGTGTCATCTTTCATTGTCATTTTCACTGATGATAATAAAACTGCTGAAAAATCTTCTGCATACAACAGGAAATATGAAACTAATTTTGGCCAGGGTGATAATTGCAGGATCTGTGGGTGTGTTTTTTTAGTTTAGATGGTTACTATAGTGAAAAAAAGTAAAAAAAAAATAATAAATTTCATGTAAAAAGGTAATTTAAACAATTGGTTATTTTTTGATAACACATTCTCTTTAACTGCTCTTCTCTAATAAGATGGCAATATTGCACCGCTGCAAAAATAGGAAGAAGTAGTTTGTCAATTTTAAAGCAGCTTCTTGGAAACTAATGACTTAGTCATTGATATAACATCCTGACAAAATGACTGTTCACTGTCTGTTTCTGAGAAATTAATTCAAAGGCCACAACCGATATGGCTGCACTTCCTATTATCAGTTTTGGAAAGACAGACAGTGGATAATGATTATTTCTATTATATATGATCTACGGTATATTCTGATTTGCTAAAAGTGAGATAAGTGACAAGTCTATTGGAAGTAGCAATCCTAAAAGTCAATATCGACCCTTTAACGAGCCTTGTCACATGACTTGGGATAAAAGCCAAACCAGAATCTCAATTTGCAGCCACGGTGTTTCAGGGTATTGCTCCTCGTCAGTACAAAGCATGAGATCCGATTTGACTGTATGAGAGGCTTCTCACTGGGATCTAAAGGGTCATTTTTCTCCTTGTGGAGATTGACATGCCTGGCATGCCAGTGTATATATAGATACTCGGCACTCAAATATTCATAATGATAATGCAATTCTTTATTTCATAAAGAAATCCCAAAATTCAATGTAACGTTTCAGCCTTATGCAAAAGGCCTTTTTCAAACACTGAGACATAAATGACACAGATAAAGAAATCAATATTACAAAATTAACACCACAATAGAATTTTTTATTTTAATTTTTTTATTATAAGAAAATAACATCCTGTTGTATTGTTGAAATCACTTGAGATTTATTTAAATATAAAGACATTATTATATAATGTCAAATTAATGTGGGAATTCACTTACTTCATTCAAAATAAATTACAATATGACCAATTACATTTCAATATCTCATATACAGTTGAAACCAGAAGTTTCCATACACTATATAAAAAGACACACAGTATATGCATGTTTCTCTCCATATCTGACATGAAATCAGAATAAACCTTTCCTGTTTTAGGTCAATTAGGATTACCATCATTTGTAATATTTGCCAAATGCCAGAATAATGAGAGAGCGAGAATGCAGTAAGTAATAAAAATGCTTAAAACAAAGTCAAAACTTTCCATCCATTTCATTAGTATTTGGTACCATTGTCCTTAAAGTGAATGACTTGGGTGAAACATTTGGGATTTCCTCCCACAAGCTTCTCACAATATAAGGCTATGTGCCCACGTTGCTTTCCGCATGTCCTCTCCCGGAAAAACACATGTGGAATTCCACGCGCGTTTATCCTGCGTTTTCCACATGCGGAATTCCATGCGTGTTTATCCTGCGTTTATCACGCGTTTTCCACATGCGGAATTCCACGCTCGTTTATCCTGCGTTTATCGCGCGTTTTCCACATGCGGAATTCCACGCGCGTTTATCCTGCGTTTATCACGCGTTTTCCACATGCGGAATTCCACGCGTGTTTATCCTGCGTTTATCACGCGTTTTCCACATGCGGAATTCCACGCTCGTTTATCCTGCGTTTATCGCGCGTTTTCCACATGCGGAATTCCACGCTCGTTTATCCTGCGTTTATCACGCGTTTTCCACATGCGGAATTCCATGCGGGTTTATCCTGCGTTTATCGCGCGTTTTCCACATGCGGAATTGCCTTGTGTTTTTTATTGCATTGCAAAGGTAATTCCGCTTGCGGAAACGCAAAATTAATTGACATGCTGTGGATTATTGCGCGCATCAAAAACGCTGCGGAAAAATCCGCAGCATGGGCATAGAACTTGCGGATTCCCCTTGGGGACCATGGGGGGCAGATTACCTAGCGTTTCACAAGCGTTTACCCTGAGGAAAGTCCGCAGCATATACGCTTGTAAAACGCTACGTGGGCACATACTCTTAGGTTGGAATTTGGGCCCATTTCTCCTGACACAACTGGTGTAACTGATCCAGGTTTGTAGGTCGTCTTGCTCGCACCGGCCTTTTCAGCTTTGCCCATACATTTTCAATAGGACTAAGATCAGGGCTTGGTGATGGCCGCTCCAAAACATTGACTTTGTTATCCTTAACCCCTTATTGACCAATAGACGTCTTTTTACTGGTCTGCAATATAAGAGACTAGCGTTCCCCGACAGGTGACTATCCTGTAGCGGTCACCTGTACATTATAGCTGACAACTTGCTGCATCAGCCATGATCAGTGTTGGCACAGACCATGGACGTTTAACCCCTTTGATTCTGTTGTCAATAGTGATTATAGAATCTAAATAGTTAACACAGTGTGGGGGCTTCCTTTTAACTTTATCGGCACCTTGATATCTTGATTGTGTGGTCCTGATGTTTGCCTTGGCAGTTCATGGCCAAATAACTACCTTTAAAGTATGCCGGCTATAATTGCCTGTTCAGAAGTTATCAAAATCTAGATTGTAAAAATAAACTGTTTCATTCTTGTCATTCCACTTTCCATTACTTCCTGAAAAGAACCAGAAGGGTTAATGAACTATATGAAAGCAATTTTAACCCCTTAACAATGGGTGCCATATTAGTACGCACATTTGTCCCCCCCCCCCCCGGTTCAGTGAGGGCTGCTGCGCTGAGCCCTCACTGAACCGAGCACATGTCAGCTGATTATTACAGCTGACATGTGCCTGCAACAGCCGCGGGTGGAATCGCGATCCACCAGCGGCTGTTAACATGTTAAATGCCGCTGTCAATCTCCGACAGCGGCATTTAACGCGCGCTTCCTGGAAGCGCGTCCTAAGCCCCGCCCACCCCGTCACGTGATCGCGGGTCACCGATGGGTGGGCATGACAACCCAGGGTCTGCAGCAGACGCCTGTGGTTGTCATGACCTGGTCGCTATGAGCGCCACCTAGTGGTCGGCGCTCATAGCACAGGACCAATTCTGCTATATGCAGGGGATCTGCTGATCCCCTGTATGTAGCAGAAACAATCGGATAGTTGCTGCTTCTAGTCTCCTATGGAGACTATTGAAGCAAGCAAAAAGTGAAAAAAAAAAGTTTTTAAAAATAAAAAAAAATAAAAAAAATATAAAAGTTTAAATCACCCCCCTTTCGCCCCATTCAAAATAAAATAATAATAAAAAAAGTCCACACACACATATTTGGTATCGCCGCGTTCAGAATCGCCCGATCTATCAATATAAAAAAAGAATTAATCCAATCGGTAAACGGCGTAACGAGAGAAAAATTCGAAACGCCAGAATTACGTTTTTTGGTCCCCGCAACATTGCAATAAAATGCAATAATGGGCGATCAAAACATCGTATCTACCCCAAAATGGTATCAATAAAAACTTCAGCTCGGTGCGCAAAACATAAGCCCTCAACCAGCCCCAGATCCCAAAAAATGGAGACGCTATGGGTCTTAGAAAATGGCGCTATTTTTTTTAATCAAATTTTGGAATTTTTTTTCACCACTTAAATAAACAATAACCTATACATGTTTGGTGTCTACGAACTCGTAATGACCTGTAGAATAAGAAGGGTAGGTCAGTTTTAGCATTCAGTGAACGTGGTAAAAAAATAAAATAAAAAACAACTGTGGTATTGCACTTTTTTTGCAATTTCACCGCACTTGGAATTTTTTTCCCGTTTCCCGTACACGATATGGTAAAACTAGTAATGGCGTTGAAATGTACAACTCGTCCCGCAAAAAATAAGCCCTCACATGGCCATATTGACCAAACAATAAAAACACTATGACTCTAGGAACAAGGGGAGCAAAAAACGAAAATGCAAAAACGGAAAATGCTCCGGGGCTTAAGGGGTTAAATACGTTGAGGGGTGCAGTGTTTAACCCCTTTACAACCCAAGGTGGTTTGCACGTTAATGACCAGGCCAATTTTTTCAATTCTGACCACTGTCACTTTATGAGGTAATTACTCTGGAACGCTTCAACGGATCCCCCTGATTCTGAGACTGTTTTTTCGTGACATATTGTACTTCATGATTGTGGTAAAATTTCTTCGATATCACTTGCGTTTATTTGTGAAAAAAACGGAAATTTGGCGAAAATTTTGCAATTTTCAAAATTTGAATTTTTATGCCCTTAAATCAGAGAGATATGTCACACAAAATAGTTAATAAATAACATTTCCCACATGTCTACTTTACATCAGCACAATTTTGGAACCAAAATTTTTTTTTGTTAGGGAGCTATAAGAGTTAAAAGTTGACCAGTGATTTCTCATTTTTCCAACAAAATTTACAAAACCATTTTTTTAGGGACCACATCACATTTGAAGTCACTTTGAGAGGTCTTTATGACAGAAAATACCCAAAAGTGACACCATTCTAAAAACTGCACCCCTCAAGTATTTTTTTTTCCACTTTTTCATTTTTACGAATCAATTTGTGAAGCACCTGAGGGTTCCAAGTGCTCACTATGCATCTAGATAGGTGCCTTGGGGGGTCTAGTTTCCAAAATGGGGTCACATGTGGGGGAGCTCCACTATTTAGCACATCAGGGGCTCTCCAAACGCAACATAGTGTCCGGTAACAAATTGAATGGAAAATCGGCTCAAATTGTTAGCCGACACCATGTTGCGTTTGGAGAGCCCCTGTGTGCCTAAACATTGGAGCTCCACCACAAGTGACCCCATTTTGGAAACTAGACCCCCCAATGCACCTATCTAGATGCATAGTGAGCACTTGGAATCCTCAGGTGCTTCACAAATTGATTCGTAAAAATGAAAAAGTGGAAAAAAAAATACTTTTTCATTTTTACGAATCAATTTGTGAAGCACCTAGGGGTTCCAAGTTCTCAATATGCATCTAGATAGGTGCCTTGGGGGGTCTAGTTTCCAAAATGGGGTCACTTGTGGGGAAGCTCCACTGTTTAGGCACATCAGGGGCTCTCCAAATGCAACAGTGTCCGCTAACAATTTGAGCCGATTTTCCATTCAATTTGTTAGCGGACACCATGTTGCGTTTGGAGAGCCCCTGATGTGCCTAAACAGTGGTGCTCCCTCACAAGTGACCCCATTTTGGAAACTATACCCCTCAAGGATTTTATTAAGGGGTATAGTGAACATTTTGAACCCAGAGGTACGACACAGAATTTGATAACATTAGGTCATCATATTGAATAAGTTGTCATTACTCTTGAGCGCAAGTGCTCGATAATGGAGTTTGCATCGGGTACTCAGGTATGCATCATGTACCACGGGTGCTCAAGTGAAATGCTCGAGTCCCCGCCCGCATGTTTCACGGTTATTAGACACCCCAAAAAAAAACATGCAGGGATCGCTCGTGCATGGCAGGCAATCCCCGCGAGGTTTTTTTGGCCGCGAAGCATATGGGGCGGAGACTCGAGCACCCGCGATACTCAATGCATACCCGAGCACCCGATGCAAACTCAAGTAGCGAGCACTTGCGCTCAACGCTAGTTGCCATATCGTCATCTTTTTTTTTTTTTCTTTACTTTTGTAAAAAGAACAACCCCAACCCTAACATTAGCACAACCCCAACCCCAGCCCTAGCGTTTATTTTTTACGCCGTTCCTCGTGCGGTATAAGTGATGAGATTACTTTATTCTTCGGGTCGGTGCGATTACAGTGATACCAGAATCATATGGGGTTTTTATGATTGACAGCTGTCACACACTAAAAGACACATATTTTGTAAAATCTAGTTTTTGCATTGCCATATTTTGGCCGATAGAGTCATGTGATGGCTTGTTTTTTGTGGGATGAGTTGACGTTGTTATTGGTGCCATTTTCAGGCATGTGATCGCTTTCTATTCCAGCTTTTGGGAGACAGAATAAACAAAAACCAACAATTCAGGAATTTTTTTTTTTTTTTTTCTTCTGCTCCGGGTGTGGTAAAATTGGTAAAGTAGCTTTATTTTTCGGGTCAGTATGTTTACATCGGTACCACATTTATATAGTTTTTTATGTTTTGGCGCTTTCACACAATAAAAGCTATTTTATAGAAAAAATTATTTTTTTGCATTGCTTTATTCTGAGAGCTGTAACTTTTAGATTTTTCGGATGATGGAGCTGTATGGCAGCTTGCTTTTTGCGGGACGAGATGACGTTTTCATCGGTACTATTTTTATTTATATTCGTCTATTTGATCGCGTGTTATTCCATTTTTTGTTAGGCGGTATGATGATAAAGCATTGTTTTTTGCTTTGTTTTTTATTTTTATTTTTTACCGTGTTCACTGAAGGGGTTAACTAGTGGAACAGTTTTATAGTCCAGGTCGTTACGGACGCGGCGATACCAAATATGTGTACTTTTATTGTGTGTTTGTCTTTTCATAATATTTATTGATGGGTACATTATATTTTTATTTTTAGTGGATTATTATTTTTTTTTTTTTATTTTTTTTTTTACAATTTTTTTTTATTTTTATTTTTTCCACTTTCTGGGAGTTTTTACACTTTTTCACTTTGTCCCACTGTGGGACTTTCACTTTTTTTATTCCGATCGCCTGCACAGCATAGGGATGGAGCACCATCCCTGTGCCATGCCGGCTGTCAGCGCTGGACAGGGAGAAGATAGTTTGGAGATGCACTGCGCATGTCCACACAATCTTACTGCTGTCTGGTGACCCGGATGTTGTCATGACGATATCGGGTAGTCATGGCAACAACCGGGAAGCCGCGGTAGACAGCGCTGGAGGCCGGAAGAGGAGGTGAGTATACCGATCACCTCCCCTTGCCTCCACAATGCTGCGATCGACTTCGATCGCAGCATTGCGGGGGTTAATGTGCTGGGAGCGGTGCGGGACCGCTACCTGCACATAGTACCGGGTGTCAGCTGTGACAATCAGCTGACACCCGGCGGCGATCGCGCCCGCACAGCCTGTGTGCGCGCGCGATCGCGATGACGTACTAATACGGGTCAGGCTCTTAAAGCCCAGGGCACAGACGCGTATTAGTACGTCATGGGCTTTAAAGGGGTTAAAATGGTAACACTTTTGGGTGGTTTCCAACATATAAGACTCGCAGGCTAAGTGCCCACGAAGCAAAAATGCTCCGGATTTTTTCTGTATCTCCCTGGCAGGAAAAATGCATGCGGATTTTACATGCGTTTTTCCCGCCAGGTAGAAGCGTTTGTCAAGCGTTTTTGCATGCATTTTTGCATGCTGGTTGTCAAGCGCTTTTCCAAGCGATTTTAGCATCACTTGGAAAAGTGCTTGACAAATTGGTCACACTATATAAATCCATGCAACCGGCATGGATTTATATAGTGTGACCAAGTTAATAGTTAAAAAAAGAATAAAAATGGTAAACAAAAAAAACATTCTACTCGCCTTCCGATAGCCCCCGGTCTCCTTCTCCGGTGCGTCCGGTGTCTTGGGCGGCTCGCGATGGTGTAAAAGGACTTTCCATGACGTCATTTAGTCATGTGACAGGTCAAGCGACCGCCGACATCAACGGTCACGTGACCTGTCACATGACTAAATGACGTCATGGAAGGTCCTTTTACACCACCACGAGCCGCCGAAGACACTGGACGCACCATACAGGAGACCGGGGGCCATGAGAAGGTAAGTATAATGTTATTTTTTATTTTATTCTTTTTTAACTACAGGTACTATGGTACCCGGGTCTGGAGGAGAGTCTCCTCGTCTCCAGACCTGGGTACCATCTGCACATTGAATCACTTAATATCCACATGTGTACATGTAGTCATTAAGATATTATGCAATTCAATGGAAGTCAATGGCGGCAATTACGCCGCTTTTCCGCAAAATTAATGGATATGCTTCAGATTTTTCCGCAATGATAATCCGCAGCGTAAATTTCCACAGCATGTGCACAGTGTTGCACAGCTTCTGGATACGCACAGTTGCAGTATAAAACTTCACAGAGCAGATTACAGGGGATAACAAGCTTTTACTTCTCAGAACATGAGGTAAAGGAAAAAACGCACAGTTACACAGTACTGCACCAGGAAGTAAGAACAAAATAGAAAATACAAGAGAAACTTTTTTCCTTTTACAATACAGTAAACAAGGAAACTTTACACAACATCGCCATCTACTGTCAGATCAGCATAAAGTCCTCCTTCACACAAACAAAGAAGTCCACAACTGTTGCATATACCAACACACAGCACATGCGGGCTATCATTGAGGACCATGGGGCATGCATTACCAAGCGTTTAAGCGTTTTCGCTTTGAAAATTCCGCAGCAAAAACGCTTGAAAAACGCACAGTGGGCACGCAGCCTCAAAGTCACTTCAAAACTGAACAGGTCCCTATAAAAATAAGTTTTGTAAATTTCCTTGAAAAAAATGAAAAATAACTGCTACATTTTTAAGTCTTCTAAAATGCTAATAAAATGAAACATTTTACAAATGGTGCTGTTCCTCCAAACTTAACGGTGGTCATTATGCACAAAATGTTCAGTTCTAGTTTCATCAGACCACAGGACATGTCTCCAAAAATTAAGGTCTTTGTTCCTGTGTGCATTTGCAAACATTAATCTGGATTTTTTATGTTTCTTTTGGAGTAATGGCTTCTTCCTGGCAGAGTGGTCTTTCAGCCCATGTTGATACAGTACTCGTTTCACTGTGAATTGTCACTCTGACAATCTTACTAGCTTTTGCCATCCTCTTCACAAGGTCTTTTGCTTTTGTCCTGGGGTTGATATGCACATGTCGGACCAAAGCACGTTCATCTCTGGGACACAGAACCCGTCTCCTTCCTGAGTGGTATAATGGCTGGACATTCCAATCTTGTTTGTACTTACATATAATTGTTTGTACAGATGAACGAGGCACCTTCAGATATCTTGAAATTGTACCCAAGGATGAACCAGACTTGTGCAAGTCCACAATTCTCTTCCTGATATCTTGGCTGATTTATTTACACTTTCCCATGATGCTACACAAAGAAGCAGTGTGTTTCAGGTGTGCATTAAAATACATCCACAGGTGTGTCTCTAATTAACTCAGATGTTGCACAAAAAACTATTAGAAGCTTCCAAACACATGGCATCATCATATGAGCAGTCGAGAATTGGTTAACCACTTCGCGCCAGAGCCTGTTTTTGCCTTTCTGACCGGGCCAATTTTTTCAATTCTGACCACTGTCAATTTATGAAGTAATTACTCTGGAACGCTTAAACGGATCCCGCTGATTCTGAGAAAGTTTTTTCGTGACATATTGTACTTCATGATAGTGGTAAAATTTCTTCGATATCACTTGCGTTTATTTGTGAAAAAATCGGAAATTTGGCGAAAATTTTGAAAATTTTGCAATTTTCAAATTTGAATTTTCATGCCCTTATATCAGAGAGATATGTCACACAAAATAGTTAATAAATAACATTTCCCACATGTCTACTTTACATCAGCACAATTTTGAAACCAAAATTTTTTTTCTGTTAGGGAACTATAAGGGTTAAAAGTTGACCAGCGATTTCTCATTTTTCCAACAAAATTTACAAAAACATTTTTTTAGCGACCACATCATATTTGAAGTCACTTTGAGGGGTCTTTATGACAGAAAATACCCAAAAGTGACACCATTCTAAAAACTGCACCCCTCAAGGTGCTCAAAACCACATTCAAGAACTTTATTAACCCTTCAGGTGCTTCACAGGAATTTTTGGAATGTGGAAGAAAAACATTAACATTTAACTTTTTTCACAAATATGTTACTTTAGACCCAATTTTTTTTATTTTCGCAGGGGTAAGAGGAAAAAATGAGCCCCATTTTTTTTTGTGCAATTTCGCTTGAGCACGCTGATACCCCATATGTAAGGGAAAACCACTGTTTGGGCACACTGCAGGGTTCGGAAGGGAAGGAGCGCCATTAGACTTTTTGAATGCAAAATTTGTTTGAATAATTAGCAGACACCATGTTGCGTTTGGAGAGCCCCTGATGTGCCTAAACAGTGGAAACCCCCCACAAGTGACCCCATTTTGGAAACTAGACCCATTAGGGAACTTATCTAGATGTGTGGTGAGCACCTTGAACCCCAAGGTGCTTCACAGAAGTTTATAATATTGAGCTGTAAAAATAAAATTTTCACATTTTTCCTACAAAAATGTTTTTCATCCCCTAATTTTGCATTATCATAAGGGTAATAGAATAAATTGCACCATGAAATTTGTTGTGCAATTTCTCCTGAACACGCCGATACCCCATATGTGGGGGAAAACCACTGTTTGGGCGCACTGCAGGGTTTGGAAAGGAAGAAGCGCCATTTGACTTTTTGAATGTAAAATTTGCTTGAATAATTAGCGGACGCCATGTTGCATTTGGGGAGCCCCTGATGTGCCTAAACAGTGGAAACCCCCCACAAGTGACCCCATTTTGGAAACTAGACCCATTAGGGAACTTATCTAGATGTGTGGTGAGCACCTTGAACCCCAAGGTGCTTCACAGAAGTTTATAATATTGAGCTGTAAAAATAAAATTTTCACATTTTTCCTACAAAAATGTTTTTCATCCCCTAATTTTGCATTATCATAAGGGTAATAGAATAAATTGCACCATGAAATTTGTTGTGCAATTTCTCCTGAACACGCCGATACCCCATATGTGGGGGAAAACCACTGTTTGGGCGCACTGCAGGGTTTGGAAAGGAAGAAGCGCCATTTGACTTTTTGAATGTAAAATTTGCTTGAATAATTAGCGGACGCCATGTTGCATTTGGGGAGCCCCTGATGTGCCTAAACAGTGGAAACCCCCCACAAGTGACACCATTTTGGAAACTAGACCCCTTAGGGAACTTATCTAGATGTGTGGTGAGCACATTGGGAGACAAAATAAACAAATCAGTAGCAGGTGAAGAATTGGTTTTATTTATTTTTTACGCCGTTCCTCATGCGGTATAAGTGATGAGATTACTTTATTCTTCGGGTCGGTGCGATTACAGAGATACCAGATTCATATCGGGTTTTTATGATTGACAGCTGTAACACACTAAGACGCTTTTTTTTGCAAAATCTAGTTTTTGCATCGCCATATTTTGAGAGCTATAATTTTTCCATATTTCGGTCGACAGAGTCATGTGATGGCTTGTTTTTTGCGGGACGAGTTCACATTTTTATTCGTACCATTTTTAGGTACGTGACATTTTTTGATCGCTTTCTATTCCGTTTTTTGGGAGGTAAAATTAACAAAAACCAACAATTCAGGAATTGTTTTTTGAGGTTTTATTTTTATGCCGTTCTGCGTGTGGTAAAAGTGCTGAGGCAGCATTATTCTTCAGGTCAGTACGTTTACAGCGATACTACACTTACTGTATATTTTTTTATGTTTTGGCTCTTTTACACAATAAAACAATTTTATAGAAAAAATATTTTTTTTGCATTGCTTTATTCTGTGAGCTATAACTTTTTTATTTTTCGGCTGATGGAGCTCTATGGCGGCTTGTTTTTTGCGGAACAAGATGCCGTTTTCAGCGTTACCATTTTTATTTCCATTTTGCTTTTTGATCGCATTTTTTTCCACTTTTTGTTTGGCGATATGAGGAAAAAGCATAGTTTTTTGCTCTGTTTTTTATTTATTTTTATTACGGTGTGCACAGAAGGAGTTAATTAGTGTGACAGTTTTATAGCTCGGGTTGTTTCGGATGCGGCGATACCAAATATGTGTACTTTTTTTGTTTTTGGATAAATATACGGATTTCAGTTTAATATTTTATTTATTTATTTTTATTTATTTTGTGATTTTTTTTTTAGTAGTTTGAAAACATTTTTTTTACTCTTTTTTTTACATTTTTACTTAGTCCCTGCATGGGACATTAATTTTTATTTTTCTGATCACTGATCTCATGTAATGTAATAGACATATATTACATTACGTGAGATCTTTGCTGACTGTTTCACAGTCAGTGTCTCCTGTCAGGCTTCAGCTGCAGGCTGAGCCTCGCAGGACACCGTATATGGCAGATCTGGAGGCGGTCATGTGACCTCCAGCTGCCATAGCAACGCCAGGTCCTGGAAGGTATCAGGGGTCGTCGGAGAGGTAAGTAGACGACCCCCTCTCCTCCTGCTGTCTTCTATATGCCGCGATCACTATACATCGCGGCATATAGAAGACAGCAAAGGGTTAACATCACTGGGACCTGATCAAATCAGGTCCCGATGATGGTCCCTGTCAGAGCTATCGCTCTGCACCTCACCCGCAGCGCTTGCAGGACCCTCGGGGTCCTGAGTGCTGCGGGACCACCCACCGTTTTTAAGCGTCCGCGCCCCACAGAGCCCAGGCAGCGTGGACGTTTATCTACAGTGGGCGGTCGGGAAGCGGTTAAATAAAAAAAAAGTTTTCACAAAGTAAAATAGAGAGTTACCTTTTTGTTATCATCTAGAACTGTGTTCATACTTTCTATCCCTAGCGTATCAATAGGTCCATCAAAGATAACCCATTTTCTTTCCGGGGTCTCAGATAACGCAAACTCCTGGAAAGTATTAGCGACTATCCCATCGGTCCACTGCAAATGAAGAGAGGCATCAATAAAATTGCTCTTCCCATAAAATCCAATACAATCCCACAATTGAAAGGATTATTAAAGGGAACGCCTGGGATTATGATATTGATGATACACATGTATTGACTACACGTGGCCCCTATTGAAGTGAACGTGCCGGCACTGGGAGAGACCGCAAGTAAGTGATTTGCATATATGCGGTCACATGCCAACTAGAAATGCGTGACCTCACTCAAAGCAAGTGTATTGAGTGAGGCCAGACACAGTCTAGTCAGAATGTGGCTGGAAGTATGCAAACTTATGCTAATTTCTGGCATAAATAATACAATTTGTTGTTTCCATGTCTGATGGGGAAAATAAAACAGTTTCCAATTTTTGTGCAAACAGAGAGTAAGTCATAATAAAATGATTGCCCGGCAATGTATGGCTGGGGTCTATGTCTATGAAGGAACCCCTTCTACCATGTCCATAAGCCATAAAAGGGGAGATATTCCCATTTTCAGCAAAGGTATTAGTATTATAAACAATAATTCCAATCATAGACGAACCTCATGTGACACTGGATCAAACTGCCCGAACAGCTGCCCCATGGTGATGGCTTTAGGGTTCACTGTCTGGTAAATCACTTTTTCTTCTTCGCACCCTCGCTCACTCATAAGAGACAGCGTATCAGCGAGGACGTGGAGGACCTTCGTTTTTCCAGAGAACGGCTCTCCAACCAACATAAAACTGTACGGGATGAACAAAATGCAGCATGGTCCATTGTATAAAATGGAAACAGCGAAGAATAAATCCCCCGTCCCATGGACTTCTGTAGTTCCAGCTTACCAGTGTCTGACAATCATCATCTCATACGTCTGGATCATGTCCTCCAGGAAGACCTTCTCGGGCTGGATGTTGTGTCCAGCACAGCTCTCCTGTGCGCATTCCAGTAAATCCTGAGCAAAAGGAAGGTAAAATATTTCATCAGTCTGTTTACAGTGGATCCAATTAGAGGTGGGAGAATACATTTTCAGGACCCAGATCAGTATTCTGTGGCCGCTGGACGGGACCCCTGAGAGCCGCCTCTTAGCTGCCGGCATCCCCGGCTCCTCTTCTGATTATATGGCCTGGTGTACATCATGCTGCAACCATAACGTCATGCCAGGCCAGCTAATCTGAAGAAGAGCCAGGGGGCAGGAAGAAATAAGGTGGCTCTCAGGGGTCTCATTCAGTGCCCACCACTGACCTGATGTCACGCACAGTGTAGGAAAGACAAAGCGCAACTCAAAGGGATGAGGGGAAGGGAGCCCAGACACTAGGGAAAGGGGGAAATGGAGACCTCCTAGGCTGATCTGCAATCACCCTGTCTCCCCTACCGACTCTATATTGGTTCCTCACCAACTGCCGCACAGGAACCTATCCCTGTATTTCCTTAGCGTTTGGCCCTGGATAGGGAAGGGGGGGTGAGCACTAGTCGATCCCCACTGACAACTAAAGACAGCAAGGGGAGACAGACACGGGGGAAGTAGCTTAGCTTGAGTCGACTTCAGAGAGATGGCACACACATCCTCTTAGCACCAGAGAGGAAGTAAGAACTGCACTTGCTCCAAGCCTTCACAAGGGGTCATGTGAATATCACTGGCACCTCTGTGTAGCAACCTGGAAGTATTTAAACACCCAGGCCTGATTGTCAATTAGAGCAGGAGGGAGGTAGCCGCTGGGTCCTACAGTGAGACCGCTAAGAAGATGTCTGTAATGCCAAACGAAGGGATCTCCTGCAACCAACTGCAGGGCGACTGTCACATCTGACGCACCCATGACACCTGGCCATTGGATCAGTCTCCTGCGAATCGATTCATTCATCTTAAAAAATGTCTCCATAACCTACAACTAAACTAGTGATAAATCACTCACAGATGTTTTAACTATTTTTTTTCTACATCAGATCATCCTGCATTGGAGGTGTAAGTGAGCCCCCTTACCTCTGGTGCCCCTGTGCAGCTGCCCAGGTTGCACTAATGGGACCGGACGATGAGTGACAAGGTCATGTAACCCAATTCCAAAGCAGTGGATCAGGATCGGGTGATTTCAATGGGATTGGTCTACCATCTACTGTGTATGGGGGCCTCATGACAGATTATGTTGGGGGACATAAAAATCGGGCGGTTGGAATTTAATCACCCGATCCTTACTTTCTGACCCTGAAATTAGCAGCTGCCATAAGATTCTGGCAGCGACTCTGTCATAGAGAACAGAGGAGGGAGCATTCCTGAATATGGGGGAGCCGGGAAAGATAACTGTCATCCAAATGATAGCTGGCCAGCTATATAGGACCTATCACTTGCCATTAATATGCAATTTTATTACCTGGTGTAAATGCCGCTGTTCTCCTGAATCCGGTGTTGTTTTTCTTTTGCTCCTGCGCCTCTCCATTCCTGAGATATAGCCTCTTTATAGAAATCTAGTTCATAATTTTTAATAGCCAAGTGGGCGTGGTCATCAAGTCCTCTCTGTGGGAGTCTTCAGGAAGGCCTTGCCCAGTTGGCTTAAAGGGCTAGAGGAGAGTGACAGATGTCAGGAACGGAGAGGAGCAGGAAGAAAAGAAAAACAATGCCGGAGTCAGGAGAACAGCGGCATTTACATATTTATGGCGAGGGACAAGTCCTCTTTAAGTCTTGGAAAACCCCTTTAAGACACTATTATATTTTAATACCTTATAGTCGGCTTTCGGAAGTTGAATGCCAGGGAACAGGTCGCTGGTAATCCCATTGAACAGAGGAATATCAGGAGACAAAGATTTGGGTTCGTTTACATCCTTAATTGACCGCAAGAGCTAAATAGAATGAAAAAGGATTAAATGATAAAATAATTCATATACAATATGACATGAAACAATATTAAAAGTGAGGAACCCCATTACAAAGGAGCAGTCAGTTCTTGTGATATGTCTGTATTAGTAAAGAATAGTATTCTCCAAAAAATAAGTATGAAACCTCTTTTCCTAAAACTCTACATTGTATCGTCCCTCTGTTATACCTCCTGGAAATGTATGTGTAAATGATATATAATGTATATATAATCTATATAGGGGACAACCCTATACAATCTGACTGTGCCCAAACAGTGGTGACATTGTCAGACTGTGTAGGGTACTCGTTATTGACAGATTTCAATTAATTCCTACATTTCCAGGAATGATAAAAGAGGAATGGAACGCTGCTGAGTTGCACTAAAATATGCTGCAGAATTGTTTTTCCATAGGGAATACATGTGGCCTCTGTGTTGCACTGTTAATTGCCGGCTGCAGAATGAGTTAAGTGAGATACTGTCAGTGAACTCGTTTTTGCTGGCTGACGGGGAGTTTGTAAATGTTTTATCTGTCTTTTTCTGAGCTCCTCTCAGTTTATTTATGACCACAGACCTTATCAAAATTGAATGTGCAGGGAATCAAAAAGCCGGTGAAAGCCAAGCGATGCAACGTTTTTAATAAAACCCAATTGTTAAAATGATTTTTAGCCTAAAATACATGTGTTTAAGTTAAAAATCAAAACTGTCCCATAAGGTGAACAAGCTACGTGTTTAACAACTATAGTTTTGACACTTTTGCACAGATGAGATCTAACAAGCCAGGAACAGTAATGTGCAGAAATTATTTGTAAGTCTCTGTCTGCTACTATAAAATCATACAGCTGTAATTTTTGTGATCCAAATGCTTCTCGGTAAGATGGTAATGCTATCCTATACGAGATGTAAAGCGACCAACAGTTCAGAACTTACAAGAATCTCTTCATTTTCATGGGGGAATTTCAGCTTCAGATTGCCAGCAGCGATCAGCACAGCCTTTACTGCACGCATCCCATAATCATAATGGAACTGGGACGAGAGCGGCTCCCAGCACAGCCGGTAAGTCATTACCATCTTCACCGAGAGAGGTTTAGCGTGCAGAAAACCGTAAGAATAAAGGCAGATCTCCGCAATCAGAGCATAGTTGGGGACCATCATTGCTACAGTCCGGAAAAGAACCTGAAATGCGCAAACCAGATGGGTCAGTCAACAAATGAAACTAAATTACTGTAAACTAGGCATAGAGCCGGGGAACCCATTATGTCCATTTACACTATCCTCCACCCCAGACCTAAAAGTGATGTGTCTATTCCACATCAGAGGAAAGTCAGTCAAAGTGTGGTTAAAGGGGTATTCCCATCTCCAAGATCCTGTCCCAATATGTAATAGGTGTAATAATAATAATAATGTTTGCAAATATCTCCAATTAGAAATGTAGTATAGTTCTTCTGATTAGCTATGTTGCTTAAACCCATGTGCAGGACATTGCAGTAGCTTAGGTATCCATGGTTACTAGCACTCATAGTAACAGTTAAGTTACTTGCTAGTGGTCGTAACCATGGATACCTAAGCTACTGCTATGCCCTGCACATGGGTTAAGCGACATAGCTAATCAGAAGAACTATACTACATTTCCAATTGGAGGTATTTGCTATTAATATTATTATTACACCTATTACATATTGGGATAGAATCTTGGAGATGGGGATACTCCTTTAACACTTTCCAAATCTCTCTCCACACCTCTACTGTGTCCATTTTGGAAAATAGGAGAACGGGACATCAATATTAAGGAGCTTGCAGAAATGAGGGCATACGGTGTTGTGATTATACATAGGAAATGAACAATCTCATATAGGTTTGGGGGAGAATAATCCCTTTGATGAAATCTTATGTTTCTTTTGTAAACCTAGTATTTACTTGAAAGTTTGTGAACCCCTCAAAAATTTCTGTATTACTGCATAAATTTGACTTAAAGCTACATCAGTCTGTGAGGTCACAAAGGAACTCAAGGTAACCTCTAAGCAACTAAAGGCCTCTCCTCAGATTAGCTAATGTAATTGTTCATGAGTCCACCATCAGAAGGACAATGAACAACAATGGCGAGCATGGCAGGATTGCAAGGAGAAAGGCAATGCGATTTAAAATGTCACTGCTAAAACTCACCTGGGCACATCAATAGGTAACTGGAATAATGCTTTGTGGAAGGATGAGGCCAAGATAGAGATTTTAAGTGAGAAGCTATATGTTTGCAGAAAGAAAATACTGCATTACAGCATAAGAACCTCCTATCATCTATGAAACACAAAGATGGTAATCGTAAAATGCTTTGGGCCTGTTTTGCTGCACTTGGCCAAGGACGGCTGCCATCATTGATGGAACAATGAATTCTAAAATCTATCAGCAAATGCTAAAGGAAAATATCAGGATATCAGTTCATGTACTGAATCTCAAGAAAACGTGGGTCATGCAGCAAGACAATGGCCCAAAGACACAAGTCGTTCTACAAAAGAATGGTTGAATAAACATAAAGTTTTGGAATGGCCGAATCATAGTCCTGAGCTTAATCCTATAGAAATGTTGTGGAAGGGCCCGATGCAAGGCACTGGGACTCTTTACCTTGAGGTTATCCGGCAGCTCAGAACGTCCCGCGTAGCCAGGATTCATGGTAATGGCTACGAAGTAATTTGGATTAAGCTTCAGTTCTGTTCCTTCGAAGTTGAACATGTCCATCTTCATCTGGATGGCTCTCTGGATGCGAAGAAACTGTTGGGCCACCACGGACAACACCTCCAGCTCAATACGGTTAAACTCATCAAAACACGCCCATGCTCCTGATGATGCCAGCCCTTGGAAAAACTAAAAAAAAAGTATATACCCAATACAGACCAAAAGTTTGGACACACCTTCTCATTTAAAGATTTTCTGTATTTTCAAGACTATGAAAATTGTACATTCACACTGAAGGCATCAAATTATTAATTAACACATGTGGAATTATATACTTAACAAAAAAGTGTGAAACAACTGAAAATATGTCTTATATTCTAGGTTCTTCAAAGTAGCCACCTTTTGCTTTGATGATTGCTTTGCACACTCTTGGCATTCTCTTGATGAGCTTCAAGAGGTAGTCACCGGAAATGGTCTTCCAACAATCTTGAAGGAGTTCCCAGAGATGCTTAGCACTTGTTGGCCCTTTTGCCTTCACTCTGCGGTCCAGCTCACCCCAAACCATCTCGATTGGGTTCAGGTCTGGTGACTGTGGAGGCCAGGTCATCTGGCGTAGCACCCCATCACTCTCCTTCTTGGTCAAATAGCCCTTACACAGCCTGGAGGTGTGTTTGGGGTCATTGTCCTTTTGAAAAATAAATGATGGTCCAACTAAACGCAAACCGGATGGAATAGCATGCCGCTGCAAGATGCTGTGGTAGCCATGCTGGTTCAGTATGCCTTCAATTTTGAATAAATCCCCAACAGTGTCACCAGCAAGGCACCCCCACACCATCACACCTCCTCCTCCATGCTTCACGGTGGGAACCAGGCATGTAGAGTCCATAAGTTCACCTTTTCTGCGTCGCACAAAGACACGGTGGTTGGAACCAAAGATCTCAAATTTGGACTCATCAGACCAAAGCACAGATTTCCCCTGGTCTAATGTCCATTCTTTGTGTTCTTTAGCCCAAACAAGTCTCTTCTGCTTGTTGCCTGTCCTTAGCAGTGGTTTCCTAGCAGCTATTTTACCATGAAGGCCTGCTGCACAAAGTCTCCTCTTAACAGTTGTTGTAGAGATGTGTCTGCTGCTAGAACTCTGTGTGGAATTGACCTGGTCTCTAATCTGAGCTGCTGTTAACCTGCGACTTTTAAGAACCAAGAATATAAGACATATTTTCAGTTGTTTCACACTTTTTTGTTAAGTATATAATTCCACATGTGTTAATTCATAGTTTTGATGCCTTCAGTGCGAATGTACAATTTTCATAGTCATGAAAATACGGAAAAATCTTTAAATGAGAAGGTGTGTCCAAACTTTTGGTCTGTACTATATAATCAAACGATGTCAGCAGAACATCGGTTGGAGTCAGTTTATTATCTGCAATGGAGCAGCTTAACATTGTATGTACCTTTGACATTGCTATGTAGTCCAAACCATCAGAGCAGTTAAAGACCACACACTGCACGGCCAGCGCCTTGGCCAAATCTTTGGTGGTCTCAGTTTTTCTTGTGCCGGCCGGACCTTCTGGAGCTCCACCAAGATTTAGATAAAAAGCACCGATCTACCAATGAAACATGAAAGAACTGGTATGAAATATCAATAAACTTTCTAATAAGTTTCATGCATCATACAAAAGTCAAAAAGATTTCTGAGCATAACCCATCACATCATAGCAGAGTCCGCTAGCATCTGTCAGTGAGCGGAGTGATGACCAGGCGTGGGGAGTTGCCCAGGTACTCATAGGCGGACTTCACATTGCAGTTGATGATTCGCACTCTCGCATTCTCATTCTCCCAGTAATAGCGGAGTTGGGCAAGCCACTGGAAGTCTGTTTCATGAGAAACTCCTGAGCAATGTAGGAAAAGATAGTCAACCTCAAAGACACTGCAGAATCACAAGGGAGAGTTTCTAAAGGGAAGGCAAATGCCCATACATTATAGGACAAAACTCCTAGTCACCGAATTCTGCGTTTTTCATTTAGTCCCATTGCCCACAGTGTATAACATCCGGACTCTCAGCCCCCAGTTTATAAAATCCGGCCTCTCGCCTCCCCCGGTGTATAACATCCGCCCCTTGCCCCTAGTTTAGTATAACATCCGTCCCCTTGCCCCCCCCGCCAGTGTATAAAATCCATCCCCTCAACCCCACTGTATAACATCCAACCCCAAGCCCTCCATTGCATAACATCCGGCCCCCAGGGTATAACATCTGGCCCCCAGCCCCGGTGTATAACATCTGTCCCCTCGCTCCCTCCCCCTGGTGTATAACATCCGGCCTCTCGCCTCCCCCGGTGTATAATATCCGTCCCCTCGCTCCCAGTGTATAACAACCATCCCCTCGCCCACGATGTATAATATCCGTCCCCTCGCTCCCTCCCCCTGGTGTATAACATCCGTCCCCTCGCCCCCCCGCCAGTGTATAAAATCCATCCCCTCAACCCCACTGTATAACATCCAACCCCAAGCCCTCCTTTGCATAACATCCGACCCCCAGCCCCGGTGTATAACATCTGCACCCTCGCTCCCTCCCCCTGGTGTATAATATCCGGCCTCTCGCCCCCCGGTGTATAATATCCGTCCCCTCGCCCCGGTGCATAACATCCGTCCCCTCGCCCACGGTGCATAACATCCGTCCCCTCGCCCACGGTGCATAACATCCGTCCCCTCGCCCACGGTGCATAACATCCGTCCCCTCGCCCACGGTGCATAACATCCGTCCCCTCGCCCACGGTGCATAACATCCGTCCCCTCGCCCACGGTGCATAACATCCGTCCCCTCGCCCACGGTGCATAACATCCGTCCCCTCGCCCACGGTGCATAACATCCGTCCCCTCGCCCACGGTGCATAACATCCGTCCCCTCGCCCACGGTGCATAACATCCGTCCCCTCGCCCACGGTGCATAACATCCGTCCCCTCGCCCACGGTGCATAACATCCGTCCCCTCGCCCACGGTGCATAACATCCGTCCCCTCGCCCACGGTGCATAACATCCGTCCCCTCGCCCACGGTGCATAACATCCGTCCCCTCGCCCACGGTGCATAACATCCGTCCCCTCGCCCACGGTGCATAACATCCGTCCCCTCGCCCACGGTGCATAACATCCGTCCCCTCGCCCACGGTGCATAACATCCGTCCCCTCGCCCACGGTGCATAACATCCGTCCCCTCGCCCACGGTGCATAACATCCGTCCCCTCGCCCACGGTGCATAACATCCGTCCCCTCGCCCACGGTGCATAACATCCGTCCCCTCGCCCACGGTGCATAACATCCGTCCCCTCGCCCACGGTGCATAACATCCGTCCCCTCGCCCACGGTGCATAACATCCGTCCCCTCGCCCACGGTGCATAACATCCGTCCCCTCGCCCACGGTGCATAACATCCGTCCCCTCGCCCACGGTGCATAACATCCGTCCCCTCGCCCACGGTGCATAACATCCGTCCCCTCGCCCACGGTGCATAACATCCGTCCCCTCGCCCACGGTGCATAACATCCGTCCCCTCGCCCACGGTGCATAACATCCGTCCCCTCGCCCACGGTGCATAACATCCGTCCCCTCGCCCACGGTGCATAACATCCGTCCCCTCGCCCACGGTGCATAACATCCGTCCCCTCGCCCACGGTGCATAACATCCGTCCCCTCGCCCACGGTGCATAACATCCGTCCCCTCGCCCACGGTGCATAACATCCGTCCCCTCGCCCACGGTGCATAACATCCGTCCCCTCGCCCACGGTGCATAACATCCGTCCCCTCGCCCACGGTGCATAACATCCGTCCCCTCGCCCACGGTGCATAACATCCGTCCCCTCGCCCACGGTGCATAACATCCGTCCCCTCGCCCACGGTGCATAACATCCGTCCCCTCGCCCCCGGTGCATAACATCCGTCCCCTCGCCCCCGGTGCATAACATCCGTCCCCTCGCCCCCGGTGCATAACATCCGTCCCCTCGCCCCCGGTGCATAACATCCGTCCCCTCGCCCCCGGTGTATAACATCCGTCCCCTCGCCCCCGGTGTATAACATCCGTCCCCTCGCCCCCGGTGTATAACATCCGTCCCCTCGCCCCCGGTGTATAACATCCGTCCCCTCGCCCCCGGTGTATAACATCCGTCCCCTCGCCCCCGGTGTATAACATCCGTCCCCTCGCCCCCGGTGTATAACATCCGTCCCCTCGCCCCCGGTGTATAACATCCGTCCCCTCGCCCCCGGTGTATAACATCCGTCCCCTCGCCCCCGGTGTATAATATCCGTCCCCTCCCTCCCAGTGTATAACAAGCATCCCCTCGCCCACGGTGTATAATATCCGTCCCCTGACCCCTGGTTTATAAAATCCATCCCCTCGCCCCTGGTGTATAATATCCGTCCCCTCGCCCCTGGTGTATAATATCCGTCCCCTCGCCCCTGGTGTATAATATCCGTCCCCTCGCCCCTGGTGTATAATATCCGTCCCCTCGCCCCTGGTGTATAATATCCGTCCCCTCGCCCCTGGTGTATAATATCCGTCCCCTCGCCCCTGGTGTATAATATCCGTCCCCTCGCCCCTGGTGTATAATATCCGTCCCCTCGCCCCTGGTGTATAATATCCGTCCCCTCGCCCCTGGTGTATAATATCCGTCCCCTCGCCCCTGGTGTATAATATCCGTCCCCTCGCCCCTGGTGTATAATATCCGTCCCCTCGCCCCTGGTGTATAATATCCGTCCCCTCGCCCCTGGTGTATAATATCCGTCCCCTCGCCCCTTAGTGTATAACATCCAGCCCTCGGACTTGTATAACATCTAGCCCCTTGTACCCCCAGTGTATAACATCAATCCCCTCGTACCCCTAGGGTATAACATCTGGCCCCTCGGCCTTGTATAACATTAAGACTCTCGCCCCCACCAGTGTATAACATCAATCCCCACGCCCCCCCGGTGTATAACATCCGCCCTCCCATGCTGTGTGCTGTTACTAACATATGACAGAACGGCTGGTGGTGCAGAGCTCTCTGATACCAGCGCGGTCCTGTAATAGGAGCCACCGGGGTAACAAGTCTGGATATTACATTTCTTCCCTCCTAAATCTTCCCCCATCACATGTGAGTGATATTATTAAGGAGTAGAAGGAACTGCAGCAACTCAGGAGACCCCGGAACATTACAGAGCGGGGTCACTGAGTGCTGAGGAGCAGAGGGCAGAACGCTTTCCTGACTCCATTGGTAACATCACCACAAACACTGCGTCCCCGCCAGGAGCTTTATGGCCGAGCAGCTGCATGCAGCCTTACATCACCAAGCACGATGCCGAGCGTCAGATGGAGTGGTGTGAAGCCGCCACCACAGGACTCTGGAGGAGACCTGTTCTGTGCAGTGACGGATCACACTTCTCTATCTGGCATCTGATGGACGAGTCTGGATTTGGTGAATGCCAGGAGAACGTTACCCCATTAACTGCATTATGCCCGCTGTACAGTTTGCTGGTGGGGGTATGGCCTTGTTTTTAGGGGTTGGTCTAGGCCCCTTAGTTCCAGTGAAAAGATATCTTAATGCTTCAGCACAAGACATTTTAAACAATTGTAGCTTCCAACCCTAAGGGAATAGAAGAGCAGAACTGTTTCACACACGTTCTCAACCTCAACCCCACTAAACACCTTTAGGATGATTAATTAGAACAAATACTGCACAATGGCAGCATAAATATGTCACCGCAACATAGGGAAGAACAATGTCAGTCACACATCAATTACATTGCCATATGTCTGCTCAGGCTTAGAATGGCTGACCATTCAGAGAATTACATAATACCTACAAAGAAACCGAACAAAAGGCCATTAAAGGAATTGACATAAAAACCCTTTATTAGTACATCCATGGTTATGGAAGGACACCGCACAGAGGAGGGCACACACACCATTGATAGAAAATATTACAAACCGCACCTAGGCCATCCAAACCACTGACTATAAAGAATATCAATTGTGGCAATGAGTCATATACAGGGGACGCCGACACCTACAGATGCAAAAACATTCCTATACAGTTATATGAAAAAGTTTGGGCACCCCTATTAATCTTAAGCTTATTGTTTTATAAAAATTGGTGTTTTTGCAACAGCTATTTCAGTTTGATATATGTAATAACTGTTGGACACAGTAATGTTTCTGCCTTGAAATGAGGTTTATTGTACTAACAGAAAATGTACAATCTGCATTCAAACAAAATTTGACAGGTGCATAAGTATGGGCACCCTTATCATTTTCTTGTTTTAAATCCTCCTACCTACTTTTTACTGACTTACTAAAGCACTTTTTTTGGTTTTTTAACCTCATTGAGCTTTGAAGTTTATAGCCAGGTGTATGCAATCATGAGAAAAGCTACTTAAAGTGGCCACTTGCAAGTTGTTCTCCTGTTTGAATCTCCTCTGAAGAGTGGCATCATGGGCTCCTCAAAACAACTGTCAAATGATCTGAAAACAAAGATTATTCAACATAGCTGTTCAGGGGAAGGATACAAAAAGCTGTCTCAGAGATTTAACCTGTCAGTTTCCACTGTGAGGAACATAGTAAGGAAATGGAAGAACACAGGGACAGTTCTTGTTAAGGCCAGAAGTGGCAGGCCAAGAAAAACATCAGAAAGGCAGAGAAGAAGAATGGTGAGATCAGTCAAGGACAATCCTCAGACCACCTCCAGAGAGCTGCAGCATCAACGTGCTGCAGATGGTGTCACTGTGCATCGGTCAACTATACAACGCACTTTGCACAAGGAGAAGCTGTATGGGAGAGTGATGCGAAAGAAGTCGTTTCTGCAAGCACGCCACAAACAGAGTCGGCTGAGGTATGCAAAAGCACATTTGGAGAAGCCAATTTCCTTTTGGAAGAAGGTCCTGTGGACTGATGAAACCAAGATTGAGTTGTTTGGTCATACAAAAAGGCGTTATGCATGGCGGCAAAAAAACACAGCATTCCAAGAAAAACACTTGCTACCCACAGTGAAATTTGGTGGAGGTTCCATCGTGCTTTGGGGCTGTGTGGCCAATGCTGGCACCGGGAATCTTGTTAAAGTCGAAGGACGCATGGATTCCACTCAGTATCAGCAGATTCTTGACAATAATGTTCAAGAATCAGTGACAAAGTTGAAGTTACGCAGGGGATGGATCTTTCAGCAAGACAATGATCCAAAACACGGCTCCAAATCTACTCAGGCATTCATGCAGAGGAACAATTACAATGTTCTGGAATGGCCATCCCAGTCCCCAGACCTGAATATCATTGAACATCTGTGGGATCATTTGAAGAGGGCTGTCCATGCTCAGCGACCATCAAACTTAACTGAACTGGAATTGTTTTGTAAAGAGGAATGGTCAAAAATACCTTCATCCAGGATCCAGGAACTCATTAAAAGCTACAGGAAGCGACTAGAGGCTGTTATTTTTGCAAAAGGAGGATCTACTAAGTATTAATGTCACTTTTCTGGTGAGGTGCCCATACTTATGCACCTGTCAAATTTTGTTTGAATGCAGATTGCACATTTTCTGTTAGTACAATAAACCTCATTTCAAGGCAGAAACATTACTGTGTCCAACAGTTATTACATATATCAAACTGAAACAGCTGTTGCAAAAACACCAATTTTTATAAAACATTAAGCTTAAGATTAATAGGGGTGCCCAAACTTTTTCATATAACTGTATAGTGACCACCATCTCAATATGCAGAAATGACTACTGCCCCATAGACGTCATTGTAAGTACACCCCAAGATTGCTTTACTGTGACAAGATCAATTGTGTCCTATGAAAACTCAAAGAAAAGAGGGGGGAATATAACATAGATATGGAAAGAACATAGGAATGGGGTGAAATGTATGAAGGTGCTCGGCATATTGAGCTGTGATATCTGTAGAGGGACGGACTCCATATTAACATCCTGGATATGGATTTAGAATAGGAGGCCATAAAAGCCCCTGTAGGTGTAATGTGGAGGGGGCACAATGCCTTTCTCCATGTAGTGTATGATAAATAGAACATGGTATTGGAAAGTTTGGTGCCAGCCATGATGTTTGCACAAACCTGTTTGGATCATTTCCATGCCCACGTCACGAGCGTGCCCCTCTATGGTGACGAGAGCCCCCAATGTGGTGCGAGTCTGCTGGGACAATTTGCCTCCTCGCACAAGCTCCACAATATCATTTAGCTGGAGCTGCAGATTATCATAGGAGTTTTTCAGGCCCTACAAGAAGGATGTAACGGTGAAATCATCTGCAGAAACATTCATAGAACATACATATTGCAAGGGGGCTGAAATCTATACAGATTATAAGCTGCAGACTAGATTGAGAACTCCACAATATGCAGGCACTTTATAATGTACACAACAATTTTACAACATATCTTTATAGAAGTTGGAGATCTGGATTGAACCCAGAGCCCCAAATACCCAGATGTACCTCTATAAAACCCTGCCACAAACAGCATGGAAAACTCAATGCTGATGGATTCATTTTATGCTGGTATTATGGGAAATCCCATACAATGTCTTCCCTTATTGGTAGATATGACGAGAGTAGAGATGAGCGAATGGATTTGCAGGACTCTGGTCCAACAGTCGGGTCAGTATTCCACGGCCCCAGGACCGGAGCCCCGTGAACCGGCATCTCCGGCTCCTCTTTTGATGTCGATGTCATAGTTGTGGTGTGAGGCACAAATGACATCACGCCTGGCCGGCTAATCAAAAGAGGAGCCAGGGATGCCGGCATGTAAGAGGCGGTTAGCAAGGCTCCCATCCAACAGCCAGAGACTACTAACCTGCTCTCTTAGACCAAGGTCCTGCAAATTTAGTTGCTCATCTCTAGACAAGATGCATGAATCAATGCAAAATCCCAACAATACTATGGAGCCTTTTGGGTACCTTCAAGATATTGAGCCGCTGTACAACTGCAACCCCCAGGAGAAGACCCCTGGGCAAGAACAGTACATGGGCTCTTTGCAGTCTAATAACGTACTGTGAAATAAGCTACTTGCATCTTTTGATGTGAATGTGGGTCCCCTTACCTCTGTTGCACCAATGGTATATCCGCCCCTGGAAACTCCTATAAGCTGCGTCCCTGGATATGACAGTCTATTAGCAGGAGAACACATGAAGTCTGTCTATGAATGTATATATATGTATTTCTCCCAGAAAATTATTACAATTACACATGTTTTGTTGTTCACATGTTTATTTAATTTGTGTGTATTGGAACAACACAAAAAGAAGATATTGGTCAACAATTTTGGTTCTCAAGTCCTCAGACAGTTCTCTTTTCCTCTTTCTGTTCTCCCTACTTAGTGTGGCACGTAACAACGCAAAGATTGAGTCAACTTTTCCCCTTTGTATCGGGTTTCAGGTGTGATTTTCATATTGCCCACACCTGTTACTTGCCACAGGTGAGTTTGAATGAGCATCACAAGCTTGAAACAAAATGGTTTTCCCACAATTTTGGAAAGATGCCAACAATTTTGTCCGGCCCATTTTTGGGGTTTTGTGTGAAATTATATCCAATTTGCCTTTTTTTCTCTGTTTTTTTGTGTTGTTCCAATACACACAAAGGAAATAAACATGTGTATAACAAAAAATACACACGCAATTGCAATAATTTTATGGAAAATACTTCAAGGGTGCCAACACTTCCGGCCATGACTGTTTCTAGTGAAGCAACCTTGATCAGTAAAGGAGCTTATGCCGTACCTCTGGGCCACTGCCGATAGCTTCATGCCCTTCACTGGTCCAGAACATCTGAGACACACAGAGCACGACCTGTCCCGGCCATTCCCTCACCCAGTCTTTTCTTGCAGTCTCAGGGTACGCCTTTTAAAAAACAAAGTTAAATTACATTGACAGAAGCATTTAAGAGAGGGACAACCTTACTAGTATTATCTAGCAAATTCATTTCTACCGATTGCAGGTAGAAGATCTGCTACCTGGCTCTATTGCAAGAGATACATCATCCACAAATCATTCACTGCCGCCAAATAATCTTATACAAATATAAAAGTACTAGATTAGTTCCAATTAATGCTTTTGGTCTGTAGGTAGATCCGTACCATTCGTGACCGAGCAATAACATCATGCACGCTCCTTAACATGACATCTTCCCCTTGGATGAGCCACTTCTCCACGGCCCCCCGAGCCTCGGAGGTGGAGATGGTCTGGATGAGCTCTACGCGTTCCCCCTCGGTGCTGTACATGGCTTTGATGTCCAGGTTAGGAAGGAACTCCAGCTTTGCGATGCCTTCAAAGCCCTTCTTTAGATGTGGTTGTTCCCGCAGAGGATCTTTAGTCTCAGAGAGAATTTCTAGCATTTCGTCGTTGGACAGGAAGAAAAAGTTAAAGCGAAAATGCACAATATGATTAAAATGTCATTAAAGTATTGGGTCAGGCGCCATTTGTATTAGTGTCTGTGAGAAAATAGAAAAGCAAAGCTTTAAAGTAAAGATTCAGTCCCCATACACATTGGATTAAAATAGTTTAAACCTGACGATTGCAGCAGGACCGGCCTACCCACTGATGTGTATGGGGGTCTCCTGACTCTCCCCCGATAGAGGATGTCAGGGCCAGAAGGATCGGGCAGATGGGATTTCAATACCCGGTCTTTTGGTTCTCAGGGGAGATAACCCGCTGCCGGAGGTGTCCAGTACCGACTTTCTCCTCTCTCCCCATTAAAAACACATGACTGTTCAGCAGAATATGTGGGAGTCAGGAGAAGTAGCCAAATAACCATTCAGACCACGGGTATCTCATATCTGATGCGTATGGCTAGCTTAAAGGGGCTATCCAGTTTTGGGAACTTTTTTTATTTAACTGAAATGGGTATTCCCATCTCCAGGATTCTACCCCAATATGTAGTAGGCGTCATAATAATAATATTAGCAAATACCTCCAATTAGAAGTGTAGTATAGTTCTTCTGATTTGCTTTGTCGCTTATCCCATGTGCAGGGCATTGCAGTAGCTTAGGTTACGACCACTAGCAAATAACTGTCACTATATGAGTGGTCGTAACCATGGATACCGAAGCTACTGCAATGCCTTGCACATGGGGAAAGCGACATAGCGAATCAGAAGAACTATACTACACTTCTAATTGGAGGTATTTGCTAATATTATTATTATTACTACGCCTACTACATATTGGGATAGGATCTTGGAGATGGGAATACCCATTTAATTGCGAGTATTTGCGACAATTCGGTTTCATTAAAAATGTTGCACCGTTAGGCTTTTTGTTTCCTGCACATTCAGCTTTGATGTGATCTGTGGTCATAAATCGGCTAAGAGGAGCTGAAAAAAGACAGATTAAAAATAAGTCCAATAGCCAGCGCAGCACAGAGCCAATAGAAGGCAAACAGTGCAAAATTATTAATGAAATCCAATTACAAAAATGATTTCAGTGCGTTTAAATAAGAAAAAAAATAATTATTTAAAGAGTATATAGAATCATTGCAACAAGTGAAAGGACTATACCGTGGGAAAAAAGCCTCTTCTTCTCCAGATAGGCATTCAGCCCTTTCATGATTTTATCCAGAAGCACATTGCTGTCCTGAAGTTTTTCCAGAAGTCCGGTCAGAGAAGTGGCGCTTAAAGCCTAAAACAAAGTAGATAGCCCATAAGTAAGATTCCATTATATAGTTATAGAGACTGAAAAAAGGTCACATTCATTCACTATTGTGCCAATAGTTCATATTAAAAAAATAATTAGAACATACAGTTATATGAAAAAGTTTGGGCACCCCTATTAATCTTAAGCTTAATGTTTTATAAAAATTGGTGTTTTTGCAACAGCTATTTCAGTTTGATATATGTTATAACTGTTGGACACAGTAATGTTTCTGCCTT
Organism: Phyllobates terribilis; assembly: GCF_046119375.1. NCBI lineage: Eukaryota > Metazoa > Chordata > Amphibia > Anura > Dendrobatidae > Phyllobates > Phyllobates terribilis. The sequence goes on from NW_027363077.1 coordinate 1,754,749, forward strand.
GAAATGAGGTTTATTGTACTAACAGAAAATGTGCAATCTGCATTCAAACAAAATTTGACAGGTGCATAAGTATGGGCACCTCACCAGAAAAGTGACATTAATATTTAGTAGATCCTCCTTTTGCAAAAATAACAGCCTCTAGTTGCTTCCTGTAGCTTTTAATGAGTTCCTGGATCCTGGATGAAGGTATTTTTGACCATTCCTCTTTACAAAACAATTCCAGTTCAGTTAAGTTTGATGGTCGCCGAGCATGGACAGCCCTCTTCAAATGATCCCACAGATGTTCAATGATATTCAGGTCTGGGGACTGGGATGGCCATTCCAGAACATTGTAATTGTTCCTCTGTATGAATGCCTGAGTAGATTTGGAGCCGTGTTTTGGATCATTGTCTTGCTGAAAGATCGATCCCCTGCGTAACTTCAACTTTATCACTGATTCTTGAACATTATTGTCAAGAATCTGCTGATACTGAGTGGAATCCATGCGTTCCCATCCATCCATCCTGGGTAGGTGTATATGCCCCGCTATCCATCCATCCTGGGTAGGTGTAGATGCCTCTTCATCCATCCATCCTGGGTAGGTGTACATGCCCCTCCATCCATCCTGGGTAGGTGTATATGCTTCTCCATCCATCCTGGGTAGGTGTAGATGCCCCGCCATCCATCCATCTTGGGTAGGAGTAGATGCCCCGCCATCCATCCATCTTGGGTAGGAGTAGATGCCCCTCCATCCATCCATCCTGGGTAGGTGTATATGCCCCTCCATTCATCCATTCTGGGTAGGTGTATATGCCCCTCCATCCATCCATCCATCCATCCATCCATCCATCCATTCTGGGTAGGCATAGATGCCCCTCCATCCATCCATTCTGGGTAGGTGTAGATGCCCCTCCATTCATCCATTCTGGGTAGGTGTAGATGCCCCTCCATCCATCAATCCATCCTGGGTAGGGGTATATGCCCCTCCATCCATCCATTCTGGGTAGGCGTAGATGACCCTCCATCCATTCATCCTGGGTAGGTGTAGATGCCCCTCCATCCATCCATCCTGGGTAGGTGTAGATGCCCCTCCATCCATCCATACATCCTGGGTAGGTGTAGATGCCCCTCCATCCATCCATCCTGGGTAGGTGTAGATGCCCCTCCATCCATCCATACATCCTGGGTAGGTGTAGATGCCCCTCCATCCATCCACCCATCCTGGGTAGGTGTAGATACCCAGGATAAATGGATGGATGGAGGGGCATCTACACCTACCCAGGATGGATGGATGGACAGGCATCTACACTTACCCAGGATGAATGGATGGATGGAGGGGCAAGTGTAGATGCCCCTCCATCCATCCATCCTGGGTAGGGGTAGATGCCCCTCCATCCATCCATCCTGGGTAGGTGTATATGCCCCTCCATCCATCCATTCTGGGTAGGTGTATATGCCCCTCCATCCATCCATCCATCCTGGGTAGGCGTAGATACCTTTCCATCCATCTATCCTGGGTAGGTGTATATGCACCTCCATCCATCCATTCTGGGTTTGCGTAGATGCACCTCCATCCATCCTGGGTAGTCTATTCTGGTAGGTGTATATGCCCCTCCATCCATCCATCCATCCTGGGTAGGAGTATTTGCACCTCCATCCATCCTGGGTAGGTGTATATGCCCCTCCATCCATCCTGGGTAGGTGTATTTCACCCTCCATCCATCCATCCATCCTGGGTAGGTGTATATGACCCTTCATCCATCCATCCATTCTGGGTAGGCATAGATGCCCCTCCATCCATCCATCCATCCTGCGCAGTCTATTCTGGTAGGTGTATATGCCCCTCTATCCATCCATCCTGGGTAGGTGTAGATGCCCCTCCATTCGTCCATTCTCGGTAGGTGTAGATGCCCCTCCATTCGTCCATTCTCGGTAGGTGTAGATGCCCCTCCATCCATCAATCCATCCTGGGTAGGTGTAGATGCCCCTCCATCCATCCATAGTAGGTGTAGATACCACTCCATCCATCCATCCTGGGTAGGTGTATATGCCCCTCCATCCATCCTGGGTAGGTGTATATGCCCCTCCATTCATCCTGGGTAGGAGTATTTGCCCCTCCATCCATAGTGGGTAGGTGTATATGCCCCTCCATCCATCCATCCTGGGTAGGTGAATATGCCCTTCCATCCATCCTGGGTAGGTGTATATGCCCCTCCCTCCATCCATCCATCCATCCATCCAGAGTAGGTGTATATGCCCCTCCATCCATCCATCCTGAGTAGGTGTATATGCCCATCCATCCATCCTGGGTAGGTGTATATGCCCCTCCATCCATCCACTCTGGGTAGGTGTAGATGCCTCTCCATCCATCAATCCATCCTGGGTAGGTGTATATGCCCCTCCATCCATCCATTCTGGGTAGGCGTAGATGCCCCTCCATCTATTCATCCTGGGTAGGTGTAGATGCCCCTCCATCCATCCATCCTGGGTAGGTGTAGATGCCCCTCCATCCATCCATTCATCCTGGGTAAGTGTAGATGCCCCTCCATCCATCCATCCTGGGAAGGGGTAGATGCCCCTCCATCCATCCATCCTGGGTAGGGGTAGATGCCCCTCCATCCATCCATTCTGGGTAGGTGTATATGCCCCTCCATCCATCCATTCTGGGTAGGTGTATATGCCCCTCCATCCATCCATCCATCCTGGGTAGGCGTAGATACCTTTCCATCCATCCATCCTGGGTAGGTGTATATGCACCTCCATCCATCCATCCATCCATCCATCCAATCTGGGTAGGTGTATATGCCCCTTCATCCATCCATTCTGGGTTTGCGTAGATGCACCTCCATCCATCCTGGGTAGTCTATTCTGGTAGGTGTATATGCCCCTCCATCCATCCATCCATCCTGGGTAGGAGTATTTGCCCCTTCATCCATCCATCCATCCTGGGTAGGTGTAGATGACCCTCCATCCATCCACCCATCCTGGGTAGGTGTAGATGCCCTTCCATCCATCCATTCATCCTGAGTAAGTGTAGATGCCCCTCCATCCATCCATCGTGGGTAGGGGTAGATGCCCCTCCATCCATCCAATCTGGGTAGGTGTATATGCCCCTTCATCCATCCATTCTGGGTTTGCGTAGATGCACCTCCATCCATCCTGGGTAGTCTATTCTGGTAGGTGTATATGCCCCTCCATCCATCCATCCATCCTGGGTAGGAGTATTTGCCCCTTCATCCATCCATCCATCCTGGGTAGGTGTAGATGCCCCTCCATCCATCCATTCATCCTGAGTAAGTGTAGATGCCCCTCCATCCATCCATCGTGGGTAGGGGTAGATGCCCCTCCATCCATCCATTCTGGGTAGGTGTATATGCACCTCCATCCATCCATCCTGGGTAGGCGTAGATACCTCTCTATCCATCCATCCTGGGTAGGTGTATATGCACCTCCATCCATCCAATCTGGGTAAGCATAGATGCCCCTCCATCCATCCTGAGCAGTCTATTCTGGTAGGTGTATATGCCCCGCCATCCATCCACTCTGGGTAGGTGTAGATGCCCCTCCATCCATCAATCCATCCTGGGTAGGTGTAGATGCCCCTCCATCCAACCATGGTAGATGCGAATACCCCTCCATCCATTCTTCCATCCATCCATCCTGGGTAGGTGTATATGCCCCTCCATTCATCCTGGGTAGGAGTATTTGCCCCTCCATCCATAGTGGGTAGGTGTATATGCCCCTCCATCCATCCATCCTGGGTAGGTGAATATGCCCTTCCATCCATCCTGGGTAGGTGTATCGGCCTCTCCATCCATCCTGGGTAGCTGTATATGCCCCTCCATCCATCCATCCTGAGTAGGTGTATATGCCCCTCCATCCATCCATCCTGAGTAGGTGTATATGCCCATCCATCCATCCTGGTAGGTGTATATGCCCCTCCATCCATCCACTCTGGGTAGGTGTATATGCCCCTCCATCCATCCATACATCCTGGGTAGGTCTAGATGCCCCTCCATCCATCCACCCATCCTGGGTAGGTGTAGATGCCCTTCCATCCATCCATTCATCCTGGGTAGGTGTAGATGCCCCTCCATCCATCCACCCATCCTGGGTAGGTGTAGATGCCCTTCCATCCATCCATCGTGGGTAGGGGTAGATGCCCCTCCATCCATCCATTCTGGGTAGGTGTATATGCCCCTCATTCCATCCATCCTGGGTAAGCATAGATGCCCCTCCATCCATCCATCCATCCTGAGCAGTCTATTCTGGTAGGTGTATATGCCCCTCCATCCATCCACTCTGGGTAGGTGTAGATGCCCCTCCATCCATCAATCCATCCTGGGTAGGTGTAGATGCCCCTCCATCCATCCATGGTAGATGCGAATACCCCTCCATCCATTTTTCCATCCATCCATCCTGGGTAGGTGTATATGCCCCTCCATTCATCCTGGGTAGGTGTATATGCCCCTCCATCCATCCAGTGTAGGAGTATTTGCCCCTCCATCCATCCTGGGTAGGTGTATCGGCCCCTCCATCCATCCATCCATCCTGAGTAGCTGTATATGCCCCTCCAGCCATCCTGGGTAGGTGTATATGCCCCTTCATCCATTCTGGGTAGGTGTATATGCCCCTCCATCCAACCTGGTTAGGTGTAGATGCCCCTCCATCCATTCATACATCCTGGGTAGTCTATTCTGCTAGGTGTATATGCCCCTCCATCCATCCTGGTTAGGTGTAGATGCCCCTCCATCCATCCATCCATCCTGGGTAGGTGTATATGCCCCTTCATCCATCCATCCATCCTGGGTAGGTGTAAATGCCCCTCCATCCATCCACTCTGGGTAGGTGTAGATGCCCCTCCATCCATCCACTCTGGGTAGGTGTAGATGCCCCTCCATCCATCAATCCATCCTGGGTAGGTGTAGATGCCCCTCCATCCATCCATGGTAGATGCGAATACACCTCCATCCATCCATCCTGGGTAGGTGTATATGCCCCTCCATCCATCCTGGGTAGGTGTATATGCCCCTCCGTCCATCCAGTGTAGGAGTATTTGCCCCTCCATCCATCCTGGGTAGGTGTATATGCCCCTCCATCCATCCATCCATCCTGGGTAGGTGTATATGCCCTTCCATCCTGGGTAGGTGTATATTCCCCTCCATCCATCCATCCTCGGTAGGTGTATATTCCCCTCCATCCATCCATCCTGGGTAGGTGTATCGGCCCCTCCAGCCATCCTGGGTAGGTGTATCGGCCCCTCCAGCCATCCATCCATCCTGGGTAGGTGTATATGCCCCCTCCATCCATCCAGTGTAGGAGTATTTGCCCCTCCATCCATCCTGGGTAGGTGTATATGCCCCTCCATCCATCCATCCTGGGTAGGTGTATATGCCCTTCCATCCTGGGTAGGTGTATATTCCCCTCCATCCATCCTGGGTAGGTGTATATGCCCCTCCATCCATCCTGGGTAGGTGTATCGGCCCCTCCATCCATCCATCCTGGGTAGCTGTATATGCCCCTCCATCCATCCATCCTGGGTAGGTGTATATGCCCCTTCATCCATTCTGGGTAGGTGTAGATGCCCCTCCATCCATCCTGGGTAGTCTATTCTGGTAGGTGTATATGCCCCTCCATCCAACCTGGTTAGGTGTAGATGCCCCCTCCATTCATCCATCCTGGTTAGGTGTAGATGCCCCTCCATCCATCCATCCTGGGTAGTCTATTCTGGTAGGTGTATATGCCACTCCATCCAACCTGGTTAGGTGTAGATGCCCCCTCCATCCATCCATCCTGGTTAAGTGTAGATGCCCCTCCATCCATCCATCCTGGGTAGGTGTAAATGCCCCTCCATCCATCCATCCTGGGTAGGTGTAAATGCCCCTCCATCCATCCATCCTGGGTAGGTGTAAATGCCCCTCCATCCATCCATGCTGGGTAGGTTTATATGCCCCTGACTAGCCCAGGGGAATGGGTATGACTCGGTACCCGGGCCTTTAGGGATGTCGCGGTGGTCGGCTCCCGGGCCCGCACCCTGGGGTCGCTCCTTTAAAAGGGTTGGTGATTTGTGAAGTTTATAAAAGAGTTTGTGACGCCACCTGTGGTTTCTGGTGAGGATCACCAGCGCTGCGCAGTCCACTGAGGCCGGTGATAAGGCAGCTCGATGGTATAGCTTCCCACAGGTGGAGCTAGGCCTCAGGGCAGCGTATGGACGGGGAAAGCAGGACGGAGAGACCCAGCCGGGTCAGAGCAAGAACAGGGACAGACACGATTGTCACTTCAGTACCTTTTACTGATGGAAATTCAGGCACGTCCCAGAGCACTGTAGGGTGAAGGGTGCACGTCAGGATCCTCCCCAATGAGCGGGTTTTGGGCCTCCTGTTTCTTGCCTCTGCGTAGTAAGTTTCTGACCTTCCTGGAGCAAGGCCTAACTTTGTCTCTGTCCTGCGCTGGCTGACCTTGTGGTAGGGCCTTTTCTTGGATTACACGCTCCCGACTTAAGGGGCCTATGTGTCTCCTGGCTCTATTACGTATCAGCACTTTTGCGATACTGGGACTTGTAGTTCTCCAGGGATTCTGGTTATATCTTACTGGGTCGTGGAGATCCCGGTAAGCTTCGGACCCGATGTCCGGTAACTGCTTCTTCGGGGTGAGCTAGTTAAGCTCCTCTGCCCCCTATGTATTAACTCTCCACTAGCCTTCGGCCTACTCGGGCCCTCACTAGGCTATACACACTAACGGCAGCTTGCCGCGCTTCACCGATCTTATGGCGCCGGCACACCTAAAGCTCACCTCTCTGAGCTACAACTGAGTCTAGAACGTGCTCCACTGCAGACTGACCTCTCTCAGGCTTTTGCACTGCAGGAACTCTCTCAACAGGTTTGCTTTCTGTCGACTCCAGTCTAGACTAACTGCTGCCTGGCTCCACCTTCCCTTATATATCTATCCCTAACGGGCTACCTCTGATGGTCTGAGGTGGAAGGTGGAGATGTGTGAATGGTTATGGGGGCCTCTTGTGGAGGAATCCATCAATACACCCTGCTAAGATCTGTGATACCAAGCGCAGCTAGGCGTCACACACCCCCCATCCATCCTGGGTAGATGTATATGCCCCTCCATCCATCCATTCTGGGTAAATGCATATGCCCCTTCATCCATCCTGGTTAGGTGTAAATGCCCCTCCATCCATCCCGGTCAGTATATGCCCCCCTCCATCCATCCATCCTGGTGGATATATCCTCCCCTTCATACTGGTGGGTGTATGCCCCCCTCCATCCATCCTGGTGGGTATATGCCCCCCCCTCCATTCATCCTGGTGGGTATATGCCCCCCCCCTCCATCCATCCTGGTGGGTATATGCCCCCCCCTCCATCCATCCTGGTGGGTATATGCCCCCCCCCTCCATCCATCCTGGTGGGTATATGCCCCCCCCCCCTCCATCCATCCTGGTGGGTATATGCCCCCCCCCTCCATCCATCCTGGTGGGTATATGCCCCCCCCTCCATCCATCCTGGTGGGTATATGCCCCCCCCTCCATCCATCCTGGTGAGTATATGCCCCCCTCCATCCATCCATCCTGGTGGATATATCCTCCCCTTCATACTGGTGGGTATATGCCCCCCTCCATCCATCCTGGTGGGTATATGCCCCCCCTCCATCCATCCTGGTGGGTATATGCCCCCCCTCCATTCATCCTGGTGGGTATATGCCCCCCCCCTCCATCCATCCTGGTGGGTATATGCCCCCCCCCTCCATCCATCCTGGTGGGTATATGCCCCCCCCCTCCATCCTGGTGGGTATATGCCCCCCCTCCATCCATCCTGGTGGGTATATGCCCCCCCCCTCCATCCATCCTGGTGGGTATATGCCCCCCCCTTCCATCCATCCTGGTGAGTATATGCCCCCCCCCCTCCATCCATCCTGGTGAGTATATGCCCCCCCCCCTCCATCCATCCTGGTGGGTATATGCCCCCCCCCTCCATCCATCCTGGTGGGTATATGCCCCCATATATTCAATGCGAAGGGAAAAAAACCAAAACAAACGCTTCTACTCACCTTCCACGTTCCCACGCAGCGCTGTGTCTGTGTTGCCTGAAGATGTCGGCGGTGATAACAGCTGAGAGGCTGAGATCACCGCACGGCGCCGCTGCAGATACTCACTCGGGACGTCCACTCCTAGGCATTTCCTCCCCGGCAGTTCCTGTCATGGCATGCTCTGACTGAGCAGTGCGTGCGACGACAGGGGGAATGTACAGCTTACACTGCAGGCTCCACAAAGATGGCTGCAATCTCCTCCCACGGCTGCGACCTGAACAGCCAAGGGGGCGTGCCCAGGTCACAGCTAGAGGCAGGAGGAGCGGCCTCTAATGTTAGAGAAAGGGTCGATGACAGACTACTGTCTCTTATGGCCAGGGCTGCCGTAAATGAGGTGTGTAAGAGCGCTTCTTACACACCCCCCAAATAAAAATGGCAGCCCCTAGTGGCCAATGTAAAAATAAATAAAAAACTAATAAAGTGGTACATTTAATTTTGTATTAAAAATAATTGATTACATAATTATTAATACAAAACATAAAATCGTGGCCCCTTCCCTGTAAGAATAGCACATGGCTCTTTTCACGTCTGGTTATTTCTCTAGCAGGTAGAATATGCTCCGTTATAGACCGTGGACAGGTTTACAGCTCTATTTATTGTGGACGATTGATCTGCAAATCAGAACTGAGACCGGTCCGATTTTCATCCGATTTGTAGATAAAGATCATCTATTGAAGTCAACGAGTCTGTCAGAAAAAATGCCCAGAACCAACCATGTTGCCTGTACTGCTTGTTCTGCAGTGTCTATAGGCCAGGCAAGCGAGGCGAGGAAACCTTTAGCTTTTTACTTTACATATAAAAAAATATGCCCCACTGAGGAGAAAAACTGACACACTGACCAAAATCAGATGAAAATTAGAAAAAAAACACTGATTAAAACCTGACATGTGAACGGGGCCTTAATCAGATGTCAGCAGGGTCGGACTGGGGTGTCTGGGGCCCACAGGGGACACTGACTCTAGTGGCCACCTCCAGCAATATGCAGATCTCTCTTCTCTGCTCTCCCTGTTATAGTGGAGCAGTGACCGGCGGCTCCTCACATCTACTCTGCACAGACTACAACAGGGATGGACAATTTCTGTAGTTTGCATGAAAGAGCTTCTTTGGTTAAAACAAGTCATCACAGATTCATGGGCTACACAGGATAGGTGATCACTTATTGATTGGAAGAATGGGGAAGTTTTATCCCTGACAGGACACTTATCCCCATTTTAAAATGCAGCGACAGGTGGGACGTCTGACCACAGCCTCATTCTTTCTCTTGGGGGCTTCCAAAAAAGAGCAGCGCTCACAGCCCCTGAGGGAATGAATGGATCAGTGGTCGAGTCGCACATGAGCTCCAGTGTAATGGGGAGAAAAGCTCCACAGTCTGCCGATCGCTGCAGGTCCCAGTAGTCAGACCCCCACCAATCAATAAGTTATCACTTATCCTGTGGAGAGGGGATTACTTGTTCTCCCCGGAGAACCCCTGTGAGTGCATCTCTGACGCTCTGCTCCAAGTATTTCATCTCTAAGGCCACAGCCCCACTATCAGTATTCAGTCAGGATTTTTTCTCAGGAGTGGGAGCCAAAACCAGGTGAGGAACAATCAGAGAAAAGGTAGAATAGAAACAAGTCACCAATTCTGTATTTATCACCCACTCCTGCTTTTGGCTCTCACTACTGAGAAAAAATACTGACCAAATACTGATAGTGAAGCCGTGGCCTCATGGAAAAAAATCTTTTCCTAGTTAATCTCAGCGAGAACAAATGACCGCCATACACAACATAATCCACTATAACAACACCAATAATATCACATACAAAAGGGACAAATATCACCACACCATGACCAGACCACATATTACCACCACATAGTGACCAAATAATACAATACTGATCAGGAATACAAACCACAATACTAACACTGTCACTGTACATATGAGCTCTGTATATAGTGTCAGTGTACAGGTAATACAGTGATCCCCAGTGACATTATAAACAGGATCTCTGTATGTAGTGTCAGTGTACATGTAATACAGTGATCACCGGTGACATTATACACAGGAGCTCTGTATGTAGTGTACAGGTAATACAGTTATCACGAGTGACATTATACACAGGAGCTCTGTATATAGTGTATAGGTAATACACTGGTCACCAGTGACATACACAGGAGCTCTGTATATACTATATAGTGTAAGTGTACAGTAATACACTGACTCACCAGTGATGTCTCTAGGTGAAGTTCTTCATCTTCGCTTTTCCTCATCTGGCACAGTCCACCATCACTTCTTCCAGCCAGGAATCATCTCTGCAGAAAATAACACACAGTTATCAATAACTGATCTCTTTTAGAGCACATTCCCACTTTTCCCCAGGCTTCTACACTACACCAGTTGAAGAAATAAAGCGACATAGTGGCGCCCTGCACAGTAACAGGACCCCCCTTTTGTCCCCTCTTACGGAAAACAGTTTCCTAAAAATAAAATTATATTACAGAAGTAATAATGTCCCTAATTGGACTCTAAAGTAATAATGTTCCCCACTCGCCATCATAAACTAATAAAGTTCCTCAATCTGGCCCCTAAACAGTAATAAAGTCCCTTGTCCAGCGTGGCCCCCCATCTATCCATCCTGACCCCCCCCCCCATATATCCATTCTGGTCTCCATGTGTCCAGCCTGCCCCTCCCATATATCCATCCGGGCCTCCATGTGTCCAGCCTGCCCCCCTTCATATATCCATCCTGTCCCACTCATATGCATCCAACCCCACCCCATATATCTATCCAGGACCCCATGTGTCCAGCTTGCCGCCCTTCACCTCCATGTGTCCATCCAGGTCCCCATGTGTCCAGCTTGCTGCCCTTCACCTATATGTGTCCATCCAGGTCCCAATGTGTCCAGCTTGCCCCCCTTCACCTCCATGTGTCCATCCAGGTCCCCAACTTGGCCCCCTTCACCACCATGTGTCCCCTTATGCGTCCATCCAGCCCCCCCCCCTTCAGCCCCGTGCCTCCATCCATATGTCTCCCCATGCGTCCAACCAGCCCCCCCTTTCAGCCCCATGCCTCCATCCATATGTCTCCCCATGGGTCCAGCCAGCCCCCCCTTCAGCCCCATGTCCCCATCCATGTCTCCATGGGTCCAGCCAGCCCCCCCTTCAGCCCCGTGCCTCCATCCATATGTCCCCCATGCGTCCAGCCAGCCCCCCCTTCAGCCCCATGTCCCCATCCATGTTCCCGTGGGCCCAGCCAGCCCCCTCCCCTTCAGCCCCATGTCCCCATCCATGTCTCCATGGGTCCAGCCAGCCCCCCCTTCAGCCCCGTGCCTCCATCCATATGTCTCCCCATGGGTCTAGCCAGCCCTCCCTTCAGCCCCATGTCCCCATCCATGTTCCCATGGGTCCAGCCAGCCCCCTCCCCTTCAGCCCCATGTCCCCATGGGTCCAGCCAGCCCCCCCTTCAGCCCCATGTCCCCATCCGTGTCCTCATGGGTCCATCCAGCCCCCCCTTCAGACCCATGTCCCCATCCATGTCCCCATGGGTCCAACCAGCCCCCCCTTCAGCCCCATGTCCCCATCCATGTCCCCATGTGACCAGCCTGCGACCCCTCCATATATGGATGATGACCAATGCTGGGAACACTCACCCAGAAAAACGTGGATATTGCACTTGACTTGAAGTTGAAGCAGGGAGAGCTGTAGCCAGACCTGCAGCCTTGTTTCCAGGGTTATGGTGAGAGAGCAGAGTGCTGGTCACCGCATACTCAGCCCAGGAGCCGGCTTAAAAGGCAAGAGAGCAGGAGAGAAGAGGGCGGTGCGCGGGGCTGGTGCGGTGTTCCATACCCGGACGGGAGCCGGTGTTACAAGGCCAATTCCAAGGGAGCAGGAGCCGGGACTGGAGAGCAGAGCGCGGCGTCGGCGTATCAAAAGCCGGCAGAGGAGCAGGGAGAGGAGAGCGCGACGTCAGCGTGTCACCTGACAACACACCACTGCCAGCCACCAGCGGCAAAGCAGAGCGCGGTGCGTGTCACCGCCCACCAAGAACACGTCCTCAGTCATGTGACTATGCGCGTCACCCGCTGTCACCACTGAATAGTATGAGCGCCGCACGCGACGCTACAATTCCTTCGGCTGCGCTTTTAAAGGGCCCGCACTTTTTAAGAGCCCCCGCTACCAATTCTCTCACTCTCTCATCGGGGCCCACCGGGAATTTTTCCAGCTATCACACCAGGCCAGTCCTACCCTGCGCGCTGGCATCGGGGCCCCCTCCTCAAATACTTACCTCTCCCGTTCCCAGCAACTCCTGTGTCTTCAGCGTCTTCGGAGTCTGTCGTCACTACCGTGCGCCCTCTGTCTTATCTAGCAATCCATAAGTATAATGCAAACTATGGGGCCATTATACAGCATGGAGCAATCTATGGGGCCATTATACAGCATGGAGCAATCTATGGGGCCATTATACAGTATGGAGCAATCTATGGGGCCATTATACAGCATGGAGCAATCTATGGGGCCATTCTACTTATGGAGCAATCTATGGGGCCATTCTACTTATGGAGCAATCTATGGGGCCATTATACAGTATGGAGCAATCTATGGGGCCATTACAGCATGGAGCAATCTATGGGGCCATTATACAGCATGGAGCAATCTATGGGGCCATTACAGCATGGAGCAATCTATGGGGCCATTATACAGCATGGAGCAATCTATGGGGCCATTACAGCATGGAGCAATCTATGGGGCCATTATACAGCATGGAGCAATCTATGGGGCCATTATACAGCATGGAGCAATCTATGGGGCCATTATACAGCATGGAGCAATCTATGGGGCCATTACAGCATGGAGCAATCTATGGGGCCATTACAGCATGGAGCAATCTATGGGGCCATTACAGCATGGAGCAATCTATGGGACCATTACAGCATGGAGCAATCTATGGGACCATTACAGCATGGAGCAATCTATGGGGCCATTATACAGTATGAAGCAAACTATGGGGCCATTACAGCATGGAGCAATCTATAGGGCCATTACAGCATGCAGCAATATATGGGGCCATTATACAGTATGGAGCAGTCTATGGGGCCATTATACAGTAGGGAGCAATATATGGGGCCATTATACAGCATGGGGCAATCTATGGGGCCATTATACAGCATGGGGCAATCTATGGGGCCATTACAGGATGGAGCAATCTATGGGGCCATTATACTTATGGAGCAATCTATAGGGCCATTACAGCATGGAGCAATATATGAGGCCATTATACAGTATGGAGCAGTCTATGGGGCCATTATACAGTAGGGAGCAATCTATGGGGCCATTACAGCATGGAGCAATCTATGGGGCCATTATACAGCATGGAGCAATCTATGGGGCCATTATACAGCATGGAGCAATCTATGGGGCCATTATACAGCATGGAGCAATCTATGGGGCCATTACAGCATGGAGCAATCTATGGGGCCATTACAGCATGGAGCAATCTATGGGGCCATTACAGCATGGAGCAATCTATGGGACCATTACAGCATGGAGCAATCTATGGGACCATTACAGCATGGAGCAATCTATGGGGCCATTATACAGTATGAAGCAAACTATGGGGCCATTACAGCATGGAGCAATCTATAGGGCCATTACAGCATGCAGCAATATATGGGGCCATTATACAGTATGGAGCAGTCTATGGGGCCATTATACAGTAGGGAGCAATATATGGGGCCATTATACAGCATGGGGCAATCTATGGGGCCATTATACAGCATGGGGCAATCTATGGGGCCATTACAGGATGGAGCAATCTATGGGGCCATTATACTTATGGAGCAATCTATAGGGCCATTACAGCATGGAGCAATATATGAGGCCATTATACAGTATGGAGCAGTCTATGGGGCCATTATACAGTAGGGAGCAATCTATGGGGCCATTATACAGCATGGGGCAATCTATGGGGCCATTATACAGCATGGAACAATCTATGGGGCCATTACAGCATGGAGCAATCTATGGGGCCATTACAGCATGGAGCAATCTATGGGGCCATTATTCTTGTGGAGCAATCTATAGGGCCATTACAGCATGGAGCAATCTATGGGGACATTATACTTATGGAGCAATCTATAGGGCCATTACATCATGGAGCAATCTATGGGGCCATTACATCATGGAGCAATCTATGGGGCCATTATACTTATGGAGCAATCTATAGGGCCATTATACTTATGGAGCAATCTGTAGGGCCATTACAGCATGGAGCAATCTATGGGGCCATTATACAGCATGGAACAATCTATGGGGCCATTATACAGCATGGAGCAATCTATGGGGCCATTATACAGCATGGAGCAATCTATGGGGCCATTATACAGCATGGAGCAATCTATGGGGCCATTACAGCATGGAGCAATCTATGGGGCCATTACAGCATGGAGCAATCTATGGGACCATTACAGCATGGAGCAATCTATGGGGCCATTATACTTGTGGAGCAATCTATAGGGCCATTACATCATGGAGCAATCTATGGGGCCATTATACTTATGGAGCAATCTATAGGGCCATTATACTTATGGAGCAATCTGTAGGGCCATTATACTTATGGAGCAATCTATGGGGCCATTACAGCATGGAGCAATCTATGGGGCCATTACCGCATGGAGCAATCTATGAGGCCATTATACTTATGGAGCAATCTATAGAGCCATTATACTTATGGAGCAATCTATAGGGCCATTATACTTATGGAGCAATCTATAGGGCCATTATACAGTATGGAGCAATCTATGGAGCCATTATACAGTATGGAGCAATCTATGGGGCCATTATGCAGCATGGAGCAATTTATAGGGCCATTACAGCATGGAACAATCTATGGGGCCATTATACTTATGGAGCAATCTATGGGGCCATTATACAGCATGGAGCAATCTATGGGGCCATTATACAGCATGGAGCAATCTATGGGGCCATTATACAGCATGGAGCAATCTATGGGGCCATTATACAGCATGGAGCAATCTATGGGGCCATTATACAGCATGGAGCAATCTATGGGGCCATTATACAGCATGGAGCAATCTATGGGGCCATTATACAGCATGGAGCAATCTATGGGGCTATTATACAGCATGGAGCAATCTATGGGGCCATTATACAGCATGGAGCAATCTATAGGGCCATTACAGCATGGAGCAATGTATAGGGCCATTACAGCATGGAGCAATCTATGGGGCCATTATACAGCATGGAGCAATCTATAGGGCCATTACGACATGGAGCAATGTATAGGGCCATTACAGCATGGAGCAATCTATGGTGCTATTACAGCATGGATCAATCTATGGGGCCATTAAACAGCATGGAGCAATCTATGATGCCATTATACAGCATGGAGCAATCTATGGGCCCATTATACTTATGGAGCAATCTATAGGGCCATTACAGCATGGAGCAATCTATGGGGCCATTATACTTATGGAGAAATCTATGGGGCCATTACAGCATGGAGCAATCTATGGGGCCATTATACTTATGGAGCAATCTATGGGGCCATTACAGCATGGAGCAATCTATGGGGCCATTACCGCATGGAGCAATCTATGGGGCCATTATACTTATGGAGCAATCTATAGGGCCATTATACTTATGGAGCAATCTATGGGGCCATTATACAGTAGGGAGCAATCTATGGGACCATTATACAGCATGGGGCAATCTATGGGTCCATTATACAGCATGGAGCAATCTATGGGGCCATTATCCTTATGGAGCAATCTATGGAGCCATTACAACATGGAGCAATCTATGGGGCCATTATACTTATGGAGCAATCTATGGAGCCATTATACTTATGGAGCAATCTATGGAGCCATTACAACATGGAGCAATCTATGGGGCCATAATACAGCATGGAGCAATCTATGGGGCCATTATACAGTAGGGAGCAATCTATGGGGCCATTATACAGTAGGGAGAAATCTATGGGGCCATTATACAGCATGGAGCAATCTATGGGGCCATTATACAGCATGGAGCAATCTATGGGGCCATTATACAGCATGGAGCAATCTATGGGGCCATTATACTTATGGAGCAATCTATAGGACCATTACAGCATGGAGCCAATCTATGGGGCCATTATACAGCATGGAGCAATCTATGGGGCCATTATACTTATGGAGCAATCTATAGGGCCATTATACTTATGGAGCAATCTATAGGGACATTATACAGTATGGAGCCATTATGTAGTATGGAGCAATCTATGGGGCCATTATGGAGCAATCTATAGGGCCATTATACTTATGGAGCAATCTATAGAGCCATTATACAGCATGGAGCAATCTATGGGGCCATTATACTTATGGAGCAATCTATAGGGCCATTACAGCATAGAGCAATCTATGGGGCCATTTTACAGCATGGAGCAATCTATGGGGCCATTATACTTATGGAGCAATCTATGGGGCCATTACAGCATGGATCAATCTATGGGGCCATTATACTTATGGAGCAATCTATAGGGCCATTATACTTATGGAGCAATCTATAGGGTCATTATACTTATGGAGCAATCTATGGGGCCATTATACAGTATGGAGCAATCTATGGAGCCATTATGCAGCATGGAGCAATCTATGGGGCCATTATGAAGCATGGAGCAATTTATAGGGCCATTACAGCATGGAGCAATCTATGGGGCCATTATACTTATGGAGCAATCTATGGGGCCATTATACAGCATGGAACAATCTATGGGGCCATTATACAGCAGGGGTCAATCTATGGGGCCATTATACAGCATGGGCCAATCTATGGGGCCATTATACAGCATGGAGCAATCTATAGGGCCATTACATCATGGAGCAATCTATGGGGCCATTATACTTATGGAGCAATCTATAGGGCCATTACAGCATGGAGCAATCTATGGGGCCATTACAGCATGGAGCAATCTATGAGGCCATTACAGCATGGAGCAATCTATGCGGCCATTATACTAATGGAGCAATCTATAGGTCCATTATACTTATGGAGCAATCTATGGGGCCATTATACTTATGGAGAAATCTATGGGGCCATCATACAGTATGGAGCAATCTATGGGACCATTACAGCATGGAGCAATCTATGGGGCCATTATACAGCATGGAGCAATCTATGGGGCCATTATACAGCATGGAGCAATCTATGGGGCCATTATACAGCATGGGGCAATCTATGGGGCCATTATACAGCATGGAGCAATGTATAGGGCCATTACACTTATGGAGCAATCTATAGGGCCATTACAGCATGGAGAAATCTATGGGGCCATTATACAGTATGGAGCAATCTATGGAGCCATTATGCAGTATGGAGCAATCTATTTGGCCATTATGCAGCATGGCGCAATCTATAGGGCCATTACAGCATGGAGCAATCTATGGGGCCATTATACTTATGGAGC
Source organism: Phyllobates terribilis (assembly GCF_046119375.1). Taxonomy (NCBI): domain Eukaryota; kingdom Metazoa; phylum Chordata; class Amphibia; order Anura; family Dendrobatidae; genus Phyllobates; species Phyllobates terribilis. The sequence goes on from NW_027363077.1 coordinate 1,772,266, forward strand.
AATCTATGGGACCATTACAGCATGGAGCCAATCTATGGGGCCATTATACAGCATGGAGCAATCTATGGGGCCATTATACTTATGGAGCAATCTATAGGGCCATTATACTTATGGAGCAATCTATAGGGACATTATACAGTATGGAGCCATTATGTAGTATGGAGCAATCTATGGGGCCATTATGGAGCAATCTATAGGGCCATTATACTTATGGAGCAATCTATGGGGCCATTATACAGCATGGAGCAATCTATGGGGCCATTATACTTATGGAGCAATCTATAGGGCCATTACAGCATAGAGCAATCTATGGGGCCATTTTACAGCATGGAGCAATCTATGGGGCCATTATACTTGTGGAGCAATCTATGGGGCCATTACAGCATGGATCAATCTATGGGGCCATTATACTTATGGAGCAATCTATAGGGCCATTATACTTATGGAGCAATCTATAGGGTCATTATACTTATGGAGCAATCTATGGGGCCATTATACAGTATGGAGCAATCTATGGAGCCATTATGCAGCATGGAGCAATCTATGGGGCCATTATGAAGCATGGAGCAATTTATAGGGCCATTACAGCATGGAGCAATCTATGGGGCCATTATACTTATGGAGCAATCTATGGGGCCATTATACAGCATGGAACAATCTATGGGGCCATTATACAGCAGGGGTCAATCTATGGGGCCATTATACAGCATGGGCCAATCTATGGGGCCATTATACAGCATGGAGCAATCTATAGGGCCATTACATCATGGAGCAATCTATGGGGCCATTATACTTATGGAGCAATCTATAGGGCCATTACAGCATGGAGCAATCTATGGGGCCATTACAGCATGGAGCAATCTATGAGGCCATTACAGCATGGAGCAATCTATGCAGCCATTATACTAATGGAGCAATCTATGGGGCCATTATACTTATGGAGAAATCTATGGGGCCATCATACAGTATGGAGCAATCTATGGGACCATTACAGCATGGAGCAATCTATGGGGCCATTATACAGCATGGAGCAATCTATGGGGCCATTATACAGCATGGAGCAATCTATGGGGCCATTATACAGCATGGGGCAATCTATGGGGCCATTATACAGCATGGAGCAATGTATAGGGCCATTACACTTATGGAGCAATCTATAGGGCCATTACAGCATGGAGAAATCTATGGGGCCATTATACAGTATGGAGCAATCTATGGAGCCATTATGCAGTATGGAGCAATCTATTTGGCCATTATGCAGCATGGCGCAATCTATAGGGCCATTACAGCATGGAGCAATCTATGGGGCCATTATACTTATGGAGCAATCTATGGGGCCATTATACAGCATGGAGCAATCTATGTGGCCATTATACAGCATGGAGCAATTTATGGGGACATTGCCGCGTGGAGCAATCTATGGGGCCATTATCCTTATGGAGCAATCTATAGGGCCATTATACTTATGGAGCAATCTATGGGGTGTAGCGCCGGCGTCCCTGCCCTCTGCTAGGCAGGGACGCTGTTCCCCTCACCTCCCTGCTCCGTGCCCGGCGTCCTCCTCCCGCTCTGCTGGCAGCGCGCGCTCCTTTCCGGCCACTGTGCTTAGGGCGCGCGCGCTCTCCCTCCCTCTTAAAGGGGCCGCGCGTGCCGTCCTAAGGAGTCCCCGGCCAATGGCCGGAGGACTTCACCATATATAAGGCACCTCCTCCAAAATGGAGGTGCCCGAGCAATGTTGTTGCACTGTTCTACTCTGCTTCAGCCCTCAGGTCCCGTTGCCAGTTACCTGCCAGTTACCTGCCTGATTCCTGCCAGAGTCCTGCCAGTTTGCTGTCTGTTTCCTGCCAGTTATTCCTGCTACCTGCTTGCTAGCCTGAGGTCCGACGGTCTGCCTTACAACTCCTGTCAGTCTGTCTAAGGACCAGCTTGCCCGCTCACCTGGGAGCGCACATCAGCTACCTGCCTGCTTGCTAGACTGAGGTCCGACGGTCTGCCTTTCTACTCCTGTCAGTCTGTCTATGGACCAGCTTGCCCGCTCACCTGGGAGCGCTCCTCCGCTACCTGCCTGCTTGCCTGCCCGGAGGCTCCGCCGTCACGTGCTGTGACCACCAGCTATTCCAGAGACTCTTGCCCGCTCACCTGGGAGCGCTTCTCCGCTACCTGCCTGCTTGCCTGCCCGGAGGCTCCGCCGTCACGTGCTGTGACCACCAGCTATTCCAGAGACTCTTGCCCGCTCACCTGGGAGCGCTTCTCCGCTACCTGCTGTAGCATCGGCGTCTCTGCCCCGTTCTAGGCAGAGACGCCGTCCCTCTCACCTCCCCGCTCCTGGCGCGGCGTCCTCCAGCGCTGCTCTCCCCGCTGCTTCCGGCGCGCGCTCCTTCCCCGGCAGTGTGCTTAGGGCGCGCGCGCGCTCCCCCTCTCTTAAAGGGACCGCGCGCGCCGTCCTAAGGAGTCCCCGGCCAATTGCCGGAGGACCTCCCATATAAAGGGCACCTCCTCCAAAATGGAGGTGCCCGAGCAATGTTGTTTGCACCTGTGTCTCACCTGTGCTTCAGCCCTCAGGTCCCGTTGCCAGTTACCTGCCAGATTCCTGCCAGCTTGCTGCCTTTGTCCTGCCTGATATCCAGTCACCTGCCTGCTAGCCTGAGGTCCGACAGTCTGCCTTCCAACTCCTGTCAGTCTGTCTATGGACCAGCTTGCCCGCTCACCTGGGAGCGCACACCTGTTACCTGCCTGCTTGCCTACCTGGAGGCTCCGCCGTCACGTGCTGTGACCATCTGCCTTTTCAGAGACTCCTGCCCGCTCACCTGGGAGCGCACACCTGTTACCTGCCTGCTAGCCTACCTGGAGGCTTCGCCGTCACGTGCTGTGACCACCTACCATTCCAGAGACTCTCGCTTGCTCACCTGGGAGCACACATCTACCATCTGCCTGCTAGCCTACCCGGAGGCTCTGCCATCACAGGTCGTACCTACCCTTTACCCAGAGACTGCCCCGGTCACTTGCCGTAACTCCCTGCCCGTTCATCCAGAGACTGCCCCGGTCACTTGCCGTAACTCCAGCCCGTCCACTCAGACTGTCCCGGTCACCTGCTGTGACTGCCTGCCCGTCATCCCTGATTGCCACCCGCTCCCTTACAAGGACCGCCCCCTTGTATAGTAGCTCAGAGGTTCCGCCTCCCAGACCCGTTACACCTGCCTGCTTGCCTACCTGGAGGCTTCGCCGTCACGTGCTGTGACCACCTGCTATTCCAGAGACTCTCGCTTGCTCACCTGGGAGCACACATCCTCCATCTGCCTTGCTTGCCTACCTGGAGGTTCAGCCATCACAGGTCGTACCAGCCCGTTCACCCAGAGACTGCCCCGGTCACTTGCCGTGACCTCCAGCCCGTTCACCCAGAGACTGCCCCGGTCACTTGCCGTGACCTCCAGCCCGTTCTTCCAGAGACTGTCCCGGTCACTTGCCGTGACCTCCTGCCCGTACACCCAGAGACTGTCCCGGTCACCTGCTGTGACTGCCTGCCTGGTCGCCACCCGCTCCCTTACAAGGACCGCCCCCTTGTATAGTAGCTCAGAGGTTCCGCCTCCCAGACCCGTTACAGTTTGCTCGGGCCATGGAACCCGGTGGCACCCAAGCTCCCTCGCTCTCGGACCTGTGTCATGAACTGTCCAGTCAGAGGTCCCAACAGGAGTCCATCCTGGGTCACCTGCGGAATGTCAATTCTCGCCTGGACACTCTGACTGCTCCGCCAGCGCCATGATTCGCAATCCGACAGCTCCGCTGTCCACCAACACTATGGTATCCTACCCCGGACCCCGGCTTTCTGCACCTCCTCGCTTCGGAGGCGACTCCGCTCAGGCTCGGGGCTTCATAAATCAGTGCACCCTGCACTTTGAACTCCTGTCCCACCAGTTTAACTCCGACCGGGCCAAAATTGCCTTCATCATGTCCCATCTCACCGGAGAGGCTCTGGCCTGGCTAAATCCTCTATGGGAGAGAGGAGACCCCCTGGTGTCCAACTTGCCTGCCTTTCTCACGGCCTTCCGGAAAGTCTTCGACGAACCCGGACGGAAGACCTCATCCGCATCGTCACTGCTACGCCTCCGTCAGGGAAGCCTCACCGTGGGCCAATATGCCATACGGTTCCGTACCCTTGCCTCGGAGCTGGCCTGGGATAATGACGCTCTGGTTTCAGTCTTCTGGGAGGGTCTGTCCGGCCGTATTAAAGATGAACTTGCCGGTCGGGACATTCCTACCACCCTCGATGACCTGATAGCTCTTGCCACCCGGATTGACCTGCGGTTCCAGGAGCGTGCCAAAGAGGTCACCCGTGAGAGGAGGTTTCCACGCCTAGCTCCTACTTTTCAGCAACCCGTCACTCCCTCCGTCTCTCCTGAGCCTATGCAGGTCGACCAGACCAAGATGGTCGGTTCTCGCCAAGAATCTCGCCGAGCCGAGGGAAGCTGTTTCTATTGTGGCAGTAAGAAGCACTTCATCCGTTCCTGCCCGGAAAAGCCGGGAAACGCCAGTGTCTAGGACCACTCGGAGAGGTCGTCCTAGACAAAAGTAAGTCCTCTCCGTCTCTGACCTTACCGGTCTCTATTGCTTGGGGAGAAAACCGTCTCTTCGAACTCGCCCATCTGGATTCTGGAGCTGCTGGAAACCTCATCGCCCAGTCTCTGGTAGAGAGATACCATATACCCACCAAGTCCCTGGCGGAGCCATTGTCAGTTGCTTCCGTGGATGGAAGACTTCTCTCGGAGACCATCCTGCTCGTCACCGAACCTATAACCCTACAGGTGGGAATGCTGCACTCTGAGGAGATCTCATTCCATGTGCTGTCCGGACTTTCTCACTCCTTGTTGCTAGGCCTACCTTGGCTCCAGACACATGAACCCGTATTGAACTGGCGGTCCGGTGAAGTACTCCGATGGGGTCCTGACTGCCATAGGACCTGCCTGGTTCCGGTCCGTCCACTTCGCCCTCAGCCTACTCCAGCTAATTTACCTGGTCTCCCGGCTCCCTACTGGCCCTATGCGGACGTCTTCGGTAAGAAGGAAGCTGAGACGTTGCCGCCCCATAGGCCATACGATTGCCCGATCGACCTGGTACCTGGCACCACTCCTCCCCGTGGGCGTATCTACCCGTTATCTGCAGCCGAGACCCGAGCCATGTCTGAGTACATTGAAGAGAATCTGGCTAGGGGATTTATCCGAAAATCTACCTCCCCGGCTGGAGCCGGATTCTTCTTTGTCAAAAAGAAAGACGGCTCGCTACGTCCCTGTATTGACTACAGAGGACTCAATCTCATTACGGTAAAAAACAAATATCCCCTGCCACTCATCTCCGAATTGTTTGACCGGCTCAAGGGCGCCAGGATCTTCTCCAAGCTGGATCTTCGAGGAGCGTATAATCTGGTCCGTATCCGTCAAGGAGACGAGTGGAAGACGGCATTCAATACCCGGGACGGTCACTACGAGTACCTTGTGATGCCCTTCGGTCTCTGTAATGCTCCCGCGGTCTTTCAGGAACTAGTCAATGACATCTTCCGTGACCTCCTGTACTCCTGCGTAGTGGTATACCTGGACGATATCTTGGTCTTCTCTCCGGATCTCCCCACACACCGGAGGGATGTTCGTCAGGTCCTGCTTAGGCTTCGGCAGAACCACCTTTACGCCAAATACGAGAAGTGCCTCTTCGATCAGACCTCCATTCCGTTCTTGGGCTATGTCATCTCCCAAACAGGTCTGCAAATGGATCCCGAGAAGCTCTCTTCCGTTCTAAAATGGCCTCGTCCTGAAGGTTTGAAGGCGATACAGCGATTCCTGGGCTTCGCTAATTATTATCGTCTTTTCATCCCACACTTCTCGTCTCGGACTGCTCCCATATCTGCACTTACCCGTAAGGGGGCTAACCCCAGGATATGGTCGCCTGAAGCCGAGGAGGCCTTCCTTTCCCTAAAGAAAGCCTTCGCCTCTGCTCCCGTCCTGCACCGTCCGGACTGTAATAAACAATTCTACCTGGAGGTTGATGCTTCCTCCTCCGGAGCCGGAGCGGTGCTCACCCAGAAGTCTTCTACCGGGAGAATGGTAACGTGCGGCTTCTTCTCCAAAATCTTCTCCTCGTCGGAGCGCAACTACTCCATTGGAGACCGGGAATTGCTAGCCATCAAATTGGCACTAGGAGAGTGGCGCTATCTGCTTGAAGGGGCTCTCTACCCGGTAATTATCTACACGGATCACAAAAACCTGGCATATCTCCAAAATGCCCAGAGGCTCAATCCTCGCCAGGCCCGGTGGTCGTTGTTTTTTGCCCGCTTCGACTTCACTCTTCATTTCCGTCCGGCGGACAAGAACGTCAAAGCTGATGCCTTGTCTCTGTCTTTTCTGTCCTCCGATCAAGAGGAGGAACCTACGCACATCATCGACTCCTCCAAGGTGATGAATGTGGCTCCCTTGGATCTAACTCGTCTTCCACCCGGTAAGACGTTCATAGCTGTGCCAGATCGGGAGAGGGTTCTTCGCTAGGGACATTCTTCTAAACTAGCTGGCCATGCTGGCCAAAAAAAGACCTTTCAACTTATTGCCCGGCATTACTGGTGGCCTACCCTACGTAAGGACGTGGTAGACTTAGTCGCGGCCTGTTCATCCTGTGCTCGTAACAAAGTTCCCCGACATCTACCTGCCGGCCATCTCCTGCCCCTTCCCGTACCTGCTGCTCCTTGGCAACACATCGCTATGGACTTTATCACCGACCTTCCAGTTTCTGCCGGTTGTACCGTCATTTGGGTTGTCGCTGACCGTTTTTCTAAGATGGCCCACTTCATTCCCCTGCCTGGTCTTCCGTCTGCACCCGAGTTGGCTAAAGACTTTATCCGCCACATCTTCCGTCTCCATGGTCTGCCCCTCCACATCGTGTCGGATCGTGGGGTTCAGTTCACCTCTCGTTTCTGGAGAGCCACTTGTAAGCTGCTGGACATTACCCTGGATTTCTCCTCCGCTTACCACCCTCAGTCCAATGGTCAAGTGGAGCGGATCAATCAGATCTTGTCCAGCTACCTCCGGCACTTCGTGGATGCTCACCACTCGGGCTGGGTGGATCTTCTACCGTGGGCCGAGTTCTCTTATAACAACCATGAGAGCGAATCCTCTTCCAAATCCCCGTTCTTTATAGTTGGTGGCCAACATCCCCGGATTCCACTTCCTGTCTCCGTTTCTGTGGACAACCCTGCTGCGGAGTCTCTTGTCAGCGAATTTTCTACTATTTGGGAGAGCACCAGGTCCGCTCTTCTTCTCTCCTCTGAGCGGATGAAGAGATATGCTGATAAGAGACGTCTGGATCCGCCCCAATTCCGTCCGGGAGACAAGGTTTGGCTCTCATCCAAACATGTGCGGCTCAAAATACCCTCCTACAAGTTGGGTCCTCGATTCATTGGCCCCTTCGAAGTCCTCAGGCAAATTAACCCTGTGGCCTACAAATTAAAACTCCCGGCCACCCTACGGATCCCCAACTCCTTCCACGTATCTCTCCTCAAACCCGTTGTCTTTAACTCTTTTTCCAAAAATCCAGGTGCCCCTCCTGCTCCGGTTTCCGCTGATGACATCTTTGAGGTAGAGAGTATTCTGGCCTCCAAGAGGGTAAGAGGAAAAACCTTTTTTCTGGTAGATTGGAAGGGGTTTGGTCCTGAGGAGAGAACTTGGGAACCCAGGGAGAACATCAACGCCCCGCTTCTCCTTGAAAAATTTCTTTCTGGCCTAAAAAAGAGGGGGCCTAAAGGGGGGGGTACTGTAGCATCGGCGTCTCTGCCCCGTTCTAGGCAGAGACGCCGTCCCTCTCACCTCCCCGCTCCTGGCGCAGCGTCCTCCAGCGCTGCTCTCCCCGCTGCTTCCGGCGCGCGCTCCTTCCCCGGCAGTGTGCTTAGGGCGCGCGCGCTCCCCCTCTCTTAAAGGGACCGCGCGCGCCGTCCTAAGGAGTCCCCGGCCAATTGCCGGAGGACCTCCCATATAAAGGGCACCTCCTCCAAAATGGAGGTGCCCGAGCAATGTTGTTTGCACCTGTGTCTCACCTGTGCTTCAGCCCTCAGGTCCCGTTGCCAGTTACCTGCCAGTTACCTGCCAGATTCCTGCCTGATATCCAGTCACCTGCCTGCTAGCCTGAGGTCCGACAGTCTGCCTTCCAACTCCTGTCAGTCTGTCTATGGACCAGCTTGCCCGCTCACCTGGGAGCGCACACCTGTTACCTGCCTGCTAGCCTACCTGGAGGCTCCGCCGTCACATGCTGTGACCATCTGCCTTTTCAGAGACTCCTGCCCGCTCACCTGGGAGCGCACACCTGTTACCTGCCTGCTAGCCTACCCGGAGGCTCTGCCATCACAGGTCGTACCTACCCTTTACCCAGAGACTGCCCCGGTCACTTGCCGTAACTCCCTGCCCGTTCATCCAGAGACTGCCCCGGTCACTTGCCGTAACTCCAGCCCGTCCACTCAGAGACTGTCCCGGTCACCTGCTGTGACTGCCTGCCCGTCATCCCTGATTGCCACCCGCTCCCTTACAAGGACCGCCCCCTTGTATAGTAGCTCAGAGGTTCCGCCTCCCAGACCCGTTACACCTGCCTGCTTGCCTACCTGGAGGCTTCGCCGTCACGTGCTGTGACCACCTGCTATTCCAGAGACTCTCGCTTGCTCACCTGGGAGCACACATCCTCCATCTGCCTTGCTTGCCTACCTGGAGGCTTCGCCGTCACGTGCTGTGACCACCTGCTATTCCAGAGACTCTCGCTTGCTCACCTGGGAGCACACATCCTCCATCTGCCTTGCTAGCCTACCTGGAGGTTCAGCCATCACAGGTCGTACCAGCCCGTTCACCCAGAGACTGCCCCGGTCACTTGCCGTGACCTCCAGCCCGTTCACCCAGAGACTGCCCCGGTCACTTGCCGTGACCTCCTGCCCGTACACCCAGAGACTGTCCCGGTCACCTGCTGTGACTGCCTGCCTGGTCGCCACCCGCTCCCTTACAAGGACCGCCCCCTTGTATAGTAGCTCAGAGGTTCCGCCTCCCAGACCCGTTACAGTTTGCTCGGGCCATGGAACCCGGTGGCACCCAAGCTCCCTCGCTCTCGGACCTGTGTCATGAACTGTCCCGTCAGAGGTCCCAACAGGAGTCCATCCTGGGTCACCTGCGGAATGTCAATTCTCGCCTGGATACTCTGACTGCTCCACCAGTAACCACCGCCAGTGCCATGACTCGCAACCCGGCAGCTCCGCTGCCCACCAATACCATGGTATCCTACCCCGGACCCCGGCTTTCTGCACCTCCTCGCTTCGGAGGCGACTCCGCCCAGGCTCGGGGCTTCATAAATCAGTGCACCCTGCACTTTGAACTATTGTCCCACCAGTTTAACTCCGACCGGGCCAAAATTGCCTTCATCATGTCCCATCTCACCGGGGAGGCCCTGGCCTGGCTCAATCCTCTATGGGAGAGAGGAGACCCCCTGGTGTCCGACTTGCCTGCCTTCCTCACGGCTTTCCGGAAAGTCTTCGACGAACCCGGACGGAAGACCTCATCCGCATCATCTCTGCTACGCCTCCGTCAGGGAAGTCTCACCGTGGGCCAATATGCCATACGGTTCCGTACCCTTGCCTCGGAGCTGGCCTGGGATAACGACGCTCTGGTATCCGTCTTCTGGGAGGGTCTGTCCGGCCGTATTAAAGATGAACTTGCCGGTCGGGACATTCCTACCACTCTCGATGACCTAATAACTCTTGCCACCCGGATTGACCTACGGTTCCAGGAGCGTGCCAAAGAGGTCACCCGTGAGAGGAGGTTTCCACGTCTAGCTCCTACCTTTCAGAGACCCGTCACTCCCTCCATCTCTCCCCAGGTACACTCTCCTGAGTCTATGCAGGTCGACCAGACCAAGATGGTCAAAACCCGTCAGGACTTACGCCGTGCCGAGGGGAGCTGCTTCTACTGTGGCAGCAAGGAGCACCGGATCCGTGCCTGCCCAGAGAGGTCGGGAAACGCCTGTGTCTAGGTTCGCTCAGAGAGGTCGACCTAGACAAGAATAAATCCTCTCCATCTCTGCTGCTGTCAGTTTCAATCGTCTGCGGGGAGAACCGTTATTTCGAACTAGCCCAACTGGACTCTGGAGCAGCCGGGAATCTTATTTCACAGTCCCTGGTAGAGAAATACCGCATCCCCACCAAACCTCTGGCTGTACCCTTGTTTGTTGCTGCCGTGGATGGGGGTCTCTTACCACGCCCCATCCAACTCATCACCGAATCCATTACTCTACAGGTGGGAATGCTGCATTCTGAGAGTATCTCCTTTCATGTTCTGCCTGGACTCTCTCACGCCCTCTTGCTAGGTCTACCTTGGCTCCAGAGACATGCACCCGTGCTTGACTGGCAGACCGGAGAAGTCCTTCGCTGGGGACAGGACTGCCATAAGACCTGTCTGGTTCCCGTCCGTCCTTCTCCTACCCCAGCTAATCTACCTGGACTTCCGATTCCTTATTGGTCTTATGCTGATGTCTTTAATAAAAAGGAAGCAGAGACACTACCCCCTCATAGACCATACGACTGCCCTATCGACCTGTTACCCGGTACTACTCCTCCCCGTGGGCGTATTTATCCATTATCCGCTGCTGAGACCCGGTCGATGTCCGAATATATTGAGGAGAATCTGGCCAGGGGATTCATCCGGAAATCTACCTCCCCGGCGGGAGCAGGCTTCTTCGTAAAAAAGAAGGACGGCTCTCTCCGTCCCTGTATAGACTATAGAGGCCTTAACCAGATCACGGTGAAGAATAAGTACCCCCTTCCGCTCATTCCGGAGTTATTTGATCGTCTGAGAGGGGCTAGAATCTTCACCAAACTGGACCTCCGTGGGGCGTACAACCTGGTTCGTATCCGTCAGGGGGATGAATGGAAGACGGCATTCAACACCCGGGACGGCCACTATGAATATCTGGTAATGCCCTTTGGTCTCTGAAACGCTCCTGCCGTCTTTCAAGAGTTGGTCAATGACATCTTCCGGGACCTTCTCTACTCCTGCGTAGTGGTGTACCTGGACGACATCTTGGTCTTCTCTCCGGATCTCCAGACTCACCGGAGGGACGTTCGTCAGGTCCTGCTCAGGCTCAGGCAGAATCACCTCTTCGCTAAATACGAGAAGTGCCTCTTTGAGCAGACCTCGCTTCCGTTTTTGGGCTACATTATTTCTCAGACCGGCCTACGAATGGATCCAGAGAAACTGTCTGCCATCGAGAAATGGCCTCGACCGGAGGGGTTGAAGGCCATTCAGCGGTTCCTGGGCTTCGCCAACTACTACCGCCTCTTCATACCACACTTCTCTTCCCGGACTGCCCCAATTTCCGCGCTCACCCGTAAGGGTACTAATCCCAAAGAGTGGCCGCCCGAAGCAGAGGAGGCCTTTCTTTCCTTAAAACAGGCCTTCTCTTCCGCCCCGGTGCTGCATCGCCCGGACGGCAACAAGCAGTTCTTCCTGGAAGTTGACGCCTCCTTCTCTGGAGCCGGAGCGGTACTTACTCAAAAATCATCTTCCGGGAGGATGGTAACTTGCGGCTTCTTCTCTAAACTCTTCTCCTCCTCAGAGCGCAATTATTCCATAGGAGACCGAGAGTTATTGGCCATCAAACTGGCATTGGAGGAGTGGCGTTACCTGCTCGAGGGGGCTCTTCACCCGGTAATAATTTACACGGACCACAAGAACTTGGCTTACCTCCAGCATGCCCAGAGACTTAACCCGCGCCAAGCCCGGTGGTCCTTGTTTTTTGCTCGCTTTGATTTTGTTCTTCATTTTCGCCCGGCTGACAAAAACGTCAAGGCGGACGCCTTGTCTCGATCCTTTCTGGTGTCTGATCTCGAGGAAGATCCGAAACACATCATCGATCCCACCAGAGTAATGCAGGTGGCTCCCGTGAGTCTAAATCGTCTCCCTCCCGGAAAGACGTTCGTATCAGTACCTGATCGGGAGAAGATCCTTCACTGGGGTCACTCGTCTAAACTGGCTGGCCATGCCGGTCAAAAAAAAACCCTCCAGCTTATTACCCGGCACTACTGGTGGCCTACCCTGCACAAGGACGTAATAGACTTTGTTTCTGCCTGTGTGTCCTGCGCCCGCAACAAGGTTCCGAGACATCTGCCAGCCGGTCGCCTCCTTCCGCTCCCAGTACCTGCTGCCCCCTGGCAGCATATAGCAATGGACTTTATAACAGACCTCCCAGTCTCTGCCGGTTGTACGGTCATTTGGGTGGTCGCTGACCGCTTCTCCAAGATGGCTCATTTCGTTCCCCTGCCAGGCCTCCCGTCTGCACCCGAGCTAGCTAAAGACATTATTCGTCACATCTTCCGTCTTCATGGCCTGCCCCTCCACATCGTGTCGGATCGTGGGGTACAGTTCACCTCACGCTTCTGGAGAGCCACTTGTAAACTGCTAGACGTCACCCTGGACTTCTCTTCCGCTTACCACCCACAGTCCAATGGTCAAGTGGAGCGGATCAATCAGAACCTGACCAGTTACCTCCGGCACTTTGTTAATGCCCTTCATTCAGACTGGGTGGATCTCCTACCATGGGCCGAGTTCTCTTATAACAATCACGAGAGCGAATCCTCCTCCAAATCCCCGTTTTTTGTAGTCTTCGGTCAGCATCCTCAGATTCCTTCTCCTGTCTCCACCTCTGTGGACAACCCGGCTGCGGAATCTCTCGTTGGCAAATTTTCCTCCATTTGGGAGAGTACCCGATCCGCACTCCTTCAGTCGTCCGAACGGATGAAAAGACACGCTGACAAAAAACGCCTGGATCCTCCACAATTTCGTCCCGGAGATAAAGTCTGGCTCTCATCTAAATATGTCCGACTCAAGATACCTTCTTACAAGTTAGGGCCTCGGTTCATCGGCCCCCTGGAGGTCATCAGTCAGATCAACCCGGTGGCCTATAAATTGAAACTCCCGGCCAACTTACGGATCCCTAACTCCTTCCATGTATCTCTCCTCAAACCTGTGGTACTTAACTCTTTTTCCAAGTCTACAGGTACGCCTCCTGCTCCGGTTTCTGCTGAGGACGAGTTTGAGGTAGAGAACATTCTTGCCACCAAAAGGGTAAGAGGAAAGACCTTTTTTCTAGTAGATTGGAAGGGGTTTGGTCCTGAGGAGAGAACGTGGGAGCCCCGGGAGAACATCCATGCCCCTCTTATCCTTGCTAAATTTCTGTCTGGCCTAAAAAAGGGGGGGCCTAAAGGGGGGGGTACTGTAGCGCCAGCGTCCCTGCCCTCTGCTAGGCAGGGACGCTGTTCCCCTCACCTCCCTGCTCCGTGCCCGGCGTCCTCCTCCCGCTCTGCTGGCAGAGCGCGCTCCTTCCCGGCCACTGTGCTTAGGGCGCGCGCGCTCTCCCTCCCACTTAAAGGGGCCGCGCGTGCCGTCCTAAGGAGTCCCCGGCCAATGGCCGGAGGACTTCACCATATATAAGGCACCTCCTCCAAAATGGAGGTGCCCGAGCAATGTTGTTGCACTGTTCTACTCTGCTTCAGCCCTCAGGTCCCGTTGCCAGTTACCTGCCTGATTCCTGCCAGAGTCCTGCCAGTTTGCTGTCTGTTTCCTGCCAGTTATTCCTGCTACCTGCTTGCTAGCCTGAGGTCCGACGGTCTGCCTTACAACTCCTGTCAGTCTGTCTAAGGACCAGCTTGCCCGCTCACCTGGGAGCGCACATCAGCTACCTGCCTGCTTGCTAGACTGAGGTCCGACGGTCTGCCTTTCTACTCCTGTCAGTCTGTCTATGGACCAGCTTGCCCGCTCACCTGGGAGCGCTCCTCCGCTACCTGCCTGCTTGCCTGCCCGGAGGCTCCGCCGTCACGTGCTGTGACCACCAGCTATTCCAGAGACTCTTGCCCGCTTACCTGGGAGCGCTTCTCCGCTACCTGCCTGCTTGCCTGCCCGGAGGCTCCGCCGTCACGTGCTGTGACCACCAGCTATTCCAGAGACTCTTGCCCGCTCACCTGGGAGCGCTTCTCCGCTACCTGCCTTCTTGCCTACCTGGAGGCTTCGCCGTCACGTGCTGTGACCACCTGCTATTCCAGAGACTCTCGCTTGCTCACCTGGGAGCACACATCCTCCATCTGCCTTGCTTGCCTACCTGGAGGCTTCGCCGTCACATGCGGTGACCACCTGCTATTCCAGAGACTCTCGCTTGCTCACCTGGGAGCACACATCCTCCATCTGCCTTGCTAGCCTACCTGGAGGTTCAGCCATCACAGGTCGTACCAGCCAGTTCACCCAGAGACTGCCCCGGTCACTTGCCGTGACCTCCAGCCCGTTCAGCCAGAGACTGCCCCGGTCACTTGCCGTGACCTCCAGCCCGTTCACCCAGAGACTGTCCCGGTCACTTGCCGTGACCTCCTGCCCGTACACCCAGAGACTGTCCCGGTCACCTGCTGTGACTGCCTGCCTGGTCGCCACCCGCTCCCTTACAAGGACCGCCCCCTTGTATAGTAGCTCAGAGGTTCCGCCTCCCAGACCCATTACATGGGGCCATTACAGCATGGAGCAATCTATAGGGCCATTATACAGTAGCGAGCAATCTATGGGGCCATTATACTTATGGAGCAATCTATAGGGCCATTACAGCATGCAGCAATCTATGGGGCCATTATACAGCATGGAGCAATCTGTGGAGCCATTATACTTATGGAGCAATCTATGGGGCCATTATGGAGCATGGAGCAATCTATAGGGCCATTACAGCATGGAGCAATCTATGGGGCCATTATACTTATGGAGCAATCTATGGGGCCATTATACAGCATGGAACAATCTATGGGGCCATTATACAGCAGGGAGCAATCTAGGGGGCCATTATACAGCATGGGGCAATCTATGGGGCCATTATTCAGCATGGAGCAATCTATGGGGCCATTATACTTATGGAGCAATCTATAGGGCCATTACATCTATGGAGCAATCTATAGGGCCATTATACTTATGGAGCAATCTATAGCGCCATTACAGCATGGAGCAATCTATGCTGCCATTACAGCATGGAGCAATCTATGCGGCCATTACAGCATGGAGCAATCTATAGGGCCATTATAATTATGGAGCCATTATGCAGTATGGAGCAATCTATGGGGCCATTATGCAGCATGGTGCAATCTATAGGGCCATTACAGCATGGAGCAATCTATGGGGCCATTATACTTATGGAGCACTCTATGGGACCATTACAGCGTGGAGCAATCTATGGGGCCATTATACAGCATGGAGCAATCTATGGGGCCATTATACAGCATGGGGCAATCTATGGGGCCATTATACAGCATGGGGCAATCTATGGGGCCATTACACTTATGGAGCAATCTATAGGGCCATTACAGCATGAAGCAATCTATGGGGCCATTATACAGCATGGAGCAATCTATGGGGCCATTACAGCATGGAGCAATCTATGGGGCCATTATACAGCATGGAGCAATCTATGGGGCCATTATACAGCATGGAGCAATCTATGGGGCCATTATGCAGCATGGAGCAATCTATGGGACCATTATGCAGCATGGAGCAATCTATGGGACCATTATACTTATGGAGCAATCGATAGGGCCATTATACTTATGGAACAATCTATAGGGCCATTATACTTATGGAACAATCTATGGGGCCATTACAGCATGGCGCAATCTATGGGGCCATTACCGCGTGGAGCAATCTATGGGGCCATTATACTTATGGAGCAATCTATAGGGCCATTATACTTATGGAGCAATCTATAGGGCCATTATACTTATGGAGCAATCTATAGGGCCATTATACTTATGGAGCAATCTATGGGGCCATTATACAGCATGGAGCAATCTATGGGGCCATTATACAGCATGGAGCAATCTATGGGGTCATTATACCGTAGGGAGCAATCTATGGGGCCATTATACAGTAGGGAGCAATCTATGGGGCCATTATACAGTAGGGAGCAATCTATGGGGCCATTATACAGCATGGATCAATCTATGGGGCCATTATCCTTACGGAGCAATCTATAGGGCCATTACAGCATGGAGCAATCTATGGGGCCATTATACTTATGGAGCAATCTATGGGGCCATTACAGCATGGAGCAATCTATGGGGCCATTATACAGCATGGAGCAATCTATGGGGCCATTATACAGCAGGGAGCAATCTATGGGGCCATTATACTTATGGAGCAATCTATAGGGCCATTACAGCATGGAGCAATCTATGGGGCCATTATACAGTAGGGAGCAATCTATGGGGCCATTATACTTATGGAGCAATCTATAGGGCCATTACAGCATGCAGCAATCTATGGGGCCATTATACAGCATGGAGCAATCTGTGGAGCCATTATACTTATGGAGCAATCTATGGGGCCATTATGGAGCATGGAGCAATCTATAGGGCCATTACAGCATGGAGCAATCTATGGGGCCATTATACTTATGGAGCCATCTATGGGGCCAGTATACAGCAATCTATGGGGCCATTATACAGCATGGAACAATCTATGGGGCCATTATACAGCAGGGAGCAATCTAGGGGGCCATTATACAGCATGGGGCAATCTATGGGGCCATTATTCAGCATGGAGCAATCTATGGGGCCATTATACTTATGGAGCAATCTATAGGGCCATTACAGCATGGAGCAATCTATGCGGCCATTATACTTATGGAGCAATCTATAGGGCCATTATACTTATGGAGCAATCTATAGGGCCATTATACTTATGGAGAAATCTATGGGGCCATTATATTATGGAGAAATCTATGGGGCCATTATGCAGCATGGAGCAATCTATAGGGCCATTACAGCATGGAGCAATGTATAGGGCCATTACAGCATGGAGCAATCTATGGGGCCATTATACTTATGGAGCAATCTATGGGGCCATTATAGAGCATGGAGCAATCTATGGGGCCATTATACTTATGGAGCAATCTATAGGGCCATTACAGCATGCAGCAATCTATGGGGCCTTTATACAGCATGGAGCAATCTGTGGAGCCATTATACTTATGGAGCCATCTATGGGGCCATTATACAGCATGGAACAATCTATGGGGCCATTATACTTATGGAGCAATCTATAGGGCCATTACAGCATGGAGCAATCTATGGGGCCATTACAGCATGGAGCAATCTATGAGGCCATTACAGCATGGAGCAATCTATGCGGCCATTATACTTATGGAGCAATCTATAGGGCCATTATACTTATGGAGAAATCTATGGGGCCATTATACAGTATGGAGCAATCTATGGAGCCATTATGCAGTATGGAGCAATCTATGGGGCCATTATGCAGCATGGAGCAATCTATAGGGCCATTACAGCATGGAGCAATCTATAGGGCCATTACAGCATGGAGCAATCTATGGGGCCATTATACTTATGGAGCAATCTATGGGACTATTACAGCGTGGAGCAATCTATGGGGCCATTATACAGCATGGGGCAATCTATGGGGCCATTATACAGCATGGGGCAATCTATGGGGCCATTATACAGCATGGGGCAATCTATAGGGCCATTACACTTATGGAGCAATCTAAAGGGCCATTACAGCATGAAGCAATCTATGGGGCCATTATACTTATGGAGCAATCTATAGGGCCATTATACAGTATGGAGCAATCTATGGGGCCATTATACAGTATGGAGCAATCTATGGGGACATTACAGCATGGAGCAATGTATAGGGCCATTACAGCATGGAGCAATCTATGGGGCCATTATACTTATGGAGCAATCTATGGGACCATTACAGCATGGAGCAATCTATGGGGCCATTATCCAGCATGGAGCAATCTATGGGGCCATTATACAGCATGGAGCAATCTATGGGGCCATTATACAGCATGGAGCAATCTATAGGGCCATTACAGCATGGAGCAATCTATGGGGCCATTATACTTATGGAACAATCTATGGGGCCATTACAGCATGGCGCAATCTATGGGGCCATTATACAGCATGGAGCAATCTATGGGGCCATTATACTTATGGAGCAATCTATAGGGCCATTATACTTATGGAGCAATCTATGGGGCCATTATACTTATGGAGCAATCTATGGGGCCATTATACTTATGGCGCAATCTATGGGGCCATTACCGCATGGAGCAATCTATAGGGCCATTAGACTCATGGAGCAATCTATAGGGTCATTATACTTATGGAGCAATCTATAGGGCCATTATACAGTATGGAGCAATCTATGGAGCCATTATGCAGTATGGAGCAATCTATGGGGCCATTATGCAGCATGGAGCAAGCTATGGGGCCATTATGCAGCATGGAGCAATCTATGGGACCATTACAGCGTGGAGCAATCTATGGGGCCATTATACAGCATGGAGCAATCTATGAGGCCATTATACAGCATGGAGCAATCTATGGGGCCATTATACAGCATGGAGCAATCTATGGGGCCATTATACAGCATGGGGCAATCTATGGGGCCATTATACAGCATGGAGCAATCTATGGGGCCATTACACTTATGGAGCAATCTATAGGGCCATTACAGCATGAAGCAATCTATGGGGCCATTATACAGCATGGCGCAATTTATGGGGCCATTACCGCATGGAGCAATCTATTGGGCCATTATACTTATGGAGCAATCTATAGGGCCATTAGACTCATGGAGCAATCTATAGGGCCATTATACTTATGGAGTAATCTATGGGGCCATTACAGCATGGCGCAATCTATAGGGCCATTATACAGCATGGATCAATCTATGGGGCCATTATACAGTAGGGAGCAATCTATGGGGCCATTATACAGCATGGGGTAATCTATGGGGCCATTATACAGCATGGAGCAATCTATGGGGCCATTATCCTTATGGAGCAATCTATTGGGCCATTACAGCATGGAGCAATCTATGGGGCCATTATGCAGCATGGAGCAATCTATGGGGCCATTATACAGCATGGAGCAATCTATGGGGCCATTATACAGCATGGGGCAATCTATGGGGTCATTATACAGCATGGGGCAATCTATGGGGCCATTATACAGCATGGGGCAATCTATGGGGCCATTATACAGCATTGAGCAATCTATAGGGCCATTACAGCATGGAGCAATCTATGGGGCCATTATACAGCATGGAGCTATCTATAGGGACATTACAGCATGGAGCAATGTATAGGGCCATTACAGCATGGAGCAATCTATGGGGCCATTATACTTATGGAGCAATCTATGGGGCCATTACAGCATGGCGCAATCTATGGGGCCATTATACAGAATGGAGCAATCTATGGGGCCATTATACAGCATGGGTTAATCTATGGGGCCATTATACAGCATGGAGCAATCTATGGGGCCATTATACAGCATGGAGCAATCTATGGGGCCATTATACAGTATGGAGCAATCTATGGGGCCATTATACTTATGGAGCAATCTATGGGGCCATTGTACAGCATGGGGCAATCTATGGGGCCATTATAAAGCATGGAGCAATCTATAGGGCCATTACAGCATGGAGTAATCTATGCAGCCATTATACTTTTGGAGCAATCTATAGGGCCATTATACTTATGGAACAATCTATGGGGCCATTATACTTATGGAGCAATCTATGGGGCCATTACAGCATGGCGCAATTTATGGTGCCATTACCGCATGGAGCAATCTATGGGGCCATTATACTTATGGAGCAATCTATAGGGCCATTAGACTCATGGAGCAATCTATAGGGCCATTATACTTATGGAGCAATCTATGGGGCCATTACAGCATGGCGCAATCTATGGGGCCATTATACAGCATGGAGCAATCTATGGGGCCATTATACAGTAGGTAGCAATCTATGGGGCCATTATACAGCATGGGGTAATCTATGGGGCCATTATACAGCATGGAGCAATCTATGGGGCCATTACAGCATGGAGCAATCTATGGGGCCATTACAGCATGGAGCAATGTATAGGGCCATTACAGCATGGAGCAATCTATGGGGCCATTATACAGCATGGAGCAATCTATGGGGCCATTATACAGCATGGAGCAATCTATGGGGCCATTATACAGCATGGAGCAATCTATGGGGCCATTATACTTATGGAGCAATCTATAGCGCCATTACAGCATGGAGCAATCTATGGGGCCATTATACTTATGGAGCAATCTATGGGGCCATTACAGCATGGCGCAATCTATGGGGCCATTATACAGCATGGAGCAATCTATGGGGCCATTATACTTATGGAGCAATCTATAGGGCCATTATCCTTATGGAGCAATCTATTGGGCCATTACAGCATGGAGCAATCTATGGGGCCATTATGCAGCATGGAGCAATCTCTAGGGCCATTACAGCATGGAGCAATCTATGGGGCCATTATACAGCATGGAGCAATCTATGGGGCCATTATACAGCATGGAGCAATCTATGGGGCCATTATACAGCATGGAGCAATCTATGGGGCCATTACAGCATGGAGCAATCTATGGGGCCATTATACTTATGGAGCAATCTATGGGGCCATTACCGCATGAAGCAATCTATGGGGCCATTATACAGTATGGAGCAATCTATAGGGCCATTAGACTCATGGAGCAATCTATAGGGCCGTTATATTTATGGAGCAATCTATGGGGCCATTACAGCATGGCGCAATCTATGGGGCCATTATACAGCATGGAGCAATCTATGGGGCCATTATAATTATGGAGCAATCTATAGGGCCATTATACTTATGGAGCAATCTATGGGGCCATTATACAGTATGGAGCAATCTATAGGGCCATTATACAGCATGGAGCAATCTATGGGGCCATTACATCATGGAGCAATCTATGGGGCCATTACATCATGGAGCAATCTATGGGGCCATTATACTTATGGAGCAATCTATGGGGCCATTACAGCATGGCGCAATCTATGGGGCCATTATACAGCATGGAGCAATCTTTGGGCCATTATACAGCATGGAGCAATCTTTGGGCCATTATACAGCATGGAACAATCTATGGGCCATTATACAGCATGGAGCAATCTATAGGGCCATTACAGCATGGAGCAATCTATGGGGCCATTATACAGCATGGAGCAATCTATGGGGCCATTACAGCATGGCGCAATCTATGGGGCCATTATACAGCATGGAGCAATCTATGGGGCCATTATACTTATGGAGCAATCTATGGGGCCATTATACTTATGGAGCAATCTATGGGGCCATTATACTTATGGAGCAATCTATGGGGCCATTACAGCATGGCGCAATTTATGGGGCCATTACCGCATGGAGCAATCTATTGGGCCATTATACTTATGGAGCAATCTATAGGGCCATTAGACTCATGGAGCAATCTATAGGGCCATTATACTTATGGAGTAATCTATGGGGCCATTACAGCATGGCGCAATCTATGGGGCCATTATACAGCATGGAGCAATCTATGGGGCCATTATACAGTAGGGAGCAATCTATTGGGCCATTATACAGCATGGGGTAATCTATGGGGCCATTATCCTTATGGAGCAATCTATTGGGCCATTACAGCATGGAGCAATGTATAGGGCCATTACAGCATGGAGCAATCTATGGGGCCATTATACAGCATGGAGCAATGTATGGGCCCATTATATTTATGGAGCAATCTATAGCGCCATTACAGCATGGAGCAATCTATGGGGCCATTATACTTATGGAGCAATCTATGGGGCCATTACAGCATGGCGCAATCTATGGGGCCATTATACAGCATGGAGCAATCTATGGGGCTATTATACTTATGGAGCAATCTATGGGGCCATTACAGCATGGCGCAATCTATGGGGCCATTATACAGCATGGAGCAATCTATGGGGCCATTATACTTATGGAGCAATCTATAGGGCCATTACAGCATGGAGCAATCTATGGGGCCTTTATACTTCTGGAGCAATCTATGGGGCCATTACAGCATGGAGCAATCTATGGGGCCATTATACTTATGGAGCAATCTATGGGGCCATTACCGCATGGAGCAATCTATGGGGCCATTATACAGTATGGAGCAATCTATAGGGCCATTAGACTCATGGAGCAATCTATAGGGCCATTATACTTATGGAGCAATCTATGGGGCCATTACAGCATGGCGCAATCTATGGGGCCATTATACAGAATGGAGCAATCTATAGGGCCATTATACTTATGGAGCAATCTATGGGGCCATTATACAGCATGGGTTAATCTATGGGGCCATTATACAGCATGGAGCAATCTATGGGGCCATTACAGCATGGAGCAATCTATGGGGCCATTATACAGTATGGAGCAATCTATGGGGCCATTATACTTATGGAGCAATCTATGGGGCCATTGTACAGCATGGGGCAATCTATGGGGCCATTATAAAGCATGGAGCAATCTATAGGGCCATTACAGCATGGAGTAATCTATGCAGCCATTATACTTTTGGAGCAATCTATAGGGCCATTATACTTATGGAGCAATCTATGGGGCCATTATACTTATGGAGCAATCTATGGGGCCATTACAGCATGGCGCAATTTATGGTGCCATTACCGCATGGAGCAATCTATGTGACCATTATACTTATGGAGCAATCTATAGGGCCATTAGACTCATGGAGCAATCTATAGGGCCATTATACTTATGGAGCAATCTATGGGGCCATTACAGCATGGCGCAATCTATGGGGCCATTATACAGCATGGAGCAATCTATGGGGCCATTATACAGTAGGGAGCAATCTATGGGGCCATTACAGCATGGAGCAATCTATGGGGCCATTACAGCATGGAGCAATCTATGGGGCCATTACAGCATGGAGCAGTCTATGGGGCCATTATACTTATGGAGCAATCTATAGGGCCATTACAGCATGGAGCAATCTATGGGGCCATTATACAGAAGGGAGCAATCTATGGGGCCATTATACAGCATGCAGCAATCTATGGGGCCATTATACAGCAGGGAGCAATCTATGGGGCCATTGTACAGCAGGGAGCAATCTATGGGGCCATTATAAAGCATGGAGCAATCTATAGGGCCATTACAGCATGGAGTAATCTATGCAGCCATTATACTTTTGGAGCAATCTATAGGGCCATTATACTTATGGAGCAATCTATGGGGCCATTATACTTATGGAGCAATCTATGGGGCCATTACAGCATGGAGCAATCTATGGGGCCATTATACAGCATGGAGCAATCTATAGGGCCATTATACAGCATGGAGCAATCTATAGGGCCATTATACAGCATGGAGCAATCTATAGGGCCATTACACTTATGGAGCAATCTATAGGGCCATTAAAGCATGCAGCAATCTATGGGGCCATTATACAGCATGGAGCAATCTATGGAGCCATTATACAGTATGGAGCAATCTATGGGGCCATTATACAGCATGGAGCAATCTATGGGGCCATTACAGCATGGAGCAATCTATGGGGCCATTACAGCATGGAGCAATCTTTGGGGCCATTATACAGCATGGAGCAATCTATGGGGCCATTATACAGCATGGAGCAATCTATGGGGCCATTATACAGCATGGAGCAATCTATGGGGCCATTATACAGCATGGAGCAATCTATGGGGCCATTATACTTATGGAGCAATCTATGGGGCCATTACAGCATGGAGAAATCTATGGGGCCATTATACAGCATGGAGCAATCTATGGGGCCATTATACAGTAGGGAGCAATCTATGGGGCCATTATACAGCATGGGGCAATCTATGGGGCCATTATACAGCATGGAGCAATCTATGGGGCCATTATCCTTATGGAGCAATCTATGGGGTCATTATCCTTATGGAGTAATCTATAGGGCCATTACAGCATGGAGCAATCTATGGTGCCATTATACTTATGGTGCCATCTATAGGGCCATTACAGCATGGAGCAATCTATGGGGCCATTATACTTATGGAGCAATCTATAGGGCCATTATACTTATGGAGCAATCTATAGGGCCATTATACTTATGGAGCAATCTATGGGGCCATTACAGCATGGAGCAATCTATGGGGCCATTATACTTATGGAGCAATCTATGGCGCAATTACAGCATGGAGCAATCTATGGGGCCATTATACTTATGGAGCAATCTATGGGGCCATTATACAGTATGGAACAATCTTTGGGGCCATTATACAGTAGGGAGTAATCTATGGGGCCATTATGCAGCATGAAGCAATCTATGGGGCCATTACAGCATGGAGCAATATATGGGGCCATTATACAGTATGGAGCAGTCTATGGGGCCATTATACAGTAGGGAGCAATCTATGGGGCCATTATACAGCATGGAGCAATCTATAGGGCCATTACAGCATGGGGCAATCTATGGGGCCATTAAACTTAAGGAGCAATCTATGGGGCCATTACAGCATGGAGCAATATATGGGGCCATTATACAGCATGGAGCAATCTATGGGGCCATTATACAGCATGGAGAAATCTATGGGGCCATTATACAGTATGGAGCAATATATGGGGCCATTATACAGTATGGAGCAATATGTGAGGCCATTATACAGTATGGAGCACTATATGGGGCCATTATACATTATGCAGCAGCATGTGGGGGCATTATACAGTATGGAGTTATATATGGGGCCATTATACAGTTTGCAGCAGCATCATGTGGGGTCTTTATGCAGCATGGAGCAATATATGGGGCCATTATATTATGGAGCAATCTAGGGGGGCATTGTACAGTAGGGAGCAATCTATGGTGCCATTACAGTATGGAGCAATCCATGGGGCCATTATGCAGCATGGAGCAAGCTATAGGGCCATTACAGCATGGGGCAATCTATGGGGCCATTATACTGATGGAGCAATCTATGGGGCCATTAAAGCATGGCGCAATCTATGGGGCCATTATACAGCATGGAGCAATCTATAGGGCCATTATACAGTAGGGAGCAATCTATGAGGCCATTATACAGCATGGGTTAATCTATGGGGCCATTATACAGCATGGAGCAATCTATGGGGCCATTATACAGCATGGAGCAATCTATAGGGCCATTATACAGCATGGAGCAATCTATAGGGCCATTACAGCATGGAGCAATCTATGGGGCCATTATACTTATGGAGCAATCTATAGGGCCATTATAGCATGCAGCAATCTATGGGGCCATTATACAGCATGGAGCAATCTATGGAGCCATTATACAGTATGGAGCAATCTATGGGGCCATTATACAGCATGGAGCAATCTATAGGGCCATTACAGCATGGGGCAATCTATGGGGCCATTAAACTTAAGGAGCAATCTATGGGGCCATTACAGCATGGAGCAATATATGGGGCCATTATACAGCATGGAGCAATCTATGGGGCCATTATACAGCATGGAGCAATCTATGGGGCCATTACAGCATGGAGCAATCTATGGGGCCATTACAGCATGGAGCAATCTATGGGGCCATTATACAGCATGGAGCAATCTATGGGGCCATTATACAGCATGGAGCAATCTATGGGGCCATTATACAGCATGGAGCAATCTATGGGGCCATTATACAGCATGGAGCAATTTATGGGGCCATTATACAGCATGGAGCAATTTATGGGGCCATTATACTTATGGAGCAATCTATGGGGCCATTACAGCATGGAGAAATCTATGGGGCCATTATACAGCATGGAGCAATCTATGGGGCCATTATACAGTAGGGAGCAATCTATGGGGCCATTATACAGCATGGGGCAATCTATGGGGCCATTATACAGCATGGAGCAATCTATGGGGCCATTATCCTTATGGAGCAATCTATGGGGTCATTATCCTTATGGAGTAATCTATAGGGCCATTACAGCATGGAGCAATCTATGGTGCCATTATACTTATGGTGCCATCTATAGGGCCATTACAGCATGGAGCAATCTATGGGGCCATTATACTTATGGAGCAATCTATGGGGCCATTATACTTATGGAGCAATCTATGGGGCCATTATACTTATGGAGCAATCTATGGGGCCATTATACTTATGGAGCAATCTATAGGGCCATTATACTTATGGAGCAATCTATAGGGCCATTATACTTATGGAGCAATCTATGGGGCCATTACAGCATGGAGCAATCTATGGGGCCATTATACTTATGGAGCAATCTATGGCGCAATTACAGCATGGAGCAATCTATGGGGCCATTATACTTATGGAGCAATCTATGGGGCCATTATACAGTATGGAACAATCTTTGGGGCCATTATACAGTAGGGAGCAATCTATGGGGCCATTATGCAGCATGAAGCAATCTATGGGGCCATTACAGCATGGAGCAATATATGGGGCCATTATACAGTATGGAGCAGTGTATGGGGCCATTATACAGTAGGGAGCAATCTATGGGGCCATTATACAGCATGGAGCAATCTATAGGGCCATTACAGCATGGGGCAATCTATGGGGCCATTATACTTAAGGAGCAATCTATGGGGCCATTACAGCATGGAGCAATATATGGGGCCATTATACAGCATGGAGCAATCTATGGGGCCATTATACAGTAGGGAGAAATCTATGGGACCATTATACAGCATGGGGCAATCTATGGGGCCATTATACAGCATGGAGCAATCTATGGGGCCATTATACAGTATGGAGCAGTCTATGGGACCATTACAGCATGGAGCAATCTATGGGGCCATTATACTTGTGGAGCAATCTATAGGGCCATTACAGCATGGAGCAATATATGGGGCCATTATACAGTATGGAGCAGTCTATGGGACCATTACAGCATGGAGCAATCTATGGGGCCATTATACTTGTGGAGCAATCTATAGGTCCATTATAGCATTGAGCAATCTATAGGGCCATTACAGCATGGAGCAATGTATGGAGCCACTATACAGTATGGAGCAATATATGGGGCCATTATACAGTATGGAGCAATATGTGAGGCCATTATACAGTATGGAGCACTATATGGGGCCATTATACATTATGCAGCAGCATGTGGGGGCATTATACAGTATGGAGTTATATATGGGGCCATTATACAGTTTGCAGCAGCATCATGTGGGGTCTTTATGCAGCATGGAGCAATATATGGGGCCATTATATTATGGAGCAATCTAGGGGGGCATTGTACAGTAGGGAGCAATCTATGGTGCCATTACAGTATGGAGC
This sequence comes from Phyllobates terribilis, assembly GCF_046119375.1. NCBI lineage: Eukaryota > Metazoa > Chordata > Amphibia > Anura > Dendrobatidae > Phyllobates > Phyllobates terribilis. Next base: position 1,799,439 of record NW_027363077.1, read on the forward strand.
AATCCATGGGGCCATTATGCAGCATGGAGCAAGCTATAGGGCCATTACAGCATGGAGCAAGCTATAGGGCCATTACAGCATAGAGCAAGCTATAGGGCCATTACAGCATAGAGCAAGCTATGGGGCCATTATACAGTATGGAGCAATCTATGGGGCCATTATACAGCATGGAGCAATCTATGGGGCCATTATACAGCATGGAACAATCTATGGGGCCATTATACAGTATGGAGCAGTCTATGGGGCCATTATACAGTATGGAGCAATCTATGGGGCCATTATACAGTATGGAGCAATCTATGGGGCCATTATGCAGCATGGAACAATCTATGGGGTCATTATGCAGTATGGAGCAATCTATGGGGCCATTATACAGTATGGCGCAATCTATAGGGCCATTACAGCATGGAGCAATCTATGGGGCCATTACACTTATGGAGCAATCTATGGGGCCATTACAGCATGGAGCAATCTATGGGGCCATTACAGTATGGAGCAATCTATGGGGCCATTACAGCATGTTGCAATCTATGGGGCCATTATACTTATGGAGCAATCTATA